>NC_054608.1:22966388-23587349 GCF_004785595.1 Juglans microcarpa x Juglans regia
GACCACGTGTTAGCGTTGTTTATTCACCCCATTCCCATAGCTAAGAATTGATGAATGATTGGCTATATTTCTACTTTTTTCCATGTTTATTTCCTATATTTGGAGATTGCATCATATGTCAAAGGTAACTTGTCTTTTTACCTCACTAATAATACCGCTCCTTGCGAAAATAAATGATGTACAAGCCATTCGAAATTCAATAAGTTTCTTGTTTCTCTTGGAAAGAAATACAAGTTGATCTCTATAATATTATAGATATATTGCATGCTACATTTGTTTCATGATATATATATATATATATATATATATATATTTATATCCCTGCATGCACACGATGTAGATCAAGCCGAATTGATTTCTGACTGCGTGTATGTAACTATTTTTACGTACTTTTTTATTGTTCATCTCAACAGTTTTTGCATTGTCGGGACTAATTGACTGATGAAGAGAAACATTTATTGGTGTTAGTATTTTTTAATAAATAGTTTTTTGTAATTTCTTTTTAATGTTCTCATTAAGATTGGGAGTTAGAATGGATTAATTGTTTTCTGTTTTTTTTACTATAAAACATATACTTCATTTCAAAGATTAAACATTACACAGTTTGTCGAACAACAACTCCCTGCACATTTCCTCAGGGCATTCCTCAACCCAAACTAATTCCTCTCTAAGAGGTAAAGCCAATCTAGCCAATTTGTGTGCTACCTTATTTCCTTCCCTGTGATCATGTATAATATCCCATCCCTCTCTATTAACAAAGAAAGCTCTAATATCATCAATCAAGTGTCCATACCAGGAGCACATGTCTTCTCTGCTACCAACATCAGTCAAGTTCAACTCCACGCACAATTCCACTACCCTCCACAGAGCTATAATCTCAGCCACCACTGGCTTAAAGACACCCTTCTTGCTCATACATAGTGAAATCTGAACTTCCCCCATTGAATCTCGAATGATAATGCCAGCACCCATTCTGCTATCTTCAAGTCCACAACAGCATCACAATTCAGCTTTAATCTGTAATCTGATCTCTCACCACACCTTGAGGATGAACTGCTAATTTGCTCCCCTCTTGAGCCTACTGAAACATCTCCATACTTGGATTTGTGAAGGTTTGTTCAAAGAAAAATCTGTTTTTGTCCCTCATAGTGACATCCACCCAAAGAGAGTCCCATAACACTATGAAGTCCTTCTCTGATCCATTCCATTTCTGAATGGAAGCAGGGAGTTCCAGCCACACATCAGAAGCAGCACTGCAGCCCCACAACACATGCTATACAGTCTCCACTTCCCTCATGCAGACAGGACAAAGCTGGGAGTCATAAATCTTCCTTATGAACAAGTTTTTCCTAGTTGGAAGACATTCATTTAAAAGCTTCCACAAAAAGGTGTTCACAACACCCGGGACATTCAACCTCCATAGCCTCCTCCATACTTCTATCAAGCTATCCATCTCATGGATTAATTTTTGGATCGTTAATTGAGTGCTTATTATTAAAAAACACCATCTAGTTTAACCCGTAAGAAAAAAAGGTCTGCATTTCTTTATTTTGGAATAAAATGCCTCTCAGTCCAGCCGCCTCTACGTTATGGTTCAAGATAAGCGGTTTTCTCCTTAAGAAAACAAAACTGAAGAAGTAAAGAAAACAGAGCATTACAACCATTCGAAGAAATGACTCAACGAAAAGTAAAGTCTGATCCAAACTCATCTTCTATTGGTATATATTTTCTACTCTTCATACAACCACAACAGTGTAGTATTTATAGGCATTATATGTCCTATATTTACATAAAGAAAATGATAAGAAAAGACTAGTATTCGGTTACAAAAGTATTCGAGAATCTTCCTCCATTCCAGCACGTTCAAGGTGTGAGTTAGTTAGGAATGCAGTGCAGAATATTCCAGTAATGCTGAGTCACTATTTGCTCCTTTATCCCCCCTCGATGCAAACGACATAGGCAATATGGTTAAGTTTGATCGTAATGCAGAGAAGCGAGTAGTGGACAGAGGTTTAGTAAGTATGTCAGCCAGCTGGTCATTACTGGAGATAAAAGTCACATGCAGTGCCTTGGCAGCCACACGGTCCTTCACAAAATGAAAATCAAGATCCACATGCTTGGTTCTAGAATGCAAAACAGGATTTACAGAAAGATAAGTAGCACCCATAGTATCACATAGTAGAGTAGGAGGATCAGCAAGACAAATTCCTAATTCTCGAAGAAGAGATTGTAACCATAGTAATTCACAAGCCGTGTTGGCGACAGACTTGTATTCAGCTTCAGTTGAAGAGCGAGCAATCGTGGGTTGCTTTTTGGAACCCCATGCAATTAAATTTGAACCAAAAAAGATACAGAAACCACCGGTAGACTTCCGGTCATCAGGGCAACTAGCCCAATCAGCATCAGAGAAAGCTATTAGCTTAGGAGAGGAAACAGAAGAAAAACAAAGAGCGAAGGTAGCAGTTGAACGAAGATACCGAAGTATTCTTTTAACTGCTTGCCAATGAGACGTGCGTGGACAATGCATAAACTAGTAAACTTTGTTAACAGCGAAAGAAATATCAGGACGAGTAAAGGCAAGGTACTGAAGACTTCCAACGACACTACGGTAAAGCTGTGGATCCTCAAAAGTGGATCCATCAAGAGCACTAAGTTTAGTCGAGCTTGCCATGGGGGTAGACACTGGTTTACAGTTATCCATATTATTGCGGGACAATAAGTCAGAGATATATCGGGACTGAGAGAGAAACAAACCAGTGGGGTTACAAGTCACTTGTATTCCTAGAAAGTAATGTAAGGTGCCTAAGTCTTTGACAGGGAAGGTAGTGCGAAGAGCTGTGATGAATTCAGTGATAAGTACAGAATCAGAAGCCGTAACAATGATATCATCTACGTAAATAAGTACATAGACAGTTGCAGAACCAGAATTAAAGATGAACAAGGAGGAATCAGAAACAGATGCATGAAAACCCAAAGCAATTAATTTTGAACTTAGTTTAGAAAACCAAGCCCGTGGGGCTTGTTTAAGCCCGTAAATGGATTTTTTGAGTTTACATACATACTGAGGAAAGTCAGAATTGACAAACCCGACAGGTTGTTGCATGAAGACGTCCTCCTCTAAGTCTCTATGAAGGAAGGCGTTCTGAACATCGAGCTGATACAAAGGCCAATGCCGAGAGACAGCAATGGAGAGTAATCAACGGATGGTGACAGGTTTTACCACTGGACTGAAAGTCTCAGAATAGTCAAGACCAGGTTGCTGATGGAACCCTTTAGCAACCAGTCGAGCTTTTCGGCGCTCTAGAGTACCATCAGCATGCCTCTTGGTCTTGAGGACCCATTTTGAACCAAGAATATTCTGAGAGGGATGAGGGGGAACCAAAATCCACGTTTTATTGTGAAGGAGAGCTTCAAATTCACAAGCCATGGCAGAACGCCAGGCAGGGAATTTCGAGGCTTCAGTGTAAGTGGAAGGCTCCTCAGGAATAGGCTTAGCTTCGGTGAGATGAGATGATGGATGAGTAACGGGCCAAGATATAGTGCCATCAAATCGCTGTTTTGGTCGAGTGGTGTGTGTTTTGGATCGGGTGAGCATAGAGTGGGTATTAGGCTGCAGATTTGAAGAAGGAGGCACGGAGGAGGCCGAAGATGGTATTAATTGGGACCTAGAGTCAGTAGAGGAAGGAAGCGGTGCGATCTGTGAAGGGAAGGAATTAGGATTTGTGGGGATGGGTGTCGGCGCTATCGTGGTAGAGAAGGAATTAGGGTCTGATGAGGAAGGAGACGACGTGGATGTGGGTATGGGAGGATCACGTGAGAGCAGAGACTCACCTGGAAGGTTGGGTATGGGACGGTCGGATTGATGGGGTTGAGTTGGGCCGGATGATGCGGAAGGAAGATCTGGTAAGTGGGAAGAGGTTTCGGGCCCAACAGGTAGAAATCCAGAAGCTGTTTGGTCTAAGGGATGGATCGGAGGCATAGACGCTGGGGGACCAGTGTTGTGGGAAAAGGGAAAATTGTTTTCGTCAAAACACACATCCCGTGAGATGTACATTCTACCAGTTGGAATATGAAGACAATTATACCCTTTATGATCAGATGTATAACCAAGAAAGACACAAAGCTGAGAGCGCATGTCCATTTTGTGTTTATTGAAGGGACGTAAATTTGGCCAACAAGCTGAGCCAAAAACACGTAGAAAGGAATAGTCAGGGGTTTGGTTAAACAGAATTTGAAAGGGGATTGATTTTGTAGAATTGGGGTGGGCATGTGATTAATAAGAAAAACGGCAGTTTGAAAAGCATCAATCCAAAATTTAGTAGGTACAGAGGATTGAGCAAGTAAGGACAGTCCAGTTTCAACAATATGACGGTGATGCCTTTCCACACGACCATTTTGAGGATGAGAATATGGACATGTTATTCGAGGGAAATACCAAAATGTTGTAAAATTTTTGGAAGTGGGCGGAATTCACCTCCCCAATCCGTTTGTATTGCAATGATTTTAGAAGAAAAGGTATTAGTTATATATTGAACAAATGCCAAGAAAATAGTAGTTACATCAGATTTAGCATTTAGAGGAAAAAACCAGATGTATTTACTAAAGTGATCGATAATAGACAAATAATAACGAAAACTATTGGAGGAGAGCACAGGCGCTGGTCCCCAAACATCTAAAAATAAAAGTTGAAAAGGTTGGGAGGATTGAGATGGTGAGGAAGGGTGGGGAAGAGCATGAGCCTTGGCTTGGAAACAAGCAGCACATGGTGTCAGATTATTTCTTGTAGTAGTAACAGGAAGATGAAATTGCTGTATGGTAAAGGCAGTAACACGTGAAGACGGATGACATAGACGAGAATGCCAAATTTGAGGGGAAGTACGTTCACCAATAAGAGCATGTTTGGACATGGCCTGAGCATCAGCAGGAAGCACATATAAGCCATCCTTAATGGTTCCTTGAAGAAGAACCGTCTGTGTGCGCAAATCCTTCACAAGAAAATCAGAAGAATTAAACTCAAAGAAGACATTATTATCATGACAAAACTGACGAACAGATAATAAATTTCGTGAAATAGAGGGAACATGTAATAAATGACGAAGAAGAAATTTGCCATTTGGGGTGGGAAGAAGTCCAAAGCCAGAGTGCTGAATTGGGAGAGAAGAACCATCCCCGATGCAGACTTGATCAGTGCCTTGATACTGACGGGAGTCAAGATTCAAGTTAGAGAAGTCGGCTGTAAAATGATTTGTAGCCGCTGTATCAGGGAACCAACTGTTTAGATAAGTGGGAGTTTGAGTGTAGGTAGTGGTATTAGCCGAGGAGGATTGTGGAGGTGGTAACTGATGGGCATGATCAAAGCGATGGTGACAGACCATGGCAGTATGATCGATTTTGTAACAAACCTGACAGACAGGACGATTGGAGGAGACATTAGAAAAATAGTTTGGAGATGAGGGAGCTCGACCTCCTCCTCGTCCACGCCGAAAACCACGACCACGGCCTCAGTTTGGTGAGGAAGGAGAGAAAGGTGGACGAACAGAAGTGGAGTTGGCGGAAAGCGAAGTACCAGAGAGCAGAGACTGAGTTTGATGAGTGAGGCGTGATATATGGTTAAGAAGATAACTGAATATTTGAGAAGAGGATAATGAATCAGGTCTGGTGGAAATGGACGTGACCAAGGATTTGTAGTCTGAGCCAAGACCAGCCAAGAGATAGACATTGAATTCTCTAAAAGAAATAGGACAACCAGCAGCAGAGGGGGAAGAGGAGAGAGCTTTGACTTTATTAAAATACTCGGTAATGGAGTCACTTCCCTTTTTAAGAGTTGCTAATTGGAGATGTGTTTGCATAAGATGGGCATCAGAATGAGCAGAGTAGAGGCCTTGAAGAGTTGTCCAAACCTCATGCGAGGAGGAACAATCCGTGACCTGGGCAAGAATGCCATCGGTAAGAGTAGTGGAGAGAGCAGAAATAAGTAATTGATCATGAAGAATCCACTTATCATACTCAGGATTAGGAATATCATTAATGGTGGGAGAGGGTTTACGGCAAGAACCATCCGCAAAGGCAAATAATTGGTTGCCTTTGAGAAATGGTATAACCTAGGATTTCCAGAGAATAAAATTTGTGGTAGAGAGTTTGATTGTGATGGTGTGGGCAGCAGAGGCAGTGAGATTGGGGTTGGGAGGAGGGAGTTTAGCCATGGAGGATCATAAAATGGGACGGAGGTCCTAAGGGCTCTGTGATTCCATGAAGAAGTAAAGAAAACAGAGCATTACAACCATTCGAAGAAATGACTCAACGAAAAGTAAAGTCTGATCCAAACTCATCTTCTATTGGTATATATTTTCTACTCTTCATACAACCACAACAGTGCAGTATTTATAGGCATTATATGTCCTATATTTACATAAAGAAAATGATAAGAAAAGACTAGTATTTGGTTACAAAAGTATTCAAGAATCTTCCTCCATTCCAGCACGTTCAAGGTGTGAGTTAGTTAGGAATGCAGTGCAGAATATTCCAGTAATGCTGAGTCACTATTTGCTCCTTTAAAAACGAACACTAAAGTGGTTTTTTCTTATATATATATGTGTATATATATATATATATACTAGTTAATGTGCAACGTGCAAAGGGGCGCCCAGTTGCATTGCACTTTATGCCCAGTTGTCAAAACTACATGCTTACTTATCTGGTTATGCCATCCCTATTTTTTGCATATTTTATATAATGATTATTGACATTTGTTTCCCTCTTAAATATGAGAATTTTCAAGTTTAAAATGGTCCAAAAAAAAGTAATGCTAGTTACAGTTATAGGTTGTGCAAAAATCGGGTATTATTTTTAAAAAAGAGTGAATTTATTATTTAGAAAATCATTTTTTCTGAAGATCTTATATTTAAGTTACTATTTTAAAAGAGTATGCAATGCTTGCACAGTTTATAATTGCAAATATCATTTCTAAACAAAATAAGTAGGTACTAATGGTTTCCAAAAGGGAAATATTTTAGTAACAAAAGAATTATATAAAAGTAAATCATAAACTTATGTGGGTTGATATAATAAGTTTGATTGTAAAGTTACTTTTGTTATAAAGTAGATATGAAGAATACCATAAATTCAAGTCAATTTATGAATTTACTTTTAGGTAATATTTGTGCTATGTAATTGTGAGGGAGTTATCCCCTAGGTCAGACCAGGAGAAAGGCCCGGGTTGGGGGCCGGACCAGGAGAAAGGGCTCGGGTAGGAACCCAAACATGAAGTCTTGGGCAAGCCGAGCACACTAAGAAGACTCAGGCTCTAGCCCAGCTATGAGGTCTGGGCCGGGTCGTGTATACGTCAAAGGTCCAACTAAAGAAGATGCGAAGATAGGAAACCGTGGCAAACATATGGTAGGGAAGACAGTCTGGAAACCACTAGCCAATGGACAAGTACACTCACTGACTCTAAATATTGCCACCCAAACATGACAGAAAGAGAAGAAAAGCTAAGGAAGGCACGCCGCATTAATGGAGGAAATGAAACTTAGAGAGGAAGGCACGCCGCATTAATGAGGTAGAAGGAAACTTAGAGGGGAAGACATACCGCATTCAATGCGACCCAGGACTTGGAACGCACTGGGAGAGGCCCAGTGTCAGGAGCAGTCATCATCAGACCTGAACATCCTATAGCATGATAGATGGGCAACATGAGTGTCCGATCTCCTACTGAGAGACACCCCACTACCATGAAGGCCGGACCATTGGGTATAAATAGTCATCACCCATGAACTATAAAGAGGTTAACCATCTATATACATTTCTACTATTACTTTCATCCCCAATATTGAGACTAACTTGAGCGTTGGAGGTACCACGGACCTTGAGCTCCCCATTCTCCTCTTTGTAAGGAAGAGTCTAAGAGCTGCCAGCGTGGAGTTGCCCAGGCCCGCGAAACACGACATCAACAGTGGCGTCGTCTGTGAGATCTTTGTTTCCCATAAATAGCGTGTCGTTCGTATGCCATTGATGAGTGTATGAAAGTGTACTCTAAATACCCTATTATTAAACTAAAATGCAAAAATGTTAATAGAAATCATTGAAATTAATGTGTATTCTTGAATTGAGTTTCTATTTACTTTGGAATATTCCTAAGCAGATTTTTATGTTTAATTTCAGAGTCTATAAAAGAGCAAGTACAAACCCATTCAAATTCAAAGGACTTTCAAGTGGCAAGACGTTGGAATAACCTAAGAACTTTCAACGAGTGTAGGACTCTTCAAATAAGGACAATGATGGGGTTTGAGAGTAATTCGGATCAGAGTCCAAAATGCGCTAGGAGATAGAATGAACACACTTTAGTATTTTATAGTCACTTAAAAGCCCTCCCGAAAAGAACTCACTTGCAGCCATTAAAATATCTTGAGCAACTACAACAGACCATTAAGATTTGATAAAATGCAATATTGGAATGAACTTTGCAAGGATGTCCCAATGCATGTACGTAGCAGCATGGAGATGGGCACGACATTGAAGATCGCAAAACTAAGGAGGACCAAGTCTTAGCATTGCTTATTCAATATCCCATCTCTCTACCTAAAGATTGATGAATATTGACTGATATATCCACACATGTGATAGACGCTTCAACTTCATAACTACATAGAAATATTTCGTTTCTTTGTTCCTTTTTCTTTCTTATACTTGGAGACTAGATGCGTCAAATGATAACTCCAGTCATATTTCACAAGTCCTCATGATATCTAGCCCCTTATGAAAATACATCATGTGAAAGCCAAACCAAAACTAGCTTGTTTGTCTTAAACATAAATAAGAATGCTCTATAATACTATAGATATATTGCATGCTACATTTCTTAGTTGACTTCGCTGCGTATGATGCCGAAACTGAATTGATTACTCAAACATTTTATAATTTTATGATCAAAATGAATCTTTTAAAATATCTACTTTATATATTGGAGAGGATATTCCAACCGGTTAGTCCTACATGGGCCTAGGCCGTTACTCAAGCCCAAAGCCTACCTCACTACCTGAAACCCAACTCAGTATCAACAAGATCCAACCCATGCCACTGTCAATATCAACTGGATAACTATCCAATGGTTGCAAGGGATCGAAACGGTTATCATTCAAATTTACTAAGAGATGAACCCTCATCTCCAAGTTTGAATTTGAATAACAGATGTGTCCATTATCATTTAATAACAGAACGGTTCAAAAGCTTTATATAAGAGGAGAACTCATGTATGTAAAGGGGATCCGATTCATTGGTATTAAAGAGTTATTTTGGTCACTAACTTAGGCATCGGAGACGTTCCCATGAACCCCCCAAGCCGTCTTACTCTTTGATTATAGGTGATCGTGAGGCAGTGACGGTGAAACACGTCCATAACATATATATATATACATTTATATTTATATTTAAAAATATAATAAGTTAAAGTTTCTTATAAAAGGATGATATATTCATCATGGAGCTTTTCATTTTCGCTCTAGCTGCTAGACTTCTTAAAAGTTCCAATTTGCGTACTCAGCTACTTTCGTGTATCAGTTTTTAAAATTTATTTTGAAGTAATGCTTCTACGATTTCATGCCATGTCATTACAGGGTGCCGCAACCTAGGTGTGTGATTCAGGTCACACCGCTTGGACACACGGTCCAAACCGCTGTGCTTGGGTCCTTCCGAGTACGTACAGTATTGTAGTTTAGGTTTTCTTTATTAGTTTTTTATGTTTTAGTATTAAAATAATGATTAATGCTAGATATAGATGTGAAGTGTGCATGTATCGTGTAATTCTTTTGAAAAAGAGTGAGGTTCACAATTAAAAACAATTAAAAAATTAATTTTTTTTCAAGTATATTCCATATTTAGTCACTTTTTTCAAAGGGATTTTGCAATACTTGTGCACTCCACAACTATAAATATCATTTTTGTAAAATATTTTTTCAATTTTTTAATGATGTGTAACAAACCCTTATTGGAGATGATGATGTATTTTAACGGATTTGTAACAATATTTTCATGTGCGCTACAAATTTGCTGCTAAAAGTCCAAAAAACGTTGCAAAAAATTTTTTCCAACGAATTTTTAATCGCTGCAGGTTGGTTGTCAAAAAACGAATGCAAGTTCTTATTACCATTGATTCACTATAAATGCTGCAAAAAATTATATTTCCAATGTTTCCTTTTCTGTCGCAAATATGCAAGTAGGAGTTAGAAAAAAGCCCTCCAATTGGAGACGCAATGCGTTGCAAAATCCTTTTCTCGTCGTTAATAAATCGCTGCAACAAATGTTTTTGTGCCGGTATTAAATAACTTTTTTGCAGCGTTCCAAGGAATCGATGGGAATGAAAAATATTTGTGTCGGTTATTGTCGCTGCAAAATGTATATTTCTAACATTTCCTTCCCAGTCACAAACATGCAAGTAGGCACTGGAAAAAAGGCCTCCAACTGGTGATGCATTGCGTTGCAAAATCCTTTTCTCGTCATTAATAAATCGCTGGAATAAATATTTTTATTAAAGAACTTTTTTTTGCAGCGTTCTAAGGAATCAATGGGAATGAAAAATGTTTGTGTCGGTTATTGTTGCTGTAAATGTCGTATGCATCACCGCAATTAGCCTTATATCATTTTTAATGCTCGCCACAACCATATATCATGCAACAGTCACTTTTTCCCAACCACATTCCCATTTCACTGCAACTGTCCAATAGTCACATTTTATTTCTAGCAATTCCGGCTGAAATGGAAAGTCGTCGGTATACATGTTTTTGTCCTGATGATTTGGATATGTAAACCGACGTAAATATCTATTATATTTTTAAGTTTCCCTCAATAGCATTCATTCATTCTGGAAATGCATTTTGTTAGGAACCTTGCTGGGACAATATTGCTGCACATGATACACTACTGGCACCAGTTTGTGAAACTCCTATGTAATACTCGGCCCAGGGTCTGGGCCCATGAATTTTTTTTGTTTCTTATTTGTTTTAGTTATGGGGACTCCACATGGCGTCGCTTCCAGGTAAATCTTCCCCCCCCCCCCCCCCCCCCCCGTTTTCATTTCCTTTGTTTCCTGTAACCTCTGTTTTGTCATGCCCAGTTTCTCTCCATTGATTTTCCCTCTCCCAATTTCTTCTCTCTTTTGACTCTAACCTCTTCCCACGTTACTACTTTTTATTCTCGGTTTCCCACTTGAAAAATTCCCTCATTGCATTTTGAACTACTCAGACTCTCCCTTTTACACAGATTTTTGGTTCATCCTTGGCTAGCATTGCATTTTTTGTGAGCCCTCGAAATCTCATCGTCGTTGGCTGGTTTCCACGACGGTGAGCCATCGTTCTCTCTCTCGTTCTCTGTTTCTCTTTGCCTCTTAGACAATTTCGTGATTCTTTCTTTGGGTAATGGCGCTGTTCAGCTTCCTCGTGGGTCTCGAAATCCTAGTGCCATTGTCGAGTCCTCTCATCAGGAGTGCTATCATTGATAACTATCCCTCCCACTCACTGATTTCACTCTTATTTTTGTTCTATCCTTTGTTATTGCACACACAAACCCTCTTTTACTCTGTTTTTCTTTGGTTTGTTTTTCACGCACAGACCCACTCTGTTTTCGTTTGCCGTGCACACACTTAGACCCCTCAATCTTTCTTTGCGCAAAACACTATCTCTTTCACTAGAGATTTCAGTGAATTTTGGGCTTAGATTTGAGTAGGTTGCTTTGATTTGAGGTGGTGCGAAGCATTTGTGACTCTTTTAGGCAATGCTCTTTCGAAGCTTTTGGTAGTATTTTTGGGTATTACATGGTTGGGTTTTGAAATGTGGATAAGGTGTAGTTGATATGGTGGTAGTGTGGAATTTTAATTACATGGCGGATGGGGAATAGTAGTGATCAAGGGTGGAGTGGAATTTTTGTTGTTGGTTGTTTTTCTTTTGATTAAATGCATGTCGCCAAGAGGTGAGCTGTATGAGTTGTGTTTGGCTGCTGTGTGGAGATGTTAGTGGCCGTATTGGGGTTTAAATGCTAATGGTTTGAGGAGGGGACTGTTTGGGTTTAATTTTATGATAATTATTGAGTTAAAAATGGGCTGTTTTGAATTATTACTCAATAAATAGTAGCTTACTGGTTTGGTTTATTAAATGTTGGGTATATGTTTTGTTTAGGTGGTGTTACTATTAGAGTTCCGACTCAAAGTGTTGATAAGACACGGAAGTCAGGTAAGCGGGGTTCATATATGAGTTTTGCATAAAAGAAATGAAATGAGGCTGTCTTTGAAATAAACATGTTTATTTTTGAAAAGAAATCTGAAAACGACCTCAGATGTTTATTCTGCATATGCATAAATTCTATATAAGAGAAAGTATTTTTTGTCATGACTATTGACATGAGCCGATTTTGTACATTTTGTTTCTGAACTATGCAAAAGAGCGAATATGAAAATCTAGAAGTTTTTGTTATGAATAAATGAAAATATTTTGATTCTGTTTATTTTGAACATGTGAAATGATCTGAAGCTATCCAGTACTTTGTTTTGACATGATGTGTCATCTGAAAACCTTGGCATGAAGTTCTGCTTCTGTATATGAATGTGATTTGATTCTGATGGCGTTTCGTTCTGTTTCTGTTAAGACCCAGCCACGGGTATAATGGTGGTTTATAACCCTACCACGGGGGTGAAACATGGTATACGGCCCAACTACGAGTATAATGGTGGTTTATAACCCTACTGCAGGGATTAAACATAGTATTTGTCCTAATGTGATGCTATGAGGTGATATGAATAGAATGTTTCAGTTTGGATATGCCAATTGAATGTTTCAGTTTGGATATGCCAATTGATTTTCTTTTTGGGAATAAGTTTGTCTTTCTAGAAATTTCACTCATATTTTTGCACCAAGTTTGGTTTATACATTCGAAAGTAAAATATGTTGTTTCTACATTCTAAAAGAAAATGTTTTGTCTGCATATCAAACGTTATAAATGCTCATGTTTACATGCTAGTATATGCTCTCTGCTTGCTAAGTTGTTGATAATTCACCCCTTAATCTTCATAATATTTTTCAGATGATATTGATGATTCAGCTAAGGATCATTATTAGAGTTTGTGGACAAGATTAGCTGTGAATGGTTATTGGGTATCTCCGGGATTAGTGCTGCTGTTGGATGTTATTTATTTATTAAGTTGATTTCAATAGATTTAGATGGTTTATGGAGGCTTATGTCAATTTTATTTTATTCTAGTTTGTTATTTGAGACATGAAGAAAAGTTGATATTTTATTTGGGTTGTTATATTGAGGATTTGATATGTGAGTATATATGGTTTATTAATTTGAAGTATTTACTTTTGATTTAAAGATTTGGAAGTATATATTCTTGGATTTGGAAATATATTAGTATTGTTGGAGTTGATTAACAGGTTATATGAGTTAACTCTTCGGACCCTCAGGGTCGGGGCGTTACAGTTGGTATCAGAGCCAGGTTTGAATTATGCATACTATAAACCTTGAAGGATTAGATACCCGTGGGTTCATAGGATGTAAAAATTTCAGCATAGGAACTTGAGGACTATAAGGATGATCATGTGGATATTTAAGTTTGAGTTTCTAAAAACCTTATGATTGATTTTGATGGGATTTGAGGTTTTAGATTTGGCAGATGTTAGGAATTGAAATCGTAACTTTGAGGTTTTAGATTCTAATGATGTATGTGAATATTAAGTGATGTCAGGCTTAAATAGTTATCTGATATATATGTATTTGTGTTTATACGCATATTTTATTTATTTTATTGATTTATTTTATTTACTTAGTATTTTTGGCTTTATTTATTTTAGAACGTTTCACCAAGTTTAAGCTTTTAGGATGGCGGCTTGTCGTCGAGTTCGAAGCCTTGAAGATTTGAACGAAAACAACAATGATGAGGGTTGCACGTTTGAACAATTTAATCGAACGCATCCTTCCATCTTTGATGGAAGAGGAGATACGAACGCAACGGAGGATTGGATACAAGACATTAAAGAAATATTCAATGTTTTGGAGTGTACCGATCAGCAAAAGTTTCTGTTCACAGCTTTTAAACTAACTGGAGAAGCGAAGAGATCGTGGAATTTTGAAAAAGTCATCAGGGAAGCTGAGGGGACTGGAGTGATTGTTTGGGCTCAATTCAAGCAGAATTTCTTTGACCGATTTTTCCCCAAAGCGGATAGAAAAGCTAGAGCTCGAGAGTTCACCAACTTGGTGCAAGGGACCATGACTGTGCGCCAGTATGCTGCAAGGTTTGCGGAATTATCACGCTTCGCCACATACCTGATTCTTGATGAGGAGAGGAAGACCAGGAAGTTGGATGAATGTGTGGATTGTGATGGGGCATATTTTCTGTGTTGCTTGAACTGGAAGACATCTAGGAAATATGTAAAGTTGCAGAAATTATTGGATCAGGCGTGAGCTGTAGGACTGGCCGATACCATGTAAGATAAAAGATAAAATATGATGGAGTAGGTTTTGATACCTTACTCCCTCAAAATGTTTGTATATTTATAGTGTTGTATCAAGCTGTTTGTTACAAAAGAAATTCAAGTTTACAAGGATATGCAAAATCCTATTTTAACATACTAATTCAAAATTCAAAAATCAAATGTTTATAATTCTGTTTTTCACATTGGAGCAGACTCGGGATATTCATTTATCTCTGCATACTCAGTCAAACTAACAATTTGAACCAAAGATTTCATAATAAAGGGAAGGGACTCATGAATACCCAAACAAAGTCGATCCCAGGGAAAGTCGATCTTAAAAAAAATACCTAGAGGATTAATCTATTTTTGTCCTCTTTAAACCCAAGCATAAGAGAACAGTTGAGACTCCAATCAGGCAAGAAAAGTCATAGACACAAAGAAAGAAAGTCGAACCTAGATGATGGAGAAGTACCGCCAAGTGAGAGTGTGCAAATTTGAACGCAAGGTGGAGAAGCAATAGAGGGTAATAGAACCTAAAGGTCAACGGAGAACGGCGACAATGACAACAAACGAAGAACAAAGATGGTGGCTAGGGTTTGAGGAGAAGAAAGGTGTTTTTGGTGATCGGTTTCAAGTCTTTCGACCCATAATGGGATGTTTAAACTTGTATTAGAGTGAAGACCCTCTAAAAGCAACTTTATTCAAGTGGGCCATGTTGGATATCACAGACGGATCGGGTCCAGGGTCTTTTATGCACAGGCCTAAGTGATGGCTCATTGATAGACTGGGCCTTGAGAACTGTTTTGGGTCTGGTGTATTTTACTCCTCACACATAACTTAGTTAATTAACAAATATATAATCATAAAAAAGAGAGCAATTGTTTGCTTACATACGTAATATATGTAACCCTTAATTTCCTTTACAAAATAATATTTAAATTAAATACTATTAATTTAATACATCATTTTTTCTAACATTAGAAATTTCAATATTGTTGTTTTATATACAAATATCAAAATAATATACTATTTAAATAGGTTGGAGGAAATTCTTTCCAACCTAATGTAAGGCGGCTTAAAAAAAAATTAAAAAATGGAAGCCCTACGTTAATTATTTAAATAATGCTATTTTCTTGACGAGATTTAAATATTGCTATTTTCAATGACAGACAGGCCTGAGTTCGAGAATTCCTAGCTCGTGCTTCTAAAACAAGTGACTCCTGGGAGTGCCACTAGGAAGACTTTGACGGTTGATTGGCGTAGCCAACATTCTGTAGTAGTAGATTGATCTTTTAGACCACCAGATATGACAATTCTTCAATACATGACCAGACTTCTAGAAAAATTGTCACGTGCTTCTTATCACCATCTCATAATCAAATATTTTTTCTTAGGACTTTTGCCGCCGCTAGGTAAGCTCTCATGACAACATGAAGACAGGCTGTCAACTACCAGTACTTATTCAAACTTCTTGACAAAATTCTGCGTCTTCTGTCAAAATCTTTTAATACAGCATACGACAGCATCATTGATCATGTGATATGTAGTTTAGATAATAGAGTCATTAATACTGTATGTTTTTCTAATTTGTTTTACTTTATTGGTATTTTTAATGATCTTCTGATTATCTTATGATCTTATATTAAATAATTAAAAATTATGTATTATATTTTATTTGTAGACTTATTACTTAATGTCACGTTAAGAAATATTAAGAGTATGATGATAAAAAAATATAAATAGATTTTTCTTTTATTTTTAATTTCTACATTTTGTACACCATCTCCACGTGGTTGGTCTTTGCCGCCGCCAAGTAAGCTCTCATGACTCCATGAAAACAGGCTTTCAACTCCTATAGTACGTACTACTTAAACTTCTTGACAAAATTCTTCATGACCGACCCATATCATCCAAAAAAGTCGTTTTCTCAACATAACATGATATCTTTATATATTATTCACAACGCTAATCTGTCAGCTTATATATGTTGTCAGCTACACGTACGCGTGACAAAGGGACATTTTTCTTCCTTTGAGTTGTTGGCATGCATGAAGTAAATTTTATCTTTCCGTAAAAGGAAGATACTTTGGAAGTCACATTTGATTTTATATATATTATTGATTTAGTAGGCTGGAAATTTTTTCTTCCATCTACCAACTCGATCGATGCGAAATTTGAAACCGATCCGATTAATTTTAAATATTAGCTACCAATTATATTAATATATATATATATAACCGATCCGATTAATTATAAATATTAGCTACCAATTATATTAATATATATATATATATATTAGCAGCTACCAATTTGAACTCAATTTCTTCACAAACTCTAATAATATATACTAGATTCTTTGAAATTCGTGCACGAGTTTTCCATGCAGGATATCGTCACAATAGCGACCAGGATCGATATAAAAAGGTCATATGGTTGAAGGCTAAAGCATATGTTCCACAACAATCCATTTAAACAGAAAAGCAAAGCTTCAGTACTAATGGCTTACGCAATGCATCTTAGCATTCTTGATTCAATCCGAAATTGCAAACTCTCTACATTGCTCCCACCTAAAAGACCCGTCTCAGCTTTAACAAAAGGAAAAGGTGGCGATGTACCTCATCCTTTTCAAGGAATGGCCCTTGAAGAAAACTCAAGTATTGACTCTATTATCGTCCGACGATCAGCAAATTACCATCCTACCATTTGGCATTATGATTACATCCAATCAATAAGAAGCGAATATGTGGTAAAGTGTGCGATTTCTATTTTTTTATTGTTTGTGTCAATAGTTTTTATAATTGTTGTTGGTTTATTTGAGAATTGGTTTATTTGTAGGGGGAGTTATTCACCCGAAAGATTGACAAGCTTAAGGAAGAAGTAACAATGATGTTTCAGAACGTGGTGGATCCAATAAAGCAACTTGAGCTAATTGACACTTTGCAAAGACTTGGAGTATCTTACCACTTTGAGAACGAAATAAGGAGGATATTGGAAAATAAACACATTACTAATCATAATGGTGATGTTTGCGAGAAGCAAAGTTTATATGCCACAGCTATTGAGTTTAGGCTCATGAGACAACACGGATATGATGTACCTCAAGGTAAACAACATACTAGTAATGCTTTGGCAAAAATAAATATCATACTCAAAAACCCTTGTTTATTTTTAACAATTGGTGAGCATTGTTGATTGCAGACACATTCAAAAGTTTCTTCAATGAAAAGGGGATTTCAAAGAATGTCTATGTGTTGATATTGAAGGAATGCTTGCTTTGTATGAAGCCTCATTCCACTTGAGAGAAGGTGAAAGCATCTTGGAGGAAGCAAGAGATTTTGCAACCAAACATCTTAAAGAGTATGTGGATCAAAGCAAAGATCAATGTCTTTGTACGATGGTGAGTCATGCCCTAGAGCTTCCATTGCATTGGAGAGTGATAAGGTCTGAAGCAAGGTGGTTCATTGATGCATATAGAAGAAGAGAAGATATGAACCCTACCTTGCTTGAGCTTGCAGAAATGGATTTTAATATGGTACAAGCAGTTCACCAAGAAGATCTAAAAGAAGTGTCCAGGTAAAAAGACATGTTTATCCTCATTTTATAACTTGGATCTTAGCCGAAAAAGCTACAAGGAGGTTTAGGGCATGTTTAAATACTTGAAGTATTTTTGAAATTGTGAACAGTAGAGTGAAATGATTTGAGTGAAGATGTTTTATAAGAGTTTTGAGAAAGAAGAAAGAAAAAGTTGAATAAAAATATTATAAAATTAAAAAAATTGTTTGAATATAATTTTTTTAATATAATTTTTATTTTGAAGTTTGTAAAAATTATATTGATTCTTGATTTTCAATATTGATTAGGTAATTATGATTTGGTCAAAAGATTGGAAATTTAAAATTAAAAAGTACTTTTAGTTTGAGTAAGGCTTGGGAATGAAATTTTGAGAATTCGCATGTTTGCCAAATATCTCCTTACTTGATATATATTAGGTTAGAGAGGAAAGAAAATGCAATATATGCTCGATTTCTAAAACTAATATTATTTTCTTGTCTCGCACAAAAGGTGGTGGAGGAGCACTGGCCTTGGAGATTTGAGCTTTGCAAGGGATAGAGTGGTGGAAAATTTCCTTTGGGCAACGGGAGCATTATTTCAACCTCAATTTGGACATGAGAGGAGAATGTTAGCAAAGCTCGGTGCATTGTTGACAGTTGTAGATGATGTCTATGATGTCTATGGCACTTTAGAAGAACTTGAGCTCTTCACGGATGCTATTGAAAGGTTTGTATTAACAGCAGCACACCTCAAATACTTCAAATATGGCTGCTTATCTTTGATGCAAATACTTACATATAATTTGTTCATGTGATCTAGATGGGATGTCAACGAAATGGAACAACTTCCTTATTATATGCAAATTTGTTTCCTTTCTGTCTACAACACGGTTAATGAAATGGCTTTTGACACTCTCAAGGAAAAGGGATGCAACATCGTTTGGTACATGAGAAAGGCAGTAAGGCCCAAACTTTCTCTTTCATCACTATTTACCCTGGAACTTATTATCTATAATAACTCTTCTAATTCATTGATCCACCACAAATCTTTTAGTGGGCAGATATATGCAAATCTTATTTGTTGGAGGCAAAATGGTTTTACAATGGATATACACCAAGCCTTCAAGAATACCTTGAATATGGATGGATGACAATAACAATAGCAAATATACTGGTGCATTGTTATTTTTTCGTCACAAATCCCATAACAAAGGAAGCCTTGGATTCATTGGAAGAGTATCCCGATATAATTCGTTTATCATCATTCATTGTGCGACTTGCAGATGATCTCGGAACGTCTACGGTTAGGAAAACATACTATCCTAATTCTTTTATCAACATTTATTTTGGGCTACTTCACATGAACATAGGATAATATGTTTTTATGTGTTTTGTAACCTAGGACGAGTTAAAGAGGGGGGATAATCCTAAATCAATCCAATGCTACATGAACGACACTGGTGCCAGTGAGGAAGATGCTCGTCAATACATGAGGTCCTTGATTAGTGCAACATGGAAGACAATTAATGGAAATCGCATTGCAAGTTCTCCATTCTCTGAAACATTTAATGAGATCGCAACAAACATTGCAAGGGTGTCCCAGTTCATGTACCAACATGGAGATGGGCACGGCATTGTAAACCGTGAGACGAAGGACCGCGTGCTAGCGTTGTTTATTCACCCCATTCCCGTAGCTAAGAATTAATGAATGATTGGCAAAATTACATATATATTTCTACTTTTTTCCATGTTTATTTCTTATATTTGTAGACTGGATCATATGTCAAAGGTAACTTGTCTGTTTACCTCACTAATAATACCGCTCCTTGAGAAATTAAATGATGTACAAGCCAATCAAAATTCAATAAGTCTCTTGTTTCTCTTGGAAAGAAATACAAGTTTGATCTCTATAATATTATAGATATATCACATGCTACATTTCTTTCCTGACATATATATATATATATATATATATATATATCCCTGCATGCACACAATGCAGATCAAGCCGAATTGATTTCTGACTGCGTGCATGTAACTATTTTTACGTACTTTTTTATTGTTCATCTCAATAGTTTTTGCATTGTCGGGACTAATTGACTGATAAAGAGAAACATTTATTGGTGTTAGTATTTTTTAATAAATAGTGTTTTGTAACGTCTTTTTAATGTTCTCATTAAGATTGGGAGTTACAATGGATTAATTGTTTTTTTTTTTTTTACTGTAAAACATATATTTCATTTCAAAGATTAAACATTACACAGTTTGTCAAACAGCAACTCCATGCACACTTCTCAGGGCATTTCTCAACCCTAACTAATTCCTCTCTATGAGGAAAAGCCAATCTAGCCAGTTTGTGTGCTACCTTATTTCCTTCCCCATGTTCATGTATAATATCCCATCCCTCTCTATTAACAAAGAAAGCTCTAATATCATCAATCAAGTGTCCATAATAGGAGCACGTCTTCTCAGCTATCAACAACCTGCACCACTACCAGTGCATCTCCCTAAAAAATGACATCAGTCAAGTTCAACTCCATGCACAATTCCACTACCCTCCACAGAGCGATAATCTCAGCCACCACCGGCTTAAAGACACCCTTCTTGCTCATACATAGTAAAATCTGAACTTCCCCCATTGAATCTCGAATGATAATTCCAGCACCCATTCTGCTATTCTTCAAGTCCACAGCAACATCCCAATTCAGCTTTAATCTGTAATCTATTGGTCCCTTCCACCTAATTTGATCTCTCACCACTCTCACCACACCTTGAGGATGAACTGCTAATTTGGTCCCTTGTTGAAACATCTCTAGACTTCTCTTTGCACCTTGTATTAGCAGATATTAGCAGACTTAGATTTGTGAAAGTTTGTTCAAAGGCAAATCAGTTTCTGCGCATCCAAATATCCCTAATTGTGACAACCACCCATTCTAACTCATCTGCAGATACTCTCTTACAAAGAGAGTCCCATAACACCAAGAAGTCCTTCTCTGATCCATGCCATTTTGAACAGAAGCAGGGAATTCCAGCCACACATCAAAAGCAACACTGCAACCCCACAACACATGCTCTACAGTCTCCACTTCCCTCATGTAGACAAGATAGAGCTAGGAGTCATAAATCTTCCTTATGAATAGGTTTTTCCTGGTTGGAAGACATTCATTTAAAGTCTTCCACAAAAAGGTCTTCACAACACCAGGGACATTCAACCTCCATAGCCTCCTCCATACTTCTATCAAGCTATCTATCTCACGGATTAATTGTTGGATCATTAATTGAGTGCTTATTATTAAAAAACACCATCCAGTTTAACCCGTAAAAAAAAAAAAAATGACTGCATTTCTTTATTTTGGAACAAAACACCTCTCGGTCCCGCTGCCTCTGCGTTATGGTTCAAGATAAGCAGTTTTTTCCTTAAGAAAACAAAATGAACACTAAAGTGGTTTTCTATTTTATATATACACATATATATACTATTTAATGTGCAACGTGCAAAGCACATTTGTCCAATTGCATTGCACGTTATGCCCAGTTGTCAAAACTACATGCTTAATTATTTGGTTATGTCATCCCTATTTTTTGAAAATTCTATATAATGATTATTGACATTTTGTTCCCTCATAAATATGAGAGTTTTCAAGTTTAAAATGCTCCCAAAAAAAAAAAAAAAAGTAATGCTAGTTACAGTTATATGTTGTGCAAAAATCACGTATTATTTTTAAAAAAGAGTGAATTTATTATCAAGAAAATCAATTTTTTATGTAGATATTATATTTAAGTTACTTTTTTAAAAGAGTATGCAATGCTTGCATAGATTATAATTGCAAATATAATTTCTAAACAAAATAAGTAGGTACTAATGGTTACGAAAAGGGAAATATCTTAGTAACAAAAGAATTATATAAAAGTAAATCATAAACTTATATGGGTTGATATAATAAGTTTGATTGTAAAGTTATTTTTATTATAAAGTAGATCTAAAGAATACCATAAAGGCAAGTCAATTTATGAATTTATTTTTAGGTAATATTTGTGCTATGTAATTGTGAGGGGAGTTATCCCCTGGGTTAGACTAGGAGAAAGGCCCGAGTCGGGCGCCGAACAAGGAGAAAGGGCTCAGGTAGGAACCTAGACATGAAGTCTGGGCCAAGCCGAGCACACTAAGAAGACTCGGGCCCTAGCCCAACTAAGAGGTCTAGGCCTAGTCGTGTATACTTCAAAGACCCAACTAAAGAAGATGGGAAGATAGGAAACTGTGGCAAACATATGGCAAGGAGGACAGTCTGGAAATCACTAGCCGATGGACAGGTACAGTCACCGACTCTAAATATCACCACCCAGACATGACAAAAAGAGAAGAAAAGCTAAGGAAGGCACGCCGCATTAATGGAGGATTTAAAACTTAGAGAGGAAGGCACGTCACATTAATGAGGTAAAAGGAAACTTAGAGGGGAAGATATAACGCATTGAATGCAATCCAGGACTTGTAACACACTGGGAGAGGCCCAGTGTCTGGAGCAATCACTATTAGACCTGAACATCCTATAGCATGACAAATGGGCAACATGAGTATCCAATCTCCTACCGAGTGACACCCCACTACCATGAAGGTCGGACCATTGGGTGTAAATAGGCATCACCCATTATCGATAAAGGGGTTAACATCTGCATACATTTCTACTACTGCTTTAATTCCAACATTGAGACTAACTTGAGCGTTGGAGGTACCATAGACCCCGAGCTCCCATTCTCCTCCTTGCAGGGAAGGGTCCGAGAGCTACCAGCATGGAGTTGCCCAGGTCCGTGAAACACGGTATCAACAGTGACACCGTCTGTGGGATCTCTATTTCCCATAAATAGCGTGTCCTTCGTATGCCGGTGATAACGCACTCTTAGAACTCACGACGTGAAGAAGCTAGATCTGAAGCAATGGAAGAAAGAATAGATGAACAAGCTGTGACCATACAGAAACTCATGGACGACATGGAGACCCATTGTTAGGAGAATGATGTCTTGCGAAGGGGCGACGGGGAACCAGAAGGAGAATAAGAAAGCCATAACTCTAAGACTCGTCAAACTCCAAACACACCGGCGACGGAGGAAGAACGACGTAGTGTGCACCACCTGATCCAGAAGCTCCAAAACAAGTATGATGAGGTGGTCAAACGGGTTGGCCCACCATCAGCTGTGGACCAACTTCTCACTAGTGCCGAGCGGCAGTATATCGCCAAGGTTATGGTGGTACCTTTACCTCTGAGGTTCAAAGTTCCACAGATAGATGCATATGATGCGTCAAAAGGTCCATTGGAACATTTGGAAACTTTAAGGGCCCGCATGACCTTGCACGGTTTCCTTAGTGAAGTTGCATGCAGAGCGTTCCTCCGTACGTTGTAGGGAGTGACACGAGTTTGGTTTGGGTCCCTACAGCATAGGATTATCATTGACTTCATCGAGCTAGCCTGTCTCTTCTTAACGCAGTTCATGGCCAGCTGGAAGAGGAAAAGACTTGTTGCCTACCTTCTGACAATGAAGCAAAGGGACGATGAGAGTCTAAAGTCATACCCCTCTCACTTCAATAAAGAGCGTATGATGACGAATGACTAAGATGAGAAAATCACCTTGGCAACACTATTAGGTGGGATCTAGCCTCACAAACCCTTCATGAAGAAGATTGCTTGAAAACTCCGACTTCGTTATGGGAGTTCATGGACCGAGTAGACAACTTTATAAATGTCGAAGATATACTTCGAGCATTGACGGCCCCCAAACAAACTAAAATGGAAAGAGTGGACAAGAAGGCAGCTAACCATAGAAGAAGGTCAAGTTGAGAAAGCAATAAGGAAAGGACCCATGAAACAAAGTGTAAGGAAGAGCAAACCTCGTGTGGGAAAGCTAGGCCACGCATACATTCCAGCCTAGTAGTAGAAACAGAGAGAGCCAAACTCCCAAGACGAGCGAGGATGGGATTCATCCCATCCCATATACTGCACCTACAACACTGGTGGCCACCGAACCGAAGATTGTTTTACCAGGAGGCGAAAAATTGAGGAAATGGAAACTCAAATAGACTAACGTGGTAACGAGAGACGCAGTCAACAATGTGATGATCGTGGGCACCCTCAGAGAAGCCAAAGTCCTACAAGGAGAAGCAGGAGCCCTGCCAGGAGAAACATAAATCTTACCTAGAGGAGCATGAGCCCTACCTGGAGAAACCGAAGCCCTGCTAGGAGAAGTAGGAGCCTTGCCCAGAGAAGCGAAAACCCTGACAAGAGAAGAACTGTAGACTGACATAGAGCAAGCTTGCATTGAAGGAGCCCATATAGAGGAGAACCCTAATAAGCGAAATTCGTACAATAGCTGGAGGATATGCTGGGGGAGTGACTACCTCATCAACACGAAGGGTCCATGCCAGGAAAGCTAGTTATGAAGAAGTGTTCACCACCTATAGGCCACCCCTGGTATCAAAGGCCAACCAAGAAAGCACATTATAACTTTAAGTGAAAAGGACGAAAAAGGCTTGTTGTGCCCCCATGATGATGACCTGGTTGTAACGGTGCAAATTGCCAACTATTTGACAAGGAGAGTGTTGATCGATAATGGCAGCTTTGCCGATATCCTATTCTGGGAGGTGTTTATTCGAATGGGGGTCATGCTAGACCAGTTGTGCCTACTGCCAACACCCCTCAAAGGCTTCACTGGAGACAAGGACCAGCCTATCGGAGCAATCATTCTGCCCATCTTGGCCAGAATAGCCCTCAAAACGACAGCCCTCATGGTAGAATTTCTTGTGGTGAAAGCTCCCTCCTCCTATAACGCAATTCTCAAACGTCTAGCCTTGAACCGCTTGAGGGCGGTAACTTCCATATACCATCTTAAGGTAAAATTTTTGACTCCATCTGGGGTGGGAGAAATGCATGTGAACAAAAAATAGCAAGAGAATGCTATGCGTGTGAAATGAAGCTCGAAACAATAGAGGTCTGAACTCTCAAAGAAGACTGAGCTAGACAAATAAGTGAGAGATGAAGAGGCCCTACGGCAAGCGGAACCCAATGAACCATTAGTCTTGGTGCCAATGGACCCTAGAAGGTCGTAGCACACTATCTGAATGGGGACTAAGATGCCTACTGAGCTGAGCCATGCCATGAGACAACTCCTTGTCGAACACCAAGATGTGTTCGCATGGAGCCACGAAGAGATGCTCGGAATTGATGCATCAGTAATCGAACACCGCCTCAATGTGAACCCCAAGGAGAAAAGAATCAAGCAAAAACATTGCAGCTTCAGTGTAGAGAAGTATGCGGCCATCGCCGAGGAATTAGATCGTCTTCTAGCTGTAGGGTTCATCCAAGAGGTACACTACCCCGAGTGGCTCTCCAATGTTGTCTTGGTAAAGAAAATGAGCAGTAAGTGGAGGATGTGTGTGGACTTCACTGACCTAAATAAAGCTTGCCCAAAGGACAACTTTCCCCTACCACGGATAGGTTTAATAGTAGATTCAACGGCCAGGCATCCCCTACTCAGCTTCATGGATGCATACTCAGGATACAACCAAATCAGATTGAACTCAGATGATGAAGAAAAAATGGCTTTTATCACCAACCAAGGACTATATTGCTATAGGGCAATGCCATTCGGTCTCAAAAACGTGAGGGCAACTTACCAGAGATTGGTTAACCGAATGTTCAAAGATCAAATTGGGCGGAATATGAAAGTCTACATAGATGACCTCCTAATCAAGAGGAGGAAACCCGAACAACATCTTAACGATCTTAAAAAAGCCTTGTAAGTACTCAGAAAATACAAAATAAAGCTCAACCTGTTAAAATGTGCCTTTGGCGTCGAGTCAACGAAATTCTTAGGCTTTATGGACTCTGAGCGTGGAATTGAGGCCAATCCTAAGAAGGTCAAGGCAATTGTGAATATGCCGCCACCACAGACGATCAACGAAGTCCAAAGATTGGTGGGAAGGGTGACTGACCTAAGACATTTCATAGCCACGTCAACCAACCGTTGTCTTCCTTTCTTTAAGGTCCTTAGGAAAGCACGAGAATGGGACAACGAGTGTGGCCGTACCTTCAGCAAATTAAAAGAATACTTAGCCCATCCATTGCTCCTCAGTCAGACTAGTCCCTAGGAGGACCTAACCACATACCTTGCAATATCACCGAATGCCATATCCGCTGTAATGACTTGGAGCAGTCCAACAGCTTGTCTATTATGTAAGCAAAGCCTTCCAAGGAGCAAAGGCCAGATATCCCCGAACGGAAATGTTAGCATTCGCATTGGTCATCGTCGTTAGATGACTAAGGCCATATTTCCAGGTCCATGCAATAAAGGTACTCACAGATGTCCCACTGATGAAAATATTGCAGAAACCCGATATATCCAGCCGAATGACTAACTAGGCAATCGAACTGAGTGAGTTAAAAATCGAATACCTCCTCTGTACTATAATTAAAGGTAGGTATTGACGGATTTTGTGGCTGAATTCTCAGACTTTCCAAAAGAGATAACCATTGCACCCCAAGGCAAACCCTGGTAGGTCTACGTCGACGGCTCAACATCCAAGCTGAGGAGTTTGAATAATATTTGCATTTAAGTGATGTTTAGATATTGAGACGAGATGAGATAAAACCAACTCAACTTCCAAACAGAGGAGTTTAATAGTACTTTTTTTTTTCATACGATATTGAGATGCTTTATAAAAAAGAAAAAGACAGTGTGTAGATACTTTTGAGGATTTTTTCATGCTAAAGAGAGGTGTTTTCTCTAGTAGATATTTGTACCCAACCCCTTGTGCAGAGTTGGTTCGAGGTATATGAGGATCAATTAAGCTATTGTATCCTAGAGAAAACAAGTCAAGAGTATGCCAGTCTACTGCACTGGCTTGTTTGAAACTTTGTAATTTTTATTTTATTAATGTGTATTTCACTAACAATTTGCAGGGAGAGTCATACCCCAAAAAAGTTGATAACATGACCGGAGAAGCGATAGTAATGTCTCATAAACCGATGTATGGAACCTTTGAACTAGCAACTCGAGTTGAGTAGTGTATATCTTGCAGAGGCTTGAAGTATATTATGGCCGCTTTGAGGATGACATGAAAGAGGATATTGGAATATATATACATAATACTGATCATGATCATGGTGATCATGCTGTTGGGCTTGCATTGCTCATCATTATGCAGTACCTCCTCTTAGGGCTGAGCAAAAGTTCAAAAATCTGATTCATAATCTGCCTCCATTCTGACTTCGCTCCGATTTGGAAAAAACAGAGTCAAAGTCGAAATCTGATTTTTTTTTTAATCGGAGTCAAAGTCGAAGTCGGACGTGTCGCTGGACCGACTCCAACTCCAATCCAATCCAACTCTGACTTTATGCACCAACTCCGACTTTGACTTTGAATCCGATTATGATATTGTACATATGTTATAAAAATATGTATTTATCTATATATTTATCGTATATACTACTATAGTTATATAGTTATATAACTAGAACTTATATGGTTAGCTTGAATAATATATTAGTATGAGCTAGTTATTATAAAATAATATACTTATACAATAATACAAATAGACTAATGATAGTTTAGTATATGTAAAAATCATAGTATTATTATCATACACAATTAAGTATAGAAATAAGTTAGACACTAGTATTTAAATAAGTCTAGTATAATAAGTTAATAACACATATATTAATTTACTAAAGTATAATAATATGGAATTAGACACTAGAAAGTTTAGTTTATAATTAAGCCAGAAATAAGTTAGACATTAGTGTAATAAGATGTAATTAAACAATATAATTTAAGTATAGAAATAAATTAGACACTATTATGGAAACGATAATGATAAAACACCTACTGCTTTACTATTTTTCTACAATCTTAGAATAAAATAATATTTTTTAAAATATATATTTTAATTTTGATTTTGATTTGATGTATTTAAATTATAAAAAAAAAAATTATTAATTAGTTGTAAATGAATGGTAGATAGGTTGTCATTGTTTCATTGCTCTTATATAAATAACTAATAAGTCTAGCATAATAAGTTAATAATATGTAATACTAATTTATTGAAGTATTTGAACTCAAACTCCTTGTGATGTTGATAAAAGATATCGATTTGGAATATCGCAAATGATGATTGAGATCACTGATTCATTAATAACATGTAATTAGACACTAAAAATATGTCTAGTGTAGAAATAAATTATAAATAAGTTAAACACTAGTATAATATAATAACATGTAATATTATAGTATAATAACATGTAATTAGACACGAAAAATAATATGTAATACTATAGTATAATAACATGTAATTAGACACTATAGTGAAAATCTAGTATAAAAATAAGTTGGATATTAGTATAGAAGTAATTTAGCATTGAATGATTTAGTTTTAGTTTTTAATTTTTAAGAAAAATTGAAATTTGAAAGCCCACAATAAATTCCTTTTTAAAATGGGCTAAATATGAAGCTAAAACAAAACCCAAAATTGAAAGTCGAAATCCGACTCCGCTTTGATAAGTCTAAGTTGGAGTCGGATCGGAGTCTACACAAGTCGGGGTTTGGATTTTAACTCTAACAAATTTGGAGGCAAAGTCAGAGTAGTAGAATCAAACTCCGACTAAGTCAGTGCTCACTCCTACCTCCTCTTGATGGAGCTTTGTGGCGGAGTAGTTTTCCTAGCTATTATATATTGGCGTTATTTATTTGCTAATATTTATAATCATTAAGCTTGTATTTAAGTCACCGACGTTTTATGGGTATGTAGATACTAATTTTAATTTGCCTCTTCCAACAGGCCTAGAGTTAGGTGACTTTTTCCACAATATATTAAATAGAGTTTGTAATTTCAAGTTCCCATTTTGGGGCCGGAATATATTGCTTTTATACTGTTTACTAATTAACGGAAGTCGGTTGCTATTTGCAATTATAAGCTGATCATTGTTAATCTCCAACGCTTCATGTGTTGATCAGCTCATGTTTGTCTGTGTTTTCATAAAAGAAAGGATTTGTGAAGTCTGAAGGTAGATCACTATCAAAACTTTATTTACTCTCACTACAACAGATAAGGAAAATCTATTTGTGGCGAGTTATATATTGTCGCAAACATTAAAAAAAAAAATCCAGAAATTGTTTTATAAGAGAGAATATAAGCCGGAAAAAAAATGAACAAAAGAATGGTCTATTACGAAAATAAAAAGTACTAAAACATAATACTTAAAAAAATACAAATCCACATTATAGTTCAACTCAAACATTTTATTTATTCTTCTTCGTTAGCTAAGATGCTTGCAATGGTTTGATCATCTTCCGTATCTTGGACGCCGCTTGCGAAGACTAGAGCTTTAAACATGTGCATTGTTGTGGCCCTCACTAGCATCATCATACATCATAACATATACACTCATTAGCCTTAGGTATCATAACATTTTACTTCAATCCGACGTTCTTTAAAGATAACTCATTCGAAACTCGTTGACTGTTTTTCGTCAACCTAGGAGTTACCACTCTATTTTTACTCACTCCAGAGTGGACAGAGCGGTTCCACTAGAATAATTCTCAATCCCAGCCTTTGGGAATGTAATAAAAATTATTTTCATGTTATGCTTGAAAAATGTAGTTCATGACAAGTGCATATGTAGCAAGCTTTTATGTAAAAATGACATTTATATGCAATTTGCTAAAATGGAGAAAAAGTCACATATCATGTAGGCGTCGTCATGTACTGAATGTATCATATAACATGATGTTTCATGCACAAAATGACAATTATAACATGAATGTAGCATTTATCAATAAATCATAAATAACTTATCAAGGTGCTAGTTAGAGGCAAACTTACAAACTACCTGAGTTTAGAAAAACTTAGCGGCTGTAATCAAAGTTGTGCTAAGTTAGGATCTATACTACTTAAGGAAGAGTTTCATAATCAAAAGGTTTTTAAAATGGATATTTACAAAGATACCCCTAGATTTTCAAAAATTACGAATTCCAAACTTCATAAACCATATAGTTTCCATATTCTAAAATCATCTATGCCCTTAGAGTTCCAAAAATCAAAGTGGAACTAGCCCAAACACCCTCAACCTGTGGCATGTACTCTAGTTTATGCCCAAGTGTAACTCCAACTATTGATCTCTATGAATGCATGTATATTCAAATGTCTTTAATTGCAAATAATCACTATAATCCTTAATGAAATTTTAAAGCTTAATCTTGGGTGAGCAAGTTCATCCCAGCACTTAATCATGACTAGAAACCTTAATCTCTATTAAACTAGTCCTTAAGCATGCATGATATTTCTTAATCTTATCACCAATAAAAGGTTCAAAAACTTAGAATCAAATCATGCATTTCTCACCTTATCTCAATCATAAGATTTTTCCAAATGTTCATATTTCAAACCGAGGTGAAATAAATCAAAATTTCGCAAGTTAAGCATGATTTAACCAAACCGTGCATGTTTTGATGATCAACAAAAGATAGAAATTAAAATCTATCATGGCATGCTCTCAATGTAACAACCCGATCCTATATTATTAGGGATAAATGATGGATAATTAATTAGGTTCAATAAATAAGTTAAAGCCCATAAAAGATTTATCGGATAGATTATTTTTAATTGAACCTAGAGTTAAGGCTCCATTATTATTATTATTATAATTTTCTAAAACTCCAAACTCCTTAGTGTTAGACTCCAAACACTATTGACATTCTAGATAAAACTACTAACTATTGAATTTCCTTTTATGAATTTCAGCCATGCACGTCTCTAATTTATTTATCCACTCACATGCACATGCACATACGCCTCTCAACTCCAAAACTCCATCCACCCTCCTGTGATCCACGATACCTCGCATTCCCCTGCCTATAAAACTACCCCGAGACCCTCTAGTAATAACACAACAAAAATCGGCAGAGAAGGAAAACTCACACTCACAGCAAGCCCCACGTCGAAAACAGAAACTCCGTAGCAATTTCTCTCCATACCAGACCACCACCTCACTGGAATCCACCACAGAGTACATCCAAACACTGGCCAGTTGCACTGCAGCCTCTGCCTAGCACCACCGAGGGACCAAGTACGCCCCAAACTGCCAGCCCATTGCCCAGACCTGCGTGAGCCGTCTGTCCGTTTGCCATTCAACACCGCCCACCACCACATCACATGTAATTCCACACTGTTGCAAACCACATTAAGACAACCTCCATTCTACTTAACCAGAATAGTTGCCCAACCAACAACCTTGCAGAAACCTTCAACACTCCTACACCACCGTCGCGCAACCATTGAAAAACCACCAACAAAATACTCTGTTTTACTGCACCGAAATAGAGGAAGTATTCTTCCCCACTGTGAGCCACAAGCCAGTCACCCATGTCACGGCCATAGCTCGGTTGTGCTACCCCAACGCCACCATCGCCTCATACTCGCCTTGTCCCTCACGGTGAGCCACCGCCAAAAGATCCCACTGCTTCTCCGTCCCTTTTTGACACTGTGTTCACTCTTTCTCTCTCTCTCACTCCCTCTCTCGGCATCGCACTAGCCTCCTTCCCAGAAGTACCCAGTCGCGCCGCCTTGACTCCCAGCTGCTGTGCCGTGCAGCTCCTCCCCTTGGTGAGTTTAGTCCTCCTCCCCTTGGTGAGTTTAGTCCCCTGTAAACGTACGCCTCTCTCCCACTCTCCCGATACCCTCTGTTTCTCTACAAATTATAAGTTGTGTTTTAGGTTTCAGTAGGTGTTAATTGATACAATTACAAAAATACCCATGTTTATTTAGGATTTACGGTTGGGTATATTTTTAGGAAGATTTTAGGAAATATAGATTATTTTTAATATTTTTAGAAATTTATGCAAATTACTTGTTTATTTTTATAGGCAGCAGATTACGTGCCAAAAATAGTAGATTAGCGCTGCAATGTAAGTAGCATAATCATACCCTTACACGTATGTATGGTAAATGACATGTCGTTTATAAAAATATTTTGCATGCATGCCCTTCATTGGAAGCCCCTTTTTACGTACTCAAGACATGATAAAATTACGAAAATCTATGATTTTATGTGAAGTATTCTGCATTAAGTTATTTATGAAAAATCATGATTTTTATGAAAGGAGTTATGCATTAAAGAATTTATAAGAAGTCACGATTTTATATAAGAGTTAGGCATTAAAATAATTTATGAAAGGCCATGCATGATGTTATGTGAAGATTTATGCATTAAAGTATTTATGAAAAAATCATGATTTTATATAAGGAAACATGTATCACATAAATTATGAAAGAATGCAATTTCATTTGAAATCTATGATATGATATGACAAATATGTATGCGATTTCTTTTGAAATCTATGATATGACAAGTATGCAAGTATGATTATGATTAAGATATGTAACGGCCTATGTTATGATATGAAGACGATACCTATGTTATGGGCATATTGCATTGCCAGGTTGTACATGCTGGTAGTGCACCCAATATGTCTTCCTTATGTATGGATTCCACAACCCGTAGCCACGGGCGGAATCGGAATCTACTTAGATTCACTAACCCTAACTCACGGGGGTCAACAGTGGGTAACGGCCTATGATAAGTGAAAGATAAGTTCATGTTCATGTTAATTACGTATGTATTTATGAGAATGCACATTTTTTCAAGAAAACCTTATGTTTATTATGTTTACTGTATGATGTGTTGCGTATTGAGTATTCGATTCATTTTTGTATATTTTTATATTTTTAAACCATCCCAGGTGATGACATTTATGAGGATGAGACTACAGAATAGGATTTGACCCCGGGAAGCGAGGCAGAGGCCTAGACAGATTATGCTATAATTATTTTTATGGTTTAAGATTTAAATAAATTATTTTGGTAAGCACATGAGACTTTTGTATTTCTTTTAAATAAGTGTTTCCGCAAACTCTATTTTGGATTTTAAGTATTTATTAAATTTTGTTTTATTTAGGGAATCTTTCACATCTGGCGCGTTGTTAAAAAAAAGAAAAGTTTTTTTTTCTTTTAAATTCAAGTAGTAGTAGCGCACTGGCTCCCCGAAAATTCTAAAATGTCTTCTCGGGAAGTGGGGTGTTACACTCAACCCCAAATCTAAACCTTCAAAAATAATTCTAAGACATTAATAAATCATATCAACAAAATGCTAAGACATGCCATAGCTAAAATTCCCACTTAAAAATAATTTAAACACTTAATCTACACTTAATGGCCCAATTTTGAATTAAGCATGGTAACCTTTTCTAAATTCATCCAAAAATTACTCCAACACTTAAAAATCATAACTTGACATGTAAACTAAGATCTAGGGCAAGAAAACTTACAAATTTTATGGCCCTTTAAAGCTCCCAACATAAGAACTAAAAAACTCAAGAACTTCCAAGAATACTCACTCGGTTTCTAGTCTTTTGTACTCTAAGGGAAGATGATCCCTCAAGAACCCAAGAGGAGCTTGGAGAAGAGGTGTGGAGGAAATGAGGGGGTTGAGGGGATTTTTATAGTGCTCAAAGGAGGGGAGGGGAGCCGGTCATGGCTTGGAAAGGTGGCTTGGGATTGGTGGAGTGGGATGGTGGTGGTGATGATGGTCTTACTTGAGCTTGTGTCATGCTTTACAGGGTGAATAGTGATCTGAACTACCATGATCTCATCATGGTAGGTGCTACAAGGTTGCTAGTGGGGTAGAGCTACAGTGGTGCAACAAGGAAGAAGAGAAAAAAAAAAACCGAGGCATGATGCCTTGCCATGATGCGCAGGTATATATACCTAAACTTTGGGCAGATTTTCTTTTTTTTTGTTTGCATCCCTTTGTTTTATCTTCATGGTTGTTTTGTGCAGGTATCAAGTCACTTCTTGAAGGCTTTTTCAGGTAGTAGAAGGTGGAGGGGTGGGTGGCATGAGATGATGATGGTGCAGCTCAAAGAAGATGGTGCAATGGAGGGTGATTGGTCTAGATCTAAAGGGATGAAATGAGGTGTGATTGGTGAGATTGAGACAAAAAATGAGATGGAATTGTTTTTAGTGCAATGCACATGAAAGTACATAAGTGAGCCGATTGGGTGGATTTGTGCAATGTCATGCTTTTGCTCTTAATGACATGTGTGGGATTAATACTAAACTTCTAATTTAGTCTAAGAATGATTAAAAATAAAAATAATAAAATTCAGATAAAAAAGGCTAGAAAGATTATGAAGGGAAATTAAGCTCAAAGCATGGTTTAAAGATCACTAATCATGTAGAATTTTGATCAATGGTCTTAACCCAAATTCAAACTTTATTTTTGGTCCAAGAAAAACTCTTAGGGGCATGAGGCACAATATGGGCTTGAGGAAAACTCATGGTATGGTGTAAGAGGGCTCAAATTAGAAGGGTGAAAAATGCAAGATAAGGCATTAGGCCGTGTTGGCCTTAAAAAGGCCATGAATGAGAGTTACATGGTTTATGGGCTTTGGGTTTGGGTTGATGAAAGGCCTTGGATCTAGATTTGAGGAGGTCATGAGAGGCCTCAAGACCGGCAAGAATGGGGCTAAAAAGGCTTGTTGTAACATAAATAGGTCATGGGTCAATGCTAACACTAAGTTGTGCTTGAAAGGCCTTAAGCCTTCCTCACACTTGGGCCAAACCTTTCTAAGGCTATCCTACCAAAACTTAAATTCTTATAAGGCTTAGTTCAAGGCTTCTAAGTCTTGGCCCCTAATATTCTGAAATTTAAGGGCTTTAAGAGTAGCACTAATGGGCTTGCTCACTAAACCACTAATGCTAAATAAAATAAATCCCAATATAATATGGTAGCATAAGCTCATACTAAGGGCTAATCCTAATGGGTAAATAAGCGGGGTGTTACAATGACAAAACATGTTTAAGCAAAATCAATTTACCCCTTGAAGTAACTTCCCCATACAACATGCTATTTTGTTTTTAATTTTATGAAAAATAGGCTCCAGCATAGCAATTGTGAGAATTTTAAAATATATAGGTGCTCCAAACTAAGTAAAAGGGAATTAACCCTCCCCAATGGAAGTAACCGACATTATTAATACTTTTCTGGATTGCGGTACAAAGTTGTGTACCAAAGAGGAACTCTTTTGCGAGTTTATTAACTGCCTTGATGCATTTTCACACTTTATCAGAAAATGAGTATCTTTGCAAGATCACTTCTTGATCCATTTGTGGAAATTAGTATATCATCAACAAATAATAAATGTGAATTAGAAACATAGCCTCTTGGCACTATGAAAGGAAGAATCCACCCCTCATGTACCAATTCAGTCAAGCCTTTGCTCAAAGGCTCCTCACACAAGATAAACATATATATATATATATATATATATATAAAACAGTGGAGAAAGAGGATCGTCCTACCTTAAACCCCTGTCTAAGCTGCAAAAACCTTTATGAGTGCCATTCAAACAAATGAAATTTTTTTTTACTCTTTGAAACATTGCGTTATTAGCTTAATCCACTGAGCAGAAAAATCCAAAATGAGACAAAACTTTGGATAGATAAGATCATTTAACTCTATCATATATCTTAGCCATTAAAATTTTAAGAATGACATTCCCCCCTCTCGATTTTTTGGCTAAACTGCAGGTCTACTCCTGAGCCAATGCAATATTTTCAGTCATAATTCTTCCACTTACAAATGCACCTCGATTAGGAGAAATCAACTTTGGCAGTAAATGAGTCACAATCTTCCCACAATTATTTTAGAAAACATTTTGTAGGAAACTTGATACAAATTAATGGGCCTAAATGCGGAAAACTCCCTAGGTTTCTCTATCGTAGGATTAATGAGAGCAATAAAAGATGCTTTGTAGTAGTCACTTAATACCCCTCCTGAAAAGAACTCACTTGCTACCATTAAAATATCTTGAGCAACTACAACATACCATTAGGATTTGATAAAATGCAGTATTGGAATGAACTTTGCAAGGATGTCCCAATGCATGTACGTACCAGCATGGAGATGGGCACGACCTCAAAGATCGCAAAACTAAGGAGGACCGAGTCTTAGCATTGCTTATTCAATATCCCATCTCTCCACCTAAAGATTGATGAATATTGACTGATATATCCACACATGTGATAGAAGCTTCAACTTCAAAATTATATACAAATATTTCGTTTCTTTGTTCCCTTTTCTTTCTTAAACTGGGAGACCAGATGAGTCAAATGATAAACTCCAGTTGCACTTCACAAGTCCTCATGATATCTAGCCCCTTATGAAAATACATGATGTGAAAGCCAAACCAAAACTAGATTTAATAGTAGATTCAACGGCCGAGCATCCCCTGCTGAGCTTCATGGACGCATACTTAGGATATAACCAAATTAGGACGAACCCAGATGATGAAGAAAAAACAGCTTTCATCACCGACTGAGGAATACGTTGCTACAGGGCAATGTCATTTGGTCTCAAAAACACTAGGGCAACATACCAGAAATTGGTCAACCGCATGTTCAAAGACCAAATTGGACAAAATATGGAAGTCTACGTAGACGACCCCCTAGTCAAGAGTAGGAAACCCGAACAACATCTTAACGATCTTAAAGAAGCCTTTTTAGTACTCAGAAAATACAAAATAAAGTCAACCCATTAAAATGTGCCTTCGGCGTCGAGTCAGGAAAATTCTTGGGCTTTATGGTCTTCGAGCGTCGAATTGAGGCCAATCCTGAGGAGGTCAAGGAAATTGTGAATATGTTGCCACCACGGACGATCAACGAAGTCCAAAGATTGGCAGGAAGGGTGGCCGCCTTGAGCTATTTCATAGTTAGGTCAACCAACCATTGTCTTTCTTTCTTTAGGGTCTTTAGGAAAGCACGAGAATGGGACGATGAGTGCGGCCAGGCCTTTAGTGAGTTAAAAGAATTTGTAGCCCATTCGTCCCTCCTTAGTTAGACAAGTACCGGGGAGGACCTAATCGCATACCTTGTAGTCTTACCGAATGCCATATCCGCCGTATTGACTCAAAGTAGTCCAGCGGTCTGTCTACTACATAACCAGAGCCTTCTAAGGAGCAGAGGCCAGATATCCCCGAATGAAAATGTTAGCATTCACGTTGGTCATCGTCGTCATACAACTAAGGCCATATTTCCAGGCCCACCCAAAAAAGGTACTGACAGATGTCCTACTGATGAAAATATTGCAGAAACTCGATCTATCCGGCCAAATGACTAACTGGGCAATCAAACTGAGCGAGTTCTAAATCGAATACCTCCCCCGTACTGCTATTAAAGGGTAGGTATTGAAAGATTTTGTGGCTGAATTCTCTAACTTTCTAGAAGAGATAACAATTGCACCCCAAGGCAAACCCTGGCAGGTCTACGTCGAAGGCTCGTCCTGACGAGCAAGGGTAGGGGTAGGAGTGCACATAGTCATAGAATCTAGAAAAGAACTCAACTATGCAATCAAACTCGGCTTCAAGGCCACCAACAACGAGGTCTAGTATGAGGCACTACTGACTAGTTTGACAATAGCCAGGTCATTAGGTGCTACAAAGGCCACCAACAAGAGGAAAATTCGCTGCTAAAGGAGAAAATTTGAAGAAGTACCTCCAGCGAGTAGGAGAGGAATGTGACCTCTTCTAGTATTCCCACATATAACAAATCCTGAGGGGATAAATCCATAAAGTAGATCACTTGGCAAAAGCTCCTCAGGCCAAGAAGGAACACCCCTTCTAGATCACACCACAATCCAAATGATTGATGCGCCAACCGTCAGAATCAGCGTATCCACAGTCCATATATTACAGCCCCCTGATCGGGCCATCGACATCATAAAATTCCTTGATAGGGGACTGGTTCTGGATGACAGGGAAGAAGCATGAAAGATCAGGAACAGAGCAGCTCGCTTCGCACTGGTGGAGGGAACCTTGTATAGGAGAGGTTTTGTAGAGCCACTCCTTAGATGCATCTCATCCTAGCAAGCCAAATACGTGCTGGTTGAAATACATGAAAGAGTCTATGGAAACCACTCTGGCGGAAGAGCAATAGCAACACGAACCACACGGGCAAGATACTATTAGCCTAATGCCTTAGAGACATGGAGGACTTTGCAAAAAAACGTCCCAAGTGCCAAAAGCAAGCATCTATTCCCCATTGTCCTACCGAAGAGCTCACCTCCATCATCTCCCCTGGCCCTTTTCACAATGGGGGCTCGACCTCATTGGTCCACTTCCTGTGGGCAAAGGAGGAGTAAAATTAGTTGCAGTGGTGTTCGATTACTTCAAAAAATGGGTGGAAACAGAAGCCCTAGCAATGATCACGACTTGAGCAATTACAAACTTCCTCTGGAAATCTATAATCTGCTGCTTCAAAATTTCCCAAAGCTTCATATCAGACAACGAAACGCAATTTGATTGCTCCCATTACCGAGAGGTGTTCAAAACTCAGAATCAAAACTAAATATTCGTCTCCAGGACTCCCGCAGGCGAACGGACAGGTAGAAGCCACCAACAAGATGCTACTCAACATTTTAAAGAAAAAGCTAGGAAACCAAAAAGGGAAATGGGCCGAAGAACTTCCCAGCATATTATTGGCCTACCGAACATTGGTAAGGACCCCTACTGGAGAAATGCCCTTCGCCCTCGTTTATGGGACTGAAGCTGTGATCCCAACAAATTTGGCCATACCCACATACCGCGCACAACACTTCAACCAAGAGCGCAACAATAGAAGATTGAAAGAAAACTTGGATTTCTTAGAAGAAAGATGAGAGGGAGCAGCAAGATGAACAACAACCAACAAACGAAAGGTGGAATGATACTTCAACAAATGAGTCCGGCCTCGAACCTTCAAAGTATGAGATATGGACCTAAATCAGACGGAAGTCACCACCCAGGAGGAAGGAAAACTGGGTCCCCAATGGGAAGGACCTTACTTAGTGACAACGACTGGAAGGCCTAGCTCTTATCAACTCAAGTGTCAAGAAGGCCGCGAATTACCCCACCCATGACATACCGAGCACTTAAGAAAATATTTTTTGTAAAGGCCATAATGCTGCCCCACAGTGTGAGGTAGCAACTTGTTAATGAAATTTCTTTGAACTAATTTCAATGTTCCATTCTCCTGTCTCCTTTCTAAAAGCTTCAATCATATAAGCTAGTCCCTAGGCTGGACTTGTCGACCTTCGCGAGGTACAAGCCCAATCTCTTGATTGGCCACAAGGTATTGGCTAAGGAGCAGAGTCTTGAACTGTGCCCGAACAAAAGCCAGTGGGAACACAAGTCTCTTGACTTGCCGGCCTTCTTGTGAGGTTGCTGCCTACGACGCATTGGCTAAGGACCAGAGTCCTGAACTCTTCCCGAACAATAGCTAGTCAGAACAGAAGCCAGTTCTTAGGCTGGACTTGCTGACCTTCACGGGGTACAAGCCCAGTCTCTTGATTGGCCACGAGTTATTGGCTATAGACTAGAGAGACCTGAGCTCTGCCCAAACAATAGCCAGTAGGAACACAAGTCCCTTGACTTGCCAACCCTCATGCCAAGTTGCTGCCTGCGATGCATTGGTTAAGAACCAGAGCCCTAAGCTCTGCCATAACAACAGCCAATTGGAACACAAGTCAGTCCATAGGTTGGACTTGCCAACCTACACGGGGTACAAGCCTAGTCTCTTGACTGGCCACAAAGTATTGGCTAAGCCCTCGAGAAGCACTAGTCAAAGGGCCATCAAGAGAGGCAAATGAAATGAAAGGAAACAGAAGGAAAAGCGGCAAAATAAAAGAAAAATGTAGCAAGGAAAATGCAGAAACCATACAGCCGAATACACAAAATCATTTTATTATTTATGCAGGATTACAATGAGCAGATTACATCATAAAGTTGCAAAGTTACAAGGAACAAAAAGAAAGCTTGATGGGAAAGAATACAAGGAACAAGTTAAATCATAAGACCGTGCGGGCTGCAAGGTGGAAAAGCGTTCTAGTGCCTGACCCCTCCCTTGCCCTCGTTTCTGGGCACAAGAAATGAGTTCAGGGCCTACAGCTCTTGAAGCAACGATGAAAACAGCTCTGAAAATCAGAACATCTCGGAGTTAATTTCTACGTTGAGAACCGCTTGCCAGGCGAAAAGCCCTTCTCCACTGCTACCAAGCATGCAACGAGTTCAGTGTAGGTAGCAAGGTAGGAGAAGAGTTTTGAGGTCGAGCCTCGTAAGCAAAGAGGCAAGAACAAGTGAAGCACAATAAGCAAAAAGGCAAGAATGAGAACAAGGGGCCCAAAACCCAGTCAATGTTGGCTATGGGATGCTCCACCCTTCGACGCTTAAGCCACCATAGCTAGTGACAGCCAAAACACCACCAGAGAACATGTCGCCCACCAGGGTGTAAAGATGCCATCGGAACAATAAAAAGGATGAAGAAAAGCAAAGCAAAAGGAGGATACTGGGAATCTAGGTAGTGAGGCAAGAGTCACAGAATAAAGAAGAAAAGACAAGCAAATGGGATGAATTCCTTAACGGAAGGGAATGTCCTTATATAGGCAGGATTGACGTTTGGCCAGCCGAGGCATCATAACTCCATGAATCACCATGACTCACCACTTGTTCCCCCCTAGAGAACCGGAATCCCTTGATTATCGCAACATCCAGGGTTAATGCACATCTACTGGTATAGTGTGTCGAGATAATCCCTTGATTATCACAATATGTAGAGTTAATGCATGTCTATTGGTACACTGTGCAGAGTTAATGCATATCTACTGGTACAATGTGCAGAGTTGATGCCCATAAAAAATGGAGCCATGGCGCAGAAATCGAAGGGATGCCATTTAATGGGGAAGCATAATTGACACTATGTTGCCATGTACGTAAAATGCAAATGTCGCTCGGCATGCGGTCAGGCAAACTGGGAAATTCTTGGGGGTGTAAGTAATCAAAGAAATAAATTCTTCCTGGATAGGTCCAAGAAGAATTAGCAGGGCAACTATAAGGGAATCATCTCCACCAACAGTGTGCCCTGCCCAATTTCTAACCATTGCCCGACCCGAGTCCGAGGATAAAAAGGGAATGGAAGTGAAAATAAGAAAGAGGAGTAAGGAGGGAAGATAAATAAACACGAAAAACAGGAAAGAAAGGCGAAAAATGAAACAAAAACTCAACCATGATCAACAAAACTGAAGGTATATTCATATATTAATTTTTCAAATTACACTAAAAGCCCATGCAGGCCTGAAAACAAAAACAAAATAGGAGCTCAAATTATAGAGGAGCATCATGGAAGGCTAGGGGCATCTCCTCTCTACCTAAGGTCTTCATATGGCAATAAGACTTGCGGTCTAGAGGGAGCATTTGAAGGTCGAAGGTGCAAAGGTCAATCTCAGGGTTCTCCTTCAATTGATCTCATAGACGCTCAAGACCATCTCTGTACCCATAGATCCAAGCGTCATCATGGACAGCAGGAGCTAATCTGAGTTGAGACTCAATGAGATCCGCCTGCTGCTGAGCAGCATCCAGAGAAGACTCCAAACTGGCAGCTTCAAGTTGGAGCCGCTGAGCAGAAGTCCTTAATTTATCCCCCAACATGGTAATCTCGATATACTAGTGAAGCATTGGAGAATGAGTCTCGAAGGCATACCTCTTCTCCCTCGCCAACGTCTCGAACGCCTCGGGTAAGAAGGAGATCGAAACCCTGGTGAAGGTCGTCGAGCTCCTTCCTAGTGGATTGCAACTCCTGGGCCTTCGACGCGATCTCTAGATCCCTCAATTGGATCTCTTTACCCTTCAACGTGATCTCCAGGTCCTTCATTTGGATCTCATGATCCTTTGACCTGATTTCCCGGTCCTTCGCCTCAATCTCCTTCCTATGAGCCCGTATCTTCAGACGGTAGAACTCATTATCTGCCACCAAAGAGTCACGTTCCACGAAGAGGTCATGGATGCATGAGGCTATTTAGTGCCCGCTAAGCCCTAAGTTCCTCCTTAAGAACCTCCCAATCCTTGGCGACCATTTTAGCAAACTGATCGGTGGACTGAGATCAGAAAAAATAAAATATATAAGAAAAAGGCAGAGTGACAAACAAAAGCAACAGAAGGAGAAAAACCTACGCCAGCAAATAGAGGCCTAAACTTCTGAGCCTCTACTGCAACTGACTCCGCCCAGACCTTCTCAAAACCTAGCCCCATCTCCTGCGCCTTAGCTCCCCTAGGATGGGAAGAGGATCCTGCACCAACCAACTCAAGACCAATTTGGGGAAGTATGGACGGCGGGACAGATTCCTCCCCCCCTAGAGCAGGAGTTTCGCCCTTGGGGACCTCAACATGGCCAGAACCATTCTCGGTCAGAGGGGATGTGGGCGAGGGCCTATCCTCCACTAAGATAATGTTAATCCTGGTCAAAGAAGGTCTCTCGACTTGAGGAACCCCAGATTCCTAAGATAGACGAACAACAACAAAACAAGAGACAATGGTAGAATAAAAGGAGTCTATGCGAAGAATAAAAGAGCAAATACCTGAGAGGTTGTTGGGGGAAGGACCATCTTCCAAATGATTGAAGGGATTGGCTCGGAGGCTGTAGAAGGAGTCACCTCCATGACCAATGGTGGGCCATGCTCAAAAACCTTGGGAGGGGTCGGCTCCATGACCTCTTGGGAAGTTGGCTCGGTTAGCTCTACGATCTATTGGAAGTTGGCTCTACAACTTTTGGAAGGGTTGGCTCCACAATTTTCGAGGGGGTAGACTCCACAACTCTTTGAGGGGTGGCCTCCATAGCCATCATGAGAGATGGACGGGGAAGGGTGCCAAGACCCGTCTGCACTGGGACTACAGAGAATCTTGGGGGAGTAAGACTCGAGGACTCTGGGAGAGATACATGAGGTGTCATCAAGCATCCAACAAAGACCTCCTCCACCTGGGCAAGCCTTTCCTCAAAGGGAGTTGGCCCACCGATTGGCGGCTCACGCCGGGGAACCTCCACCTGGCTAAGCATCTATTCGAATGAAGGAAAAACCCCCATCATCGAACTAGACTCACAAGCAGCTCGATTACTGAAAGTTTGGAAGAAGAGGGAGCCAATGTCAACTTATAGAGCGTAACAAGGAGAAAAGAATGGCATAGTTTACCAAATTTCAAATATGTTACCTATTAGTTGGTCTGCCGGTGGAAATAGGCAGGCAGGAAGAGAACTCATCATCGGAGTAGCTCAGCGAGAACTGCTCTCCCCTTGTGAGGGGCTCCCGATGAAGATGGTCGTGTGGAACTCTCAGAAGCCCTCGGGCCTTATGACCTTGTGCTTCAGGTGCCGAGCGAGGAGAACCACCATACTAGCTAAAAGGAGATGTCGCTGGTGGGCGGAGTGAGTAACTAGAAGGCTGGTCACGACAACGGGCCGGTGGAGCAGTTTGGGTGGCCTGGACGGATGAGAGTGAGTGCCCCCAACCCCAGTGCAAGCAGACAAAGAGTTGGCCTAACGTTTTTCCCTAGGAGGAGAAGGAGGAACCATCAAGAACTCCCAATTGAGCACATGCGAACGGTAAGGAAGCGTTAAGTAACGCCGAATATTGGTGTTCGTCAACAACAAACCAGACTCAATGAGGGTGGGGTGAGCTGCCGCCCAAGACATCATGGTGGCAACCCTAAGTTCTTCTCTCTCCGATAGCTTGATGGAAAGAGATTGAAACTTGGCACCTTGGCCCAGACCGCTTAGACTAGGAAATCCCAACCCTCCAACTCCTCTTTTGGGAACTCCCATATCGAACCAGAAACAAAACAAAAAAAAATATTGTTGCCAATCTTTAATCGAAGAATAACGCTTCTCCAGAGTGACGAAGCATTTCTCCAAAGATTGGAATTGGAAACTACAAAGATTCCCATCAAGCCGAGTGATGCGGAACACTGAAAAAAACACTCAGGCTGTCAAATCAAGATAGTCCTTCGAAGAACCACCAAGAACTATCTGAAAGGCAATGCAACTAGCCATCATCAAGCACCAGGCATTGGGACTGAGTTGTGCCGAGGCCAATCCCAGGAGGTCTAGAATGTCCCTGATAGGGCAGCAAAACGGCAACCGCAATCCGTTGGAGAACATAAGAGGATAAAGAGCAACTCGTGTCGCCAGTCCATCGGCATCCACCGCAATGGCACGAGGACCAGGAATCTCCATAATGGTCTCTAGAGGGATGTTGTATGACCTACGGTACGCACAAAGGTCATCAATAGTCATGATGGACAGCCACTGTTTCCCAGCGAAGTAGTTGAAACGGGCTTTAGAATCGCCTCGGTTAGCCATGGCTGGAGGAAAGAGAAGATTGAACTTTAAAGTTTCAAAAATGAGAGGGAAGAGGATGAAGATCCAAGGAAGAAGACAAAGGAGAGGTCTGGAACGAAAAGGTGGCAGAAGGGATAAAAAAAGGAAGTGATGGGCTTAAATAGGATGAGAGGACGGCTGGACTTCTAAAATTGCAGCACTGGATTCGAAGGGATGTGCCAGTTGATGGAAATTGAATCAGGTTGTACCAACAGGGCGTGTGCCTTACACAAGCCAACCCCGAACAATGCGTGTTGGCATGGGAGTCCATCCGAGGGAACAACTTCGATCAATGAGGGCAGGGACAATCATTAGCTCTACGCATGGGGAAGGTGAGGCGTCCAAGGATCGTTTCGTATGCCAACAACCTAGAGAAGGTAAATGGGTGAATGTGCATGTGTGGATATCCCTGCCCTCCATCATTCCGACACGTGGCGAAGATCATCATAAAAGCCCCTCGATTTAAATTCAGAGGAACATGAAAATATTTTCTTCATAATTTTCAGCCCCCAAAGGGTGCTAAAAATTAGTGGGGTACTGTGAGGGGAGTTATCCCCTGGGTCAGACCAGGATAAAGGGCTCAGGTAGAAACCCAGACATGAAGTCTGGGCTAAGCCGAGCACACTAAGAAGACCCGGGCCCTATCCCAACTATAAGGTCTGGGCCGGGCCGTATACTTTAAAGGCCCAACTAAAGAAGATGTGAAGATAGGAAATCGTCGCAAACATATGGCAGAGAAGATAATCTGGAAAGCACTAGCCGATGGACAGGTACACTCACCGACTCTAAATATCACCACCCAGACATGACAGAAAGAAAAGAAAAGCTAAGGAAGGCACGCCGCATTTATGGAGGATATGAAACTTAGAGAGGAAGGCACACCACATTAATGAGGTAGAAGGAAACTTAGAGAGGAAGACATACCGCATTCAATGCGACCCAGGACCTAGAACACACTGGGAGATGCCCAGTTTTAGGAGTAGTCACCATCAGACCTAAACATCCTATAGCATGATAGATGGGCAACATGAGTGTTCGATCTCTTACCGAGTGACACCCCACCACCATGAAGGCCGGACCATTGAGTATATATAGGCATCACCCACAATCGATAAAGAGGTTAACATCTACATACATTTTTACTACTGCTTTCATCTCCAACATTTAGACTAACTTGAGCATCTTGGTACCACAGACCTCGAGCTCCCCATTCTCCTCCTTGTATGGAAGAGTTTGAGAGCTGCCAGGGTGGATTTGCCCATGCCCGCGAAACACGATATCAACAGTAATAGTTTTTTGCCAAAATAAGAGAATGAGACAAGGAAAAAGAAAAGAGAGGAGAAAGGAGGCAAAATGACAAGAATCTATAGGTTTACGTGCCATTTGGATTGTGAGTTGAGATGAGATGAATTGAGATGAAAGTTGAAAGGTAAATAAAATATTGTCAGAATAATATTTTTTAATCTCATTTTGTTGAAAGGTAATTCTCATTTTTTTTCTTTTTCTAAAATAATTTAAAAGCTTTTTATTTAAACATCTTCAAATGACATTTGTATATTTTTGGCATTGATTGAGTTTGATATGTCCATTTATGATTAAAGAAATAGTATCATACACTCAAAATTAAATACTTCAGTGTGTATTCTGTCCAAAAAGGTCATATCAATAAATTATGTGTCTTAAGAAAAAGTTAAAATATGTTTAATTTTACAAAATAAAGTTATATAATGTCGAATTCCATTAAAAAAATGAGACTAATAATATTTAAATAAGTTTAAAAAATATATATGTTTTAAAACTAAATACAAGAAATTTGCACACAAATTATCTTTCATTTCTTGAAATCAGAAGTTCACTTGCTAAATTTTTTTTAATCAACTTACTGTTTTGGTCATGTAGCTTTGGAAGTTTCGTTTTTCATGGTGAAGTAACAAAATAAAAGGTAACATCAGAGAGTAGTGATCAATATTCTCTTTTAAGAAAATTACTTTTGGGAGAAATAGTGTTGTACACTTTTTAGCCAGATGCGACATGGAAGTGTGGCAACACACAAACTTGGCCAGTGTTCTTCCTTCCTTGTAGCCCCAATGTTCTCCTAAATATTATGGTTGTTGTGGATCAAGCGGCGCCCCTAGTCTTGGTGATTGGTGAATCGGTCGTGTTTATCATCTTGGTGGCCTCGGCCAGAAGGCAACTGGCGGCGCATTCTATTTGCCATGAATTGCGTAAGGAACTGTTTTGCTAGCTCCTCAAAACTGTCAATGGATTTAGGGCGAAGGGCTTGAAACCAGCCTCATGCTATCCCCTTCAATGTTAGCAGAAAGGCACGAAAAGCTACCTCCCTGAAGAAGTCGTGCAGGGTCATGTGAGCTTTGAAATTTTCGAGGTCGTCAACAGGATCCTTGGATCCATCATACAGGTCGATCTGTGGTACCTTAAATTTGGGCGGTAGTGGAACCACCATGACCTCCTCTTCGTAAGGGAGATTTGTCTTCGTAAGGAGCTGCTCCACGAAAGAGGAACAACCCATCCCCTTCGCATCTCCTTGTACTTGTCAACTAGACTCCATAGTTCGTCGTGCATCCTTTTCTTCTCCATCTCTTCACTATTTACCCCCTCCGCACTGTGCGCATCTCCTTCAACTTGCCCATTTTGGGTTGGGGGTTATCCTTCTTCCGTTTCAATTCCTCATTCTCCTTTTGCAGTTGCTCGACAACTGCCATCACCTGTTTCAGCCTTTCTTCTATTTCTGCTAACCTCGTCTCCACTTCCATCATGCTTGTTTTTGGATCCCGTTGTTTGTGTGATATCATAACAGTTGGCATGTAAAAATCACATTGTTGTCTATCAAAAAAGCCCAATGACGGCACCACTGTAAAGGATGTGTTTCACAACACCAACCATACGGATGACCCACGACAATAAAGGGGTAGCACTGGTTGCCCTAGAGAGTCTCTAATGCTTAAGTCAGTAATACAGTATGAGAACAAGAGTATGTCAAAATGAAGTGAAGTGTTTGTTACCTCTCGTGGGTTATTTATAGGTAGATGTGGTGTAATGAAGACTAACTCTAATCATCATTCATGTGTGTGCATCCTTCATGATCCCTCATTAAACGAAGAGGATATCACTTATTTCGTAGGAGTTATCTTGCCTAAGATGATCGTATCCAACTGTGGGTCCTATCTCCAACTCTCTGGGGGTTATCTGCCACGTGGTTATGGTTATGGGCTCTTCGGTCGTGGCCCTCTCAACCCTAAGCTAAAGCTATAGGCTTGCTTCCTAGTCGTGGGCTTGGTTATCCAGGGGGATGCAAATATCCCCTCCACCCATATAATAGTTAGAAACAGTGTTTTCTTAAGGGACTTAAAGATGGATGGGTTGTAGAGGGTATGAATGGAAATGGGTTCAAGCTCTCTGGCCAAGTTAAAAGGCTCATCGTCTGCTTCTCCACCCATCTCATCCTCCATATATGAAGTGAAGTACTTGATTCCATTTTTATTTGTTATTTTTTTATGATCTTTTGTGGATTTCGCTTCCTCTTGCTCATGGGTTTGGAATTTTTTTGGTTGTTAATTATTTGGTGTGGTGTTGTGTTCCTACATATATAGATGGCTTTTTGGTGCCATGTTTTGATTTTACATAACATTTGCTCAGTTTTGTGCAATTCTCCTTTGTACTTGGAGATTCTTGTTTGTTCTACAAGTTTTTAGTGAGAGGGAATTTTGGATTTTTTTGGGTTAATTGACTATTCGTGTTAAGTGTCGAGACTAATGTAGATGAATCAATACTTCAGTTCCAGTATGGTCTGGGCGAGGAGTTTGCATGGCCGAGTAGCATGCCATGGGTGAGGAATCCATGACAGAAGGATCTACCCCATGGACGAGGACTCAAGTGTCATGGTGCATGGTCGTGGGGAGTGCTCAAGGGCTGTGCTGCATGGCCATGGGTGAGGGCTCAAGGGTCGTGAGCATGGTCGTAGGCGAGGGGACCACTGGTCGTGATGCATGGCCATGGGTGATGTAACCTCTGGTCGTGGTGCATGAGTGGTCCTCTAGTGGGCGAGGGGTGACCTCAGCCGAGGAGTCCAATGCACGTTTTGTGCACTACGTGCGTGGCTTCAAGCCACCATTGCTTGCCGTGTGTCAGGGTGCAACGATGGCATTCAGGCAGGACAGACCACGTCGGCGGTCCACATGGTGGCTGCCGCCACCCCTACTGTGCCACAGTGGGACTGGGCCAAGGAGTCTCGGCTATATGTAGACTCGTGTCCATGGCTAGCCTAGAGAGGATCTTTGCAGGAGGTAGGTGGTCGGGGACCACTCCAGGAAAATCAGACGACATCGGCAATAAGAGTGGTTGCTGCCGGCGAGCCCATGCAACTCGTGACGTGCTCCTGTGAGTACTCAGCGTGCCTCACTGCGCCACTTTTCAGGATTGAGAGGGACAAAAAAGTAAAATTGAAATAAAAGTAAAGCAAAAGGAGAGATAAAAAGGTAAACATGCAACAAAACAAAGGGACAAAGAAGGAAAAGCAAAATTAACTAGAAGCCAGTACCTTTCAGGATTGTGAGGGACAAAAAAGTAAAATCGAAATAAAAGTAAAGCAAAAGGAGGGACAAAAAGGGAAAGCAAACTAAATAAGGGGCCAAAAACATAAAACAACAAGCAAATGAAAGAAAACAAAGGGATAAAGATGGGATATGTGAAAAACGGAGGGGCAAAATGGAAAGAAAATGTGAGACGAAAAAACATTGTTGTAGGATAAACGCTTTTGTATATAAGAATATGTAACGCCCCGGTCCCACAAGGAGCGAAGAGTTACTCCCTGTAACTTAAAATTCACAATTCCTCAATACATTTACAGAATCCAAAAATATAGTCATCAGAATACTACAAAAATCTTTGAATAAAATCCGCCGATTCTTAGAAATCTTCTATGAGTAATCCACTATGCTTAAATAATCATATCACCGATGCTCCATAATCCTGATCCTTAGCTGAACTATCAAAATCATCTGAAAAATATATGGAGATAAGGGTGAGTTATCAACAACTCAGTAAGCAGAGGACATATACTAGTGTGTAAACATGAGTATTTTCACAGAGTTCAGAATACAGAAACAAAACATTTAAGTATCAATATGCAAATCTCAAAAATACTATCAGAAAATCAGAGCGACTTTTCGAACATTTTATATTCAGAAACCAACTTTTCATATTCAAAGACTCCTTTGGTACAACATGACTGAATATCTTCGTCTTATCATATCATATCAGAGCATCATATCAGAACAGAGACCATGTTTAACCCCTGTGGTAGGGTTGTGCATCCTGCGAAAAGCCAAACAGAACATAAATCACCATGTTACCAAAGCGATTGCACTCAGAACAGAAAACCACTATTATATCCCGTGGTGGGCCAGAGGTCACTATTGTATCCCGTGACAGGGCCAAACATCAGAGCAAAACAAAATCAGAATCACCATATCAGAATTAGAATCAGAGTCATCACAGAATCAGAAGGTCATGCCAAAGGTTTTTCAGAAATCACATCATATCAGAGTAAAGAACATCTTCAGAACAGAACGGAATCAAATCACAAAACATAATTTATGCACAAAATTTCATATTCGCTCTCTTTTTCAAAGTTCAGAAACAGAATATAAAAAATAAGCTCACGTCTACACCAGTCATGACAGAAAATACTTTCTTCTTAAACAGAATCTCATGAATAATGCAGAACAAATATCCGAGGTTGTTTTCATATTTCTTTTCATAACAAAACATGCACATATTCCAAAAAGGACCTCAGTTCATTTTATTTTATGCAAAGTCTAGCGTAGGAACCCCACTTACCTAGACTTCTTAGCTTCTCAGAAATTTCCTCAAAATGCCGAACAATTATTAATTGTCACCTATAACATAATAACGTAATTCTCATAAATTTCCAATTAATCACGTATTTCGATATTTAATCCTAAGCTTGTAAAATAACCTATTTAATTCCTCAAAACCTAAAATTACAAATCATCACTTTCTAAAATCGTCAATGCTAATTTAATAACTATGACTAAAACATTTAAAAGTTTGATCTATTTATTATTGAAAACCAACTATAAAGTTTAATACTAGATAATATAATTATCCCAAAATATTTTAAAATAAACCATAACTATTTTTAAATAGACTAAATCATATCTAAAATATAAAAATAACATTACACCAATATTGTTCACTCTAAAAATAAAACTTTACTTAATAACATGTTAAAATAATTTTCTGTAATCATAATTAAAATGTTCAAAATAAAATTTCACACTTACTGTAAAAAAAATAGTATGCTACTATTAGTACAATTTGAAAACCCTATTTATTTTCTGTAAAATTTCTTATACTTCCCGCATAAACAATGTAAAAACAGATTTAATATAAACAAAATTTCAAATTGAAACCATCTAATAATAAGGACAAAACTGAAATTCCATATCTAAATAGTACGTAGTAAAGGGTATTAATGTAACTTCTCCATTCTTTGAAAACCAACGAAACGGAAAACCTACGTAAAACACAAAACGTGCATGGGAGGGCTTACCCAAGGAGAAAACATGCCGCAATGGGCGACGTAGCGAGGGCTAGGCAGACGGCAGTGATCACAGCGAAGCACTGGAAGCGAGAGAGAGAGATGAGCGAGAGACCTCACGTAGAAAGAGAGAGGGACAGAGAGAGAGCTCGGCGTGAAAGAGAACGGAAACTCACCTTGGGGCAGCGAGGCTTGCGACGGTCTGGGGCTGGGCGTCGACCAGGGTAGTGTCCAAAGGTGGAGGCTTGTCCTCTGGCGTCTTTTGATGGCAATGGCGTCGAAGTTGAGGGGGGCTGACGACGTGGCTCACGGTGGGGATGCTTCCCCTGTTTCAGCATGTAAAAATAGAGTCCTTCACGTCCCAAAGCGTATCAGCGGCTTGGTATAGAGGTGCAGGGCAGAGCAGCGGCAATCACGGTGGTTTTCATGTTTGCCATGGCTGTGGGCAATTTCCTACTGCAGCGTTGCTTCCGGTGGTTGTTTTGGCTGAGCAAGGGGAAGCTACGGTTTCACGTCTGGGTCACGATGGTGGCTTATGGTAGCGGTTTGGAGAAGCATGCAGCGGCCTGACCTCCGGGAAGCTGCAGTTCCCGTGTGATGGTTGAGTAAAACCGTGAAACTGCAGACTGGTTTTTGGCCGTGCGTGGGTGAGTCTCTTGCCGTGCAATCTGTGGACTCGGCGTCTCACGTGGTGCTACCCGTGGTGATGCTCTTCCTCTACTGGTCGTGGGTGGTGCACTGCATATTATTGATGTCTCCATGTTTATATCCAAGTACTAGTTATTTCCCCTGCATGATGAGAATTTTATGCTTACAAAAGACATTACACATTCAATTTACTTTTCAAAGGGTGGGGAATAAATGAAAAAAAAATTAATGTAGCTAAACTTATCACCATGCATAAACATGCTTGAGTTAAATTCATGTAGGGTGGGGAATAAATGAAAAAAATTAAATGTAGCTAAGCTGCATTCTGAACCAACCCCAACCTCTTGGTTTGCGATGCATTGCAGCTGTTAGTTGGCATTTTTTAATCTAATTCCCAAAATGCATCTTGTTCTGTGGATTTGATTTCTTTTTAGATTACTGTAATAGAATATAATAGGTTAGGGGGGGGGGGTTATTTTGTTTTTAAACCAGTGAAAGGAAGCATAGGTTAGCAAACGTTTTTGGTTTGCTATTAATCTCACTGATCAATTTCTAAAATTATTGGTTAGTACTCAAAGCAGATTTATGGTTTTCAAGCTTTGCTCTTGCTCCTGCAAAACTAAGTTCAGTATTTTGGGGCTCTTCAATAAAATAAAATAATAAAAAAAAAACAATGAAGAAGGTTCTTTAAATTATACTAAGAAAAAGAACTTACTTGTGTGATCTGCTGGAACTCATGTTACAATTTGTTGTACACGTTCATCGGGACTGGCATCCTAGTCTATACAGCCTCAATCCTTGGTTGAAGTCACTCACTTGGAAGGCCACGAGATTGTCTATTTCAATGCCTCCCTTCGGATCTGTTTTGATTGAATGGTTGCATAGAATGTATGAAATTATGTCCGTAAGCACTGCAAAGTTTCGGTAATATGCAAAGTTTTGGTATTTTTTGGTTGATTTGTTGACATTGTTTATGGGTTATACATTGTTTGTTGAAGCCCGCTTCTTCATTAAGATGTCATTGTTAGCTTCTTCATCTTCTCTTCTTAATCGTACTTTGACGTGCATTTGGGTTTCTACAAAAGTTTGATATTTTACATACATGTCGTTTGTTTGTATATAATCAGGAATTACCACAATTACGACACTGCAACTATTTCAAATGGCTAGATAGCAATGAGGAAAGAGAAAAAGAACTTGTGAAGATAGAAATTGAGTTCTTACGGAATGAGGAAAAGCTTTGAAGAAGAGAGGAAGAGATTGTAAAGAGGGAGTTGGGAGTCCACAACAACCAACTTGATATTCAAAGGCAACAAGCAAATATATGGCGTGAACGCACACTTCTTCGTGTATATTGAATTATTTCTATATTAATTTCATTGTATTTTATACGGTTACAATGAAACTATATTACTGGAGGGAACTTTGTATATATTTTTGTGGCCTTCGTTGTGTATAACCTCAACCAACTAGTTGTGAACTTAGAACTTGTAAACGATGCATGCACATCTTGTAACACCCCCTTCCCGTAGGTTAGGTGTGTCACGTGTTTTTCATAAAATAAACCCGGCAATAGATCCCATAATTTCATAATTGAAAAACTCAAATTTATTAAGCGGAAAAACGTCTAATAAAACTGTCTTCCAAAATATTAATGAAATAAACTGAATAAATTCATGTCATAAAAACATGTTTTATTTTAGAAAATCTAAACTAAAAATAAATGCTCATTCTACTCCTGACCTGCCTGCTCGTAATCATCATCTTCACCTGGGTGGTTAAAAACATGAAAATAAACTAAAATGAGTCGATGACTCAGTAAGAAATCTATCACAACGTAAACGTAATAAACATAAGATTTTTATAAGAACTTTCATGCTGAGCTTAAAATTCATGACTATTCATGCTGACGCTTATACTATGTATGACTGGTTTATCTGAACTAACTAACTGATTTATCTGACTGGCCAACACACTTAACCCTGTGTGCAAGGTTGTGCACCAGCCCCACGTCCCGCTGCAGCAAGGGGAACTGCTGATAGTATTCTAGCATACTATGGTGGACCACGACTGAGTTCGTGGCTTGCACACCACCCTGAAATTGAACTGCATTGGTACCATACATCTGAATGGCCATCTTATTAACTGATCTGAACTTATCTTACACTTGAAATTAAGATGGCTTACGTGTCTTATACACATGAGATGCATGACATATTACATACATAATCATAAATTCTGAATTTAAACATGATGCGGAATGACATGGTCGTATGCTATGCTAGATGACATGCTTGCATATGACATGAGCGGTTCATAAATAGTGGCTATCAATGAACTGGCTTGGATAATACATACATATAAGCTAACTGTGATGATCCTAATTTATGATCAAATTTACTTACCTCGCTGTGCTTATTCCTGAATATCACTTCGTAACTCGACACCTATACGCAATAATAACTATCACTAAATCTGTTTGGAAACAATATGTACTAATATCCTACTAAATCAAATTCACAATCTAATAGGTAATCAAACAAATCTTTTGTTTAACCCTTTAATCAATAAATCATAATATTTAAAATACTAAAATACTAATCTATAATATAGTGGAATACTTGAGCTATTTTAAAATAATTCATAAAACTTAAATTCTTAAACTAAGTTTTATTTAATTAAAAATTCACATCGTAGAACATAATCAAATAAATATTCTGTTTATCACTAAAACAATGAATACTGATATCTTAAATTATTTACAATACTAATAGCATATTCTTACTTTCAAAATATAACTTAGTATAATACTTGAGATATAATCAATTCTATTAAAGATAAGTCATAAAAACTTAAATTCTTAAAATAGGTTTCCTTTCTCATAATTAACATAATTAAACAAGAAATCGAATAAATAATAATATCATTTAAATATTCTTAACATATTTCTTTATTCTTAAATTTACAACTCTAATAGCATAAAAATATCAAAATCTATTATAATAACATTAAAGATTCATTTCACACCATAGATTTAAAGTATTTAAAATAAAAGATTCAAACACTTACTATTTACTAGTGAAATTTAATTGTAAAATTAATAATAACTAATATAGTTTAAAATTCCTTAATTTCTTTTTAAAGTATAACATATAATAGGCTCCATAATATACTTTAAAACACATTTTAAATTCTTTAAACACTTTCTTATACACAAAGAGCTTATGACTAATATCTTTATTTAATAAAATTAGACTCAATTTGAAATATTAAACTCAACTTCAAATAAAAATGACGTAATAGTCTCCGTACTTAACATATACTTAATTGTAAGTCTATAAATGTAATTTAAAACAATCCTCCAAGATACTAGATAAAATAGAAATAAAAGGGCATATATATAATATTCTCAATTAACACCTGAATACTTAAAACAAAACATGTATCGTTAGAAGAGAAAACAGAGGCACGGGAGAGACGTGCGAAGCAGAGGACTCACCGAGAGAGAGGCTGACGTGCGGCAGTTCTGGGTTGCTGGCGGGGGTCACGGCGGCGCGACTGGGGGCTCGTCTGAGGTGGTGCGACGCCGAAGGAAGTGAACCATGCGGCAGTGCAACCGAGAGAGAGAGAGAGAGAGAGAGAGAGATGTTTACCGAGAGGAAAAGAGTGAGGCGAGGGTGGCGGACGGCGGTAGGCTACCCGGAAGGGAGTGGGTGCGACGGGACTAGGACGGCCGGCAGTTTCTGTCACCGTGGGTGGTGCTCCGATGTCCCTTGAAGAGGTTGGTGACGGCAGTAGAAGTATACGGCCAAAGAGCCACTGCCGATGTCTTCTGTGGTGGCTGGCAGCGTGCCCTGGTGGTTCTCGCGGTCATGCATGGTCTTCGTAGTGGAGTCGCTGCGGTGGCTCCGTCGTCGAGTCATGGCCTTTCATGGTTGTTGCTGACGATGCTCTGTTCGATGGGTGCAAAACAGGGCTGCTTTCGTGCATGAGGGGCATGTGCATGGCAACGTAATGCATGGCAGTTTTCTGTGGGGTCTCGACGTGGAGGAACTGTCGGTGAGGGTGCTGTGTAGTGGCTGGGTGCGTGGATCTGGTTTGTGGTGTATTTAATAAGAGGCTTCGTGACCTTTTATAGAGGAAAAACTATGGTAGGGTTTTCTCATACGAGTTCGTCTCCTAATAGGATTCGAATTTATCAATTTAAGGGATAAGGATGAGTGTGAGGTTGTTGCTAACGGGTTGGGATAGGAAGAAATGATATTTAAAATTTAAACAAAACTCTAAAATATTATAAAATAATAATAATATTTATAACTATAAGAAAAAATACATAAAATTTATCTTATATCCTAATTTTTGGGTCGGGTTGTTACACATCTTGTATATAATTTCATTGTATTAAGCTAGGAAGTGTGATTTTTGTGAGATAATTTTATTATTTTTACGTTGGTCATGGGTGTTTTAGATTAGTTATTCTGAAAATATGCATGCGCATCAGTACTCTTGGTATTTATAAATGGGAGATTCAACTGCAAAAATAGACAAATCATGGCAAATTGTATGGCAAAAATCGACCATACACAAATGTAATTTTCAAATTCTTGCACTAGTGGCATAAACTTAGAACTTCATTCAAGTCCCTGATTCCACAAACTTCCCTTGCGACATGTTCCAAGTAAAAAGAACTCAAGAGCTAAAAATATCAACATGTTCTAAGTACAGAAATACTTAAAATGGCAATAATATATTTTTCTCAACTTCCCATCTATCCAAAAAGAAGTATTTAACATCAGTACAATATTCCTCCTGATCTAACACCAATACATCAGTACAATAATCATCAAACAGATTTTCTCCAAACACATTGACTTATAGCCACGGTTGTGTCCCAGACAAGCTATCCGACTGGGTTTCATCCACCCCAAGTTGCATCTGTGAACATAATATAATAGTTAAAAACTCATCCACATGTAACAAAATCAACATTCATGAAGAGAAGATAGAAGTCAATCTGAAAATATAATTGACTCTGGTGGCACATTATACAAATATACTAAATTTTATGTCTTTGAAAGAAGAGAATGCTCTCTCTAGTCATCGATATACGCAGCAAAAGCAACTAATTACAAAATTTTAAATAATATATCTCATCATTAGACCCAAAATAACCAAAACTGCCATAAACCGAGTCAATTCAAGTAATTGCATGAGTTGTTAGCACCAAAACATCAAACAAGAGAATCTACTAGTTTTTTCAAAAAACTTTTTCTTCTCCAGTTTCTCAGCAACAATGCAGAAGCAAAATTTAATACAAACCCATTGTTCCATTACACGTCAAGATAAGCTTATTCCATTCCATAAATAAGCTTTCATGTCTAACATACCAAAATCCAATGCTTAATATTAACTTCTGTGTCGAAAGACTCGCCTATTGTAGGCGATAGATCTTCAAAGGTATCAGATGTAAAACTCAAAAGTAGGCTACTCTTCCCAACGCCAGAGTCCCCAATCATCAACAACTTGAATAAGTAATCAAACTCGGGGTGATTCAAAGTTGAGTCCATTGAAGTTCACTCTCAAGCAATGCCTGACCCAAAAGATAGAACCGGATTTCAACCAACGCAACAACCTGCAATACAACAATAGTGTATCAATTATCAAATCGAAATCTGGGTACATATATATAGCATCAAAACCACATCTATCACCCGAAAAGAAGAAAAGCGATATAATATATAACATAAAAAATGAGAAGAAAAACAGAGAAATACCCAGTTCAGACATCCCAATTGAATTGTTATTAAAGCCCAGAAATAAATGGGTTACGTCACTTGTGATTCGAATGCAATGTCTTTCGACTCAAAAGTGTACTGACATAGTTCAAAAGAGAGAACGAAATTCAAGATTTGGGGGATGGAGTACTTGAGACCGTCGACACAAAGAGTCCGTTGCCGTCACTCGTAGAGGAGACCGTCGCCGTCGCGCTCAAAGGAGATGCCGGCATTGAGAAAGAGATTTGGGGGAGATGCCTGAGTTGAGGAAGAAATTTGGAGAAGATGAATGGCGTTGAGGAAGAGATTTGGGGGAGATGAATACGTTGAGGAAGAGATTTATGAAAGATGATTGCGTTGAGGATCAAGAGATTTGAGACAGATGAATGCAGGCCGCGCAGTTCCTTCGTGAAGATGTTCTTTCTATCTTGCGTTGTTTTATGTTTTTTTTTTTTTTAACAGTTCTGCTAGGTACAAGCCATTATGCGTACCACTTGTGCACCGAGAGATGACATGGCAGATGGAGGGGCATTTAAGTAAATTTAAAAAATAAAAAGAAAATGAAAACCAGTCTCATCTCCCTATGTTTCCCTCCCAGCCCGCGTCTCTGTTCCCTCCCAGCCCGCATCTTCCTTCCCAGTTCCCAGCTCACTTCCCTCCCTTCCCACTTCGTACAGTCGCTCCCCTCTGTCTCTCCAAATCTCTATCTCAACAAAGCCTTCCCCAAATCTCTTCAGCTGCACGCGATGGTGAGATTGATCTGAAGTAAGTGTACACATTTATTTATTATATTTTTGCAACTAAAATTTTTTAGAGGGAAAAATGTGAGCTATCTGAATGTACAAAAAAAAAAAGGCACGATTCAGTGTTAAAACCCTCGTAAAAATGGGTTAAATATAAGCCATGATGAGTGAAAAAGAGATGAGCTTTTCCTCTAAAAGAGTCGCCCATCGTGGAATGAACTAGTATGTGTTAGATGGGCTGGTGAATTCATATTTTTCTATGTGATGCGCACTTGTTATGCCCGCATGCTTATGGATGTCATGCCTTTTGCTTCTTTGAATAATGTTTCATATTTTCTCTGCCATGCCTCATGCTTCTGCTATTATCCTGTTTTGTTTCTCAGCTATGGGCTACTCACTGCCAATGTTTCTTTTAGAGGGAAGATTACATCAAGCTTAAATTAGGTAAATGATTTCCTTGAATGAGAGAATAATGCTTATTATTGCCCATAATCTCACTTTGATATGCCTTTTAATTGTGCTATAGGCTATTGGGAAAATCACTTCTAGAAGAGTCTTGATTCCTCAAAATCTCACTTTGATATGCCTTTTAATTGTGCTATAGGCTATTGGGAAAATCACTTCTATAAGAGTCTTGATTCCTCAATACCTCCTTACCAATGAACTTTCATTTCATTATGGATCTCATAATTGAGTTGGAAATCATATTAAGGCAACGTTTTGTACAATATATCTTGATTGAAGGGTTAAAATGATTGAAGAACATAAAAACATCACATGACTGGTGGGAAAGGGGAAGTAGAGCTGTCATTGAAAAATTAGTTGTTTAAAGTTCTATCTATGTTTAGCATTTCTAGAATTTAGAATATCAACTTGTTATGAATTTAGTTTGAGATTTTTAAGAAGTTTTAAATATTTGAAGTTTTTTTTTGCATTGCTGGGATTTGGAATCCCAAGTATGTTAAAAGTTTTGTCTTGTCTATTTAGTGATTGTATTGGATTAATTTCCAGTTTACACTCTTATTCTTGTGCAGGACATTGAAGCACTGATCAACAAAATTATTAAGTCTATAGTGGCTCCTCTTCAAGCAAAGTATTCTGATGGAGAAAGGGAAAGAGCACGCATCTCCTATCACACCTCCTACTACAAATCCATCAACAAATCCATCAAATCAGAAGATATCAAGACCATTTTATACATATTTTTCAACACCTCATTGCATAGATACATCTATCAATCCTGCAAATCAGGTATTATGAATTTAAAAAATTTTGAGCATGCCAGCCAATAGATTTAATTTTGATTTTGATCTATCTTTAGACCATTTTAGTTTGAATTGTTATATATATATATATATATATATGAATTGATTGGAAAAATAACATTAGATGCTTTCTTTTTGAGACAAGAAAGTAGTAGTGGTGTAGGTACTGCTTGTAATTGGTTGAACTAGTACGTGTATATAATTAGATGCCTTATATTATATATATAAATATATATATATTTATATAATTGGTTGAACTAGTACGTGTATAAAATTAGATGCCTTATATTATATATATATATATATTTATATAATTGGTTGAACTAGTACGTGTATATAATTAGATGCCTTATATTATATATATATATATATATATATTTATATAATTGGTTAAACTAGTACGTGTATATATATATGAAAGTAGTAGTGGTAGGTACTGCTTGTACTGCTTATAATATATATGAACAATCTTTAAGAGAATCTTAGCTAATGAAATAGATTTTTAATTTTATTTGATTATAATTAATTATTACCTATATATCATGTTTTGTAAGGATCGATCGGTCGATCGCGCGCAATAGGTGATTGAATTAATGTATATATAACTTGTTTTATATTAATGTCTATATTTATTACTATATCTTTGATTAATTGTCATTATTGATCTACATGTTAGGTGATACCAATGTCTTTTTATCCGGATTTCTCAAGCTATATGTTTGAGGGCCATACACCAATGCCACATGCTTGGTTCCCACCATTCTTACCTCGTCCTAGTGCCAACCCAACTCCATGGACTTGTCAGGTGATGAGTTAAATTTTTAAGTAGCGTGTGTATTTTTCAAAATGCTTAAATTAATCCAAAATATTGTTGTCAAGTGAATGCAATCTTTTTTTGGGATTTCAGTCATCAACCTCCTCTCCGATTGGTTTAAACACTGCAAGCTCAAGCCATGTAGAAGAAATTCAAGAGCCAACACCTGACTCGAGGGAGGTTGAAACTTTGTCTACGCCCTCTGAATCCAAAGATGACAACGAGACCGAGACAGAATTTGCAGTGCATACTGAGGGGGGGGCGATATCATTGAGGAGCCGAAATTGGGGATGGTGTTTAACTCTGAAGAAGAGTTAATTTCTTACTATAAAAGCTATGGGAAACAATGCGGTTTTGGGATAATGACACAAAGGAGTCATAGGTTTGAGGATGGGAGGCTCAGATATATCACATTGGGTTGTGCTCGTGGTGGGAAGGCACGGAATCGGACCACAAATGTCGCTCGACCACGTCCGACATCAAAGACAGGCTGTAATGCAAGGATAAACGCTACGTTTTTTGAAGGGGTGTTGAAGTTGTTGACTGTTCACAATACCCACAATCACGGCCTAAGTCCACAAAAATCGAGGTTCTTCCGCTGCAATAGAGAAGTGAGTTTGTCTGTTAAGAGAATGCTAGATACAAATGATCAAGCTGGTATCAGAATGAACAAGAGTTTCGCTACTCTTGTGCAAGAAGCAGGTGGGTTTGAGAACTTACCATTTAATGGAAAAGACTGTCGTAACTACATTGACAAGGCACGCCACCTTCGACTTGGGAAAGGTGGTGCTGGAGCCCTCCATGAATATTTTGCTAGGATGCAATACAAGAATAATGGATTCTTTTCACTACTGGATATGGATGATAATGGGAGGTTGAAAAATGTCTTCTGGGCAGATGCACGGAGTAGGGCATTATACAAATATTTTGGTGAAGTTGTCACGTTTGACACTACCTATTTGACAAATAGGTATGGGATGCCGTTTGCACCATTTGTTGGTGTAAACCACCATGGACAGTCAATCCTTTTGGGGGCAGGATTGATTTCTAATGAGGATACAGAAACGTTCACATGGTTGTTTCAGAGTTGGTTGAACTGTATGGATGGTGAAGCTCCAAAAGCTATTATCACAGATCAAGATAGAGCCATGAAAAATGCAATTGCGCTTGTCTTTCCGAATACCCGACACCGATTTTGCTTATGGCACATACTGAAGAAAGTACTTGAAAAACTGGGTTCACATGGTGCATACAAAGATGGGTTGAAAAGTCAGTTGCTTAAGTGTGTGTATGACTCTCAAACAATAGAGGAGTTTGAGAAATGTTGGGAAGTGATGATTACAACATACAACTTGCAGGAGAATGCTTGGTTGCAGAATTTATATGCTGAGCGTACCTATTGGGCACCGGTATTTTTGAAAGAAGTTTTTTGGGCTGGAATGAGTACAACCCAACGAAGTGAGAGCATGAATGCATTCTTTGACGGGTATGTTCATGCAAGGACAAACCTAAAAGAGTTCGTTGATCAATTCGATAATGCGTTGAGGAAGAAGATTCAAAATGAAAATGCGGCGGATCTTCACTCATTCAACGTCACAATTCCTGCAGTCTCTATTTCTCCACTTGAGAAGATATTTCAAGCCACATACACCAACTCTAAATTTAGAGAAGTTCAAAAAGAAGTAATAGGAATGGTTGGTGTTCTTCCAACTCTAAATTTAGAGAAGTTCAAAAAGAAGTAATAGGAATGGTTGGTGTTCTTCCAACTCTACACCGAAAGGATGATGTAATTGCAACGTACCATGTAGAAGATGAAGTTTGTGTTGATGATTTCATCAAGGAGGTGACCCAAACGGTGTATTTTAATGAGGTTGAAGTTGATGTGAAGTGTTCATGTGCACTGTTCAAAATGAGAGGGATATTGTGTAGACATGCATTAGCCATTATGAGAGTTAACAAAGTGAAAAAGGTGCCAGAAAAGTATATATTAGATCGATGGAGGAAGAACATTAAAAGAACATACACTTTTATACGAAGTACTTATGACTCAGTTGATGCAAGGCCAGAAGTGAGCAGGTATTCACGTATATTGAAGGTATGTCATTTTCTTCTTTTCACTTTGTGACATTCACGTTGATTTTGTTGGTCGTGGTTTGTTACGTGGTGGGATTTTGACATTCTTTTTTTCTTCTGAACTTATAAAAAAAAATATATTAAAGGTATGCTATGACGTTGCCACAAATGCAGCGTCATGTGATGAGCATGCTAATGATATGATAGATAAGTTACATGCAATGAACATCGTCTATCGCACGAAGAAGTCGCCCCAACGACCCTTGGAACATGTTGCATATACAATTGTCGATGCACCTACAGCTTGGAATTCAAAGAAAGTCCTGAGTCCCCTTGTAGTTAGAGGCAAAGGGAGACCGCCATGCCTCAGGAAAAAATCAATGATTGAGAGAGTCAAACCCACAACCAAGAAGGCTACTCAAAAGGGAAAACATAAACAGGTGAACTCAGTATTCCATTATGAATATTTGATATTTTTATCTCTTCAATATTTGTTTGTTAGACTTCATTTGGTTTTTTATTAATCTGTAGCCACATGGAAGAGATATCGACAGGGATGACACGTGCAGAAATTTATTTGGACAAACAAATGTTGGGACACAAGAGAGTGTTGTCTTTGAGGTAGTTCATGATTCTATTGTCTTACTTTTTTATTCTAACCTTTTTTTATTTTTTTGAAGTTCACAATATGATTCTAACCCATACACTTTTATATCTATTTTTAGCCTCTTCAAAACACTACCGAAGTGTTGGACTTTGGTGAAACCCAACTTGGGGATGGCACATATGAAGCTCTAGATGGGACTGAAGATCATGGACATGTGCAAGGATGAAGATGTTGAAATACTTTCATCTCTTTCTAATTATGTGTTGGGACTTGTTTATGTTATGACTCGGTTGGTATAATGATGGGAGGTTGGGATTTTGAGTTGTAAGTGTTAAGTCATACTTGTGAAGTAGGGAGTATGCTATTGGTATATGCAATAGAATCTTGTATATAATGAAATTATATTTTGTTGAGTGAAATCAGGGACACCAATGAAGTTATATTTTGTTAAAGTAAAATCAAAGACTTGAAGTTATGTTACTGTTTTGTAGAATTTTTCATGTAATTTGTGGATGGTTTCTTTTTTCCAAGAATTTGCCATGATCTGTTTAACTGTTTAAAGTACTTTCATGAGGACAAATAATGCCTGGATCATTATTTTCCATGTTAGAATAATCAATTTATGACACTCATGACCAAGGTATAAATAATAAATTGTCTCATAAAAATCACATTTCAAGCTTCATACATTGAAATTACATACAATACTATTGATGCACATGCATCATTTACAACTAAATTTCTCAACTAGTTGCTTAAGGTTATACACAACAAAAGCCACAAAAGTATATACAAATTTCTCTCGAGTAATATGGTTTCATTGTTTACAGATGCAATACAATGAAATTAATATAAAAATAATCCATGAGATTTTAAGTAGTGTGCGTTCACGTCGGATCTCTGCTTGTTGCCTTTGAATATCAAGTTGGTCTGTTGTGGATTCCCAACTTATACTTCACAATCTCTTCATCTCTTCTTCGAAGCTCTTCCTCATTCCTTAACAACTCAAGTTCTATCTTCATAAGATCTTTTTCTTTTTCTTCACTGCGATTTGCCCATTTGAAATAGTTGCAGTGTGGTAATCCCTGATTATAAAGAAACAAACGTAAAATATTAAACTTTTGTAGAAACCAACATGCACGTCAAAGTTAAAAAAAAAAAAAAAAAAATTACCTCTGTATTGTAATTTGGACACCCAAAAAATGATCGGCCTGGATTTCTTAGCGTATTCGATGTTCTAAGTTTTGCGGGCTTCCCACAGGTGCACATTGGGTTGTTCGCCGAAGTCCATGAAGAAGCTGACGATGACATCCTAATGAAGAAGCGGGCTTCCACAAACATGTTCCCAACAAACTTTGAATATTACTTCGCATATTACCAAAACTTTACAAATTACAAAAACTTAGCAAAACTTTAAATATTAGCTCAGTTCTATATTACAATCACTTTGCAAATTATCGTAACTTTGCAATAAAACTAGCTAGAAGAAGATTGTCAGGACTAGTTGGTGAACCAGCTGACCCTTTCAACTGAAACAATGAAATTGTCAGGACTAGTTGGTCGACATAAACAATAAAATGAAACGGGTCGAAGAAGAAGATTTAACATGCTTGTAGAATGTAGATTCCAATCTCCAAGCATGGTGCTCAATACCATGAGCTGGGTGCCCTTTTGAAGCACATATCGACTTCAAAAGCTAGAAGAAGCACCAACAAATTAGGCTACATCATATGAGAATCTCAGATGAGCGATTCACAGCAAATTTACACTCTTATTGTTCTTTTCCTCCTCCTTATTCATTACCAACAAAACCCAAAACTAAACAAGCAACTAGAAAAACAGAGTAGGGATACAAAAGCTGAACATCACTAGCTATAAACACATATGCATTAGAGAATCAAAAGTTATTTGAAGTTTCAAGTTGTTTGTAGAAATTGAACCGAGAAAACTTAAGTAGTACTTTAGAATCTTTGATTTCTACACACAATAGTTAATGGAAATGGCATGCATATGGAGATATGTCAAAGGCTCAGCAGCTCTACACGCATGTTATGTGAAGTTCTACTAACAATATGTGTGACGGTATGCACACTTAAGCAACCCAGAATGTTGAAATGTTGAAGTTCTACTAAACTTCAACCTCTCTTCTTGACTTGAATTACTTGCCAAAGTAACCCAGAATGCTGATTTTCAATATATTCAGCCTCATTAGAAGAAAATTGTGGGGAAAAAAAAATTTCAATAATAGTATCACTTCTCATAAGAAACAATTTCCAAAAATGTCATGATTGTCTCCAATATATAGGTTTTAAACTCATCCGCTTGTCTCCAAGTCACATTTTTTATGATAAATATGTCATGATTTCTCTAATTTCGCCACCAATTCAACATATAATCAGTTCAAATTCATTGACTATCAACAAAACACTGTATGACACTCTAAGACAAAAACAAGCATAAATAAATCTTATGACTTCTATTGTGTTCTTATGTGCAGGGGTCATTGGTTTAATGGACTAAATGTCCATGATTTTCGAATTTTAGTTCTAAAATTCTTGATTACCTCTACCATGACTTCTATTGTGTATTTTGCAATCCCATTCAAAATTCCACACTAAATTGGAAGATCAGTTCAACACAATTTGGAAGATTAAGGCCAAGCTCATTAAATGTTTATTTCACAGCCCATTCAAAAGTTAGCAGTTCATGTCAGACTTATTTTAGAATTTGAAAAAAGTTAAATTATTTTTTGTATTTTGTTTGGAAGTTTGAAAAAGTTCTAATGATTAGATGAAAAGTTAATATTTGAAATTGAAAAATATTTGTATTTAAGTGATGTTTAGATGTTGAGATGAGATGAGATAAAACCAACTCAACATCCAAATGAGGAGTTTGATACAACTTATTTATTTAAAAAAGAAAAAGACAGTGTGTAGATATACTTTTGAGGATTTTTTCATACTAAAGAGTGGTGTTTTCTCTAGTAGAGATTTGTGCCCAACCGTGCAGAGTTAGTTCGAGCTATACGGGGATCAATTGAGCTATTGTATCCTAGAGAAAACAAGTCAAGAGTATGACAGTCTACTGCACTGGTTTATTTGAAACTTTGTAATTTTTATTTTATTATTGTGTATTTCACTAACAATTGGCAGGGAGAGTCATACCCCAAAAAAGTTGATAACATGACCGGAGAAGCCACACTAATGTCTCATAAACCGGTGCATGGAACCTTTGAATTAGCAACTCGAGTTGATAGGTGTATATCTTGCAAAGGCTTGAAGTATCTTACGGTAGCTTTGAGGATGACATAAAAGAGGATATTGGAATATATATATATATATATATATATATAATATTGAAGCTATACCAAAAAAAATTTCCATACTAATGTGGAAGACTTTTCACAATGGTTTAAGTGTGGATGATAGATTGAGGAGAGTTGGTATCCTATTACTTCCAAGTGTAATTGTTGTGTGTAGGGAAGATATGAGGATTTAAATCATGTTCTTGCTACAGGTGACATTGCTTCTGGGATTTGGAAGAGGTTTTCGGTTATTTTGGGTATGCCTTATGACCCAAATAAGCGTTGGTTTGAGTTGGTGTTACTTTGGTTTCGATGTGCGTCTACCAAGTCCCAGATGGGTTGTATTTTGGGCCTGCTTCCTTCTATTATTATTTGGAAGTTGTGGCAACGCAGGTGTAAGGCAAGGATGGAAGATAAACACATCTCGGCGAAAGTGCTTTGGAGGTCTATTTGTGTGTGGATAGGGAAAATGCAAAGTAGCTTGCCAAAATTTACAAAGCTTGCTTTTGCCGATGAGGAGAGGTTGAGAGATTTGAACATTCCAGTTAGTCCGATTAAATTGACGCCGGTTAAATTGGTTTATTGGGTGAAGCTTAGATATGATAGATTCAAATTAAATATTGATGGTAGCAGCCTTGGCAACCTAGAGAGCTTAGGCACAGGAGGGGTAATTCAGGATTTGAATGGTGATATGGTGCTTTCCTCTTCTTGTTATATTGGGGTGAGTTCTAATAATCTTGCTGAGTTGAAGGCATTATTAATAAGGTTGGAATATTGCCGTTCTTTGGGCTTGCAACATGTGGACATTGAATCTGATTATTTGGTTTGTGTATCCTGGGTTCAGAAGAAATGTTGTGGAGTGTGGTATTTAGAAGACTTTTGGCAGGAGGCTATGGGTTTGTTTGAAGGTAGAGATTTTGGTATAAATCATATTTATCGAGAAGGAATTGCGTCGGCTGATTATTTAGGTAAAATGGGAGCTCAAGTTTCGACCTATGTTTGGCGCTCTTTATTGAGAGTTCCAAAACATCTGAAAGGATTGCTTCGCACGGATAAATTGTCCTTACCTTATCTGAGAGGTCTTTGAGTTTTTGTTCTAATTTTTTATTCTGGTTGTTAGTCTTATCTTGGTGAGGTTTGGTTTTTTTGTGGCATATTGCTTGTTGTGTATTTTTTATATTATAACCAAGGTATTCCTCCGCCATAAGTGAGGGTTTGTTCTTAATAAATCTGGGAATGAGTCACTCTTAGACATGTGGTTCTAACTCTTTAAAATATATATATATATATAATACTGATCATGATCATGGTGAACATGCTGTTGGACTTGGATTGCTCATCATTATGAGAACCTCTTCTTAGGGCTGAGCAAAAATTCAAAAATCTGACTCATAATCTGGCTTCGTTCCGAGTCCGTTCTGTTTATGAAAAAACAGAGTCGAAGTCGGAATTTTTTTAATTTTTTAATCAGAGTCAAAGTCGGAGTCGGATGTGTCGCTGGACCGACTCCAACTCCAATCCGATCCAACTCTAACTTTATGCTCTGACTCTGACTCCGACTCCGACTTTGACTTTGAATCCGATTATGACATTGTACATATGTTAGAAAAATATGCATTTATCTATATATTTATCATATATACTACTATAGTTATATAGTTATATAATTAGAACTTATATAGTTAAGCTCAATCGTATATTAGTATGAGCTAGTTATTATAAAATAATATACTTATACAATAATACAAAAAGACTAATGATAGTTTAGTATATGTAAACATCATAGTATTACTATCATACATAATTAAGTATAGAAAAAAATTAGACACTAGTATTTAAATAAGTCTAGTATAATAAGTTAATAGCACATATATTAATTTACTAAAGTATAATAACATGGAATTAGACACTAAAACGTTAAGTATATAATTAAGTTAGAAATAAGTTAAACATTAGTGTAATAACATGTAATTAAAAAATATAATTTAAGTCTTGTATTGAAAGAAATTAGACACTATTATAGAAACAATAATGATAAAACACCTACTACTTTACTATTTGTCTACAATCTTAGAATAAAATAATATTTTTTAAAATATATATTTTAATTTTGATTTTGATTTGATGCATTTAAATTATAAAAAATTGTTTTTCTATTAATAAGTTGTAAATGAATGGTAGATAGGTTGTCATTGTTTTGATTTGATGGATGGTAAATAAATGTCTCATTCATGTTATTATTTATTATTTATAAATAAGTAATAAGACTAGCATAATAAATTAATAATACATAATACTAATTTACTGAAGTATTCGAACTCTAACTCCTTGTCATGTATCATATAAGATGATATTTTATGCACAAAATGACAATAATAACATGAATGAGACATTTATTAATAAATTATAAATAACTTATCAAGGTGCAAATTTGAGGCCAACTTACAAACTGCCTGAGTTTGGAAAAACGTAGCGGTTGTATTGAAAATTGTGCTAAGTTAGGACTATACTATTTAAGGAAGAGTTTCATAATCAAAAGGTTTAAAAAATCGGTATTTACAAAGATACCCTTAGATTTTCAAAAATTGCCACTAAGACCCTAATTTTTTACTGATTGCAAGCGAACTCCAAATTTAACCAAATTTCATAAACCATATATTTTTCATATACTAAAATCATCTATGCCCTTAGAGTTCCAAAAATCAAAGTGGAACTAGTCCAAACACACTCAACTTGTGGCAAGCACTCTAGTTGATGCCTACTTGTAACTTTAACTATTGATCCCTATGAATGCATTAATATTCAATTGTCTTTAATTGTCAATAATCACTATAATGCTTAATGACATTTTAAAGCTTAATCTTGGGTGAACAAGTTCATCTCAACACTTAATCATGGCTAGAAATCTTAATCTCTATTAAACTAGTCCTTAAGCATGCATGATATTTCTTAATCTTATCACCAATAAAAGTTTCAAAAACATAGAATTAAATCATGCATTTCTCTCATTATCCCAATCATAAGGTTTTTCTAAATGCTCATATTTAAAACCTAGGTGAAATAAATCAAAATTTCGCAAGTTAAGCATGATTTAACCAAACCGTGCTTGTTTTGATGATCAACACAAGATAGAAATTAAAATCTATCATGGTATGCTTTCAACCTAAAATCTAAACCTTCAAAAATAATTCTAAGTCATTAATAAATCATATCAACAAAATGCTAAGACATGTCGTAGCTACAATTCTCACTTAAAAATAATTTAAACACTTAATCTACACTTAATGACGTAGTTTTGAATTAAGCATGGTAACCTTTTCTAAATTCATCCAAAAATTACTCTAGCACTTAAAATCACAACTTGACATGTAAACTAAGATCTAGGAAAATAAAACTTACAAATTTTGTGGCCCTCTACAGCTCCCAAGATAAGAACTAAGAAACTCAAGAACTTCTAAGAACACTCACTCGGTTTCTAGTCTTTTGTACTCTAAGGGAAGAAGATCTCTCAAGTACTCAAGAAGAGCTTGGAGAAGAGGTGTGGAGGGAATGAGGGGGTTGAGGGGATTTTTATAGTGCTTAAAGGTGGGGAGGGGCGCTAGTCATGGCTTGGAAAGGTGGCTTGTGATTGGTGGAGTGGGGCGGTGGTGGTGATGATGGTATTCCTTCAACTTGTGTCATGCTTTGCAGGGTGAATAGTGATTTGAACTATCATGAACTCATCATGGCAAGTGCTGCAAGGTTGCTAGAGGAGTAGAGCTACCATGGTGCAGCAAGGAAGAAGAGAAAAAATAATTAAAAATCGAGGCATGATATCTTCCCATGATGTGCCGGCTATAGACCTGAAAACTGGGTAGATTTTCATTTTTCTTGTTTGCATCCCTTTGGTTTATCTTCATGGTTGTTTTGTGTAGGTATCAAGTCACGTTTTGAAGGCTTTTCAGGTTGTAGAAGGTGGAGGGTTGGCTGTCATGTGATAATGAAGGTGCAACTCAAAGAAGATGGTGCAATTGAGGGTGATTGGTCTGGATCTAAAGGGATGAACTGAGGTGTGATTGAGACAAAAAATGAGATGGAATTGGCGTGGATATGGGGTTTTTTTTAGTGCAATGCACATGAAAGTACATTTCTGAGCCAATTGGGTGGATTTGTGCAATGTCATGCTTTTGCTCTTAATGACATGTGTGGGCTCAATACTAAACTTCTCATTTAGTCTAAGAATGATTGAAAATAAAAATAAAAATAAAAAAATTCAGATAAAAAAGACTAAAAAGATTATGAAGGAAAATTAAGCTCAAAGTATGTTTTAAAGATCACTAATCATTTGGATTCAGATTTGATGAGGTAATGAGAAGCCTCAAAACCCACAAAAACCCCCTAAAAAGGCTTGCCGTAACATAAATGGGTCATGGGTCAATGCTAACACTAAGTTGGGCCCAAAAAGCCTTAAGCCTTCCACACACTTGGGCCAAACCTTTCTAAGACTACCCTACCAAAACTTAAATTCTTATAAGACTTGGCTCAAGGCTTTGGCCAGTAACATTCTAAAGTTTAAGGGCTTAAGAGTAGCACTAATGGGATTGCTCACTAAACCACTAATGCTACAGAAAACAAATCCCAATATAATATGGTAGCATAAGCTCATACTAAGGGTTAATCCTAGTGGGTAATTAGGCTGGGTGTTACAATGATAAAACATGTTAAAATCAATTTACCCCTTGAAGTAACTTCCCCTTACAACTTGCTATTTTCTTTTTAATTTTCTGAAAAATAGGCTCCAACATAGCAACTGTGAGAATTTTAAAAGAGCAACCCCCTAACCTCCACGCACCACATTTTTTTAAATTTTTAATTTTTTTTTTTTTTTTGTGTTTATTCTTTTTAAACCAATTCTTTTATTCATTATTCATTTATTAAATATTTGATAAAAGAAAAAAATAATAAAAATTAAAAAAAGTGTTTTGTGTAGAGGTTGTGTAGATTTTTCATTTTAAAATGTATAGGTGCTCCAAAGTAAGTAAAAGGGAATTAACCCTCCCGAAAGGAAGTAACTGACTTTATTAATACTTTTCTGGAATGCGGTATAAAGTTGTTGTAACACCTCATATTTTAGTGTATTTTCACTGAAGGATTATTTTTATTAATTCAAAAATTTATTCTCTTGTTTTAAATATATCGGTTATTTTTAGATGTTTTATTTTATGATCTTTAAATTGTGAAAGAATTAATTTGCGATGTTTCCTTAATATTCATTATTGTTATGCATTTAAATTGTTCTTCTTTTAAATTAATTTAGTGTTGGATTTAATTATTTTATTTGCATTGTATCATTACGTTTAAATTATTTTAATTGACTTGCGGTTTTAAAATCTTTTCCGTTGGATCATTTTTGTGACCCAAGATGTGAGGATTGGACCTCATTTCTTTCCCTCCATTTTTCTCTTTTCTCTTTCTTCTTTTCTTTTCCTTTCTTTCTTTTTTTTCTTTTTTTTCTTTCTTCTCCTGCTGCTCCCCGTGCGCGCGCGACACCCTCTCCACTCATCTCCCGTGCGCTTCTCTCTTTCCACCCAACCCACCGCCGTCGCGCCGCCGTGCATGACACCGCCCCTGCTGTTCACTTCCCCTCCGGCCGGCGACCACCTCCCTCCATTCTCAGCTCCTATCGCGCCGCCGTTTGCGCCCATGAGCCCCTCCAAGCCACGGCGCATCTTGAGCTCCAGCGCCGCCGTCGCACCACCACCGGCCACCATCTCTTCACCACTTCATCCTCGACCTCCTAGCAACCCAATGGACCCAACCCTAGTTCCGATCCGTCACCGGTGAAGCACATCCAACCTCATTTCCAATTTGGGTATTTTTGGCCTAAAACCACCCTTTGCGCCCCCACCCACGGTAAACCACCACCACCATTGGCTTCATCGACCTCTCTAGGCCCTACCCTATCAATTTTGGGTCTTGGTTTGTCTCGGTTGAAAAGTGGGTTTTTGAGACCCACGACTACAGTGTATTTTACACTGTTACGTTGCTAAGCCGCCACTTCTTGCAACTTCGTGATCCTTCGGAAATTATAATATAGCGCTGTAAGTATTTTTCCAAAGAACTTTCGTGATTTAAATGTATTTTTGCACTAACACATATTATTGTGATCTGGTTGGACATGCCGGACTGAGTCCGAGGAGTTCGGGGGTCGGATGGATTATGGACGGAGTTGTGTATTTGGTTGGTATTGTGAATTGTTGGTTGTGGAGTTGTTTCATGTATGTGGCATATTTGCATGCATGTTCATGTTTGAAAATGAAAACTTGGTTTTCACATGATTGGATACATATTCATGTGTTTATCTGAAAATTGAATTTTCATGTGAAATGATTTGAGTGTGTTTGAAACGAGTAGATTGACTGGTTTGAGAAAAAATAAAGATACTGTAGGGATGGTGGTAAGCAGGGACGGTGGTAGAGTCCCGCCTGTGATTCCCGCCTACGGTGCACGCGATAGGGATGGTGGTAAGCAGGGATGGTGGTTGTGTCCCGCCTGTGATTCCCGCCTATGGTGCACGAGGTAGGGATGGTGGTAAGCAGGGATGGTGGTATAGTCCTGCCTGTGATTCCCGCCTACAGTGCTCTGATAAGTATTCATTGTGTGTGATAAGTATTCATTGTGTAGAAAGGAACTGTAGGGATGATGGTAAGCAGGGATGGTGGTAGAGTCTCGCCTGTGATTCCCTCCTACGGTGCACGCGATAGGGATGGTGGTAAGCAGGGATGGTGGTTGTGTCCCGCCTGCGATTCCCGCCTACGGTGCACGCGGTAGGGATGGTGGTAAGTAGGGACGGTGGTAGAGTCCCGCCTGCGATTCCCGCCTACAGTGTCCGATAAATGGTTTGTTTTGTGTGAATCATTTTCTGGGAAAATGACAGACTATGTTTTTGGGCCAAAATGGGATTTTTGGCGTGTGCTAGAAATAATCATTTTTTCTGGAAAAAATAGTATTTTATGGCTAAGTTTATTTTGTCATATGAATGCATGTTGGTTGCATTAATATGTTTTTATCCCGAGAGTTGTTTGGTTTATACTTACCTGCGGTACCATTTTTTGGTAACGCAGATTTCGATGCAGATGAGGCTGAGGGTGAGCCTGTGGATTTGGCTCCGCCCGAGGAGTGATCTGGGATCACTCGTCTTGGTTTGAGACTTGTAAAATATTTATTTTTGGATGACTGTATAATTTTTAAACCTTTTTACTGATTCTTTAAATTGTATTAACAATTCTAGTACTTAGTTGTATTAATTATCCGCTGCGTTGTTTTTGTACACTGTTGCATGTACACACACTTCGCACTATCGTTGGGATGTGTGACCCTATTGTTATCATCCCGGCGTCTCGATTCCCGTGTCTCCTTACATGGGGGTCGTGGGCGCCACAGTTGTGTACCAAAAAGGAACTCTTTTGCGAGTTTATTAACTCCCCGATGCATTTTTATACTTTTCCAGAAAACTTGAGTATCTTTGCAAGATTACTTCTTGATCCATTTGTGAAAACTAGTATATCATCAAAAAATAATAAATGTGAATTAGAAACATAGCCTCTTGGCACTATGAAAGGAAGAATCCACCCCTCATGTACCAATTCAGTCAAGCCTTTGCTCAAAGGCTCCTCACACAAGATAAATATATATATATATATATATATAAACAGTGGAAAAAGAGGAAGAGGATCACCCTACCTTAAACCCCTGTCTGAGCTGCAAAAACCTTTATGAGTGCCATTCAAACAAATGAAATTTTTTTTGACTCTTTGAAACATTGCTCTATCAGCTTAATCCACTGAGCAGAAAAATCCAAAATAAGACAAAACTTTGGATAGATAAGATCATTTAACTCTATCATATATCTTAGCCATGATTTTTTGGCTAAACTGCAGGTCTGCTCCTAAGCCAATGCAATATTTTCGGTCATAATTCTTCCACTTACAAATGCACCTCGATTAGGAGAAATCAACTTTGGCCGTAAATGAGTCACTATCTTCCCACAATTATTTTAGAAAACATTTTGCAGGAAACTTGATACAAACTAATGGGCCTAAATGAGGAAAACTCCCTAGGATTAATGAGAGCGATAAAAGATGCTTTTTAGTAGTCACTTAAAAGCCCACCTGAAAGAACTCACTTGCAGCCATTAAAATATCTTGAGCAACTACAACAGACCATTAGGATTTGATAAAATGCAGTATTGGAATGAACTTTGCAAGGATGTCCCAATGCATGTACGTACCAGCATGGAGATGGGCACGACCTTAAAGATCGCAAAACTAAGGAGGACCGAGTCTTAGAATTGCTTATTCAATATCCCATCTGTCCACCTAAAGATTGATGAATATTGACTAATATATCCACACATGTGATGGAAGCTTCAACTTCAAAATTATATACAAATATTTCGTTTCTTTGTTCCTTTTTCTTTCAAAATTATATATACAAATACATGATGTGAAAGCCAAACCAAAACTGCTTGATTTGCTTAAATATAAAATAAGACTGCTCTGTAGTACTATAGATATATTGCATGCTACATTTCTTAGTTGACTTTGCTGTGTATGATGCCGAAACTGAATTGATTATTCCAACATTTTATAATTTTATGATCAAAATGAATCTTTTAAAATATCTACTATATATATTGGAGAGGATATTCCAACTGGTTGGTCCCACATGGGCTTGGACCCTTACTCAAGCCCAAAGACTACCTCACTAACTGAAACCCAACTCGGCATCAACAAGATCCAGCCCACCACTAATACCGACTGGATAACTATCCAATGGTTACAAGGGATTGAAACGGTTATCATTCAAATTTACTAAGAGATGAACCCTCATCTCCAAGTTTGAATTTGAATAACAGATGTGTGCATTATCATTTCATAACAGAACGGTTCAAAAGCTCTATATAAGAGAAGAACTCAGGTACGTAAAGGGGATCAGACTCATTGGTATTAAGGAGTTATTTTGGTCACTGACTTAGGCATTGGAGGCGTTCCCTCGAACCCCCCAAGCCATCTTACTCTTTGGTTACAGGTGATTGTGAGGCGGTGATGGTGAAACACGTCCATAACATATATATATATACATTTATATTTATATTTAAAAATATAATAAGTTAACGTTTCTTATAAAAAGATGATATATTCATCATGGAGCTTTTCATTTTCACTCTAGCTAGCTAGACTTCTTAAAAGTTCCAATTTCCGTACTCAACTACTTTTGTGTATCAGTTTTTATAATCAGCAATTAAGATTTAATCTTTCTAAGATACCAAAAAAGGTCATGATGTGCTACTCTAATCTTAATGATGAGATCATATTGACAATGGACATAATAAATTGAAACCAGAAATATTTTAGTCACAAAAAGATTTCATAAAAATATATCTATAAATTAATTAGACTTGATGTGGTATGTATATCAGATTGTAAAATTACTTTTATTGAAAAGTAAATTTAACATATCACATAAAATAAAATCAATTTATAAATTTATCTTTGTAAAATTTCATTATGACTGTAGTACTTCCGCATGATTGAAATATATAGCAAAGAAGAAGTTAATTTATGGAGAGAATTTAAACTGTTGACATGTTTCCTTGATCATGTGTTTCCTTTCCCCCTACGTACATGAACTCAATTAACTAATAATTAATGGCTTTTGACACACAAAGAATAACGATTCAACATCGTTAGATGCAATGAAAAAATTAGGGATCGATCGAGTATGTACTTGACTTTTATATTCATCATCATTATTTACCCTAAACTTTGTTTTGTATTATAACTCCTGATGATCTTGTACGTTTATTCACCAAGCATAAATATATGTTTCAATGGGCAAGTTCTGACTTCTTGTAGAGCTTATAATTTGGGTTTACAACGAGCCTTCAAGATTAATGCATTGAAAATACATAATACTCATGCATTCTTATGTTTTTTTAATATAAAATCACAAATCATGAAACGAAGCCTTGGATTTGTTAATGGATGATCATTTTCCCAATATAATTTATTTTTAAGTAATGCTTGTACGATTTCATGCCATGTCATTACAGGGCGCCGTTTGGACACACGAACCAGGCCGTTGTGCTTGGGTCCTTCCGAGTACGTACAATATTGTAGTTTAGGTTTTCTTTATTAGTTTTATATGTTTTAGTATTAAAATAATGATTAATGCTATATATAGATATGGAGTGTGCATATGTCGCGCAATCATTTAAAAAAAGAGTAAGGTCTACAATTAAAAAATTAATTAATTTTTTCATGCATATTCCATATTTAGTCACTGTTTTCAAAGGGATTGTATAGTACTTGCGCACTCCACGACTGTAAATATTATTTCTCTAAAATAGTTTTTCAATTTTTTAATGATGTGTAACAGACCCTTATTGAAGATGATGATTTATTTTAATGGATTTATAACCAGATAATGTGCGCTACAAATTTGCTGCTAAAAGTCCAAAAAACATTGCAAAAAGTTTTTTCCAACGAATTTTTAATCGCTGGGGGTTGGTTGTCAAAAAACGGATGCAACTTCTTATTACCATCGATTCACTATAAACGCTGCAAAAATGTATATTTCTGACGTTTCCTTCACTATTGCAAATATGCAAGTAGGTGCTGGAAAAAAGGCCTCCAATTGGGGACGCATTGCATTGCAAAATCCTTTTGGAGTCGTTAATAAATTGCTGGAATAAATATTTTTATGAAAGAACTTTTTTGTAACTTTCCAAGGAATTGATGGGAATGAAAAATGTTTGTGTCGGTTATTGTCGCTGTAAATGTCGTATGCATCGTCGCAATTAGCGTTATATATTTACTACCACTTTTGGATGATGTGAACCAACATTCGAACGTTTTTACTTTACATTCGAACGTACAGATCAGAAATACTAATTTCATAAAATTTAAAAACATACCAATTGTATCATATTACATACCATTAATTAACAAATAACAATGCCTTATAAAATTTAAAAATTAGATATTAAAACTAGCCACCACTACTGATAAAATTTATTTCTTCTTTTTTCCTCGCCCACTACAATTCTGTTGCAACGACATAACACGCTCCATTTGCACCATTATCTCCCGTTGTACTTGCTCTTGGACTTCATTGCGTATTCCTTCCTCCTGGTCTCTCTGTTGGTCCTGAAACGCGTCTCTAAATGAGACTGTCGTTCTAAGAGAGACTCTAACTCTTATTGTATCGACCTCATATACTCATTCTCACACCGTGCAGCTTCTAAATCTTTGGTAACATTATTAATTTGTGAAGTCGATGAGGTTGAGGAGGATGAACATCTATTCTTGATAGATCGTCCCAAACCTCTTGCCATACTAGACTGCAGCCCGAGCACTTGCGTGAATATGTCTATGTCACTAGGAGAGGATTCCCCAGAAGCTAACTGCATCTCCATCATTTTTTCTTGCAATTTGAAAGGTAATGATCGTTAATAAGTAACGTATTAAAAAAAATAGAAATAAAAAATAAATTATTCACATGTTACATAATTTATTTAACAAAATTAACACTGCTTACATAATTATCTGCAGTGACAAGATCCATCCACTCACTATGCTCATTAGTGTGAGCAGCAGAATGAGGGAAAAGTTTTTAGGATCATCACGTTTCTAACAAAGCGTTAGCAATTTTAAAAAGATAATGTTAGTACTTAAATAAAAGAATATCAGAAAAATAAATTAATTCTATAATTTTTTAATTACCATTTTTTTCAGCAAGACGGTGGAATGATCTTGAACCGGCACGATGGTGGACAGTCAGAGCGGATCTATTATGAGCATTTGTAGAACTCAAGTGCTACAAAATATATTAAGAATATTAATTGTAATATGTATACATATAATATATAGAACGAATATGAATGTAAATAATTAAAAGATATAAATATAAAATACCTGAAAATCTGGAGATGTGAAAAGATCACAACACTTTCTCCAATCATCTAACTTCATCTGCTGGAAAGGAGACTGCGCAGCCTCTTCCAACGTCTCAAACTTCTTGAAGTGGTCATGACATCGTCCTTTGTGACGTTGGAATAGTGTAGCCATCAACTCATTCACTGTTCTCAAATCCTCGCTACGGTCAAAGTCGAGGTCGAATTCATCCTAACAAGTGAATTAGGTAAAAAATATGATATACTAATCTAGGTGAAAAAAATTTACTTTCAAAGTAAACTCACCAGCACATGACTTCGAATGTGCTCCTTAATCTCATTCGGAACATATCACCATGAGTGCACATAAAATGGAGCATAAGCTTGAACTACTGTGCCAATATAGGAGGAAAGCGCTGATGCACTATCATCCACTCCTCCAATGGAATTATCAGGAATGGTGATCTTGAGTTTTCTGTGCCTTCTATTTTTCTCAAGAGAGATGCCACGTGTATAGCCACGACCACGACGTGTATATGCATCAACTACATTATAATAGATAGTATAATTATAGTTATATAGTTATTGAGACAAAAGTATTAACTATCTAATTAATTATCAACGACAATATTTCCTTACTAGTAGGTGTCGAGTGGTTGTTGTTCTCTTGCGTGTACTTGATCTTTAGGAGTGGGAGCAGACGAGCCTCAGAGATGTCTTCATCAAGAGAGGCTGGAGAAATATCTACACATTGAGGGGAATGTATATCCCTTAATGGTTCGGGAGTTCTATATGGGAATGTGCTCCATGTCTTAGGACGCATCCTTTCACACCATGATTGTAAGCGGTGTTTCGTTTGAAATTTCACCAGATATCATCGCCAAGCTCCTTGGGATTCGTCGAGTAATTCAGACATCGACTACGACTAACTCTCAGACTAGCGACACAACCGTGGTTCGCACATCTACATCTGCACATGGCACACTCGATGCAGATGTAGGCCCTTCTGCATCATCTATTGGCCCAGTTGAGCCATCATCAACTAGAGATGCTGATCGGTCAGAGGCCGAGGGTACTGATTGTGAGGCTCGAGATGATGGCTGAGATGAGGATTTCTACATCCCCACCGGGAGAGACTGCACGCAGATCGAGAGGAATATCACCTTCAACCAAATACATCTACTACATTTCTTCCGCATGTTGTAAATTATTGTTTCAACAAACCTGGATCTTGTGGCACATAAGACCACATTTAGTCAGATTTGGGCACAATTTTTTATACGAGTAGCACATGGAGATCCCATTGATTTGCCAATGTGCATCTTTAAGAGGATCTGTTATGAGGTGAGTATCATCTCCATGGACAACCTCCCATACGGTGTCATTATTAGTCGACTATTACTTGCTCGAAGAGTGCCACTCCAGCTGGAGGAGTGGGTCACAGATCAGATGAGCCCCCTCGACATGAGCACGCATCGACGTAGCATTGGATAGACGAGGGGGTATCCTCGACGTCAGCCACCCTTATAGTGGATCTAGTTCCTCTGACGCGGCTCAGGCCCGATGTGGGGAGTAGTAGTCAGCAGTCCACGAGTACATTTGTGGAAGATGCGCGGCTAACTTGGGTTGATGCAGTGATCTCATAGTTGACTGCACATATCAATCAATAGATTGTGGTTGTAGAGGAGTCTGTCGTCTAGATAGCCCATCATGTAGATATCCTCAACGAGAAGGTTGATACCTTGACTGAGGAGATACAGAGTACGAATTTCATGAACAATGCGTCCGTCTTAGTGTTGTTTATGAAATTCTATCATATTTTGTATTTTACTTTAAATATATGAAAGGAACAATATTATTTAATATATCTATTATTTTTTAATATCAATTGTTAATATTCTTTAATATTAGATTTTCCAACTTTAATGCTAAATCACTGCATTTCAAATATATATAAACATAAATATGTATATATAAATATGTATTTATATATATAATTATATTTTACAAATTGTGTGTATATAAATATATATTATAATTTTTTAGACTTGTTCACAAATTATACACTACAAAAATCACATAATTTTTAAATTATTGTCATGTTTAATTTAAATTTACAATTAACGTTCGAACGTTAATTACTAACATTCGAACGTTGGTGCCAAAACATTTTACGTTCGCATGTAAGTTAACTCAATATTTGAATGTATATGTGACGTTCGAATGTAAATTTCCTCTCGTTCAAACGTCAAAAAAATCTCATCTATCTTTAGTGACGGTTTGCAAAAACTGTCACAGAAAATAATTTTTAGTGACGGTTTGGAGATTGTCACAATTTCTCAACTATCGCTAAAAAGTAATTATGTTGTAGTGATAGACTTTGGAAGTCACATTTGATTATATATATATATTAATGGTTTAGTAGGCTGGAAATTTTTTCTGCCATCTACCAACTCGGTCGATAGTACGAATGCTACACAAAATCGATTTGAAACCGATCCGATTAATTATATATATTAGCTACTAATTATATATATATATATATATATATATATATATATTAGCAGCTACCAATTTGAAATCAATTTCTTCACAAACTCTTATAATATATACTAGATTCTTTGAAATTCGTGCATGACTGTTCCCATGCAGGATATATATAGTTTATCGATATATATAATTCGTGCATGACTGTTCTCAGTATTAAGGAGTAGACAAATATTTGTGACGAGAAAAGCTTAAAAATTGCACATTTAAAAAAATGTCTTTGAGTGCACATAAATACCCCTATGTTTTGGACAGATTGAAAAGGAAAAAAGAATGGTTTGGAGCCCTGAACGAAGAACTTCCAAGAAGACAACTTCATTTAACGAAGTTGCCGGTTTGAGCACTTCGAGATTTGAACCAAAGATTTCTTAGTAAAGGGAAGGGACTCATAAATACCCAAACAAAGTCGATCTCGGGAAAAGTCGATCATAAAGAAAAAAATACCTAGAGGATCAATCTATTTTTGTCCTCTTTAAACCCAAGCATAAGAGAACAGTTGAGACTCAAATCAGACAAGAAAAGTCATAGACACAGAGAAAGAAAGTCGAACCTGGATGATGGAGAAGTACCATCGAGTGAGAGTATGCAGATTTGGATGTAAGGTGGAGAAGCAACAGAGAAGAAAGGTGGAGAAGGTCGACGGAGAACGGCGACGGAGAACAGCGACAGCAACGACGAACGGAGAACGGATAACGGAAATGGTGGCTAAGGTTTGAGGAGAAGAAATGTGCTTTCGATGATCGGTTTTGAGTCTTTTGACCGATAATGAGATGTTTAAACTTGTATTAGGGTGAAGACCCACTGAAACCGACTTTATTTGGGTTGGCCATGTCAGATATCACGGACGGATCGGGATCCACGGTCTTTTATGCACAGGCCTAAATGATGGCTCCTTGATAGACTGGGCCTTGAGAACCATTTTGGGCCTGGTGTATTTTACCCGTCACACTTAACTTAGTTAATTAACAAATATATAACCATAAAAAAGAGAGCAATTGTTTGCTTACGTACGAAACCCTTAATTTCCTTTACAAAATAATATTTAAATTAAATACTATTAATTTAATACATCATTTTTTCTAACATTAGAAATTTCAGTACTGTTGTTTTATATCCAAATATAAAAATAATATACTATTTAAATAGGTTGGTGGAAATTCCTTCCAACCTAATGTAAGGCGGCTAGAAATAGAATAAAAAAAAGGAAGCTCTACTTCCTTGCAAGTTAGACAACCTGAGAGGCACGTGGGGCTAGAAAACAAGACTGAGTTCAAGAATTCCAGGCTTGTGCTTCTTAAACAAGTGACTCCCTGGGAGTGCTATCGTACTAGGGAGACTTTGACGGTTGCTTGGCCTAGCCAACTTTTAGACCACGAACTATGACCAGACTTCTAGAAAAACTGTCACGTGCTTCTTATCACCATATCATGTAGGGCTGTAAATGAACCAGTCTATTCGCACAATAGCTCGATAAGTTAAATTCAAATCGAACTCAACTCATGAAAAAAGAAGTTTATTCGTGAAAACAAATATCCACTCGATTTGTAAATGACACATACCCGATAAAACTTGATTTGACTTAGCTAAGGCTTGTTAAGGCCCGCTCATTTATGCTCGAGTCGATTCGTTAGCTCGATTCGATTAAAACTCATTCATATATTGATAAATATATATATACATACACCTATATATATACATATATATGTATTAGCTAATAATATAAGCATACCACTTTTATAATTAAATATATAATATGTAATCTAATTATTTATATCTTTATAGTGAATATACTTCATAGGTATATTTTATAATTTGTATAATAATTAGTCGATAAAATTTAATAATTTCATAAACTAATATGTCAGAGCCATATATGAAATAGATATATGTCATCATATTTAAATGTATGTATTAATAATATATGTAGGCATATAATATATTATTATTTTAGATAAATATCAACTAGTTATATATTAATTATTTATAAATTTTTGAAAATTTTATAATTGAATAGAAGTTTTATTTGTTAGTTGTATAAATTCAATATAAGATCTTTTATATTTTTATTTATTTAATTTATTAATTATTAAATTTTATTTAAAAAATAAAAAAATAAACAATTGGAGCTCGAGCTCGGCTCGACTCGAACTCGAACAAAAAATAAAAAAAAATCTCGAACTCGAGTATTTTGAGTCGAGCTGAGCTCAGCAAGCCAAAGATCGACTCAGCTCGATTACAGCCCTAATCTCATGATCAAATACTTTTAATTAGGAAAATGTTAGTTTGCTATGTCGTAGATTAGTACCAAGGTTTGACCCTTAATATATTTTATTTATTTATTTTTAAATAGTTAAAAAAGTTATCAGTAGCTACCCTTAGGTCTCGTTCACTTTCACAAAATTCTTCATCTCATCTCGTTTCATCTAATCATTACAATTCTTTCGAATTCTCACACAAAATAAAATAAACAATTCAACTTTTTCAAATATCAAAACAAAAATAATATTAAAAAAATATCTTCTAACAATATTTTATTCAACTTTTAACTTTTATCTCAACTATCTCATCTCATCTACGAAAAACAAACGAGGCCTTAGTGTGTTTTTTTTTAAACAATGTTTTAAAATGCTAAAAAAAATTAGAATAAACTAGCGGTATGGTCCAATAACTTAGACCGTAAAAAAAAAATCACTTGTTTAATAGATGCTAATTGTCTTTATAGATTGTTTAGATGAAGTTCCCTCCAATTCAATATGGCTGGAAACTCTGTCCAATAAACAAAATACATCATTCGGCAATGGCACAATTGGACTCCTCATCTCTAGATCTATCAGATCTCGATTTTACTGCTCCTCCCTCCTCCACAGGTGTGCGAGGCCCATGCACGGGCATGGGCACTCATCCCTCCAATGAGCCACCACCGATCTGGACATCCAGTTTTCGATTTATGACTATGGTACAACTTTCTCTAATAGAGAATCTTGAGAAAAAGAATGTGAATATTTTTGTCAATAACTCCATAATCCAGATAAGATGATTGCAGTGCTTTCTTCACAAATGCAAATCACAATTGCATTCAACAAATCTACAAGTTGGATTTCAAAACTATTTTTGTAGTGGTTCTCATCCTTGGCTTGGCTAAGAAACAAGGGTCCGAGCATAATTTATTAGTCCCATTGCTTATTTATTTTTATTTGTTTTGAATGTATGCACTACAATTTAAATAATGGAATTTTTGTCAAATTCCCCCACCCCAACCTCTTGTACTCTCCTATTTAGTTTTAATTAATGAAAGTTTGATTAAAGATTAAAAAAAACATAATGCATCACATTAAAATTTTCCATTGATTTCGTCTTCAGGGCATGGTCAAATAATGCCTGCTCCACACAATACAATGACTTACAACATTCTAAAAAGAGCAATGCTATATATGGAAGATATATTTTTCATACTATTGACATGATCACAATTTTATTTGTAAGATGACTTAATTTTAAACTTCTCTTGCCAATCAAATCACACAATGTGGAGGATCATGTGTCGTACACATCAACTTGTAAATATAATTAACCTTTTTTATTTGCTTACTCTTTTGTGTTAGAATATTATGTTACAATATTAGCATATTTAAAAGATATTCATAATTGTTAATGTCGTGTTTCATATGCCTTTGAGTCAGGTTTTCAAAATTGAGCCTGCGAAAATAGAGGAGAAGGCAATTAAAAGATGGTGGCCTTGGACCCGGGGAGTATTCGATGCCAAAAATTAAGATGATATTTTAAATATTGATATTTTCTAGATGAGATTTAAATAGAGAAATACTTTGTGTCTGAAAAATGGATCCTGAATTTGTGTTCCGAATGACTTTTTTTATTTACTTAGTGATTAAGAAAGTGTTTTTTAACGATTTTATGAATTTTTTATTTTTTTTAAAAATGTTTATAAAAATTTATATAACAGAATTTTTGTGATCAAGTTCCCCCACCCCAACCTCTACATTTTCTACACCATCTTCACGTGCGGTTGGTATAATTTGCCGCCGCTAAGTAAGCTCTCATGACTCCAGGAAAGCAGGCTATCAACTCCCAGTACCTACTACTTATTCAAACTTCTTGACAAAATTAGTCTGACCGATCACAACGCTAATCTGTCTTATATATGTTGTCAGCTACACACATGGGAAAGGGACTTTTTTATTCTTTTGAGTTGTTGGCATGCATGCATGAAGTAAATTTGATTTTATATATATTAAGGAAAAAGTTAGTTTGCCCACCAATTGTTACCGTTCTATTTGACTGTTCGGAATTTTTTCTTCCATCTACCAACTCGATCGATGCGAAATTTGAAACCGATCCGATTAATTATATATATTAGCAGCTACCAATTTGAACTCAATTTCTTCACAAACTCTAATAATATATACTAGATTCTTTGAAATTCGTGCATGAGTTTTCCATGCAGGATATCGTCACAATAGCCACCAGGATCGATATAAAAAGGTCATATGGTTGAAGGCTAAAGCATATGTTCCACAACAATCCATTTAAACAGAAAAGCAAAGCTTCAGTACTAATGGCTTACGCAATGCATCTTATCATTCTTGATTCAATCCGAAATTGCAAACTCTCTACATTGCTCCCACCTAAAAGACCCGTCTCAGCTTTAACAAGAGGAAAAGGTGGCGATGTACCTCATCCATTTCAAAGAATGGCCCCTGAAGAAAACTCAAGTATTGACTCTACTATCGTCCGACGATCAGCAAATTACCATCCTACCATTTGGCATTATGATTACATCCAATCAATAAAAAGCGAATATGTGGTAAAGTGTGCGATTTCTATTTTTTTATTGTTTGTGTCAATAGCTTTTATAATTGTTGTTGGTTTATTTGAGAATTGGTTTATTTGTAGGGGGAGTTATTCACCCGAAAGATTGACAAGCTTAAGGAAGAAGTAACAATGATGTTTCAGAACGTGGTAGATCCTATAAAGCAACTTGAGCTAATTGACACTTTGCAAAGACTTGGAGTATCTTACCACTTTAAGGACGAAATAAGGAGGATATTGGAAAATAAACACATTACTAATCATAATGGTGATGTTTGCGAGAAGCAAAGTTTATATGCCACAGCAATTGAGTTTAGGCTCATGAGACAACACGGATATGATATACCTCAAGGTAAACTAAATACCAGTAATGCTTTGACAAAATATAAGTATCATACTCATAAACTCTCGTTTATTTTTTAACAATTGGTGAGCATTGTTGATTGCAGACACATTCAAAAGTTTCTTCAATGAAAAGGGGGATTTCAAAGAATGTCTATGTGTTGATATTGAAGGAATGCTTGCTTTGTATGAAGCCTCATTCCACTTGAGGGAAGGTGAAAGCATCTTGGAGGAAGCAAGAGATTTTGCAACCAAACATCTTAAAGAGTATGTGGATCAAAGCAAAGATCAATGTCTTTGTACGATGGTGAGTCATGCCCTAGAGCTTCCATTGCATTGGAGAGTGATAAGGTCTGAAGCAAGGTGGTTCATTGATGCATATAGAAGAAGAGAAGATATGAACCCTACCTTGCTTGAGCTTGCAGAAATGGATTTTAATATGGTACAAGCAGTTCACCAAGAAGATCTAAAAGAAGTGTCCAGGTAAAAAGACATGTTTATCCTCATTTTATAACTTGGATCTTAGCCGAAAAAGCTACAAGGAGGTTTAGGGCATGTTTAAATACTTGAAGTATTTTTGAAATTGTGAACAGTAGAGTGAAATGATTTGAGTGAAGATGTTTTATAAGAGTTTTGAGAAAGAAGAAAGAAAAAGTTGAATAAAAATATTATAAAATAAAAAAAATTGTTTGAATATAATTTTTTTAATATAATTTTTATTTTGAAGTTTGTAAAAATGTAAAAATTATATTGATTCTTGATTTTCAATATTGATTAGGTAATTATGATTTGGTCAAAAGATTGGAAATTTAAAATTAAAAAGTACTTTTAGTTTGAGTAACGCTTGGGAATGAAATTTTGAGACTTCGCATGTTTGCCAAATATCTCCTTACTTGATATATATTAGGTTAGAGAGGAAAGAAAATGCAATATATGCTCGATTTCTAAAACTAATATTATTTTCTTGTCTCGCACAAAAGGTGGTGGAGGAGCACTGGCCTTGGAGATTTGAGCTTTGCAAGGGATAGAGTGGTGGAAAATTTCCTTTGGGCAACGGGAGCATTATTTCAACCTCAATTTGGACATGAGAGGAGAATGTTAGCAAAGCTCGGTGCATTGTTGACAATTGTAGATGATGTCTATGATGTCTATGGCACTTTAGAAGAACTTGAGCTCTTCACGGATGCTATTGAAAGGTTTGTATTAACAGCAGCACACCTCAAATACTTCAAATATGGCTGCTTATCTTTGATGCAAATACTTACATATAATTTGTTCATGTGATCTAGATGGGATGTCAACGAAATGGAACAACTTCCTTATTATATGCAAATCTGTTTCCTTTCTGTCTACAACACGGTTAATGAAATGGCTTTTGACACTCTCAAGGAAAAGGGATGCAACATCGTTTGGTACATGAGAAAGGCAGTAAGGCCCAAACTTTCTCTTTCATCACTATTTACCCTGGAACTTATTATCTATAATAACTCTTCTAATTCATTGATCCACCACAAATCTTTTAGTGGGCAGATATATGCAAATCTTATTTGTTGGAGGCAAAATGGTTTTACAATGGATATACACCAAGCCTTCAAGAATACCTTGAATATGGATGGATGACAATAACAATAGCAAATATACTGGTGCATTGTTATTTTTTCGTCACAAATCCCATAACAAAGGAAGCCTTGGATTCATTGGAAGAGTATCCCGATATAATTCGTTTATCATCATTCATTGTGCGACTTGCAGATGATCTCGGAACGTCTACGGTTAGGAAAACATACTATCCTAATTCTTTTATCAACATTTATTTTGGGCTACTTCACATGAACATAGGATAATATGTTTTTATGTGTTTTGTAACCTAGGACGAGTTAAAGAGGGGGGATAATCCTAAATCAATCCAATGCTACATGAACGACACTGGTGCCAGTGAGGAAGATGCTCGTCAATACATGAGGTCCTTGATTAGTGCAACATGGAAGACAATTAATGGAAATCGCATTGCAAGTTCTCCATTCTCTGAAACATTTAATGAGATCGCAACAAACATTGCAAGGGTGTCCCAGTTCATGTACCAACATGGAGATGGGCACGGCATTGTAAACCGTGAGACGAAGGACCGCGTGCTAGCGTTGTTTATTCACCCCATTCCCATAGCTAAGAATTGATGAATGATTGGAAAAATCACATATATATTTCTACTTTTTTCCATGTTTATTTCTTATATTTGTAGACTGGATCATATGTCAAAGGTAACTTGTCTGTTTACCTCACTAATAATACTGTTCCTTGCGAAATTAAATGATGTACAAGCCAATCAAAATTCAATAAGTCTCTTGTTTCTCTTGGAAAGAAATACAAGTTTGATCTCTATAATATTATAGATATATCACATGCTACATTTCTTTCCTGACATATATATATATATATCCCTGCATGCACACAATGCAGATCAAGCCGAATTGATTTCTGACTGCGTGCATGTAACTATTTTTACGTACTTTTTTATTGTTCATCTCAATAGTTTTTGCATTGTCGGGACTAATTGACTGATAAACATTTATTTTTAATAAATAGTGTTTTGTAACGTCTTTTTAATGTTCTCATTAAGATTGGGAGTTACAATGGATTAATTGTTTTTTTTTTTTTTTTTTACTGTAAAACATATATTTCATTTCAAAGATTAAACATTACACAGTTAGTCAAACATCAACTCCATGCACACTTCCTCAGGGCATTTCTCAACCCTAACTAATTCCTCTCTATGAGGAAAAGCCAATCTAGCCAGTTTGTGTGCTACCTTATTTCCTTCCCCATGTTCATGTATAATATCCCATCCCTCTCTATTAACAAAGAAAGCTCTAATATCATCAATCAAGTGTCCATAATAGGAGCACGTCTTCTCAGCTATCAACAACCTGCACCACTACCAGTGCATCTCCCTAAAAAATGACATCAGTCAAGTTCAACTCCATGCACAATTCCACTACCCTCCATAGAGCGATAATCTCACCCACCACCGGCTTAAAGACACCCTTCTTGCTCATACATAGTAAAATCTGAACTTCCCCCATTGAATCTCGAATGATAATTCCAACACCCATTCTGCTATTCTTCAAGTCCACAGCAGCATCCCAATTCAGCTTTAATCTGTAATCTATTGGTCCCTTCCACCTAATTTGATCTCTCACCACACCTTGAGGATGAACTGCTAATTTGGTCCCTTGTTGAAACATCTCTAGACTTCTCTTTGCACCTTGTATTAGCAGATATTAGCAGACTTAGATTTGTGAAAGTTTGTTCAAAGGCAAATCAGTTTCTGCGCATCCAAATATCCCTAATAGTGACAACCACCCATTCTAACTCATCTGCAGATACTCTCTTACAAAGAGAGTCCCATAACACCAAGAAGTCCTTCTCTGATCCATGCCATTTTTGAACAGAAGCAGGGAATTCCAGCCACACATCAAAAGCAACACTGCAACCCCACAACACATGCTCTACAGTCTCCACTTCCCTCATGTAGACAGGATAGAGCTAGGAGTCATAAATCTTCCTTATGAATAGGTTTTTCCTGGTTGGAAGACATTCATTTAAAGTCTTCCACAAAAAGGTCTTCACAACACCAGGGACATTCAACCTCCATAGCCTCCTCCATACTTCTATCAAGCTATCTATCTCACGGATTAATTGTTGGATCATTAATTGAGTGCTTATTATTAAAAAACACCATCCAGTTTAACCCGTAAAAAAAAAAAATGTCTGCATTTCTTTATTTTGGAACAAAAAACCTCTCGGTCCCGCTGCCTCTGCGTTATGGTTCAAGATAAGCAGTTTTTTCCTTAAGAAAACAAAATGAACACTAAAGTGGTTTTCTATTTTTATATACACATATATATACTATTTAATGTGCAACGTGCAAAGCTACATGCACATTTGTCCAATTGCATTGCACGTTATGCCCAGTTGTCAAAACTACATGCTTAATTATTTGGTTATGTCATCCCTATTTTTCGAAAATTCTATATAATGATTATTGACATTTTGTTCCCTCATAAATATGAGAGTTTTCAAGTTTAAAATGCTCCCAAAAAAAAAAAAAAAAGTAATGCTAGTTACAGTTATATGTTGTGCAAAAATCACGTATTATTTTAAAAAAGAGTGAATTTATTATCAAGAAAATCAATTTTTTTATGTAGATATTATATTTAAGTTGCTTTTTTAAAAGAGTATGCAATGCTTGCATAGATTATAATTGCAAATATAATTTCTAAACAAAATAAGTAGGTACTAATGGTTACGAAAAGAGAAATATCTTAGTAACAAAAGAATTATATAAAAGTAAATCATAAACTTATATGGGTTGATATAATAAGTTTGATTGTAAAGTTATTTTTATTATAAAGTAGATCTAAAGAATACCATAAAGGCAAGTCAATTTATGAATTTATTTTTAGGTAATATTTGTGCTATGTAATTGTGAGGGGAGTTATCCCCTGGGTTAGACTAGGAGAAAGGCCCGAGTCGGGCGCCGAACAAGGAGAAAGGGCTCGGGTAGGAACCTAGACATGAAGTCTGGGCCAAGCCGAGCACACTAAGAAGACTCGGGCCCTAGCCCAACTAAGAGGTCTAGGCCTGGTCGTGTATACTTCAAAGACCCAACTAAAGAAGATGGGAAGATAGGAAACTGTGGCAAACATATGGCAGGGAAGACAGTCTGGAAATCACTAGCCGATGGACAGGTACAGTCACCGACTCTAAATATCACCACCCAGACATGACAAAAAGAGAAGAAAAGCTAAGGAAGGCACGCCGCATTAATGGAGGATTTAAAACTTAGAGAGGAAGGCACGACACATTAATGAGGTAAAAGGAAACTTAGAGGGGAAGATATAACGCATTGAATGCAATCCAGGATTTGTAACACACTGGGAGAGGCCCAGTGTCTGGAGCAATCACTATTAGACCTGAACATCCTATAGCATGACAAATGGGCAACATGAGTATCCAATCTCCTACCGAGTGACACCCCACTACCATGAAGGTCGGACCATTGGGTGTAAATAGGCATCACCCATTATCGATAAAGGGGTTAACATCTGCATACATTTCTACTACTGCTTTAATTCCAACATTGAGACTAACTTGAGCGTTGGAGGTACCATAGACCCCGAGCTCCCCATTCTCCTCCTTGCAGGGAAGGCTCCGAGAGCTACCAGCATGGAGTTGCCCAGGTCCGTGAAACATGGTATCAACAGTAACACCGTCTGTGGGATCTCTATTTCCCATAAATAGCGTGTCCTTCGTATGCCGGTGATAACGCACTCTTAGAACTCACGACGTGAAGAAGCTAGATCTGAAGCAATGGAAGAAAGAATAGATGAACAAGCTGTGACGATACAGAAACTCATGGACGACATGGAGACCCATTGTTAGGAGAATGCTGTCTTGCGAAGGGGCGACGGGGAACCAGAAGGAGAATAAGAAAGCCATAACTCTAAGACTCGTCAAACTCCAAACACACCGGCGACGGAGGAAGAACGACGTAGTGTGCACCACCTGATCCAGAAGCTCCAAAACAAGTATGATGAGGTGGTCAAACGGGTTGGCCACCATCAGCTGTGGACCAACTTCTCACTAGTGCCGAGCGGCAGTATATCGCCAAGGTTATGGTGGTACCTTTACCTCTAAGGTTCAAAGTTCCACAGATAGATGCATATGATGCGTCAAAAGGTCCATTGGAACCTTTGGAAACTTTAAGGGCCCGCATGACCTTGCACGGTTTCCTTAGTGAAGTTGCATGCAGAGCGTTCCTCCGTACGTTGTAGGGAGTGACACGAGCTTGGTTTGGGTCCCTACAGCATAGGATTATCATTGACTTCATCGAGCTAGCCTGTCTCTTCTTAACGCAGTTCATGGCCAGCTGGAAGAGGAAAAGACTTGTTGCCTACCTTCTGACAATGAAGCAAAGGGATGATGAGAGTCTAAAGTCATACCCCTCTCACTTCAATAAAGAGCGTATGATGACGAATGACTAAGATAAGAAAATCACCTTGGCAACACTATTAGGTGGGATCTAGCCTCGCAAACCCTTCATGAAGAAGATTGCTTGAAAACTCCGACTTCGTTATGGGAGTTCATGGACCGAGTAGACAACTTTATAAATGTCGAAGATATACTTCGAGCATTGACGGCCCCCAAACAAACTAAAATGGAAAGAGCGGACAAGAAGGCAGCTAACCATAGAAGAAGGTCAAGTTGAGAAAGCAACAAGGAAAGGACCCATGAAACAAAGTGTAAGGAAGAGCAAACCTCGTGTGGGAAAGCTAGGCCACGCATACATTCCAGCCTAGTAGTAGAAACAGAGAGAGCCAAACTCCCAAGACGAGCGAGGATGGGATTCATCCCATCCCATATACTGCACCTACAACACTGGTGGCCACCGAACCGAAGATTGTTTTACCAGGAGGCGAAAAATTGAGGAAATGGAAACTCAAATAGACTAACGTGGTAACGAGAGACGCAGTCAACAATGTGATGATCGTGGGCACCCTCAGAGAAGCCAAAGTCCTACAAGGAGAAGCAGGAGCCCTGCCAGGAGAAACATAAATCTTACCTAGAGGAGCATGAGCCTTACCTGGAGAAACCGAAGCCCTGCTAGGAGAAGTAGGAACCTTGCCCAGAGAAGCGAAAACCCTGCCAAGAGAAGAACTGTAGACCGACATAGAGCAAGCTTGCATTGAAGGAGCCCATATAGAGGAGAACCCTAATAAGCGAAATTCGTACAATAGCTGGAGGATATGCTGGGGGAGTGACTACCTCATCAACACGAAGGGCCCATGCCAGGAAAGCTAGTTATGAAGAAGTGTTCACCACCTATAGGCCACCCCTGGTATCAAAGGCCAACCAAGAAAGCACTTTATAACTTTAAGTGAAAAGGACGAAAAAGGCTTGTTGTGCCCCCATGATGATGACCTGGTTGTAACAGTGCAAATTGCCAACTATTTGACAAGGAGAGTGTTGATCGATAATGGCAGCTTTGCCGATATCCTATTCTGGGAGGTGTTTATTCGAATGGGGGTCATGCTAGACCAGTTGTGCCTACTGCCAACACCCCTCAAAGGCTTCACTGGAGACAAGGACCAGCCTATCGGAGCAATCACTTTGCCCATCTTGGCCAGAATAGCCCTCAAAACGACAGCCCTCATGGTAGAATTTCTTGTGGTGAAAGCTCCCTCCTCTTATAACGCAATTCTCAAACGTCTAGCCTTGAACCGCTTGAGGGCGGTAACTTCCATATACCATCTTAAGGTAAAATTTTTGACTCCATCTGGGGTGGGAGAAATGCATGTGAACAAAAAATAGCAAGAGAATGCTATGCGTGTGAAATGAAGCTCGAAACAATAGAGGTCTGAACTCTCAAAGAAGACTGAGCTAGACAAATAAGTGAGAGATGAAGAGGCCCTACGGCAAGCGGAACCCAATGAACCATTAGTCTTGGTGCTAATGGACCCTAGAAGGTCGTAGCACACTATCTGAATGGGGACTAAGATGCCTACTGAGCTGAGCCATGCCATGAGACAACTCCTTGTCGAACACCAAGATGTGTTCGCATGGAGCCACGAAGAGATGCTCGGAATTGATGCATCAGTAATCGAACACCGCCTCAATGTGAACCCCAAGGAGAAAAGAATCAAGCAAAAACATTGCAGCTTCAGTGTAGAGAAGTATGCGGCCATCGCCGAGGAATTAGATCGTCTTCTAGCTGTAGGGTTCATCCAAGAGGTACACTACCCCGAGTGGCTCTCCAATGTTGTCTTGGTAAAGAAAATGAGCAGTAAGTGGAGGATGTGTGTGGACTTCACTGACCTAAATAAAGCTTGCCCAAAGGACAACTTTCCCCTACCACGGATAGGTTTAATAGTAGATTCAACGGCCAGGCATCCCCTACTCAACTTCATGGATGCATACTCAGGATACAACCAAATCAGATTGAACTCAGATGATGAAGAAAAAATGGCTTTTATCACCAACCAAGGACTATATTGCTATAGGGCAATGCCATTCGGTCTCAAAAACGTGAGGGCAACATACCAGAGATTGGTTAACCGAATGTTCAAAGATCAAATTGTGCGGAATATGAAAGTCTACATAGATGACCTCCTAATCAAGAGGAGGAAACCCGAACAACATCTTAACGATCTTAAAAAAGCCTTGTAAGTACTCAGAAAATACAAAATAAAGCTCAACCTGTTAAAATGTGCCTTTGGCGTCGAGTCAACGAAATTCTTAGGCTTTATGGACTCTGAGCGTGGAATTGAGGCCAATCCTAAGAAGGTCAAGGCAATTGTGAATATGCCGCCACCACAGACGATCAACGAAGTCCAAAGATTGGTGAGAAGGCTGACTGACCTAAGACATTGCATAGCCACGTCAACCAACCGTTGTCTTCCTTTCTTTAAGGTCCTTAGGAAAGCACGAGAATGGGACAACGAGTGCGGCCGTGCCTTCAGCAAATTAAAAGAATACTTAGCCCATCCATTGCTCCTCAGTCAGACTAGTCCCTAGGAGGACCTAACCACATACCTTGCAATATCACCGAATGCCATATCCGCTGTAATGACTTGGAGCAGTCCAACAGCTTGTCTATTATGTAAGCAAAGCCTTCCAAGGAGCAAAGGCCAGATATCCCCGAACGGAAATGTTAGCATTCGCATTGGTCATCGTCGTTAGATGACTAAGGCCATATTTCCAGGTCCATGCAATAAAGGTACTCATAGATGTCCCACTGATGAAAATATTGCAGAAACCCGATATATCCAGCCGAATGACTAACTAGGCAATCGAACTGAGTGAGTTCAAAATCGAATACCTCCTCTGTACTATAATTAAAGGTAGGTATTGATGGATTTTGTGGCTGAATTCTCAGACTTTCCAAAAGAGATAACCATTGCACCCCAAGGCAAACCCTGGTAAGTCTACGTCGACGGCTCAACATCCAAGCTGAGGAGTTTGAATAATATTTGCATTTAAGTGATGTTTAGATATTGAGACGAGATGAGATAAAACCAACTCAACTTCCAAACAGAGGAGTTTAATAGTACTTTTTTTTTCATACGATATTGAGATGCTTTATAAAAAAGAAAAAGACAGTGTGTAGATACTTTTGAGGATTTTTTCATGCTAAAGAGAGGTGTTTTCTCTAGTAGAGATTTGTACCCAACCCCTTGTGCAGAGTTGGTTCGAGGTATATGAGGATCAATTAAGCTATTGTATCCTAGAGAAAACAAGTCAAGAGTATGCCAGTCTACTGCACTGGTTTGTTTGAAACTTTGTAATTTTTATTTTATTAATGTGTATTTCACTAACAATTTGCAGGGAGAGTCATACCCCAAAAAAGTTGATAACATGACTGGAGAAGCGATAGTAATGTCTCATAAACCGATGTATGGAACCTTTGAATTAGCAACTCGAGTTGAGTAGTGTATATCTTGCAGAGGCTTGAAGTATATTACGGCCGCTTTGAGGATGACATGAAAGAGGATATTGGAATATATATACATAATACTGATCATGATCATGGTGATCATGCTGTTGGGCTTGGATTGCTCATCATTATGCAGTACCTCCTCTTAGGGCTGAGCAAAAGTTCAAAAATCTGATTCATAATCTGCCTCCATTCTGACTTCACTCCGATTTGGAAAAAACAGAGTCAAAGTCGAAATCTGATTTTTTTTTTTAATCGGAGTCAAAGTCGAAGTCGGACGTGTCGCTGGACCGACTCCAACTCCAATCCAATCCAACTCTGACTTTATGCACCAACTCCGACTTTGACTTTGAATCCGATTATGATATTGTACATATGTTATAAAAATATGTATTTATCTATATATTTATCATATATACTACTATAGTTATATAGTTATATAACTAGAACTTATATGGTTAGCTTGAATAATATATTAGTATGAGCTAGTTATTATAAAATAATATACTTATACAATAATACAAATAGACTAATGATAGTTTAGTATATGTAAAAATCATAGTATTATTATCATACACAATTAAGTATAGAAATAAGTTAGACACTAGTATTTAAATAAGTCTAGTATAATAAGTTAATAACACATATATTAATTTACTAAAGTATAATAATATGGAATTAGACACTAGAAAGTTTAGTTTATAATTAAGCCAGAAATAAGTTAGACATTAGTGTAATAAGATGTAATTAAACAATATAATTTAAGTATAGAAATAAATTAGACACTATCATGGAAACGATAATGATAAAACACCTACTGCTTTACTATTTTTCTACAATCTTAGAATAAAATAATATTTTTTAAAATATATATTTTAATTTTGATTTTGATTTGATGTATTTAAATTATAAAAAAAAAAAATTATTAATTAGTTGTAAATGAATGGTAGATAGGTTGTCATTGTTTCATTGCTCTTATATAAATAACTAATAAGTCTAGCATAATAAGTTAATAATATGTAATACTAATTTATTGAAGTATTTGAACTCAAACTCCTTGTGATGTTGATAAAAGATATCGATTTGGAATATCGCAAATGATGATTGAGATCACTGATTCATTAATAACATGTAATTAGACACTAAAAATATGTCTAGTGTAGAAATAAATTATAAATAAGTTAAACACTAGTATAATATAATAACATGTAATTAGACACGAAAAATAATATGTAATACTATAGTATAATAACATGTAATTAGACACTATAGTGAAAATCTAGTATAAAAATAAGTTGGATATTAGTATAGAAGTAATTTAGCATTGAATGATTTAGTTTTAGTTTTTAATTTTTAGGAAAAATTGAAATTTGAAAGCCCACAATAAATTCCTTTTTAAAATGGGCTAAATATGAAGCTAAAACAAAACCCAAAATTGAAAGTCGAAATCCGACTCCGCTTTGATAAGTCTAAGTTGGAGTCGGATCGGAGTCTACACAATTCGGGGTTTGGATTTTAACTCTAACAAATTTGGAGGCAAAGTCAGAGTAGTAGAATCAAACTCCGACTAAGTCAGTGCTCACTCCTACCTCCTCTTGATGGAGCTTTGTGGCGGAGTAGTTTTCCTAGCTATTATATATTGGCGTTATTTATTTGCTAATATTTATAATCATTAAGCTTGTATTTAAGTCACCGACGTTTTATGGGTATGTAGATACTAATTTTAATTTGCCTCTTCCAATAGGCCTAGAGTTAGGTGACTTTTTCCACAATATATTAAATAGAGTTTGTAATTTCAAGTTCCCATTTAGGGGCCGGAATATATTGCTTTTATACTGTTTACTAATTAACGGAAGTCGGTTGCTATTTGCAATTATAAGCTGATCATTGTTAATCTCCAACGCTTCATGTGTTGATCAGCTCATGTTTGTCTGTGTTTTCATAAAAGAAAGGATTTGTGAAGTCTGAAGGTAGATCACTATCAAAACTTTATTTACTCTCACTACAACAGATAAGGAAAATCTATTTGTGGCGAGTTATATATTGTCGCGAACATTAAAAAAAAAATCCAGAAATTGTTTTATAAGAGAGAATATAAGCCGGAAAAAAATGAACAAAAAAATGGTCTATTACGAAAATAAAAAGTACTAAAACATAATACTTAAAAAAATACAAATCCACATTATAGTTCAACTCAAACATTTTATTTATTCTTCTTCGTTAGCTAAGATGCTTGCAATGGTTTGATCATCTTCCGTATCTTGGACGCCGCTTGCGAAGACTAGAGCTTTAAACATGTGCATTGTTGTGGCCCTCACTAGCATCATCATACATCATAACATATACACTCATTAGCCTTAGGTATCATAACATTTTACTTCAATCCGACGTTCTTTAAAGATAACTCATTCGAAGCTCGTTGACTGTTTTTCGTCAACCTAGGGGTTACCACTCTATTTTTACTCACTCCAGAGTGGACAGAGCGGTTCCACTAGAATAATTCTCAATCCCAGCCTTTGGGAATGTAATAAAAACTATTTTCATGTTATGCTTGAAAAATGTAGTTCATGACAAGTGCATATGTAGCAAGCTTTTATGTAAAAATGACATTTATATGCAATTTGCTAAACTGGAGAAAAAGTCACATATCATGTAGGCGTCGTCATGTACTGAATGTATCATATAACATGATGTTTCATGCACAAAATGACAATTATAACATGAATGTTGCATTTATCAATAAATCATAAATAACTTATCAAGGTGCTAGTTAGAGGCAAACTTACAAACTATCTGAGTTTAGAAAAACTTAGCGGCTGTAATCAAAGTTGTGCTAAGTTAGGATCTATACTACTTAAGGAAGAGTTTCATAATCAAAAGGTTTTTAAAATGGATATTTACAAAGATACCCCTAGATTTTCAAAAATTACGAATTCCAAACTTCATAAACCATATAGTTTCCATATTCTAAAATCATTTATGCCCTTAGAGTTCCAAAAATCAAAGTGGAACTAGCCCAAACACACTCAACCTGTGGCATGTACTCTAGTTTATGCCCAAGTGTAACTCCAACTATTGATCTCTATGAATGCATGTATATTCAAATGTCTTTAATTGCAAATAATCACTATAATCCTTAATGAAATTTTAAAGCTTAATCTTGGGTGAGCAAGTTCATCCCAGCGCTTAATCATGACTAGAAACCTTAATCTCTATTAAACTAGTCCTTAAGCATGCATGATATTTCTTAATCTTATCACCAATAAAAGGTTCAAAAACTTAGAATCAAATCATGCATTTCTCACCTTATCTCAATCATAAGATTTTTCCAAATGTTCATATTTCAAACCTAGGTGAAATAAATCAAAATTTCGCAAGTTAAGCATGATTTAACCAAACCGTGCATGTTTTGATGATCAACAAAAGATAGAAATTAAAATCTATCATGGCATGCTCTCAATGTAACAACCCGATCCTATATTATTAGGAATAAATGATGGATAATTAATTAGGTTCAATAAATAAGTTAAAGCCCATAAAAGATTTATCGGATAGATTATTTTTAATTGAACCTAGAGTTAAGGCTCCATTATTATTATTATTATGATTTTCTAAAACTCCAAACTCCTTAGTGTTAGACTCCAAACACTATTGACATTCTAGATAAAACTACTAACTATTGAATTTCCTTTTATGAATTTCAGCCATGCACGTCTCTAATTTATTTATCCACTCACATGCACATGCACATACGCCTCTCAACTCCAAAACTCCATCCACCCTCCTGTGATCCACGATACCTCGCCTTCCCCTGCCTATAAAACTACCCCGAGACCCTCTAGTAATAACACAACACAAATCGGCTGAGAAGGAAAACTCACACTCACAGCAAGCCCCACGTCGAAAACAGAAACTCCGTAGCAATTTCTCTCCATACCAGACCACCACCTCACTGGAATCCACCACAGAGTACATCCAAACACTGGCCAGTTGCACTGCAGCCTCTGCCTAGCACCACCGAGGGACCAAGTACGCCCCAAACTGCCAGCCCATTGCCCAGACCTGCGTGAGCCGTCTGTCCGTTTGCCATTCAACACCGCCCACCACCACATCACATGTAATTCCACACTGTTGCAAACCACATTAAGACAACCTCCATTCTACTTAACCAGAATAGTTGCCCAACCAACCACCTTGCAGAAACCTTCAACACTCCTACACCACCGTCGCGCAACCATTGAAAAACCACCAACAAAATACTCTGTTTTACTGCACCGAAACAGAGGAAGTATTCTTCCCCACTGTGAGCCACAAGCCAGTCACCCATGTCACGGCCATAGCTCGGTTGTGCTACCCCAACGCCACCATCGCCTCATACTCGCCTTGTCCCTCACGGTGAGCCACCGCCAAAAGATCCCACTGCTTCTCCGTCCCTTTTTGACACTGTGTTCACTCTTTCTCTCTCTCTCACTCCCTCTCTCGGCATCGCACTAGCATCCTTCCTAGAGGTACCCAGTCGCGCCGCCTTGACTCCCAGGTGCTGTGCCGTGCAGCTCCTCCCCTTGGTGAGTTTAGTCCTCCTCCCCTTGGTGAGTTTAGTCCCCTGTAAACGTACGCCTCTCTCCCACTCTCCCGATACCCTCTGTTTCTCTACAAATTATAAGTTGTGTTTTAGGTTTCAGTAGGTGTTAATTGATACAATTACAAAAATACCCATGTTTATTTAGGATTTACGGTTGGGTATATTTTTAGGAAGATTTTAGGAAATATAGATTATTTTTAATATTTTTAGAAATTTATGCAAATTACTTGTTTATTTTTATAGGCAGCAGATTACGTGCCAAAAATAGTGGATTAGCGCTGCAATGTAAGTAGCATAATCATACCCTTACACGTATGTATGGTAAATGACATGTCGTTTATAAAAATATTTTGCATGCATGCCCTTCATTGGAAGCCCATTTTTACGTACTCAAGACATGATAAAATTACGAAAATCCATGATTTGATGTGAAGTATTCTACATTAAGTTATTTATGAAAAATCATGATTTTTATGAAAGGAGTTATGCATTAAAGAATTTATAAGAAGTCACGATTTTATATAAGAGTTAGGCATTAAAATAATTTATGAAAGGCCATGCATGATGTTATGTGAAGATTTATGCATTAAAGTATTTATGAAAAAATCATGATTTTATATAAGGAAACATGTATCACATAAATTATGAAAGAATGCAATTTCATTTGAAATCTATGATATGATATGACAAATATGTATGCGATTTCTTTTGAAATCTATGATATGACAAGTATGCAAGTATGATTATGATTAAGATATGTAACGGCCTATGTTATGATATGAAGACGATACCTATGTTATGGGCATATTGCATTGCTAGGTTGTACATGCTGGTAGTGCACCCAATATGTCTTCCTTATGTATGGATTCCACAACCCGCAGCCACGGGCGGAATCGGAATCTACTTAGATTCACTAACCCTAACTCATGGGGGTCAACAGTGGGTAACGGCCTATGATAAGTGAAAGATAAGTTCATGTTCATGTTAATTACATATTTATTTATGAGAATGCACATTTTTTCAAGAAAACCTTATGTTTATTATGTTTACTGTATGATGTGTTGCGTATTGAGTATTCGATTCATTTTTGTATATTTTTATGTTTTTAAACCATCCCAGGTGATGACATTTATGAGGATGAGACTACAGAATAGGATTTGACCCCGGGAAGCGAGGCAGAGGCCTAGACAGATTATGCTATAATTATTTTTATGGTTTAAGATTTAAATAAATTATTTTGGTAAGCACATGAGACTTTTGTATTTCTTTTAAATAAGTGCTTCCGCAAACTCTATTTTGGATTTTAAGTATTTATTAAATTTTGTTTTATTTAGGGAATCTTTCACATCTGGCGCGTTGTTAAAAAAAAGAAAAGTTTTTTTTTTTTTTTAAATTCAAGTAGTAGTAGCACACTGGCTCCCCGAAAATTCTAAAATGTCTTCTCGGGAAGTGGGGTGTTACACTCAACCCCAAATCTAAACCTTCAAAAATAATTCTAAGACATTAATAAATCATATCAACAAAATGCTAAGACATGCCATAGCTAAAATTACCACTTAAAAATAATTTAAACACTTAATCTACACTTAATGGCCCAATTTTGAATTAAGCATGGTAACCTTTTCTAAATTCATCCAAAAATTACTCCAACACTTAAAAATCATAACTTGACATGTAAACTAAGATCTAGGTCAAGAAAACTTACAAATTTTATGGCCCTTTAAAGCTCCCAACATAAGAACTAAAAAACTCAAGAACTTCCAAGAATACTCACTCGGTTTCTAGCCTTTTGTACTCTAAGGGAAGATGATCCCTCAAGAACCCAAGAGGAGCTTGGAGAAGAGGTGTGGAGGAAATGAGGGGGTTGAGGGGTTGAGGGGATTTTTATAGTGCTCAAAGGAGGGGAGGGGAGCCGGTCATGGCTTGGAAAGGTGGCTTGGGATTGGTGGAGTGGGGCGGTGGTGGTGATGATGGTCTTACTTGAGCTTGTGTCATGCTTTACAGGGTGAATAGTGATCTGAACTACCATGATCTCATCATGGTAGGTGCTACAAGGTTGCTAGAGGGGTAGAGCTACAGTGGTGCAACAAGGAAGAAGAGAAAAAAAAAACCGAGGCATGATGCCTTGCCATGATGCGCAGGTATATATACCTAAACTTTGGGCAGATTTTCTTTTTTTTTGTTTGCATCCCTTTGTTTTATCTTCATGGTTGTTTTGTGCAGGTATCAAGTCACTTCTTGAAGGCTTTTTCAGGTAGTAGAAGGTGGAGGGGTGGCTAGCATGAGATGATGATGGTGCAGCTCAAAGAAGATGGTGCAATGGAGGGTGATTGGTCTAGATCTAAAGGGATGAAATGAGGGTGATCGTTTCGTATGCCAACAACCTAGAGAAGGTAAATGGGTGAATGTGCATGTGTGGATATCCCTGCCCTCCATCATTCCGACACGTGGCGAAGATCATCATAAAAGCCCCTCGATTTAAATTCAAAGGAACATGAAAATATTTTCTTCATAATTTTCAGCCCCCAAAGGGTGCTAAAAATTAGTGGGGTACTGTGAGGGGAGTTATCCCCTGGGTCAGACCAGGATAAAGGGCTCAAGTAGAAACCCAGACATGAAGTCTGGGCTAAGCCGAGCACACTAAGAAGACCCGGGCCCTATCCCAACTATAAGGTCTGGGCCGGGCCGTATACTTTAAAGGCCCAACTAAAGAAGATGTGAAGATAGGAAATCGTCGCAAACATATGGCAGAGAAGATAATCTGGAAAGCACTAGCCGATGGACAGGTACACTCACCGACTCTAAATATCACCACCCAGACATGACAGAAAGAAAAGAAAAGCTAAGGAAGGCACGCCGCATTAATGGAGGATATGAAACTTAGAGAGGAAGGCACACCACATTAATGAGGTAAAGGAAACTTAGAGAGGAAGACATACCGCATTCAATGCGACCCAGGACCTAGAACACACTGGGAGATGCCCAGTGTTAGGAGTAGTCACCATCAGACCTAAACATCCTATAGCATGATAGATGGGCAACATGAGTGTTCGATCTCTTACCGAGTGACACCCCACCACCATGAAGGCCGGACCATTGAGTATATATAGGCATCACCCACAATCGATAAAGAGGTTAACATCTACATACATTTCTACTACTGCTTTCATCTCCAACATTTAGACTAACTTGAGCATCTTGGTACCACATACCTCGAGCTCCCCATTCTCCTCCTTGTATGGAAGAGTTTGAGAGCTGGCAGGGTGGATTTGCCCATGCCCGCGAAACACGATATCAACAGTAATAGTTTTTTGCCAAAATAAGAGAAGGAGACAAAGAAAAAGAAAAGAGAGGAGAAAGGAGGCAAAATGACAAGAATCTATAGGTTTAGGTGCCATTTGGATTGTGAGTTGAGATGAGATGAATTGAGATGAAAATTGAAAGGTAAATAAAATATTGTCAGAATAATATTTTTTAATCTCATTTTGTTGAAAGGTAATTCTCATTTTTTTTTCTTTTTCTAAAATAATTTAAAAGCTTTTTATTTAAACATCTTCAAATGACATTTGTATATTTTTGGCATTGATTGAGTTTGATATGTCCATTTATGATTAAAGAAATAGTATCATACACTCAAAATTAAATACTTCAGTGTGTATTCTGTCCAAAAAGGTCATATCAATAAATTATGTGTCTTAAGAAAAAGTTAAAATATGTTTAATTTTACAAAATAAAGTTATATAATGTCGAATTCCATTAAAAAAATGAGACTAATAATATTTAAATAAGTTTAAAAAATATATATGTTTTAAAACTAAATACAAGAAATTTGCACACAACTTATCTTTCATTTCTTGAAATCAGAAGTTCACTTGCTAAATTTTTTTTAATCAACTTACTGTTTTGGAAGTTTCGTTTTTCATGGTGAAGTAACAAAATAAAAGGTAGCATCAGAGAGTAGTGATCAATATTCTCTTTTAAAAAAATTACTTTTGGGAGAAATAGTGTTGTACACTTTTTAGCCAGATGCGACATGGAAGTGTGGCAACACACAAACTTGGCCAGTGTTCTTCCTTCCTTGTAGCCCCAATGTTCTCCTAAATATTATGGTTGTTGTGGATCAAGCGGCGCCCTTAGTCTTGGTGATTGGTGAATCGGTCGTGTTTATCATCTTGGTGGCCTCGGCCAGAAGGCAACTGGCGGCGCATTCTATTTGCCATGAATTGCGTAAGGAACTGTTTTGCTAGCTCCTCAAAACTGTCAATGGATTTAGGGCGTAGGGCTTGAAACCAGCCTCATGCTATCCCCTTCAATGTTAGCAGAAAGGCACGAAAAGCTACCTCCCTGAAGAAGTCGTGCAGGGTCATGTGAGCTTTGAAATTTTCGAGGTCGTCAACAGGATCCTTGGATCCATCATACAGGTCGATCTGTGGTACCTTAAATTTGGGGGGTAGTGGAACCACCATGACCTCCTCTTTGTAAGGGAGATTTGTCTTCGTAAGGAGCTGCTCCACGAAAGAGGAACAACCCATCCCCTTCGCATCTCCTTGTACTTGTCAACTAGACTCCATAGTTCGTCTTGCATCCTTTTCTTCTCCATCTCTTCACTATTTACCCCCTCCGCACTGTGCGCATCTCCTTCAACTTGCCCATTTTGGGTTGGGGGTTATCCTTCTTCCGTTTCAATTCCTCATTCTCCTTTTGCAGTTGCTCGACAACTGCCATCACCTGTTTCAGCTATTTCTGCTAACCTCGTCTCCACTTCCATCATGCTTGTTTTTGGATCCCGTTGTTTGTGTGATATCATAACAGTTGGCATGTAAAAATCACATTGTTGTCTATCACAAAATCCCAATGACGGCACCACTGTAAAGGATGTGTTTCACAACACCAACCATATGGATGACCCACGACAATAAAGGGGTAGCACTGGTTGCCCTAGAGAGTCTCTAATGCTTAAGTCAGTAATACAGTATGAGAACAAGAGTATGTCAAAATGAAGTGAAGTGTTTGTTACCTCTCGTGGGTTATTTATAGGTAGATGTGGTGTAATGAAGACTAACTCTAATCATCATTCTTGTGTGTGCATCCTTCATGATCCCTCATTAAACGAAGAGGATATCACTTATTTCGTAGGAGTTATCTTGCCTAAGATGATCGTATCCAACTGTGGGTCCTATCTCCAACTCTCTAGGGGTTATCTGCCACGTGGTTATGGTTATGGGCTCTTCGGTCGTGGCCCTCTCAACCCTAAGCTAAAGCTATAGGCTTGCTTCCTAGTCGTGGGCTTGGTTATCCAGGGGGATGCAAATATCCCCTCCACCCATATAATAGTTAGAAACAGTGTTTTCTTAAGGGACTTAAAGATGGATGGGCTGTAGAGGGTATGAATGGAAATGGGTTCAAGCTCTCTGGCCAAGTTAAAAGGCTCATCGTCTGCTTCTCCACCCATCTCATCCTCCATATATGAAGTGAAGTATTTGATTCCATTTTTATTTGTTATTTTTTTATGATCTTTTGTGGATTTCGCTTCCTCTTGCTCATGGGTTTGGAATTTTTTTGGTTGTTAATTATTTGGTGTGGTGTTGTGTTCCTACATATATAGATGGCTTTTTGGTGCCATGTTTTGATTTTACATAACATTTGCTTAGTTTTGTGCAATTCTCCTTTGTACTTGGAGATTCTTGTTTGTTCTACAAGTTTTTAGTGAGAGGGAATTTTGGATTTTTTTGGGTTAATTGACTATTCGTGTTAAGTGTCGAGACTAATGTAGATGAATCAATACTTCAGTTCCAGTATGGTCTGGGCGAGGAGTTTGCATGCCGAGTAGCACGCCATGGGTGAGGAATCCATGACAGAAGGATCTACCCCATGGACGAGGACTCAAGTGTCATGGTGCATGGTCGTGGGGAGTGCTCAAGGGCTGTGCTGCATGGCCATGGGTGAGGGCTCAAGGGTCGTGAGCATGGTCATAGGCGAGGGGACCACTGGTCGTGATGCATGGCCATGGGTGACGTAACCTCTGGTCGTGGTGCATGAGTGGTCCTCTAGTGGGCGAGGGGTGACCTCAGCCGTGATCTAGCCGAGGAGTCCAATGCACGTTTTGTGCACTACGTGCGTGGCTTCAAGCCACCATTGCTTGCCGTGTGTCAGGGTGCAACGATGGCATTCAGGCAAGACAGACCACGTCGGCGGTCCACATGGTGGCTGCCGCCACCCCTACTGGGCCACAGTGGGACTGGGCCAGGGAGTCTCGGCTATATGTAGACTCGTGTCCATGGCTAGCCTAGAGAGGATCTTTGCAGGAGGTAGGTGGTCGGGGACCACTCCAGGAAAATCAGACGACATCGGCAATAAGAGTGGTTGCTGCCGGCGAGCCCATGCAACTCGTGACGTGCTCCTGTGAGTACTCGGCGTGCCTCACTGCGCCACTTTTCAGGATTGAGAGGGACAAAAAAGTAAAATTGAAATAAAAGTAAAGGAAAAGGAGAGATAAAAAGGTAAACATGCAACAAAACAAAGGGACAAAGAAGGAAAAGCAAAATTAACTAGAAGCCAGTACCTTTCAGGATTGTGAGGGACAAAAAAGTAAAATCGAAATAAAAGTAAAGCAAAAGGAGGGACAAAAAGGGAAAGCAAACTAAATAAGGGGCCAAAAACATAAAACAACAAGCAAATGAAAGAAAACAAAGGGATAAAGATGGGATATGTGAAAAACGGAGGGGCAAAATGGAAAGAAAATGTGAGACGAAAAAACATTGTTGTAGGATAAACGCTTTTATATATAAGAATATGTAACGCCCTGGTCCCACAAGGAGCGAAGAGTTACTCCCTGTAACTTAAAATTCACAATTCCTCAATACATTTACAGACTCCAAAAATATATAGTCATCAGAATACTACAAAAATCTTTGAATAAAATCCGCAGATTCTCAGAAATCTTCTATGAGTAATCCACTATGCTTAAATAATCATATCGCCGATGCTCCATAATCCTGATCCTTAGCTGAACTATTCAAAATCATCTGAAAAATATATGGAGATAAGGGTGAGTTATCAACAACTCAGTAAGCAGAGGACATATACTAGTGTGTAAACATGAGCATTTTCACAGAGTTTAGAATACAGAAACAAAACATTTCAGTATCAATATGCAAATCTCAAAAATACTATCAGAAAATCAGAGCGACTTTTCGAACATTTTATATTCAGAAACCAACTTTTCATATTCAAAGACTCCTTTGGCACAACATGACTGAATATCTTCGTCTTATCATATCATATCAGAACAGAGACCATGTTTAACCCCTGTGGTAGGGTTGTGCATCCTGCGAAAAGCCAAGCAGAACATAAATCACTATGTTACCAAAGCAATTGCACTCAGAACAGAAAACCACTATTATATCTCGTGGTGGGCCAGAGGTCACTATTGTATCCCGTGACAGGGCCAAACATCAGAGCAAAACAAAATCAGAATCACCATATCAGAATTAGAATCAGAGTCATCACAGAATCAGAAGGTCATGCCAAAGGTTTTTCAGAAATCACATCATATCAGAGTAAAGAACATCTTCAAAACAGAACGGAATCAAATCACAAAACATAATTTATGCACAAAATTTCATATTCGCTCTCTTTTTCAAAGTTCAGAAACAGAATATAAAAAATAAGCTCACGTCTACACCAGTCATGAAAAAAAATACTTTCTTCTTAAACAGAATCTCATGAGTAATGCAGAACAAATATCCGAGGTTGTTTTCATATTTCTTTTCATAACAAAACACGCACATTTTCCAAAAAGGACCTCAGTTCATTTTATTTTATGCAAAGTCTAGCGTAGGAACCCCACTTACCTAGACTTCTTAGCTTCTCAGAAATTTCATCAAAATGCCGAACAATTATTAATTGTCACCTATAACATAATAACGTAATTCTCATAAATTTTCAATTAATCACGTATTTCGATATTTAATCCTAAGCTTGTAAAATAATCTATTTAATTCCTCAAAACCTAAAATTACAAATCATCACTTTCTAAAATCGTCAATGCTAATTTAATAACTATGACTAAAATATTTAAAAGTTTGATCTATTTATTATTGAAAACCAACTATAAAGTTTAATACTAGATAATATAATTATCCCAAAATATTTTAAAATAAACCATAACTATTTTTAAATAGACTAAATCATATCTAAAATATAAAAATAACATTACACCAACATTGTTTACTCTAAAAATAAAACTTTACTTAATAACATGTTAAAATAATTTTCTGTAATCATAATTAAAATGTTCAAAATAAAATTTCACACTTACTGTAAAAAAAATAGTATGCTACTATTAGTACAATTTGAAAACCCTATTTATTTTCTGTAAAATTTCTTATACTTCCCGCATAAACAATGTAAAAACAGATTTAATATAAACAAAATTTCAAATTGAAACCATCTAATAATAAGGACAAAACTGAAATTCCATATCTAAATAGTACGTAGTAAAGGGTATTAATGTAACTTCTCCATTCTTTGAAAACCAACGAAACGGAAAACCTACGTAAAACACAAAACGTGCATGGGAGGGCTTACCCAAGGAGAAAACATGCAGCAATGGGCGACGTAGCGAGGGATAGGCAGACGGCAGTGATCACAGCGAAGCACTGGAAGCGAGAGAGAGAGATGAGCGAGAGACCTCACGTAGAAAGAGAGAGGGACAGAGAGAGAGCTCGGCGTGAAAGAGAACGGAAACTCACCTTGGGGCAGCGAGGCTTGCGACGGTCTGGGGCTGGGCGTCGACCAGGGTAGTGTCCAAAGGTGGAGGCTTGTCCTCTGGCGTCTTTTGATGGCAATGGCGTCGAAGTTGAGGGGGGCTGACGACGTGGCTCACGGTGGGGATGCTTCCCCTGTTTCAGCATGTAAAAATAGAGTCCTTCACGTCCCAAAGCGTATCAGCGGCTTGGTATAGAGGTGTAGGGCAGAGCAGCGGCAATCACGGTGGTTTTCATGTTTGCCATGGCTGTGGGCAATTTCCTACTGCAGCGTTGCTTCCGGTGGTTGTTTTGGCTGAGCAAGGGGAAGCTACGGTTTCACGTCTGGGTCACGGTGGTGGCTTATGGTAGCGGTTTGGAGAAGCGTGCAGCGGCCTGAGCTCCGGGAAGCTGCAGTTCCCGTGTGATGGTTGAGTAAAACTGTGAAACTGCAGACTGGTTTTTGGCCGTGCGTGGGTGAGTCTCTTGCCGTGCAATCTGTGGACTCGGCGTCTCACGTGGTGCTACCCGTGGTGATGCTCTTCCTCTACTGGTCGTGGGTGGTGCACTGCATAAGTGCACGGTGGAGTTTTGAGCCTAGATGATGGCCGTTTACAGTAGAAGGATGGGCGTCGGTTTTTACGTGGAGATGGAGGTTGGTGTCGAACTAGGAGGGCTGGGTGGTTCTTGTGGCTGGTAGCAGCGACAGCACAGGGCAATTCTCCAAGGTGTAAGATGAAAGTGTATCTTTATACGGGTGATAAGTAAACCCTAAAGATTGAAAAGGGAAAGACGTGCATGGTAGAGACGTGCATGGGAAAATAAAATTGGAAAAATAAAATAATACTAATTATAGTGTAACCATAAAATTATACATTAAAGCAAAGAGTAATTTAAATGCAAATGCTAATTAATATCAAGAAAACACATTAAAATAATTTCACAACTTAAGAATTATAAAATAAATCCAATGAGAAATCCGATAAATTTTAAAACAAGTAAAACAATATTTAAAATTAATTAAAATAATTTTTCACTAAAAATAAATACACACTAAAAATACGGAGTATTAAAGAATATATATATATATATATTAATATAGAAAACTCTTAAGTCAAGTGAGATTGCGTACCGAAGTGTACCCAGGTGCTGACATGGATGAAAAATGAAACGAACCGTTTTTGTTTGTAATTGAATGAGCTTAAGGTTTTGGGAGGGATCTGAATTCTAAAGTGAAATGAAAATAGAGAGAAAACGCACAGTTTTGACAATCTTCTCTCCGTACCCTCTCTATTCTCTGGTTTGCCCCTCTGCGTGCGTGGCTTCTCTGCATTGTTCTGCCATCTTCTCAAGCGTGCCTTCTCTGCATCTCTTCTCCGCGTGGATTCACATACTGGCCGTCGATTCTCTTCTCTCTTCCACCAAAAAGCTCCCATTTTTCGTTTAACCCCCATTTTTTGGTTCAAGCCCTAATCAAGCTCTGCGTGCCTTCATTGCGCCTCCTCCCTGCGAACACAGCTGCTACCACCGGTATCTCTCTCTCTCTCTCTCTCTCTCTCTCTCTCTCTGTGTGTAGCAAATAATTCTGCAGATAACTAATTGAAACAACTTTGGTCTTCTGTACTGAAAAATGAGTTTTGAAAACATGTTTTATTAGGATCAATTATTCTTGGAATTCTGAAGGAAAAACACTGTTGTAACCTTAGATTTTAAACAAAAGTATCATTAGGAGTACAAAATAGGAGTTTAGGGACTGATTTGAAAACCAAGTTCTGAAGTTTAACTGGACAGGGAGAAGAAAAAGGGAACTGGTTGATTTTGGAGAAAAAGGTCTTCAGAAGTAGAGACTCGTACCAGGCCTTTCGTAAACCTGAGATAGATAATTAGACTGAAAAATTTTTATTGCATGTCTTACAATGAAAACACAAGAATTCATTGTACTGCTTATAAAGATGTGGGTGCTATATGTGTTATAATTAGGAAGAGTGGAAAACATACTCAATCTTTTGAAATACTATTGGTTAATATTTGTGTCACTGGAAATGGAAAGTACAGATCACAACTAAGACTACCAGTTTGTTATCAACATTAATTTTGGTTGCAGAGTTTACCAAAACAGAAAAGAATTATTAAAAAAAAAAAAAAAAGCTGTTTGGAGATATAAGTTGATGAGAGGGAGGTTGGTTCCATCTTTGAAGAGATCTACCCAACCAAACAATTATTAATTGTGATTTATACATAAATTTGGAAAGCGACAGTAACTCTACGGTAACAGCAACCCTTCATGCTATATAAAATATCGTTTCATTCTTGGCTGTTTATGTGTTTAGGTTAATGGATGGCTTGGTAACTGTTATTATTGATGTCTCCATGTTTATATCCAAGTACTAGTTATTTCCCCTGCATGATGAGAATTTTATGCTTACAAAAGACATTACACATTCAATTTACTTTTCAAAGGGTGGGGAATAAATGAAAAAAAAATTAATGTAGCTAAACTTATCACCATGCATAAACATGCTTGAGTTAAATTCATGAAGGGTGCGGAATAAATGAAAAAAATTAAATGTAGCTAAGCTGCATTCTGAACCAACCCCAACCTCTTGGTTTGCGATGCATTGCAGCTGTTAGTTGGCATTTTTTAATCTAATTCCCAAAATGCATCTTGTTCTGTGGATTTGATTACTTTTTAGATTACTGTAATAGAATATAATAGGTTGGGGGGGGGGGGGGGGGGGTTATTTTGTTTTTAAACCAGTGAAAGGAAGCATAGGTTAGCAAACGTTTTTGGTTTGCTATTAATCTCACTGATCAATTTCTAAAATTATTGGTTAGTACTCAAAGCAGATTTATGGTTTTCAAGCTTTGCTCTTGCTCCTGCAAAACTAAGTTCAGTATTTTGGGGCTCTTCAATAAAATAAAATAATAAAAAAAAAACAATGAAGAAGGTTCTTTAAATTATACTAAGAAAAAGAACTTACTTGTGTGATCTGCTGGAACTCATGTTACAATTTGTTGTACACGTTCATCGGGACTGGCATCCTAGTCTATACAGCCTCAATCCTTGGTTGAAGTCACTCACTTGGAAGGCCACGAGATTGTCTATTTCAATGCCTCCCTTCGGATCTGTTTTGATTGAATGGTTGCATAGAATGTATGAAATTATGTCCGTAAGCACTGCCTTAACACATCTAAGAATTAGGAACTTGTGGCCTTATGCAAAGTTTCGGTAATATGCAAAGTTTTGGTATTTTTTGGTTGATTTGTTGACATTGTTTATGGGTTATACATTGTTTGTTGAAGCCCGCTTCTTCATTAAGATGTCATCGTTAGCTTCTTCATCTTCTCTTCTTAATCGTACTTTGACGTGCATTTGGGTTTCTACAAAAGTTTGATATTTTACATACAAGTCGTTTGTTTGTATATAATCAGGAATTACCACAATTACGACACTGCAACTATTTCAAATGGCTAGATAGCAATGAGGAAAGAGAAAAAGAACTTGTGAAGATAGAAATTGAGTTCTTACGGAATGAGGAAAAGCTTTGAAGAAGAGAGGAAGAGATTGTAAAGAGGGAGTTGGGAGTCCACAACAACCAACTTGATATTCAAAGGCAACAAGCAAATATATGGCGTGAACGCACACTTCTTCGTGTATATTGAATTATTTCTATATTAATTTCATTGTATTTTATACGGTTACAATGAAACTATATTACTGGAGGGAACTTTGTATATATTTTTGTGGCCTTCGTTGTGTATAACCTCAACCAACTAGTTGTGAACTTAGAACTTGTAAACGATGCATGCACATCTTGTAACACCCCCTTCCCGTAGGTTAGGTGTGTCACATGTTTTTCATAAAATAAACCCGGCAATAGATCCCATAATTTCATAATTGAAAAACTCAAATTTATTAAGCGGAAAAACGTCTAATAAAACTGTCTTCCAAAATATTAATGAAATAAACTGAATAAATTCATGTCATAAAAACATGTTTTATTTTAGAAAATCTGAACTAAAAATAAATGCTCATTCTACTCCTGATCTGCCTGCTCGTAATCATCATCTTCACCTGGGTGGTTAAAAACATGAAAATAAACTAAAATGAGTCGATGACTCAGTAAGAAATCTATCACAACGTAAACGTAATAAACATAAGATTTTTATAAGAACTTTCATGCTGAGCTTAAAATTCATGACTATTCATGCTGACGCTTATACTATGTATGACTGGTTTATCTGAACTAACTAACTTATTTATCTGACTTATCTGACTGGCCAACACACTTAACCCTGTGTGCAAGGTTGTGCACCAGTCCCACGTCCCACTGCAGCAAGGGGAACTGCTGATAGTATTCTAGCATACTATGGTGGACCACGACTGAGTTCGTGGCTTGCACACCACCCTGAAACTGAACTGCATTGGTACCATGCATCTGAATGGCCATCTTATTAACTGATCTGAACTTATCTTACACTTGAAATTAAGATGGCTTACGTGTCTTATACACATGAGATGCATGACATATTACATACATAATCATAAATTCTGAATTTAAACATGATGCGGAATGACATGGTCGTATGCTATGCTAGATGACATGCTTGCATATGACATGAGCGGTTCATAAATAGTGGCTATCAATGAACTGGCTTGGATAATACATACATATAAGCTAACTGTGATGATCCTAATTTATGATCAAATTTACTTACCTCGCTGTGCCTCTTCCTGAATATCACTTCGTAACTCGACACCTATACGCAATAATAACTATCACTAAATCTGTTTGGAAACAATATGTACTAATATCCTACTAAATCAAATTCACAATCTAATAGGTAATCAAACAAATCTTTTGTTTAACCCTTTAATCAATAAATCATAATATTTAAAATACTAAAATACTAATCTATAATATAGTGGAATACTTGAGCTATTTTAAAATAATTCATAAAACTTAAATTCTTAAACTAAGTTTTATTTAATTAAAAATTCACATCGTAGAACATAATCAAATAAATATTCTGTTTATCACTAAAACAATGAATACTGATATCTTAAATTATTTACAATACTAATAGCATATTCTTACTTTCAAAATATAACTTAGTATAATACTTGAGATATAATCAATTCTATTAAAGATAAGTCATAAAAACTTAAATTCTTAAAATAGGTTTCCTTTCTCATAATTAACATAATTAAACAAGAAATCGAATAAATAATAATATCATTTAAATATTCTTAACATATTTCTTTATTCTTAAATTTACAACTCTAATAGCATAAAAATATCAAAATCTATTATAATAACATTAAAGATTCATTTCACACCATAGATTTAAAGTATTTAAAATAAAAGATTCAAACACTTACTATTTACTAGTGAAATTTAATTGTAAAATTAATAATAACTAATATAGTTTAAAATTCCTTAATTTCTTTTTAAAGTATAACATATAATAGGCTCCATAATATACTTTAAAACACATTTTAAATTCTTTAAACACTTTCTTATACACAAATCGCTTATGACTAATATCTTTATTTAATAAAATTAGATTCAATTTGAAATATTAAACTCAACTTCAAATAAAAATGACGTAATAGTCTCCGTACTTAACATATACTTAATTGTAAGTCTATAAATGTAATTTAAAACAATCCTCCAAGATACTAGATAAAATAGAAATAAAAGGGCATATATATAATATTCTCAATTAACACCTGAATACTTAAAACAAAACATGTATCGTTAGAAGAGAAAACAGAGGCACGGGAGAGACGTGCGAAGCAGAGGACTCACCGAGAGAGAGGCTGACGTGCGGCGGTTCTGGGTTGCTGGCAGGGGTCACGGCGGCGTGACTGGGGGCTCGTCTGAGGTGGTGCGACGCCGAAGGAAGTGAACCATGCGGCAGTGCAACCGAGAGAGAGAGAGAGAGAGAGAGAGAGATGTTTACCGAGAGGAAAAGAGTGAGGCGAGGGTGGCGGACGGCGGTAGGCTACCCGGAAGGGAGTGGGTGCGACGGGACTAGGACGGCCGGCAGTTTCTGTCACCGTGGGTGGTGCTCCGATGTCCCTTGAAGTGGTTGGTGACGGCAGTAGAAGTATACGGCCAAAGAGCCACTGCCGATGTCTTCTGTGGTGGCTGGCAGCGTGCCCTGGTGGTTCTCGCGGTCATGCATGGTCTTCGTAGTGGAGTCGCTGCGGTGGCTCCGTCGTCGAGTCGTGGCCTTTCATGGTTGTTGCTGACGATGCTCTGTTCGATGGGTGCAAAACAGGGCTGCTTTCGTGCATGAGGGGCATGTGCATGGCAACGTGATGCATGGCAGTTTTCTGTGGGGTCTCGACGTGGAGGAACTGTCGGTGAGGGTGCTGTGTAGTGGCTGGGTGCGTGGATCTGGTTTGTGGTGTATTTAATAAGAGGCTTCGTGACCTTTTATAGAGGAAAAACTATGGTAGGGTTTTCTCATACGAGTTCGTCTCCTAATAGGATTCGAATTTATCAATTTAAGGGATAAGGATGAGTGTGAGGTTGTTGCTAACGGGTTGGGATAGGAAGAAATGATATTTAAAATTCAAACAAAACTCTAAAATATTATAAAATAATAATAATATTTATAACTATAAGAAAAAATACATAAAATTTATCTTATATCCTAATTTTTGGGTCGGGTTGTTACACATCTTGTATATAATTTCATTGTATTAAGCTGGGAAGTGTGATTTTTGTGAGATAATTTTATTATTTTTACGTTGGTCATGGGTGTTTTAGATTAGTTATTCTGAAAATATGCATGCGCATCAGTACTCTTGGTATTTATAAATGGGAGATTCAACTGCAAAAATAGACAAATCATGGCAAATTGTATGGCAAAAATCGACCATACACAAATGTAATTTTCAAATTCTTGCACTAGTGGCATAAACTTAGAACTTCATTCAAGTCCCTGATTCCACAAACTTCCCTTGCGACATGTTCCAAGTAAAAAGAACTCAAGAGCTAAAAATATCAACATGTTCTAAGTACAGAAATACTTAAAATGGCAATAATATATTTTTCTCAACTTCCCATCTATCCAAAAAGAAGTATTTAACATCAGTACAATATTCCTCCTGATCTAACACCAATACATCAGTACAATAATCATCAACCAGATTTTCTCCAAACACATTGACTTATAGCCACGGTTGTGTCCCAGACAAGCTATCCGACTGGGTTTCATCCACCCCAAGTTGCATCTGTGAACATAATATAATAGTTAAAAACTCATCCACATGTAACAAAATCAACATTCATGAAGAGAAGATAGAAGTCAATCTGAAAATATAATCGACTCTGGTGGCACATTATACAAATATACTAAATTTTATGTCTTTGAAAGAAGAGAATGCTCTCTCTAGTCATCGATATACGCAGCAAAAGCAACTAATTACAAAATTTTAAATAATATATCTCATCATTAGACCCAAAATAACCAAAACTGCCATAAACCGAGTCAATTCAAGTAATTGCATGAGTTGTTAGCACCAAAACATCAAACAAGAGAATCTACTAGTTTTTTCAAAAAACTTTTTCTTCTCCAGTTTCTCAGCAACAATGCAGAATCAAAATTTAATACAAACCCATTGTTCCATTACACGTCAAGATAAGCTTATTCCATTCCATAAATAAGCTTTCATGTCTAACATACCAAAATCCAATGCTTAATATTAACTTCTGTGTCAAAAGACTCGCCTATTGTAGGCGATAGATCTTCAAAGGTATCAGATGTAAAACTCAAAAGTAGGCTACTCTTCCCAACGCCAGAGTCCCCAATCATCAACAACTTGAATAAGTAATCAAACTCGGGGTGATTCAAAGTTGAGTCCATTGAAGTTCACTCTCAAGCAATGCCTGACCCAAAAGATAGAACCGGATTTCAACCAACGCAACAACCTGCAATACAACAATAGTGTATCAATTATCAAATCGAAATCTGGGTACATATATATAGCATCAAAACCACATCTATCACCCGAAAAGAAGAAAAGCGATATAATATATAACATAAAAAATGAGAAGAAAAACAGAGAAATACCCAGTTCAGACATCCCAATTGAATTGTTATTAAAGCCCAGAAATAAATGGGTTACGTCACTTGTGATTCGAATGCAATGTCTTTCGACTCAAAAGTGTACTGACATAGTTCAAAAGAGAGAACGAAATTCAAGATTTGGGGGATGGAGTACTTGAGACCGTCGACACAAAGAGTCCGTTGCCGTCACTCGTAGAGGAGACCGTCGCCGTCGCGCACAAAGGAGATGCCGGCATTGAGAAAGAGATTTGGGGGAGATGCCTGAGTTGAGGAAGAGATTTGGGGGAGATGAATACGTTGAGGAAGAGATTTATGAAAGATGATTGCGTTGAGGATCAAGAGATTTGAGACAGATGAATGCAGGCCGCGCAGTTCCTTCGTGAAGATGTTCTTTCTATCTTGCGTTGTTTTATGTGTTTTTTTTTTTTTAACAGTTCTGCTAGGTACAAGCCATTCTGCGTACCACTTGTGCACCGAGAGATGACATGGCAGATGGAGGGGCATTTAAGTAAATTTAAAAAATAAAAAGAAAATGAAAACCAGTCTCATCTCCCTATGTTTCCCTCCCAGCCCGCGTCTCTGTTCCCTCCCAGCCCGCATCTTCCTTTCCAGTTCCCAGCTCACTTCCCTCCCTTCCCACTTCGTACAGTCGCTCCCCTCTGTCTCTCCAAATCTCTATCTCAACAAAGCCTTCCCCAAATCTCTTCAGCTGCACGCGATGGTGAGATTGATCTGAAGTAAGTGTACACATTTATTTATTATATTTTTGCAACTAAAATTTTTTAGAGGGAAAAATGTGAGCTATCTGAATGTACAAAAAAAAAAGGCACGATTCAGTGTTAAAACCCTCGTAAAAATGGGTTAAATATAAGCCATGATGAGTGAAAAAGAGATGAGCTTTTCCTCTAAAAGAGTCGCCCACCGTGGAATGAACTAGTATGTGTTAGATGGGCTGGTGAATTCATATTTTTCTATGTGATGCGCACTTGTTATGCCCGCATGCTTATGGATGTCATGCCTTTTGCTTCTTTGAATAATGTTTCATATTTTCTCTGCCATGCCTCATGCTTCTGCTATTATCCTGTTTTGTTTCTCAGCTATGGGCTACTCACTGCCAATGTTTCTTTTAGAGGGAAGATTACATCAAGCTTAAATTAGGTAAATGATTTCCTTGAATGAGAGAATAATGCTTATTATTGCCCATAATCTCACTTTGATATGCCTTTTAATTGTGCTATAGGCTATTGGGAAAATCACTTCTAGAAGAGTCTTGATTCCTCAAAATCTCACTTTGATATGCCTTTTAATTGTGCTATAGGCTATTGGGAAAATCACTTCTATAAGAGTCTTGATTCCTCAATACCTCCTTACCAATGAACTTTCATTTCATTATGGATCTCATAATTGAGTTGGAAATCATATTAAGGCAACGTTTTGTACAATATATCTTGATTGAAGGGTTAAAATGATTGAAGAACATAAAAACATCACATGACTGGTGGGAAAGGGGAAGTAGAGCTGTCATTGAAAAATTAGTTGTTTAAAGTTCTATCTATGTTTAGCATTTCTAGAATTTAGAATATCAACTTGTTATGAATTTAGTTTGAGATTTTTAAGAAGTTTTAAATATTTGAAGTTTTTTTTTTTTTTGCATTGCTGGGATTTGGAATCCCAAGTATGTTAAAAGTTTTGTCTTGTCTATTTAGTGATTGTATTGGATTAATTTCCAGTTTACACTCTTATTCTTGTGCAGGACATTGAAGCACTGATCAACAAAATTATTAAGTCTATAGTGGCTCCTCTTCAAGCAAAGTATTCTGATGGAGAAAGGGAAAGAGCACGCATCTCCTATCACACCTCCTACTACAAATCCATCAACAAATCCATCAAATCAGATGATATCAAGACCATTTTATACATATTTTTCAACACCTCATTGCATAGATACATCTATCAATCCTGCAAATCAGGTATTATGAATTTAAAAAATTTTGAGCATGCCAGCCAATAGATTTAATTTTGATTTTGATCTATCTTTAGACCATTTTAGTTTGAATTGTTATATATATATATATATATATGAATTGATTGGAAAAATAACATTAGATGCTTTCTTTTTGAGACAAGAAAGTAGTAGTGGTGTAGGTACTGCTTGTAATTGGTTGAACTAGTACGTGTATATAATTAGATGCCTTATATTATATATATAAATATATATATTTATATAATTGGTTGAACTAGTACGTGTATAAAATTAGATGCCTTATATTATATATATATATATATATATATATAATTGGTTGAACTAGTACGTGTGTATATAGTACTGCAGTAATCTATTGGTTGAACTAGTACGTGTATATAATTAGATGCCTTATATTATATATATATATATATATATATATATATATATATATTTATATAATTGGTTAAACTAGTACGTGTATATATATATGAAAGTAGTAGTGGTAGGTACTGCTTGTACTGCTTATAATATATATGAACAATCTTTAAGAGAATCTTAGCTAATGAAATAGATTTTTAATTTTATTTGATTATAATTAATTATTACCTATATATCATGTTTTGTAAGGATCGATCGGTCGATCGCGCGCAATAGGTGATTGAATTAATGTATATATAACTTGTTTTATATTAATGTCTATATTTATTACTATATCTTTGATTAATTGTCATTATTGATCTACATGTTAGGTGATACCAATGTCTTTTTATCCGGATTTCTCAAGCTATATGTTTGAGGGCCATACACCAATGCCACATGCTTGGTTCCCACCATTCTTACCTCGTCCTAGTGCCAACCCAACTCCATGGACTTGTCAGGTGATGAGTTAAATTTTTAAGTAGCGTGTGTATTTTTCAAAATGCTTAAATTAATCCAAAATATTGTTGTCAAGTGAATGCAATCTTTTTTTGGGATTTCAGTCATCAACCTCCTCTCCGATTGGTTTAAACACTGCAAGCTCAAGCCATGTAGAAGAAATTCAAGAGCCAACACCTGACTCGAGGGAGGTTGAAACTTTGTCTATGCCCTCTGAATCCAAAGATGACAACGAGACCGAGACAGAATTTGCAGTGCATACTGAGGGGGGGGGGGGCGATATCATTGAGGAGCCGAAATTGGGGATGGTGTTTAACTCTGAAGAAGAGTTACTTTCTTACTATAAAAGCTATGGGAAACAATGCGGTTTTGAGATAATGACACAAAGGAGTCATAGGTTTGAGGATGGGAGGCTCAGATATATCACATTGGGTTGTGCTCGTGGTGGGAAGGCACGGAATCGGACCACAAATGTCGCTCGACCACGTCCGACATCAAAGACAGGCTGTAATGCAAGGATAAACGCTACGTTTTTTGAAGGGGTGTTGAAGTTGTTGACTGTTCACAATACCCACAATCACGGCCTAAGTCCACAAAAATCGAGGTTCTTCCGCTGCAATAGAGAAGTGAGTTTGTCTGTTAAGAGAATGCTAGATACAAATGATCAAGCTGGTATCAGAATGAACAAGAGTTTCGCTGCTCTTGTGCAAGAAGCAGGTGGGTTTGAGAACTTGCCATTCAATGGAAAAGACTGTCGTAACTACATTGACAAGGCACGCCACCTTCGACTTGGGAAAGGTGGTGCTGGAGCCCTCCATGAATATTTTGCTAGGATGCAATACAAGAATAATGGATTCTTTTCACTACTGGATATGGATGATAATGGGAGGTTGAAAAATGTCTTCTGGGCAGATGCACGGAGTAGGGCATTATACAAATATTTTGGTGAAGTTGTCACGTTTGACACTACCTATTTGACAAATAGGTATGGGATGCCGTTTGCACCATTTGTTGGTGTAAACCACCATGGACAGTCAATCCTTTTGGGGGCAGGATTGATTTCTAATGAGGATACAGAAACGTTCACATGGTTGTTTCAGAGTTGGTTGAACTGTATGGATGGTGAAGCTCCAAAGGCTATTATCACAGATCAAGATAGAGCCATGAAAAATGCAATTGCGCTTGTCTTTCCAAATACCCGACACCGATTTTGCTTATGGCACATACTGAAGAAAGTACTTGAAAAACTGGGTTCACATGGTACATACAAAGATGGGTTGAAAAGTCAGTTGCTTAAGCGTGTGTATGACTCTCAAACAATAGAGGAGTTTGAGAAATGTTGGGAAGTGATGATTACAACATACAACTTGCAGGAGAATGCTTGGTTGCAGAATTTATATGCTGAGCGTACCTATTGGGCACCGGTATTTTTGAAAGAAGTTTTTTGGGCTGGAATGAGTACAACCCAACGAAGTGAGAGCATGAATGCATTCTTTGACGGGTATGTTCATGCAAAGACAAACTTAAAAGAGTTTGTTGATCAATTCGATAATGCGTTGAGGAAGAAGATTCAAAATGAAAATGCGGCGGATTTTCACTCATTCAACGTCACAATTCCTGCAGTCTCTATTTCTCCACTTGAGAAGATATTTCAAGCCACATACACCAACTCTAAATTTAGAGAAGTTCAAAAAGAAGTAATAGGAATGGTTGGTGTTCTTCCAACTCTACACCGGAAGGATGATGTAATTGCAACGTACCATGTAGAAGATGAAGTTTGTGTTGATGATTTCATCAAGGAGGTGACCCAAACGGTGTATTTTAATGAGGTTGAAGTTGATGTGAAGTGTTCATGTGCACTGTTCGAAATGAGAGGGATATTGTGTAGACATGCATTAGCCATTATGAGAGTTAACAAAGTGAAAAAGGTGCCAGAAAAGTATATATTAGATCGATGGAGGAAGGACATTAAAAGAACATACACTTTTATACGAAGTACTTATGACTCAGTTGATGCAAGGCCAGAAGTGAGCAGGTATTCACGTATATTGAAGGTATGTCATTTTCTTCTTTTCACTTTGTGACATTCACGTTGATTTTGTTGGTCGTGGTTTGTTACGTGGTGGGATTTTGACATTCTTTTTTTCTTCTGAACTTATAAAAAGAAATATATTAAAGGTATGCTATGACGTTGCCACAAATGCAGCGTCATGTGATGAGCATGCTAATGATATGATAGATAAGTTACATGCAATGAACATCGTCTATCGCACGAAGAAGTCGCCCCAACGACCCTTGGAACATGTTGCAGATACAATTGTCGATGCACCTACAGCTTGGAATTCAAAGAAAGTCCTGAGTCCCCTTGTAGTTAGAGGCAAAGGGAGACCGCCATGCCTCAGGAAAAAATCAATGATTGAGAGAGTCAAACCCACAACCAAGAAGGCTACTCAAAAGGGAAAACATAAACAGGTGAACTCAGTATTCCATTATGAATATTTGATATTTTTATCTCTTCAATATTTGTTTGTTAGACTTCATTTGGTTTTTTATTAATCTGTAGCCACATGGAAGAGATATCGACAGGGATGACACGTGCAGAAATTTATTTGGACAAACAAATGTTGGGACACAAGAGAGTGTTGTCTTTGAGGTAGTTCATGATTCTATTGTCTTACTTTTTTATTCTAACTTTTTTTTATTGTTTTGAAGTTCACAATATGATTCTAACCCATACACTTTTATATCTATTTTTAGCCTCTTCAAAACACTACCGAAGTGTTGGACTTTGGTGAAACCCAACTTGGGGATGGCACATATGAAGCTCTAGATGGGACTGAAGATCATGGACATGTGCAAGGATGAAGATGTTGAAATACTTTCATCTCTTTCTAATTATGTGTTGGGACTTGTTTATGTTATGACTCGGTTGGTATAATGATGGGAGGTTGGGATTTTGAGTTGTAAGTGTTAAGTCATACTTGTGAAGTAGGGAGTATGCTATTGGTATATGCAATAGAATCTTGTATATAATGAAATTATATTTTGTTGAGTGAAATCAGGGACACCAATGAAGTTATATTTTGTTAAAGTGAAATCAAAGACTTGAAGTTATGTTACTGTTTTGTAGAATTTTTCATGTAATTTGTGGATGGTTTCTTTTTTCCAAGAATTTGCCATGATCTGTTTAACTGTTTAAAGTACTTTCATGAGGACAAATAATGCCTGGATCATTATTTTCCATGTTAGAATAATCAATTTATGACACTCATGACCAAGGTATAAATAATAAATTGTCTCATAAAAATCACATTTCAAGCTTCATACATTGAAATTACATACAATACTATTGATGCACATGCATCATTTACAACTAAATTTCTCAACTAGTTGCTTAAGGTTATACACAACAAAAGCCACAAAAGTATATACAAATTTCTCTCGAGTAATATGGTTTCATTGTTTACAGATGCAATACAATGAAATTAATATAAAAATAATCCATGAGATTTTAAGTAGTGTGCGTTCACGTCGGATCTCTGCTTGTTGCCTTTGAATATCAAGTTGGTCGTTGTGGATTCCCAACTTATACTTCACAATCTCTTCATCTCTTCTTCGAAGCTCTTCCTCATTCCTTAACAACTCAAGTTCTATCTTCATAAGATCTTTTTTTTTTCTTCACTGCGATTTGCCCATTTGAAATAGTTGCAGTGTGGTAATCCCTGATTATAAAGAAACAAACGTAAAATATTAAACTTTTGTAGAAACCAACATGCACGTCAAAGTTAAAAAAAAAAAAAAATTACCTCTGTATTGTAATTTGGACACCCAAAAAATGATCGGCCTGGATTTCTTAGCGTATTCGATGTTCTAAGTTTTGCGGGCTTCCCACAGGTGCACATTGGGTTGTTCGCCGAAGTCCATGAAGAAGCTGACGATGACATCCTAATGAAGAAGTGGGCTTCCACAAACATGTTCCCAACAAACTTTGAATATTACTTCGCATATTACCAAAACTTTACAAATTACAAAAACTTAGCAAAACTTTAAATATTAGCTCAGTTCTATATTACAATCACTTTGCAAATTATCGTAACTTTGCAATAAAACCAGCTAGAAGAAGATTGTCAGGACTAGTTGGTGAACCAGCTGACCCTTTCAACTGAAACAATGAAATTGTCAGGACTAGTTGGTCGACATAAACAATAAAATGAAACGGGTCGAAGAAGAAGATTTAACATGCTTGTAGAATGTAGATTCCAATCTCCAAGCATGGTGCTCAATACCATGAGTTGGGTGCCCTTTTGAAGCACATATCGACTTCAAAAGCTAGAAGAAGCACCAACAAATTAGGCTACATCATATGAGAATCTCAGATGAGCGATTCACAGCAAATTTACACTCTTATTGTTCTTTTCCTCCTCCTTATTCATTACCAACAAAACCCAAAACTAAACAAGCAACTAGAAAAACAGAGTAGGGATACAAAAGCTGAACATCACTAGCTATAAACACATATGCATTAGAGAATCAAAAGTTATTTGAAGTTTCAAGTTGTTTGTAGAAATTGAACCGAGAAAACTTAAGTAGTACTTTAGAATCTTTCATTTCTACACACAATAGTTAATGGAAATGGCATGCATATGGAGATATGTCAAAGGCTCAGCAGCTCTACACGCATGTTATGTGAAGTTCTACTAACAATATGTGTGACAGTATGCACACTTAAGCAACCCAGAATGTTGAAATGTTGAAGTTCTACTAAACTTCAACCTCTCTTCTTGACTTGAATTACTTGCCAAAGTAACCCAGAATGCTGATTTTCAATATATTCAGCCTCATTAGAAGAAAATTGTGGGGAAAAAAAAATTCCAATAATAGTATCACTTCTCATAAGAAACAATTTCCAAAAATGTCATGATTGTCTCCAATATATAGGTTTTAAACTCATCCGCTTGTCTCCAAGTCACATTTTTTATGATAAATATGTCATGATTTCTCTAATTTCGCCACCAATTCAACATATAATCAGTTCAAATTCATTGACTATCAACAAAACACTGTATGACACTCTAAGACAAAAACAAGCATAAATAAATCTTATGACTTCTATTGTGTTCTTATGTGCAGGGGTCATTGGTTTAATGGACTAAATGTCCATGATTTTCGAATTTTAGTTCTAAAATTCTTGATTACCTCTACCATGACTTCTATTGTGTATTTTGCAATCCCATTCAAAATTCCACACTAAATTGGAAGATCAGTTCAACACAATTTGGAAGATTAAGGCCAAGCTCATTAAATGTTTATTTCACAGCCCATTCAAAAGTTAGCAGTTCATGTCCGATGCAAATACTGAAGGCTCACATGTAAAGTGGGTAATAGAGCAAAAACAGATGATTCTGCAGTTCTTCATATGCCCACAAGCTTCTTACCATGACAAATTTCTCTTAATTTAATCTCATTTAAACCACATTGACAGACAGGATGTGAATGGCCATGTTTCAAACCTAAATTCAATACCTAAATTCGAAACCTAACTTCAAAAAATCACAAAATCAACATATATACACATCACAAAATTAATCAAATGCGTATTTATCTATTACACAGAGAGAGAGAGAGAGAGAGAGAGAGAACCGGTGGCCGCAGTTGTGTTCGCAGGGAAGAGGCGCTCGACGGCTTGAAGAGAAGAGATTAGGCAAGAGAAATGAGACCAAAATTTAGGGGTTAAACTAGAGAAGAGATTAGGCAAGAGAAAGGGAAGGTTTCGACGGCTTGAAGAGAAGTGTGCTTTGGGGCAAACGAGGGGCTCGTCTCCTTCACTTCGCTGGGGCAAAACCAGAGAAGAACCAAGTGTCTTCTCCTTCACTTGGTTCAAAACTGTGCGTTTTGAATTCATATTTTGATTTAATTCGTAGTCCCGCTCAAACGAAGTCAGCCGTGTAATTAGATGCCTTTCCAAACGGTTCGTTTCGAGCTGTTCATTAAAACTAGTGACATGTCAGCGTTTCGGTGCGCATCAGTGCGCATAAGTGCTTGCCTCCAGAGTTTTCCTTTTTTTAATATATCTGACAAAACTTTCCACGTAGGCAGTCGGTCCGCAATCGGTACCCAAAAACGCTTGCACCAAAAAGAACTGTATATATATATATATATATATATATATATATATATATATATATATATATATATGACAGTTGACGGGCTGTCTTATTTTAATGTTGTTGTCTTTTCATTCCGGTAAATGAATATCTTACGTACGGTATTAAATCGTCATGAAAAATCATTAAATTTTTATGAAAAATTATTCTCATCATTCTAGCATCACATGTCATACATATTATTTTTCCTTTATTAAATATATACTGTATGAATGATGAGTAGAAAAATTCTTTTAATTTAATAAAAAAAATCAAATATAACAAATATGTGATATAAAAATTATGGCTATAAGCACTCAATTTTCCTAACCGAAATAGATAACAGGTGGTGTTAATGGTCCAGATAATCTCTTTACGAGAGTGACTTATTTGAAAAAAAAAAGTTTGATCTATTTATTATTGAAAACCAACTATAAAGTTTAATACTAGATAATATAATTATTTCAAAATATTTTAAAATAAACCATAACTGTTTTTAAATAGACTAAATCATATCTAAAATATAAAATAACATTACACCAATATTATTTACTCTAAAAATAAAACTTTACTTAAAAACAAGTTAAAAATAATTTTATGTAATCATAATTAAAATGTTCAAAATTAAATTTCACACTTACTGTAAAAAAATAATATGCTACTATTAGTACAATTTGAAAACCCTATTTATTTTCTGTAAAATTTCTTATACTTCCGGCATAAACCATGTAAAAACAGATTTAATATAAACAAAATTTCAAATTGAAACCATCTAATAATAAGGACAAAACTGTAATTCCATATCTAAATAATACATAGTAAAGGGTATTAATGTAACTTCTCCATTCTTTGAAAACCAACGAAACGGCAAACCTACGTAAAACACAAAACGTGCATGGGAGGGCTTACCCAAGGAGCAAACACACGGCAGTGAGCGACGTAGCGAGGGCTAGGCAGACGGCGGTGATCACGGCGGAGCACTGGAAGCGAGAGAGAGAGATGAGCGAGAGACCTCACGTAGAAAGAGAGAGGGACGGAGAGAGAGCTCGGCGTGAAAGAGAACGGAAAATCACCGTGGGGTAGCAAGGCTTGCGACGGTCTGGGGCTGGGCGTCGACCAGGGCAGTGTCCGAAGGTGGAGGCTTGTCCTCCGGCTTCTTTTGATGGCAGTGGAGTTGAGGAGGGCTGACGACGTGGCTCACGGTAGGAATGCTTCCCCTGTTTCGGCGTGTAAAAACAGAGTCCTTCACGTCCCAAAGTGTATCAGCGGCTTGGTACAAAGGTGCAGGGCAGAGCAACGGCAATCACAGTGGTTTTCATGTTTGCCATGGCTGTGGGCAGTTTCCTACTGCAGCGTTGCTTCCGGTGGTTGTTTGCAGTGGCGCGGGTCATGGACGATGGTTTAAGGAGATGCGCAGTGGCTGAGCAAAGGGAAGCTACGGTCTCACGTCTGGGTCACGGTGGTGGCTTATGGTAGCGTTTTGGAGAAGCATGCAGTGGCCTGACCTCCGGGAAGCTGCAGTTCCCGTGTGATGGTTGAGTAAAACCGTTAAACTGCAGACTGGTTTTTGGTCGTGCGTGGGTGAGTCTCTTGCCGTGCAATCTGTGGACTCGACGTCTCACGTGGTGCTACCCGTGGTGATGCTCTTCCTCTGCTGGCCGTGGGTGGTGTACTGCATAAGTGCACGGTGGAGTTTTGAGCCTAGGTGATGGCCGTTTACGGTAGAAGGATGGGCGTCGGTTTTTACATGGAGATGGAGGTTGGCGTCGAATTAGGAGGGCTGGGTGGCTCTTGCGGTTGGTAGCAGCGACTGCACAGGGAAATTCTCCAAGGTATAAGATGAAAGTGTATCATGGGTAATAAGTAAACCCTAAAGATTGAAAAGGGAAAGACGTGCATGGTAGAGACGTGAGTGGGAAAATAAAATTGGAAAAATAAAATAATATTAATTATAGTGCAACCATAAAATTATTCATGAAAGCAAAGAGTAATTTAAATACCAAATACTAATTAATATCAAGAAAATACATTAAAATAAATTTTACAACTTAAAAATTATAAAATAAATCCAATGAGAAATCTGATAAATTTTAAAACAAGTAAAACAATATTTAAAATTAATTAAAATAATTTTTTACTAAAAATAAATACACACTAAAAATACGGGATATTACGGAATATATATATATGGCAGTTGACGGGCTGTCTTATTTTAATGTTGTTGACTTTTCATTCCAGTAAATGAATGTCTTACGTACGGTATTAAATGGTCATGAAAAATCATTAAATTTTTATGAAAAATTATTCTCATCAATATTCTAGCACCACATATCATATATATTGTTTTTCATTTATTAAATATAAACTGTATGAATGATGAGTAGAAAAATTTTTTAATTTAATAAAAAAAATCAAATATAACAAATACGTGATATAAAAATGATGACTATAAGCACTCAATTTTCCTAACCGAAATAGATGACAGGTGGTGTTAATGGTCCAGAGAATCTCTTTACGAGAGTGACTTATTTGAAAAAAAAAAAAAAAAAAAAAAAAAAATCCTCTTTATGGAATCTTGTAGGACGTTTCTGTCATATTTGTTTCTGATAATTTACTTGCAGTTTTATTGAGCCTTTACTGCCTGGAAATTATTTCTCGCATTTTGGCGTGGTCACCTAGTAGTGAGATTATACTAATGTCAGACTTAATATTTTGTTTGGATGTTGAGATGATATTAAATAAGAAGATAAATATATAAATAGTAGTAAAATTATTTGTGAATAGTAGTAAAATAATTTAGGTTAAGTTGTTTTATGAGATTTTAAAAAAAGAGAGAAAAGTTGAATAAAACCATTATAAAATTAAAATATTGTTAAAATATAATTTTTTAGAAAAATGATATTTGCAGTATAGAATATGCAAGTACCGCACTCATTTTGAAAAATGTGAGTAAATATATAGGATTCACATGAAAAAATAATTTTTTAATAGTGGACCCTACTATTTTTCAAAAGGAATGCGCTTCGCTTGTACAACCTATAATTGTATCTAACATAACTCAATTTTTTAATATTACTTTTATTTTAGAATTTAAAAAAAGTTGAATTATTTTTTGCATTTTGTTTGGAAGTTTGGAAAAGTTCTAATGATTAGATGAAAAGTTAATATTTGAAATTGAAAAATATTTGTATTTAAGTGATGTTTAGATGTTGAGATGAGATGAGATAAAACTAGGCCTGCTACCCGCATGGTGCGGGGCGGGGGGTGCCCTTCCCCGCACCCCGCCCCCCGCCCCGGGAGGTGGGGGCGGGGTCCCCCGCCCCGGTGCCGGGGGGCTGAGGAAAAACCCCCATCCGCCCGCCCCCCGCCCCCCGCCATTATGTTAAAAAAAAAATTTTTTTGGTCTAAAAATATTTTTTTAGACCAAAATTATAATATATTTTAAATAATAAATTAAAATTTATAAATATAAAAAATTTAATAGTAAGTCCCACATTGCTTAAGGATGACTATTGTATTGCCTTGGCCTCCTATATAAAGATTGGCCTAGGAGGCCAAAACAATCCAATGACTTGAATATAATTTTAAGTCTTTTATAAATTGTGTATATCTATATACAATATATTTATTTAATATATATAAATAATTTTTTTTTTTAATGTGGGGCGGGGGCAGGGGCTGGGCGGGGCCCCGCTGGGGTCATCCCGCCCCCGCCCCCGCTATACCCTCTTTATGCGGGGCGGGGGACCCCGCCCCCGCATGGGCGGAGCGGGTTAGCCCGCCCGCCCATGCGGGGGCGGGGCGGAAGCCGGGCGGGGCGGCCCCGCTGCCCACCCCTAGATAAAACCAACTCAACATCCAAATGAGGAGTTTGATACAACTTATTTATTTAAAAAAGAAAAAGACAGTGTGTAGATATACTTTTGAGGATTTTTTCATACTAAAGAGTGGTGTTTTCTCTAGTAGAGATTTGTGCCCAACCGTGCAGAGTTGGTTCGAGCTATACGGGGATCAATTGAGCTATTGTATCCTAGAGAAAACAAGTCAAGACTATGACAGTCTACTGCACTGGTTTATTTGAAACTTTGTAATTTTTATTTTATTATTGTGTATTTCACTAACAATTGGCAGGGAGACTCATACCCCAAAAAAGTTGATAACATGACAGGAGAAGCGACACTAATGTCTCATAAACCGGTGCATGGAACCTTTGAATTAGCAACTCGAGTTGATAAGTGTATATCTTGCAAAGGCTTGAAGTATCTTACGGTAGCTTTGAGGATGACATAAAAGAGGATATTGGAATATATATATATATATATAAAATACTGAAGCTATACCAAAAAAAATTTCCATACTAATGTGGAAGACTTTTCATAATGGTTTAAGTGTGGATGATAGATTGAGGAGAGTTGGTATCCTATTACTTCCAAGTGTAATTGTTGTGTGTAGGGAAGATATGAGGATTTAAATCATGTTCTTGCTACAGGTGACATTGCTTCTGGGATTTGGAAGAGGTTTTCGGTTATTTTGGGTATGCCTTATGACCCAAATAAGCGTTGGTTTGAGTTGGTGTTACTTTGGTTTCGATGTGCGTCTACCAAGTCCCAGATGGGTTGTATTTTGGGCCTGCTTCCTTCTATTATTATTTGGAAGTTGTGGCAACGAAGGTGTAAGGCAAGGATGGAAGATAAATGCATCTCGGCGGAAGTGCTTTGGAGGTCTATTTGTGTGTGGATAGGGAAAATGCAAAGTAGCTTGCCAAAATTTACAAAGCTTGCTTTTGCCGATGAGGAGAGGTTGAGAGATTTGAACATTCCAGTTAGTCCGATTAAATTGACGCCGGTTAAATTGGTTTATTGGGTGAAGCCTAGATATGATAGATTCAAATTAAATATTGATGGTAGCAGCCTTGGCAACCTAGAGAGCTTAGGCACAGGAGGGGTAATTCGGGATTTGAATGGTGATATGGTGCTTTCCTCTTCTTGTTATATTGGGGTGAGTTCTAATAATCTTGCTAAGTTGAAGGCATTATTAATAAGGTTGGAATATTGCCGTTCTTTGGGCTTGCAACATGTGGACATTGAATCTGATTCTTTGGTTTGTGTATCCTGGGTTCAGAAGAAATGTTGTGGAGTGTGGTATTTAGAAGACTTTTGGCAGGAGGCTATGGGTTTGTTTGAAGGTAGAGATTTTGGTATAAATCATATTTATCGAGAAGGAAATGCGCCGGCTGATTATTTAGGTAAAATGGGAGCTCAAGTTTCGACCTATGTTTGGCGCTCTTTATTGAGAGTTCCAAAACATCTGAAAGGATTGCTTCACATGGATAAATTGTCCTTACCTTATCTGAGAGGTCTTTGAGTTTTTGTTCTAATTTTTTATTCTGGTTGTTAGTCTTATCTTGGTGAGGTTTGGTTTTTTTGTGGCATATTGCTTGTTGTGTATTTTTTATATTATAACCAAGGTATTCCTTCACCATAAGTGAGGGTTTGTTCTTAATAAATCTGGGAATGAGTCACTCTTAGACATGTGGCTCTAACTCTTTAATATATATATATATATATATATAATACTGATCATGATCATGGTGAACATGCTGTTGGACTTGGATTGCTCATCATTATGCAGAACCTCTTCTTAGGGCTGAGCAAAAATTCAAAAATCTGACTCATAATCTGGCTTCGTTCCTAGTCCGTTCTGTTTCTAAAAAACAGAGACGAAGTCGGAATTTTTTTAATTTTTTAATCAGAGTCAAAGTCGGAGTCGGATATGTCGCTGGACCGACTCCAACTCCAATCTGATCCAACTCTAACTTTATGCTCCGACTCTGACTCCGACTTTGACATTGAATCCGATTATGACATTGTACATATGTTAGAAAAATATGTATTTATCTATATATTTATCATATATACTACTATAGTTATATAGTTATATAATTAGAACTTATATAGTTAAGCTCAATCGTATATTAGTATGAGCTAGTTATTATAAAATAATATACTTATACAATAATACAAAAAGACTAATGATAGTTTAGTATACGTAAACATCATAGTATTACTATCATACATAATTAAGTATAGAAAAAAATTAGACACTAGTATTTAAATAAGTCTAGTATAATAAGTTAATAGCACATATATTAATTTACTAAAGTTTAATAACATGGAATTAGACACTAAAACGTTAAGTATATAATTAAGTTAGAAATAAGTTAAACATTAGTGTAATAACATGTAATTAAAAAATATAATTTAAGTCTTGTATTGAAAGAAATTAGACACTATTATAGAAACAATAATGATAAAACACCTACTACTTTACTATTTGTCTACAATCTTAGAATAAAATAATATTTTTTAAAATATATATTTTAATTTTGATTTTGATTTGATGCATTTAAATTATAAAAAATTGTTTTTCTATTAATAAGTTGTAAATGAATGGTAGATAGGTTGTCATTGTTTTGATTTGATGAATGGTAAATAAATGTCTCATTCATGTTATTATTTATTATTTATAAATAAGTAATATGACTAGCATAATAAATTAATAATACATAATATTAATTTACTGAAGTATTCGAACTCTAACTCCTTGTCATATCATATAAGATGATATTTTATGCACAAAATGACAATAATAACATGAATGAGACATTTATTAATAAATTATAAATAACTTATCAAGGTGCAAATTTGAGGCCAACTTACAAACTGCCTGAGTTTGGAAAAACGTAGCGGTTGTAATGAAAATTGTGCTAAGTTAGGACTATACTATTTAAGGAAGAGTTTCATAATCAAAAGGTTTAAAAAATGGGTATTTACAAAGATAGCTTTAGATTTTCAAAAATTGCCACTAAGACCCTAATTTTTTACTGATTGCAAGCGAACTCCAAATTTAACCAAATTTCATAAACTATATATTTTTCATATCCTAAAATCATCTATGCCCTTAGAGTTCCAAAAATCAAAGTGGAACTAGTCCAAACACACTCAACTTGTGGCAAGCACTCTAGTTGATGCCTACTTGTAACTTTAACTATTGATCCCTATGAATGCATTAATATTCAATTGTCTTTAATTGTCAATAATCACTATAATGCTTAATGACATTTTAAAGCTTAATCTTGGGTGAACAAGTTCATCTCAACACTTAATCATGGCTAGAAATCTTAATCTCTATTAAACTAGTCCTTAAGCATGCATGATATTTCTTAATCTTATCACCAATAAAAGTTTCAAAAACATAGAATTAAATCATGCATTTTTCTCATTATCCCAATCATAAGGTTTTTCTAAATGCTCATATATTAAACCTAGGTGAAATAAATCAAAATTTCGCAAGTTAAGTATGATTTAACCAAACCGTGCTTGTTTTGGTGATCAACACAAGATAGAAATTAAAATCTATCATGGTATGCTTTCAACCTAAAATCTAAACCTTCAAAAATAATTTTAAGACATTAATAAATCATATCAACAAAATGCTAAGACATGTTGTAGCTACAATTCTCACTTAAAAATAATTTAAACACTTAATCTACACTTAATGACGTAGTTTTGAATTAAGCATGGTAACCTTTTCTAAATTCATCCAAAAATTACTCTAGCACTTAAAATCACAACTTGACATGTAAACTAAGATGTAGGAAAATAAAACTTACAAATTTTGTGGCCCTCTACAGCTCTCAAGATAAGAACTAAAAAACTCAAGAACTTCTAAGAACACTCACTCGGTTTCTAGTCTTTTGTACTCTAAGGGAAGAAGATCTCTCAAGTACTCAAGAAGAGCTTGGAGAAGAGGTGTGGAGGGAATGAGGGGGTTGAGGGGATTTTTATAGTGCTTAAAGGTGGGGAGGGGCGCTAGTCATGGCTTGGAAAGGTGGCTTGTGATTGGTGGATTGGGGCGGTGGTGGTGATGATGGTATTCCTTCAACTTGTGTCATGCTTTGCAGGGTGAATAGTGATTTGAACTATCATGAACTCATCATGGCAAGTGCTGCAAGGTTGCTAGAGGAGTAGAGCTACCATGGTGCAGCAAGGAAGAAGAGAAAAAATAATTAAAAATCGAGGCATGATATCTTCCCATGATGTGCCGGGTATAGACCTGAAATCTGGACAGATTTTCATTTTTCTTGTTTGCATCCCTTTGGTTTATCTTCATGGTTGTTTTGTGCAGGTATCAAGTCACTTTTTGAAGGCTTTTCAGGTTGTAGAAGGTGGAGGGTTGGCTGTCATGTGATAATGAAGGTGCAACTCAAAGAAGATGGTGCAATTGAGGGTGATTGGTCTGGTTCTAAAGGGATGAACTGAGGTGTGATTGAGACAAAAAATGAGATGGAATTGGCGTGGATATGGGGTTTTTTTTAGTGCAATGCACATGAAAGTACATTTCTGAGCCAATTGGGTGGATTTGTGCAATGTCATGCTTTTGTTCTTAATGACATGTGTGGGATCAATACTAAACTTCTCATTTAGTCTAAGAATGATTGAAAATAAAAATAAAAATAATAAAATTCAGATAAAAAAGACTAAAAAGATTATGAAGGAAAATTAAGCTCAAAGTATGTTTTAAAGATCACTAATCATTTGGATTCAGATTTGATGAGGTAATGAGAGGCCTCAAAACCCACAAAAACCCCCTAAAAAGGCTTGTCGTAACATAAATGGGTCATGGGTCAATGCTAACACTAAGTTGGGCCCAAAAAGCCTTAAGCCTTCCACACACTTGGGCCAAACCTTTCTAAGACTATCCTACCAAAACTTAAATTCTTATAAGACTTGGCTCAAGGCTTTGGCCAGTAGCATTCTAAAGTTTAAGGGCTTAAGAGTAGCACTAATGGGATTGCTCACTAAACCACTAATACTACAGAAAACAAATCCCAATATAATATGATAGCATAAGCTCATACTAAGGGTTAATCCTAGTGGGTAATTAGGCTGGGTGTTACAATGATAAAACATGTTAAAATCAATTTACCCCTTGAAGTAACTTCCCCTTACAACTTGCTATTTTCTTTTTAATTTTCTGAAAAATAGGCTCCAACATAGCAACTGTGAGAATTTTAAAAGAGCAACCCCCAACCTCCACGCACCACATTTTTTTAAATTTTAAATTTTTTTTTTGTGTTTATTCTTTTTAAACCAATTCTTTTATTCATTATTCATTTATTATTTGATAAAAGAAAAAAATAATAAAAATTAAAAAAAGTGTTTTGTGTAGAGGTTGTGTAGATTTTTCATTTTAAAATGTATAGGTGCTCCAAAGTAAGTAAAAGGGAATTAACCCTCCCGAAAGGAAGTAACTGACTTTATTAATACTTTTCTGGAATGCGGTACAAAGTTGTTGTAACACCTCATATTTTAGTGTATTTTCACTGAAGGATTATTTTTATTAATTCAAAAATTTATTATCTTGTTTTAAATATATCGGTTATTTTTAGATGTTTTATTTTATGATCTTTAAATTATGAAAAAATTAATTTGCGATGTTTCCTTAATATTCATTATTGTTATGCATTTAAATTGTTCTTCTTTTAAATTAATTTAGTGTTGGATTTAATTATTTTATTTGCATTGTATCATTACGTTTAAATTATTTTAATTGACTTGTGGTTTTAAAACTAGCCACCACTACTGATAAAATTTATTTCTTCTTTTTTTCTCGCCCACTGCGATTCTGTTGCAACAACATAACACGCTCCATTTGCACCATTATCTCCCGTTGTACTTGCTCTTGGACTTCATTGCGTATTCCTCCCTCCGGGTCTCTCTGTTGGTCCTGAAACGCGTCTCTAAATGAGACTGTCGTTCTAAGAGAGACTCTAACTCTTATTGTCTCGACCTCATATACTCATTCTCACGCCGTGCAGCTTCTAAATCTTTGGTAACATTATTAATTTGTGAAGTCGATGAGGTTGAGGAGGATGAACATCTATTCTTGATAGATCGTCCCAAACCTCTTGCCATACTAGACTGCAGCCCGAGCACTTGCGTGAATATGTCTATGTCACTAGGAGAGGATTCCCCAGAAGCTGACTGCATCTCCATCATTTTTTCTTGCAATTTGAAAGGTAATGATCGTTAATAAGTAACGTATTAAAAACAAATAGAAATAAAAAATAAATTATTCACATGTTACATAATTTATTTAACAAAATTAACATTGCTTACATAATTATCTGCAGTGACAAGATCCATCCACTCACTATGCTCATTAGTGTGAGCAGCAGCAGCATAGACATAAATGAGGGAAAAGTTTTTAGGGTCATCACGTTTCTAACAAAGCGTTAGCAATTTTAAAAAGATAATGTTAGTACTTAAATAAAAGAATATCAGAAAAATAAATTAATTCTATAATTTTTTAATTACCATTTTTTTTAGCAAGACGGTGGAATGATCTTGAACCGGCACGATGGTGGACAGTCAGAGCGGATCTATTCTGAGCATTTGTAGAACTCAAGTGCTACAAAATATATTAAGAATGTTAATTGTAATATGTATACATATAATATATAGAACGAATATGAATGTAAATAATTAAAAGATATAAATATAAAATACCTGATAATCTGGAGATGTGAAAAGATCACAACACTTTCTCCAATCATCTAACTTCATCTGCTGGAAAGGAGACTGCGCAGCCTCTTCCAACATCTCAAACTTCTTGAAGTGGTCATGACATCGTCCCTTGTGACGTCGGAATAGTGTAGCCATCAACTCATTCACTGTTCTCAAATCCTCGCTACGGTCAAAGTTGAGGTCGAATTCATCCTAACAAGTAAATTAGGTAAAAAATATGATATACTAATCTAGGTGAAAAAAATTTACTCTCAAAGTAAACTCACCAGCACACGACTTCGAATGTGCTCCTTAATCTCATTCGAAACATATCGCCATGAGCGCACATAATGGAGCATAAGCTTGAACTACTGTGCCAATATAGGAGGAAAGCGCTGATGCACTATCATCCACTCCTCCAATGGAATTATCAGGAATGGTGATCTTGAGTTTTCCGTGCCTTCTATTTTTCTCAAGAGAGATGCCACGTGTATAGCCACGACCACGACGTGCATATGCATCAACTACATTATAATAGATAGTATAATTATAGTTATATAGTTATTGAGACAAAAGTATTAACTATCTAATTAATTATCAACGACAATATTTCCTTACTTGTAGGTGTCGAGTGGCTGTTGTTCTCTTACGTGTACTTGAGCTTTAGGAGCGGATTCCTCGAGTAGGGAGTCCTCAATGGGTTCGGGACTTGGATTTGGTGGAGGCACATTTCTTCGTTGTTGTTTTGGCGGCATTTTTGAAAATAATTAATTATATCAAAAAACATTAATTAGAATAAATTATGAAAATTCAAGGTATTTTATAGTCACCTATATGAATAAAATATTTAGTACTTTTATTCTTCATCTTCAAATGTATTTTCAATGCTTGTTTCAGAATCTCCTTCAATAACATCTTCATCATTATCATGGACCTCTTCTTCATCCTCCTTATCCACCTCCTGACTGGATTGTGGTTCGTCTTCATCTTCTGACTCTTCTTCTTCTTCTTTCTCCTTACTTACTTGAATTGAATGATCATTTAATACGTACGGGTCAAGATGGACGGGTGGGACAACTCGAGTGCACTGAGGTCAACAAACAAGTTAATACGCTCTCCATCTTCCTGGTATGCCTCTACAATCGGAGTGTCATCTTCATCTCCACTATTCTCGTAATCTACACTCGTTCCTGCTTCATATATATTTCGAGGGATAAATTTTTGTACGGCTTGCCATGTTATCTCTCTATTATCTTCATCTGCACTTTTCATTGGATCAATCAAGTAATAGACTTGGATAGCTTGACAAGCCAATATGAATGGATCATCTTCGTACCATTTAGATGTTGTATTGACACTCGTAAAATGATTATCCCCATGTATTGAAACCAGACCACCGCCTAGATCCCACCAATCAGATTTAAAGACATGTTACAGACCCACCCAGATATTTCAATTCGATAATATCACATATGACACCATAATAGTCAATATCATCTGTTCCATCACTCCCCTCGACCAATACACCAGAGTTTTGAGTCTTTCTATTACGTTCACGGTCCAGAGTATGGAATCTATAACCTCAAACCGTGCATGCAGTGTATCAAAGTGCTCGATTTGAGGGACCACGGGCCAATGCATATAATTCAAACGAAATTGATCCGGGATCATGAGCACGATATTCCAAAATCTAACAATTGAAATAGTATATATTTATTATTTCATTATCCAGAGTTAAAAGTTTCAAAATATAACATATATATAATTTTAGTTCATACACGTTCTTCAAACCATCCAGAAAATTCTTCCTCGTGTCTTGCCTTTATGTTTTCTACGCCTTCCGTCCTAAGTTTGTCAATGTGCTCACTGTTACAGATAAATGCAAAAGAAGTTTATTTTGAGCACAACAGTTATAGTTAAACTTGAAAAAAAATAGAATTATTCGAAGCATGGAATGACATACCTGAGATAATCATCAATCTTCTGGTAATTATTTAGCACATACCACTGAACTTAACCCAACTCTCCATCAATTAAATCGTAACCCGTTTGTGCACCCAAGGGTCGTACATTCTAGGAAAACAATGATAGCTCATGAGGAGGCCGAGCAGCAAGATCAGCATTTCACTCTTGACAATTAAATCGTGTCTCAACACCACGAAGATATAGAGAGCAAAATGTTAACCATTCATCGTGTATATAGGCTTCTGCTATTGAACCCTCAGTTCTGGCTTTATTCCCAATAGTGCACTTCAGTCGACCTAATTATCTTTCAACTGGATACATCAAACATAACTGCACCGGTCCACCCAACAGTACCTCTCGCGGTAAATGTATTGCTAAATGGACCATGACATCAAAAAATGATTGTAAAAAGATCTGCTCGAATTTACATCGTATAGTAGCAATATCTTCTTCCAATTTCCACAACACATCTCGATTTACTACCTGAGCGCACAAATCCTTAAAAAAACATATAGAGTTTGGATATGGCGATACGTATATTAGATGTCAGCTTCCCACGAATTCCCACAGGTAATAACTTCTGCAAAAATACGTGACGGTCATGACTTTTTAATTCACTGATTTTTCAGTCATCAGGACTCACGCATCTACCAATATTTGAAGCATAACCATCTGGCAACTTCACACCTTGCAACTATTTGCAGAAGTCCATCCTCTCCTCCCTCGTCATCATAAAACATGCATGCGGCATGACACCCTATTGCCTTCCATTCGCAAATATAGATTATGTTTAATTCCCATTCTCTCAAGATCTTTCCTCGTCTTGATCGTGTCCTTCATCTTTTTGTTAATGCTCATCAATGTACCTAGTATATTATCACAAATATTCTTCTCTATGTGCATTACATCCAAACTATGTCGCAACATGCAGGATGACCAATACGGCAAGTCAAAAAAAATACTACGCTTTGTCCAATTCAATTCTGCTGCGCCTCGTTTTCTCTTGTTCTTTCCCCGACCTTTGCCAAAATTGTTCGCTCTAACATGTACCAGTTGTTCCACTATCTCTTCCCCAGACAACTCTTTTGGTGTAATTCTATCCTTTAGTCTCCCATCAAACTTAGCACATTATCTTCTCCATGCATGATTTGCTGGTAGATAACGTCGATGACCCATGAAACACAACTTTTGAGAATATTTTAACCACTCACTAGCAGTTTCTTTATTGCACGTCGGACACGCTAACTTCCATTTCGTACTCCAGCCGAAAAGATTCCCATATGCCATGAATTCATTTATGGTCCACATTACCTCAACATGCATATGAAAAGATGTCGACGTGGATGCATCATAAGTTCTAATGCTTGTTTTCCATAACTCTTTCAGCTCTTCAATCAACGGCTGCATGAATACATCAATGTCATTCCCAGGTGATCTCAGGCCGGGGATAAGTAAAGTTAATAAAACGTTGGGTGCCTTCATGCACCTCCATGGTGGAAGATTGTACGGAATTAACACTACAGGCCAAGTACTATAACTTGTACTCGCATTCCCAAAAGGGTTGAATCCATCGGTTGTAAGTTCCAGGCGCACGTTCCAAGCTTCTATCCCAAACGCTGGATATTGATTATCAAAAGACTGCCATGCAAATGAGTTAGCTGGGTGCCTCATATATGCGTCATCCTTAACTCTTTTCTCTTCATGACACCTCATATCGTGAGCTATTTTATAACACATATATAGTCTTTGCAACCTAGGTCTCAAGGGAAATACCGAAACACCTCATGCCACCTCCACATACAGGATATGCTTGTTTCTCCTCGTTCTCCTTCCAGAACAAAACACAATCATTATTGCATGCATGTATGAACTTGTACTCAAATCCTAATCCCTTCTCAACTGTTTCGCTGCATAAAAGTTCTTGGGCAATGCAGACCCTTCGAGAAGCACCTCGTTAAATAAGTCCAATACCATGTTTATTTCTTTCGTCAACATCCTAGTCAATGACTTAATGTGAAGCAATCGCACAATAAACAACATTTTGGAATGTTTTGTACAGCTTGGATAAAGTTCGTGCCTTGCATCTTCCCACATTGAAGCGAAATTTTCACAATCAGTCCCTCCACCACTTGAGGCATTGTCGTCAACCTCATCCATAAACATCCCTGCTCCAATGTCACCCAACATCTCTTCCATCTCATCCTGCTCATATTCATCATCCATGTGCCGTAAATAATTCTGATGATCGACTAATACATCTGCTGATTGTTCATATGGCTCACCATGCAGTACCTATCGGGGTATACCCTAGATCTATACCGTTCACAAATATATGACTTTCTACTTCATCCAACCTTATCGCACACAAAGTTTTACACCCTCGACATAGACAGTTAATGTAACCACGACTATCAGCAAAGGCTCGTACAAAATCAATGAAGGTTTTTAATTATTATCATTTATAAAGTATAATTTTAATTGTTATACTTAATTTCAAAGGTTATAATATAATTTTAATTATTATCATTCCTAAAGTATCATTTTAATTGTTATACTTAATTGAATGAGTTATTTATATTTAATAAGTAATTATTAATTTTAGTTATTGTATGTATATATTATACTTTATATATAGTGTAGTTATATATATTTTTTTTCTTTTTCTTCAAATAAAGTTTTATACTATAGTTATAATTTGAATAATAATCATATTCTAACTAAATTAGTATGAATATATTATATATACTTATTAAATGTTAAATATTAAGTCTCGTATTAAATGTATATTAAATGTTTTTAATCTTTACTTAAATTAAGATCTTAAACTTATAATTTTCTTGAAATTCAAAAAACACAAAAAAATTCACATAAATACTAAAAACTAGACACAATATATTTCTAACCATATAAACATATTCAATAAAAATTCACAAACAATAATCACAATATTTCAAATCCATATCACAACAACAACAACAATATTCTCACAACAATATTTCTATACATATTAATTCATCAATGAACAACATAAACTCACAAACTATTCACAAGATTCACAAACAATAATCACAATTATTTCAAGTGTAAGCAAAAAATCACAACAACATGTATTAACATATTCCTAAACTTGAGAAATATAACTAGCACTCACAAATTCTTCAAAACAAAAAAATATTATATCAAAATTTTCACATAAATCCAAAACCTAAAGACAATATATTTCTAACCATGTAAACATATTCAAACAAAATTCACAAACAATAATCACAACATTTCAAATCCATATCACAATATATTCACAATATTTCCACAGCAATATTTATACACATATTAATTCATCAATGAACACCATAAACTCACAAACTATTCACAAACTATACAAATAATAATTGCAATATTTCAAGAGTAAGCATAAAATTTATATACTAAGTACTCACAATATCCTCTTACAAATCAAAATCTTCCAACTTGCCAAAATAACCAATCCTTCAAAAAAATACAATACTAACTTATTAGAAATATATACAACAAAAACACAAGACAAATATCATAAAATTTAGGGAAATACAAAAGAAAAATAATTTTTTCTTACCAAAACTCAACTCAACTATCACTCTAACTCTCTCTCTCTCTAACACACGTCCCTCTCTCACTCAACTCTCTCTCCCTCTAACCTACGTCCCTCTCTCACTCAACTCTCTCTTACTCTAACCCTCTCTCTCTCTAACCCACGAAGACTCTCTCTCACGTCTCTCTCTATTGTGCGCACGGGAGAAGCAGCAGAAATGAGTCTACTGGCTCCCGTGCGTGTATTCATTCAGTAATAAAATTTTTAAATAAAATGTTCTAACGTTTAAGTTGTACGTTCGAACTTTATATTATCCCGCCCAATTTTTAGATAATGTTCGAACGTTAAATAACTCGGATAAATTATCTGTGAAGAATGTTCGAACATTTTCTATATACGTTCGAACGTATCTTCCTATGACAACGCCCGAAATCGAGCGGAAAATTTCCCGCACTTTTATTTTCATGTTCGAACTCTAAGAAATTTGGCGTTCAAACATTTATAAATTCCCAAAAATTTTCATCGACTAACATTCGAACGTAAAATTTCAACGTTCAAACGTTCAAATCATAACAGAGATACCTAAATCGAGCGGGAAATTTCCCGCACTTTCATTTTCATGTTCGAACATTAAGAAATTTGGCGTTCGAACGTTTCAAATCATCATAGAGATGCCTAAATCGAGCGGTAAATTTCCCGCATTTTTCTTCTCATGATCGAACGTATTATAATTGTACGTTCGAACATGAAAATGAACTCTCATACACCTCAGTTAACATTCGAACGTGGAAAGATCATCATAGATATGAGAAAATCCAAAGGGAATACATTATTAAAGTTCGAACGTTAAAAATTCATGTTCGAACATTACTTTTATTCAATAGTTAGTATTTGTTAATATAATAGTTATATATATATATATATGTATTTTTTCTAGATACTCATAATATTTCTTTTCAATATGATGTCTTTTTTTTTTTAAAGTTGAGAAAAATACTAAATTTTTGTCACTGTTTTCTTCTTTCGTATAACCCGCTTGTTCGAGATATTCTTTGTTACTTATTAAATTCTTCTTTACTCAAGGTGTATATTTGGTCATCATCTTCAATCACTTGTGATTATGTTGGAGAAAAATGTTCATTTTTAGGATTACGAGAGGTGGATGCCAAGGTGAGCAATCTGGACTATATATAGCATACTATATATATATACTATAGTAGGGGAAATCCAGGATCTTGTGGAGGGGGTGGAGTAATTAGGGATCATTTGGGGAATGTCAAGGCGGCCTTCTCGGAACACTTGGGTATGGGCATGAATAATGCGGCTGAATTAAGGGCCCTTCTGAGAGGTATCATGGTTTGCAAAGAGTTTGGCCTAACTCATGTGGAGATAGAGTGTGATTCTGCGTTAATTGTTCATTGGTTGACTTCGGGTGCTTGTAATGTGTGGTACCTCTAGGACTATTGGGAGTTGTTGCTTGAATGTCTGGTAGGAATGGTTTTTTCCGTTTCTCATATTTTCTGTGAAGGTAATAAAGTTGCGGATTTCTTGGCCTGTCAAGGGGAATCAAGGATCACGAGGACGTATGGATCAGGTACGAACTTTCTACCTTCTGCTGTGAGGGCCATGATCCGACTGGATAAGATTGGTTTTCCGTTTATAAGGTAGAAGTTTCTTTTGAGTGTGGCATGTAGTTAGATGGTTTCTTGTTGGGCTTTGTATAGGATGAGTTTTCTATTTTATTTTAATTTGTTTGATGCATGGGGTACTTTTGTAAATCCCAAGTATCCGTATGTTACCACGGTATTCATCCTCCATAAGTGAGGGTTTATTAATAAACTTGGGACGGGACTGCTATGTGAGTGGCTACCGGCTTTTCTAAAATATATATATATATATATATATATGACTCAATAATATATAATGAGAGGTGTGGCTCATAGACAAGATTGGTCTGTGATGGGGCAGTTCTTTGATGACCTGAGAAGCAGACTAGTTCATAGACAAGATTGGTCTGTGCAGTTCATTTATAGAGAAGGCAATAATGTGGCTCATGATCTTGCTAAGAGGGCGTTGAGAATGGAAGGGGAATGTTGCTGGATTGAAATGGGACCTATTGAGATTGCTAGTATAATCAATAGAGAAATGCTATGTAATAATTTAGAGCAATAGCTTGTTGGTGACAAATTGTAAACAAATGCAGTTTTGCACCTTTTGATTATGAATGAATGAGAAGTACTTATTGATGATTCAAAAAAATAATATATAATTAATAAAACTAACAACAAAACTTATATTTATATAATACACTACATAGTATATATATATAGTGCATTATATGTATAATGCACTATATATGTACACTATATAGCAATGATTTTCTGGAATCACATCATCTGAGGGTCATAATTTGTATGACTTTCAATTTCATCCAAATATATGACTTTCAACTTCATTCAACCCTATTATCGCACACAAATTTTTACACCCTCGATATGGACACTTAATGTAACTACGACCATCAGCAGAGGTCCGTACGACTGGGACTCACTTAATGGACACCTATATCGATGTCTGAAGATACATATGACCCACTTCATAGCCACAAACACAACAAATGAAGGTACGCAGCTACAACGTGATCACCAAGCTAGCTAGCTAGTCAGTCTTCTATATATTTATTACTTGTAAGACAATCATGGAGGATGTTTGAACATTATTTTGAAAACAAAAGGGATCGATCCTCCCACTAAAACTGTCTTGCTATTTACTAATCCAATGGCCAACCCCGTCTTTAATCTTTACTTAAATTAAGATCTTAAACTTATAATTTTCTTGTTAAACATATTCAATAAAAATTCAAAAAAAATAATCAAAATATTTCAAATCCATATCACAACAACAACAATATTTCCACAACAATATTTCTACACATATTAATTCATCAATGAACACCATAAACTCACAAACTATTCACAAAATTCACAAACAATAATCATAATTATATCAAGAGTAAGCATAAAATTAGGCCTGCACATCCGACCCGCCCGCAACCATGGCCATGAAAAAGAATCCGACCCGGCCCGAATCATTCGGATCGGGTAAAAAGTTATCGATTTTTTTTTTTAACCATTCTTCTCCTTGCTGTACTCGAGGATAACTATACGAGTGGAATATCTAGAAATCAATCTTGGGAGGAAACGATGTCGTCCGGACTCACATCAAGAACAAACGAGGCTTCTTTGTTGGCAGATGAGACTCCACCTCTTGCTGCCTGCCCAACTCCCTCTCTTCCTCGTCGGTGCACACGAACAGAAACCACATTCCCTTCTCACTTTTAATTTCTTCACAGTCGACTCAACCCTCTTTGGCCAAACTTAGATAGATGGGGCAGCCTTTGATTTTCTTGCTTGGATCTGAGATTTATAATAAGTTGCATTGAGGCTGGGAAAGTGAATCCTTGTATGGTGTCAAGAAACTATTTATAGAGTAGGCGTCATTACTTGGAAAGGATATTTCCAGGACAAAGTTCTAGGTTTTTCTTTCTTTTACGGCCCACGATTTCAAAGTAAAATTCTATAAAAAATAAAAATTGGCCTACCCAAAAACAAATTCTGGTGTTTTCAAAAATCCAACACCAAAAACAGGGGCATCTTCATCTACAGTAAAAGCATCCAGGTCGTTTGGAGGGTTTCCACTTCGTCCATGGCTCCGCCTATTGACTCTCGACGTTGTCTTCGTAGTTGAAAGGAGTGGTAGTGATCGAGGAGGAGGGAGAGACTCGGTTTCTTGCAGGCGTGATCGAAGGCAGAGAGAAAAATAGGGCAGGAGAGGAGAGCAAGGGCAGAGAGAAATGAATGGAAATGAATATTGATGCGTGCAGAAAAAGGGAGCACAGGAGTATTATTGATGAGTGATGTTGATTGACGAGTGAGGTTGATGGGGTTTTGTCTTTTGCGCTGATTTTTCAAATTGTTTTAAATTTAGGTACAACTACTGACCATTTCTATGGCTTTTATCCTGCAAATTTAGGAATGGGTGTGAGTAGGGTTGATGAAGGGTCTGGTCGGATCAACCGTTTTGGTCCGGAATGGACTGAATTGAGATTTAGACCGATTCGATCTGGTCTATATTTTAGAGGATCGAAAAGTTTTGATCCGGTTCACGGTTCAGGAATTTTCCAGACCGAATGAAAAAAAAAATTATATATATTTTATATATAATAATTGTACAATTAACAATATAAAATTTTAAATATGTTATTAACACTTGTTAATATTCTATGAATTAACTAATATATAATATCAATTAGTTAATTATATAGTAATTATATAAATTAATAATATAATTTTCATCTAATTTATTATCATTGACCATATAAAATATTTTTTTATTGAGTTTGTTACATAATCCATATTAATAAGTCACTTAATTTAATTTAGTATTTTAAATAATTTTTTTATTAATTATTTATAAAAATAAAAAAATTAGGTAGGACTGGACCGGATCGAACCGATAGCAATTGGTCCAGTCCGGTCCCTTTGGGTGTTCGGTCCAGTCCGGTCTGGAAAAATGATGGACTGAAAATATTCGGTCCATCGCCGGACCAGACCGGACCGGACCATTTGCAACCCTAGGTGCGAGTTTTCGGTTATCGGTTTCGATCGATTGTAGATGTAATAAATCCGACATTTTTTTTTATCCGATGAACCTGCCTAAAGTCGGGTGGCCCCACGTCAGATTGTTCGAATTAATCGAGCGAGGCTGTTTTTGCACATGCCTACATAAAATCACAACAATATGTATAAACATATTGCTAAACTTTAGAAATATAACTAGCACTCACAAATTCAAAAAAACCAATTAATCTAATTGTCATTCATTAGGGAGAGTAATTTGATTCCAATTAATCTATTTAAGAATTTGTACACTAGAATTTTGGGTACTAGATTGTAATAATAAAGTATATCGTTTTGGCCTAGTAATAAGAGGTTGTGGTTCTAATATTATTTTCATTAGTTTATAACGGATCACATATATATAATATATTATATATTATAATATAATATTATATACAGTATGCTATATGTTATAGTATACATTATAATATATAACATATATTAATAATATAATATATTATAGTCAATATTTTGAAAAATAAATCGAAAAACGTTCGAACGTACTAAGAATTGTGTTCGAACGTTTCGTGTATATAAGCCCAAAACAGATGCTCGAAATGTCATTTTCACCGTTATCTAACTTTGTTCCCGTTTTCACGCTGCCACTCCTCCATCACCGCCGCCGTCAAACTCTGCCACAACCATCACTAAAAGGTAGGCATTCATTTTTTAATCAAATAATATGTATTTTATTTGAGATTTGGGTTCGGTTTTGTTTAAACCGGGCGAAGTGGTGGCCGGATTTTCAATTCTATTTTCCGGCCACTACGGCTTGCCATTGGCCAAATAGTCACCGTAAAAAAGTTTATTGAAGTGTATATACTTCATTTCTACGGTGGCATTTCGACATTTAAAATCTTGTAGATTGATTTTCGAGATTTCAATAATGGCTGAGTCGACTCAGCCATTCTGTGTCATAACGTTTGAACATTTCACCAAGACGTTCGAACATACGACATTTCAATTACATAGTCGTTAAGGCTTCTACGTTCGAACATGTATTGTTTTACATTTGGACGTTATTTTTCATAAAATTTATGTCTAAACGTTTAATTATAACGTCCGAACGTACTACTTTTTAAATTTATTTATGCTTCAACGTTCGGACGTGCATCCTTTACGTTCGCACGAAAACCCATATGTTCAAACGTATAACATAAACGTTCGAACGTACATCATTTAAATTTATTTACTTCTTACGTTCAAACGTGTATGTTATACGTTTGCACATATGTGTTTTATGTGGGAACGTAAAGAATACACGTTCGAACGCTTTATCTTAACGTTCGAATGTTTATTTTACTATGTTCGAATGTTAATGCAGAACAGCTTAAAATTAACACAAAAAATGCAAGAAAAGAAACCAAATCGAAATGGTGCTGATGCCATTCTATGATATGATGCCATTCTTTGATTTTCTCTTGACATATACATTCCAACATAGCATTTCAACGTTTGAACGTCACCAATAACATTCGAGCGGTTTTGTATTTCCGTACAATTAATTATATAATTATGTTTTAAATTAAGAATATTTTTGCAAAATATGGTTATTTTAATAAATTATTTTATAAAATATTCTTCATTTAAAATATGGTCTACGAAAAGATAATAAAAATGATTGTATGCCTTGTTATCAATGCAAACATGAATTTAATTATATTGTGAATTGTTTTTCCATTATATATATAGTATTAGTGTATATTAAGTATATAGTAACATACAAATATACTAGTTATTATTATATTACACTATAATATATATAACACTTAATATATTATGTTATATATTATAACATTATATTGTATAATATATTAGTATACTATTAGTTTAATATTATATGTTACATACTAATAGCAATACTATATAATGACTATACTATATAGTAATATTAATATTAATATTAATATTAGACTGCTAACAGAGAATTAGGATTTCTAATGGCCAAAACGGCATAATTAATAAAAATAACAATAATAATTTTATGAATATAATAATAATATCACATATTTATGCTAAATCAGTTTATGTATTTGATGTAATGTTATTTTACACAACTTACTAAGAACATAATATATTCTTAAAATCTAATATCAATTATTGGGGAATTAATTGACACTATTAGTATCCAACATTACTTTATATTACTTTAATTTCGTTACTTTATACTTTAATAATTTATCCGACATTATTAACACTATTTCAGAAGTTTTAAAATTCTTAATAAATTGCTTTATTTAAAATTACTAATATGATGTCCACATTTAGAAATAAAACATTATATATTTAATTAACGAGGAACAAATTAATATATAACATAGACATTTGGCTATAATTAAGAAAACTAACAACAAAAATATGCTATATATAGTATATAGCATTATATAGTGTATAAATAATACTATATATATAGTAAAACCTCATCTCTCTCTCAAAACCATTATGTTTTTAGCTCGCCAAGTTTCTGGCAAATTGTGGGAAAAATACAATTATGATCATGTCTTAAAAATGTTTTCAAAAGTTACCAAGACTCCACAAGTTCTAGTCCAACGGAGCAGATTTCAAGCGCTATTAGCATCCATTACCAACAAGAAGGATTTGAAAAAGTTAGCCGAAACAATGTCATAGGTTTCAAATAGTGATGATGAAGAAGAAGCACAACATCTCGTCAAATTATCTCCACTACAGAAACCCGCTTTATTACCAGCACATCAGGCTTCTCATTCTCAACAGGCCTCTCATTCTCAGGGAAATCAAGCTGCCTCTCATTCTCAAGATTACTCACCCTACCATCCAGTAGAGCTGATGGATTCTCAAGACCCGTTTGAACTGAAATTAGCAAATTATGACCCTCATATTATGTGATTCTAGATGATTACTACTTTCTCAATTACTCAACATGACAGATGGAAGTTGTCAGGAATATTATCTCCCCAGAAGATTATTATTCATGTTAGATTATTGTCCAGAAAAACAACAAATGACTTTGTACATACTAGTTTATGTGTCCTGTACTGTGTTAGTTTGATTTTACTGACGGCTAATACTATTATTGTTTTTAGTGTCGGCTAGTATTGTTCATGTATTATTAGAATCACTATTTTGTATTGTTCTAGTGTCTATATAAAGGAGTTCGCGAAGGAAGAAGGGCATTCAGAATTTATCATTTGAAGCCCCTTCCCCTCTCGCCCAAACCACTCCACTCCAGTCCTCTTCACTTTGTAAATCTTCCTTTCCTCATATCTTCTGCTTCCAACTCCTTTGAGAATTAATCTCATTGTAAGTATTATGTTTTTAATGAAGAAATTTATTTTGCATATCTTTTCTATATTATTTGACTCCTCATACATATGGTTGGTTATACTGCCTGCTCTAACTGCTATCATGCATATGGCTGATAATACCGCCTATTATTCTTATTAACATAATATTATTATTATTACTATCTATTGATATTACCTGGGATTTACGCCTTTGGTATCAAAGCCATTATAGTATAATATATTATTAATATATTTTTGGAAATTCAATCATGAAACGTTCAAATGTAATATTTACTCATATTCGAATGTTACGTGTATACTAGTCCGAAATCGAAATGGGGAAACGTCATTTTTACATCGTTACTGTTATCTCTCCACCGTTGCACGCCGCCACTAAACCGTAGCCGCCACCATCAAACCCCGCCACAACCTTCACAAAAAGGTAGGTATCCCTCTTTTGTCCTCTTATATGTTTCTTTTTTAAGATTTAATACGAAACTTGTAAACCAAACTTTAGTGGTTACCGGATTTTTAACTCAATTTTTTGGCCACCAAGGGTTGCCATTGGCCAAATGGTTACCATAGAAAAGTTTATTGAAGTGTATACTTCATTTCTATGGTTGCATTTGATCACTTAGAATCGTGGTACCGGATTTTTGAGAATAGCCATTATGTGTCGTAACGTTTGAACGTTTTAACTGAATGTTCGAACTTACGACATTTGAAGTACACAGCCGTTTTGCCTACCACGTTTGAATGTGTATATTTTACATTTGAACGTAAATTTTTACATTTGAGCGTTAAATACATACATTCGAACATGGAAGGCATAATGTTCGAACGTACCACATTTCAAAATTCTAAGTCGTTTTGCCCTTAACGTTCAAATGTGTATATTATACGTTCGAACATTAATTTTTATGTTTGAACGTTAATCATATACATGCGGACTTTTTATATGAATGTTCAAACATATGTTATATTATGCTTGAACGTTAATGTAGAATAATTTATAATTAATATGAAAGATGCATCAATAGTATAAATAATTTTTTTTCCTCTTTTATTTTCAAGATATGGCTCATCCTTTGCATACCAAGAAATGAGTGAGGGAATGAGTCACTCAAGACACTGCTCAGATCGGGGTTTGTATTATTTTGGTGCAGCGAGAGATGCTGATCAATGAGTTTGATGAGCTCAGATGGGAGCAGATGAGCCTCAGAGATGTCTTCATCAATAGAGGCTGGAGAAATATCTACACATTGAGGGGGAATGTATACCCCTCAATGGTTCCGGAGTTCTATATGGGGATGTACTCCATGTCTCAAGACGCATCCTTTCACACCGTGATTGTAAGCGGTGTTTCGTTTGAAATTTCACCGGATATCATCACTAAGCTCCTTGGGATTCGTCGAGTAATTGACACATCGACTACGGCTAACTCTCAAACTAGCGACACAACCGTGGTTCGCACATCTACATCTGCACATGGCACATTCGATGCAGATGTAGGCCCTTCTGCATCATCTATTAGCCCAGTTGAGCCATCATCAACCAGAGATGCTGATCGGTCAGAGGCCGAGGTTACTGATTCTGAGGCTCGAGATGATGGCTGAGATGAGGATTTCTACATCCCCACAGGGAGAGATCGCACGCAGATCGAGAGGAATATCACCTTCAACCAAATACATCTGCTACATTTCTTCCGCATGTTGCAAATTATTGTTTCAACAAACCTGGATCTTGTGGCACATAAGACCACATTTAGTCAGATTCGGGCACAATTTTTTATACGAGTAGCACATGGAGATCCCATTGATTTGCCAATTTACATCTTTGAGAGGATCTGTTACAAGGTGAGCATCATCTCCATGGACAACCTCCCATACGGTGTCATTATCAGTCGACTATTACTTGCTTGAAGAGTGCCACTCCAGCCGGAGGAGTGGGTCACAGATCAGATAAGCCCCCTCGACATGAGCACGCATCGACGTAGCATTGGATAGGCGAGGGGGTATCCTCGACGTCAGCCACCCCTATAGTGGATCTAGTTCCTCTGACGCGGCTCAGGCCCGATGTGGGGAGTAGTAGTCAGCAGTCCACGAGTACATTTGTGGGAGATGCGCGGCTAACTTGGGTTGATGCAGTGATCTCATAGCTGACTGCACATATCAATCGATAGATTGTGGTTGTAGAGGAGTCTGTCGTCTAGATAGCCCATCATGTAGAAATCCTTAACGAGAAGGTTGATACCTTGACTGAGGAGATACGGAGTACGAATTTCATGAACAACGCGTTCGTCTTAGTGTTGTTTATGAAATTCTATCATATTTTGTATTTTACTTTAAATCTATGAAAGGAACAATATTATTTAATATATCTATTATTTTTTAATATCAATTCTTAATATTCTTTAATATTAGATTTTCCAACTTTAATGCTAAATCACTGTATTTCAAATATATATAAACATAAATATGTATATATAAATATGTATTTATATATATAATTATATTTTACAAATTGTGTGTATATAAATATATATTACAATTTTTTAGACTTGTTCACAAATTATACACTACAAAAATCACATAATTTTTAAATTATAGTCATGTTTAATTTAAATTTACAATTAACGTTCGAACGTTAATTACTAACGTTTGAACGTTGGTGCCAAAACATTTTACGTTCGCATGTAAGTAACCTCAATATTTGAACGTATATGTGACGTTCGAATGTAAATTTCCTTCCGTTCAAACGTCAAAAAAATCTCATCTGTCTTTAGTGACGGTTTGCAAAAACCGTCACAGAAAATACTTTTTAGTGACGGTTTGGGGATTGTCACAATTTCTCAACCATCGCTAAAAAGTAATTATATTGTAGTGATAAACTTTGGAAGTCACATTTGATTATATATATATTAATGGTTTAGTAGGCTGGAAATTTTTTCTGCCATCTACCAACTCCGTCGATAGTACGAATGCTACACAAAATCAATTTGAAACCGATCCGATTAATTATATATATTAGCTACTAATTATATATATATATATATATATATATTAGCAGCTACCAATTTGAAATCAATTTCTTCACAAACTCTTATAATATATACTAGATTCTTTGAAATTCGTGCATGACTGTTCCCATGCAGGATATATATAGTTTATCGATATATATAATTCGTACATGACTGTTCTCAAAGGGTGGCTAAGGTTTGAGGAGAAGAAATGTGCTTTCGGTGATCGGTTTTGAGTCTTTTGACCGATAATGGGATGTTTAAACCTGTATTAGGGTGAAGACCTATTGAAACCGACTTTATTTGGGTTGGCCATGTCAACTATCACGGACGGATCGGGATCCACGATCTTTTATGCACAGGCCTAAATGATGGTTCCTTGATGGACTAGGCCTTGAGAACCATTTTGGATCTGGTGTATTTTACCCGTCACACTTAACTTAGTTAATTAACAAATATATAACCATAAAAAAGAGAGCAATTGTTTGCTTACGTACGAAACCCTTAATTTCCTTTACAAAATAATATTTAAATTAAATACTATTAATTTAATACATCATTTTTTCTAACATTAGAAATTTCAATACTGTTGTTTTATATCCAAATATAAAAATAATATACTATTTAAATAGGTTGGTGGAAATTCCTTCCAACCTAATGTAAGGCGGCTAGAAATAGAATAAAAAAAAGGAAGCTCTACTTCCTTGCCAGTTAGACAACCTGAGAGGCACGTGGGGCTAGAAAACAAGACTGAGCTCAAGAATTCCAGGCTTGTGCTTCTTAAACAAGTGACTCCCTGGGAGTGCTATCGTACTAGGAAGACTTTGACGGTTGCTTGGCCATGCCAACTTTTAGACCACGAACTATGACCAGACTTCTAGAAAAACTGTCACGTGCTTCTTATCACCATCTCATGTAGGGTTGTAAATGAACTAGTCTATTCACGTGATAGCTCTCTCGGTTAAATTCGAATCGAACTCAACTCATGAAAAAATAAGCTTATTCGTGAAAGCAGATACCCGCTCAATTTGTAAATGAAAAAAGAAGCTTAATCGTGAAAGCAGATACCCACTCGATTTGTAAATGACATATGCCCGACAAAACTCGACTTGACTTAGCTAAGGCTTGTTAAGGCCCGCTCATTTATGCTCGAGTCGATTCGTTAGCTCGACTCGATTAAAACTCATTCATATATTGATAATATATATACATACACCTATGTATATATACATATATATGTATTAGCTAATAATATAAGCATACCACTTTTATACTTAAATATATAATATGTAATCTAATTACTTATGTCTTTATAGTGAATATACTTCATAAGTATATTTTATAATTTGTATAATAATTTGTCGATAAAATTTAATAATTTCATAAACTAATATGTCAGAGCCATATATGAAATAGATATATGTCATCATATTTAAGTGTATGTATTAATAATATATGTAGGCATATAATATATTATTATTTTAGATAAATATCAACTAGTTAGATATTAATTATTTAAAAATTTTTAAAATTTTTATAATTCAATAGATGTTTTATTTGTTAGTTGTATAAATTCAATATAAGATCTTTTATATTTTTATTTATTTAATTTATTAATTATTAAATCTTATTTAAAAAATAAAAAAATAAACAATTCGAGCTTGAGCTCGGCTCGACTCAAACTCGTTTGTGGGACGAGCTCGAGCTCTAGTTAAGAGTTTAACTTATCGAGTCGAACTCGAACAAAAAATAAAAAAAATTCTCAAGCTCGAGTATTTTGAGTCGAGCTGAGCTCGGCTCGGCTCGATTACAGCCCTAATCTCATGATCAAATACTTTTAATTAAGAAAATGTTAGTTTGCTATGTCGTAGATTAGTACCAAGGTTTGACCCTTAATATATTTTATTTATTTATTTATTTTTAAATAGTTAAAAAAGTTATCAGTAGCTACCCTTAGGTCTCATTCACTTTCATAAAATTTTTCATCTCATCTCGTTTCATCTAATCATTACAATTTTTTCGAATTCTCACACAAAATAAAATAAACAATTCAACTTTTTCAAATATCAAAACAAAAATAATATTAAAAAAATATCTTCTAACAATATTTTATTCAACTTTTAACTTTTATCTCAACTCATCTCATCTCATCTACGAAAAACAAACGAGGCCTTAGTGTGTTTTTTTTTAAACAATGTTTTAAAATGCTAAAAAAAAAATAGAATAAACTAGCGGTATGGTCCAATAACTGAGACCGTAAAAAAAAAAAAAAAATCACTTGTTTAATAGATGCTAATTGTCTTTATAGATTGTTTAGATGAAGTTCCCTCCAATTCAAGATGGCTGGAAACTCTGTCCAATAAACAAAATACATCATTCGGCAATGGCACAATTGGACTCCTCACCTCTAGATCTATCGGATCTCGATTTTACTGCTCCTCCCTCCTCCACAGGTGTGCGAGGCCCATGCACGGGCATGGGCACTCATCCCTCCAATGAGCCACCACCGATCTGGACATCCAGTTTTCGATTTATGACTATGGTACAACTTTCTCTAATAGAGAATCTTGAGAAAAAGAATGTGAATATTTTTGTCAATAACTCCACACTACAACAAATTTGAGATTTTGGGACAAAATTATTTAGGGACGAAATTTTTTTCATCCCTAAAAGTCATTTTTTGAGACGAAATTTAAATTTCGTCCCAAAAAATCGATGAATTTAGAAAATCGTTCGAACGTCAAAATAACCGTTTGAACAGTATTTTCTGTGACGAATTAAATCGTCTCAAAAAAATTTTTCCGTTCGAAAGTGAAAAAATACGTTCGAACAGTAAAATTTGGCGGATAATTACTTTATTATGGCGGGGAAAGTTCAAAAACGTTCGAACGAGAATTTGTTGTGTTCGAATGGAAAATATTTGGTGGTAAATCCTGGCGTGAAGGTTTCTAAACCGTTCGAACGGAATATATTTAGTTAGAACATATTCAAGCACCACATTTATACATTCGAAGGTATAATATTAATCTCGGTACGAAACTCAAAATATAAGAAATATATATCATATATACAAATTCATTAATTAATTTTATGTAATTAATTTTAAAATATTTTAATAATTTCTTTTACGTTAAATAAGATTTTTAGTTAAATAAATATTATCAACCACATATATATTAATCAACCAAATAAAGCAAATTATCAAAATGCCATATATATTGTTCATAATTACAACAAAAGAAAATATAAATAAAAGATAAAAACTATTGTGATGCGAGGTCTCTACACACATCCTCGACTGCAGCTAATTGTGTCTCTACCTGTGTCAGTCGAGTACTAACTGTGACCTGAGTTGCATTATTGGCATTAATCACTGTACGTAACTCATTAACCTCTGTACGTAACCCAGAGACGGTAGCCATAATCTCTGTACGCAACTCAGACATGGCAGTATGCACTGCAGTATGCACTGCATCAATCACTGCTGATGTGTGTACGCTGATCTCAACACGCAATATGTCAGCCATCTCCTCGCGAATATATGTGCGTGATGTCTCAGCCTGTGTAGATGTCTCACCAGCCGATACTCCAGTATCTCCCGGCTGCGCATCTCTCTGAATCTCAGCCCTGTCAGGAACAGCCCCACGAAAACGAAATCTAGAGTGTCCCGTGCTCCGTGATAGGGTGGTGCTGTTGATCGGTGCCATCGAAAATCGGGAACGCTCGGCAGGTTCGGACACAACCCCGGCATGTAGCAAAAATCGAGTGATGAGGATCCCAAACGGAAGTATATCTGTCGTAATGAACCGTGCCTCTGATCGGATTCTCTCAAATATATAACCAACGAGGTCGATCGGAATGCCACGAGCGACCCGTATCATAAATCTCGCTCGATCCATGCCGACCTCCGTCTTGTGCTGCCGTGGGTCAATATTATTGGCAATGATCAAATTCATAATCTTGAAGAATGAAGATAAATCTGCCTGCCTAATACTCTTGGAGCCATCGTACACTGGAGCATCTGGACTAACAATCAAGTCTCTGATCTCGTGATCAGCAAGTGTATCGATCTCATCTGTGTAATCTAGTCCCTCGTTCTGAGACATAGCTGCATCACCTGAAGGACTAGACTCTCTAGGCGGCAGGTTTGGATAGGCATCAAGAAGCCTAGGAATACCCAGATATACAGCGAGTCCGTCTGCTGAAAATATAACAGGAGCTCCTCGGACACAGATCCTATATACCCCTCCATCGTCTGGGCTAGCAGCACTGAGCTCTTTATAGAACTCAGTAACGATCTCAATGAAGGAAACGAGCTCCATTCCTTCTTCTCGCTGATCTAAGATTGGTGCCCAACCACGATCATTGAATACTGATGGGAGGGAATGACCCTCCCATATAAGAGCGACAAAATCAGACAGTTTTACCTGTCGCTCGAGTAAAACGGTCCGCTCTCGAACTGTTTGGATGGAAGGTTCTCCTGATCTACCACGTTTACGGCCCCGATAAGACATTATTATGATCCTGAAATTTTAAAAATAAAATATACATTCAAGATTAGTGATAAAATCTAATTACGACTAAAAGATTTACAAAATTATATACTAATAGCAATTTAATAAATTAATTGATAGAACATATAATCAATTAAACGATGAAAACAATTTAATAAGCTAATAAAATGTTAATGGAATGAATTTAATAATTAGCGTTCGAACGTCTAAATATATGGTCGAACGGACAATTAATAACGTTCGAACGTGTCAATCAAGTTCGAACGTACAGTTTACCGTTCGAACGGACTGGTTAATACCGTTCGAACGTAAAACAGATCTAACTCGGCCATGGCTAAGTCAACTCAGTGGCCATGAAAATACTCAAAAATTAATCGATTCCGTGGTTTCTTCGACTAAAAACAAAGTACTCTTCATTTCTAAACATCCTACGATAGATTTATGATGTTCTACGGTAATTATTGATGAAAAAAATGCAATTTAAAAAAAAAAAACAAATAAAACCATAAAATTATAAAATAAACGGTAAAACGAGTTTGAAAATACATACCTTTACTTGGGAGGAAAAGTGATTGACGTATGTGCTGATCACGACGGCAGACGGCGGTGAATGTAGTGCGTTCAAACGTTTTCTCGCTTTTTCAAACGGTGGGGACAGCGGCGTGAGAGAAGGAGCTGCCTGCGATAACTTATACGTGCATAACCGTTCGAACGTTAATATTTAACGTTCGAACGTTAATATAAAACCGTTCGACCGTTACTATTTCACGTTCGAACAGAAGTTTTGTAAGTTTATTAAAAAATCTATTAAATGTATACTATATTTATATTCCTATAAATTGTTATAATATATATACTATTATAGTAGATTATATATACTGTAATATATATGTAATATTATAATATATATTATGATAGTAGAATACTTTAAATGAAAGCATAATAACTTATAAAATATTTTTTTATAGTATAATAGTAATATATCATAATACTTTACTATCAAAGTGTTATATATGAGATATTAATATGTATATAGTACCACATAATAGCATGTAGTGCTATATGGTATGAGTTTATACTTAACTAATATATGTCATATTATATATTCCATTATACTTTACCTACTAAAGTTATATATGACATTATACAACATATATATATAGAGTATAGCTTACTAATATACTATCATCTTATAAATTTCTCTACACTTTATTATGTGACCTTAGTATATTTGAGGCTATATATATGTGAGTATATATTACTAATACATATGATCTTAATAATATATATGATAGTATAGGTCACTACATATATGATAATATATATTACTATATATATATATACTATATATTTAGTATAGATTACTATATATATGATAGTATATATTACATTATATATGATAGTATATATAACTAATACATATGATGTTATAGTACTTTACATTTAATGATGAAAAAAGTTATATTTAAACATAAAGGATATGTGTTCGAACGGTACTCGTAAACCGTTCGAACACATATGTTAACGTTTGAACGTAAAAAAACATTCGAACGGACAAGGCAAATGGCAGGAAAACATCCCGCCAAAAAACAAGACAGCTGGATTACCGTTCAAACGTAATTTGTTATAGTTCGAACGGATTATTGCAGTGGTGGAAAAATATCCCGCCAATTAAACTATAGTATCATCTAATATGTCTATATATATTAATGTTGTTCTTTTATTCAAAAGGTGTAATGAAAAAAATAATATAAATAAACATTTACAATACCTTTTGAACAATTAGAAATTAAAGTTTGAACGGTTAATTTTCGAGCGATAATAAATCAATAACGTTCGAACACATATGTTAACGTTCGAACGTGAAAATTAGGAGGGAATTTTCTCCCGCTTAATATTTTCACGTTCGAACGGTTAGTAAATAACCGTTCGAACATGAAATGTTCTTCAAAAACACGACAGAACCTTACAATTCTGTTTCTCTCCTCCTGCTGTCGCTCCGTGTGGTCGCCCGAAGATTACCCCTTCGCATATCAGAGGTATTCTTTCTCAAACTAGCCCTTAAGCTCAAAAAAATTGTTCATCTCACTCCATTATTCTCAGATTATTACTTGTAGGATAGTTTGTGATTATTCTCGGATTATTCTCGGATTATTTCCTTTTCATCTTCAAAAATTCAGGTATTTCTTTTAAAATATAAATGTATGGTTTGAACTTTATATTTTGCAATGTTAGAAAGTTGTATGCTTTGAGATTGTTGTTTGTGTTTGTTAGAGTTTGGGATTAATGGAGTTTTCGGCGTTGTTGAAGACGACTGGAATCTGGAATGAATACGTTCGAACGGGTTCGGATTACCGTTCGAACGTATTCATTTTGTTCGAACATAGGTTCTCATAGTTCGAACGGATAATGACATTACATCAATAACGTATACAGAATACATTAGGTTTGGTATGGTTATAAATTATATGTACTACTAAATCACAAATAATTAGGACCAACTACCATTTAATATTGTTAATTCTAAATAAATAAAATTAATATTCAAATTAAAATACTACTAAATCTTTAAATTAAAATAGAAATAGTTAAGATTTAATAATACTTAAATACTTAAAGATAAATTAATAAGTTTAATATTCAAATTAAAATACTACTAAATCTTTAAATTAAAATAGAAATAGTTAAGATTTAATAATACTTAAATACTTAAAGATAAATTAATAAGTTTAATATTCAAATTAAAATACTACTAAATCTTTAAATTAAAATAGAAATAGTTAAGATTTAATAATACTTAAATACTTAAAGATAAATTAATAAGTTTAATATTCAAATTAAAATACTACTAAATCTTTAAATTAAAATAGAAATAGTTAAGATTTAATAATACTTAAATACTTAAAGATAAATTAATAAATTTAATATTCAATTAAAATACTACTAAATCTTTAAATTAAAATAGAAATAGTTAAGATTTAATAATACTTAAATACTTAAAGATAAATTAATAAGTTTAATATTCAAATTAAAATACTACTAAATCTTTAAATTAAAATAGAAATAGTTAAAATTTAATAATACTTAAATACTTAAAGATAAATTAATAAGTTTAATATTCAAATTAAAATACTACTAAATCTTTAAATTAAAATAGAAATAGTTAAGATTTAATAATACTTAAATACTTAAACATAAATTAATAAATTTAATATTCAAATTAAAATACTACTAAATCTTTAAATTAAAATAGAAATACTTAAGATTTAATAATACTTAAATACTTAAAGATAAATTAATAAAATTAATATTCAAATTAAAATACTACTAAATCTTTAAATTAAAATAGAAATAGTTAAGATTTAATAATACTTAAATACTTAAAGATAAATTAATAAAATTAATATTCAAATTAAAATACTACTAAATCTTTAAACTAAAATAGAAATAGTTAAGATTTAATAATACTTAAATACTTAAAGATAAATTAATAAAATTAATATTCAAATTAAAATACTACTAAATCTTTAAATTAAAATAGAAATAGTTAAGATTTAATAATACTTAAATACTTAAAGATAAATTAATAAAATTAATATTCAAATTAAAATACTACTAAATCTTTAAATTAAAATAGAAATAGTTAAGATTTAATAATACTTAAATACTTAAATATAAATTAATAAAATTAATATTTAAATTAAAATACTACTAAATCTTTAAATTAAAATAGAAATAGTTAAGATTTAATAATACTTAAATACTTAAAGATAAATTAATAAAATTAATATTCAAATTAAAATACTACTAAATCTTTAAATTAAAATAGAAATAGTTAAGATTTAATAATACTTAAATACTTAAAGATAAATTAATAAAATTAATATTTAAATTAAAATACTACTAAATCTTTAAATTAAAATAGAAATAGTTAAGATTTAATAATACTTAAATACTTAAAGATAAATTAATAAAATTAATATTCAAATTAAAATACTACTAAATCTTTAAATTAAAATAGAAATAGTTAAGATTTAATAATACTTAAATACTTAAAGATAAATTAATAAAATTAATATTCAAATTAAAATACTACTAAATCTTTAAATTAAAATAGAAATAATTAAGATTTAATAATACTTAAATACTTAAATATAAATTAATAAAATTAATATTCAAATTAAAATACTACTAAATCTTTAAATTAAAATAGAAATAGTTAAGATTTAATAATACTTAAATACTTAAAGATAAATTAATAAAATTAATATTCAAATTAAAATACTACTAAATCTTTAAATTAAAATAGAAATAATTAAGATTTAATAATACTTAAATACTTAAATATAAATTAATAAAATTAATATTCAAATTAAAATACTACTAAATCTTTAAATTAAAATATAAATAGTTAAGATTTAATAATACCTACTAATTAAGTTTTTGTTGTATTGTTGTATAAATAATATGTTGTTATTGTTTGACATATATTAGCATATTTTACATTGTTTGTTCATCAAAATAAACCTTAGACCCTTTCGAGAATTATCAATCCGGATGAATGCTTGATTGATAACTCTTGAATTGTCCAGAGTGGACAGTTTGGGATTGTAAGATCATTCTCGCAAACTATAGAACTATATCTGTTGTCGTCCAACATTATGATTTTGGTAGATTCATCCATTGTTCTCTGGATATGCAGTTTCGGTGATGGTGCAACGACGTGTTAATCGTCAGTGCACACAACCAAACGAGCATATTTGGAGAACTATGGGAAGATGCTGTCGAAATTTTGTTGGACGTGACAGATAATAGATCATAGGTTGGCGACTATGATCTTATAATACCGAACGGGATAGGACCAACTACCCGGTGAAAGGTGGCATACTCATTAATTGGTACATGATACATAGTTGTTTGCTGATGCATTACAATATTGTTTGTAATGAATATAGTTAGGCATGGATAAGAGTTGAATGAGAGTTAACGATCGATTGGGTCAGAATTACAATGTATATGCTGAAGGTGTTAAAAAATTCTTGGAGTTTGCATTGGGTACATGTGATAGTGATGGGCGTATCAGATGCCCATGCAGAGAATGCAGGAATTTGCGTTCTCATAAGATAGACTTGGTGAGAGAGCATCTGTTTGTCAAAGGTATTGATAAGGGTTATACTGATTGGGTCTTACACGGTGAACCATATCCAACTTCATTTGAAGCTCCACATGAAGAAGAAGAGATCGATGAAGATGTACAACCAGAGATTGTTGGAGATGATTACGATGAGGATATGGAGGAAATGTTAGGTGACATCGGTGCGGGAATGTTTATGAATGAAGGTGACACGGACACATCAAGCTCAAATGATGGGGGCCATAACACTTTTGCACGCTTGTGGAATGATTCACAGCGTGAGCTATATCTAGGATGCAGAAGACATAGTAAGTTGTCGTTTACCGTAAGATTGCTTCACATAAAATCAATGTGTCGATTATCTATTAAGGCAGTCAATATGTTACTTGAGCTGTTTAAAGAGGCATTGCCGACAGACAATACTTTACCTCGTAACTTCTATGAAGCAAAAAAGTTGAAACGAGGACTCGGATTTGATTACAACGTAATACATGCATGTAAGAATGACTGCATATTATTTTGGCGAGAGAATGAGCAGTTGAACGAGTGTCCTATATGCCACGAGTCAAGATGGACATCGGACAAGGCAAATGTTCCGCAAAAGGTCATACGCCACTTTCCATTGATACCTAGATTACAACGATTATTTATGTCACGCGCAACGGCTGTGGATATGACATGGCACTCATCAGACAGAGTAAGGAACGATAATATTTTGTCACATCCTGCTGACTCCCAGGTGTGGAAGGAATTTGATCAAGAACACCCATGGTTTGCTGAAGAACCGCGTAACGTAAGACTTGGGTTGGCAACAGATGGATTTAATCCTTTTGGGAACATGAGCACTAGTCATAGTACTTGGCCAGTTGTACTTATGCCGTATAATCTACCACCGTGGAAGTGTATGAAAGATCCATATTTCATGATGAGTTTGTTCATCCCAAGTCCGAGGTCACCGGGAAATGATATAGACATACACTTACAGCCATTGATTGCAGAATTGAAAGATTTGTGGGAGAATGGGGTTGTCACATTTGATTCGTCAACAGGCAAGTTGTTCAAGATGCATGCTGCGGTGTTGTGGACAATAAATGATTTTCCAGCTTATGGGAATTTGTCAGGTTGGAGTACTAAGGGGAAAATGGCATGTCCAACTTGTAACAAATATACCAAATCTGAATGGCTTACGTACGGGAGGAAATTATGTTTCATGGGTCATCGTCGATTTTTACCTGGTGACCATAGATGGCGTGGAAATTCTAGAATGTTTGATGGAACTGTTGAATGGGGCCAACCTCCACCATATTTGTCTGGCGAAGATGTACTTGCACAATTTATAAATGTTGGTTGTAATGAATTTGGTAAAAAACAACGAAAGAGAAAACGAGCTACGAATGAGTTGAATTGGACAAAGAAGAGTATATTTTTCGAACTCCCGTACTGGTCGAAGTTAAAATTGCGACATAGCCTTGATGTTATGCATATTGAAAAAAATATTTACGAATCCGTATTGGGAACATTGATGTCAATTGAAGGAAAAACAAAGGATACAATAAACTCAAGGAAGGATTTGAAGCGGTTGGGAATAAGACGGGAAATGCAGTTGCAAGAAAATGGTTCGTCTGTCTACATGCCGATTGGGTGGTATACATTGTCAAGGAATGAAAGGGTTACATTTTGTGAGTGACTAATGAAGATCAAATTACCAGACAGTTATGCCTCGAATCTAACAAGGTGTGTAAGAACAAATAATTGGAAAATAACTGGATTAAAAAGTCATGATTGTCATATTTTCTTACAGCATATCTTGCCTATTGGTATCCGTGGGTACTTGACCAGAGATGTGCGTGTGGCTTTGACTGAGTTGGGTGCATTTTTTAAAGACTTATGTGCTAGGACGTTGAATGTAGAAGCTTTGGATCGAATGGAACGAGAAATTGTCATAATATTGTGTAAGCTAGAAAATATTTATCCACCGTCATTCTTCGATGTCATGGTTCACCTAGCCGTTTATTTGCCACGTGAGGCTCGACTTGCAGGACCAGTTCAATATAGATGGATGTATCCCATTGAACGATTTCTTGGAAAGTTGAAACGTACAGTGGGTAACAAGGCCCGTCCAGAAGGATCAATTGCAGAAGCATATATTGACGATGAGTGGCATACCTTCTGTTCCAAATATTTCCATGGAGTTGACACTCGGTTTGATCGGCCAGAAAGAAACTTTGACGTTGACCGAGCAAGACAACAGAATATATTTTCTGTATTTTCCCAACAAGTTCGTCCAATTGGTGCAGTGCGTGGTTATGACTTGTGTGGAAGAGAGTTCGAGAAAGCTCAGTGGTACGTGCTGAACAATTGCCCTGAGATAGAGAACTACTTGAAGTAAGTTATAACTTTTTCTTAATTTAAATTGCCTCATTAATTTTAAAAAAATACAAAATATAAATTATTTGTGGTAATCATCAATTTCAGTGATCATATTAACGTGCTCAAGGAACTAGGAGTAAATGATATAAACCAAAAACATGAAGAGGAGTTCCCAAGATGGTTTGAAGAACGGGTAATGAAATTACATATGCGTTACTCAATAACAAATGAAAAATTATTAATTTCAACTTTGATATAGTATACGCTTTACTCAATATGTAGGTTGTACAATTGCATGCGAATAATCCAAATGATATATCTGATGAACTGTATGCATTGGCGCGTGGCCCATCGAGACGCGCTGCTCGATTTTCTGCATGTATTTCTCGGGGAAGTAGGTATCACACACTAGATCGAGATTGTTATAGGAAAACCCAAAATAGTGGTGTCCTAGTCGAAGGAAGTCATGATGGAGAAAATATTGATTTCTATGAGGTTATTGTCGATATAATTGGAATGAAATATTTGGGAGAGCTTGCGGTGTATCTGTTTAAGTGTGATTGGTGGGATTTAAGCAATCCTCGTACTGGAGTCCGTGATGATGAATATTTTTTGAGTGTTAATACATCAAAAAAATGGTATGAAGATGATCCTTTTATTTTGGCTTCTCAAGCATCTCAAGTATTCTACTTAGATGACCCGAAGTTAGGAAATCAATGGCGAGTAGTTCAAAAATATTCTCCAAGAAATATATATGATGTTATCCCTCAGGCGGAAGGACAAGATGAAGAAGAAGATGACTCTTCTACTCAAGAAGCATACCAAGAGAGTCAACCCGCCTTAAATTTGTTTGTGGATTTGAGCCAGTATGAGATGATTCCATTAAATAGAGAAGATATTGAGGCTGAAATTGTTGATGCGACAGTTGAGGAAAATGTTGAATCATCTGAAGTATCTACAGATGATGAGAGCGAATTGTCAAATGAAACTGATACAGATTCTGATTGACCAATTATGTGTTAACATTACACTTGATGACAAATATTTTACTTATTGAATGTATCAGTAGTTTGAAATTATGCCGCCAAAGAGGAAGGAAGTTCGCAACCCATCTCCACCTGTTCCTAGCTCTCCTTCATTGTCACCATTAGAGATTGATTTTACAGAACAAGGTAAAAATCTAATACTCATAAAAGTTATTAATTAAGGTCCTATAATAGAGATATAAATGAAATTGATTACAATGTTATATTTTATAGAATCTACAGTACAATCTCGTCAAGGTCGAGGCACCACTAGAGGGGTGACGTTGGAAAAATATCGGAAGGTGGGTAAGATCAAGGTTAACATTCCTGACGAACATACTGGGGGCGAAGGACAACCAGCAGCTTGGCTTGCATCACATGTGGGTGCTCTTACACGAACTTACGCACCTTTGGCAACGACTTCATGGAAGAAAGTCTCCCAAGATGTTAAAGAGCTTATCAAGAAGCGTTGTTTGGTAATGTTTAAAACATTGATTTAGTAGAATAAATTTCTATATTTTACTTAAATTTAGAATATTATAAATGATAATGTGTTTGTGACTATTTTTTTAAGGATGATTTCGAATTAAATTTTGGTCGGAGAGAGGAGCGTAAGACTGTGGAAGAGCTTATGGGTAATGCATTCCGTAAATATAAGGCGAGGTGTCATGAGTATTAGAATAAGTTTGAGAAGAAGGAAGATGCACGCCAACATCCTTTCCAGGATGTCCGACCTTCTGAGTGGGAAAAACTTTGTGACATGTTTGAGGATCCATCATATCAGGTATAATGAAATTTAATTATTTTACTTGTCCTATCTGGCATTTCACTTCATCATATTTTCAATTTCTTTGCAGGAGCGAAGTTCTATAAACAAAACAAATAGATCAAAATTGAAGATTAATCATCATGCAGGCTCAAGATCTTTCCATCGCCTTTCTAAGAAATTGGTATTGCTATTTTTTTTATTGGATATAGTTAATTATTTGGATGAATCATAATGACTTTATATCTTAACACATTTATTGTAGCAAGATTCAGATACTAATTATGATCTGACAAAATTATATGCTGCATCGCACACTGATCGTAATGGAGAGTGGACTCATCCTGATGCCCATGAAAATTATGTAAGTTTTATAACCTGTTTTAATTAAATATATTAGAATATTTATGACGATATTAATTCTTTATCTTATATATGGCTAGGATAAAATGATTGCCCTACGTGCTGAATCTGCGTCAGATCAAAATTTCTCAACAAGTGATATTGAGATTTTTACACAAGTCCTGGGTCAACGTTCAGGATATTTGAGGGGTTTGGGTCGTTGTGTAAAGCCTGGTCCCTCTTCCTCTTCTTCTGGGAATGCATCTATGACTTCTATAGCGCTAGAGAATGCGAATTCCAGAATCGAAGAATTGACTGCAAGACAGCATGAGTTAGAGGCTCAATTGGCAAAACAAGCAGATATGGAGATGCGCCTCAAACAACATGAAGAACAACAAGAAGAGTTCAGAAGACAGATGCAACTCCAAATGCAGCAGCTTATGCAACAGTACAGGCCTCTAAGCAACTGATGGATTTTGGGATTATCTATTTATGTACGAACAATGCCCGTCTCGACTGTTATTTATTTAATTTGCGCTTATTTTAACACTTTTGTGAGTGTTAAACAGTTTCTAATGTATTTTTTCAAATAGTATGAATGTCTATTTGGTTTTCTATTATTGATTTAAATTAAAGAGATATCGTTCGAACGAACGTAAAACGTTCGAACTCTATGTAACGACAATAGCGTTCGAACGTAAACGTAATGTTCGAACGAAATTTATGTTCGTAGAGTTCGAACGATCACACAACGTTCGAACGTAAATAATTTCAGTCGTGTTCGAACATAGCCTATACCGTTCGAACCCATATACCGTTCGACCTGACCATTTAACTTTTGAACACAAAGACAATTCATAACGTTCGAACGAATTCATGTGTGTTCGAACATATTTCAAAATCGTTCAAACACGTCACTACTGTTCGAACTTAAAATTTTTTCCGTTCGAACCATTTTCTAGGACGAATTTAAACCGTGACAAAAAAAATTTTCGTTCGAACGTGTTCGAACTGTTTCCTTCAATTTCGTCCCAAAAGAAATTTTTTGGGACGAAATGGTGATTTTCGTCCCAAAATACCTTTTGGCACAGTGATATTGGAACGACTTTGGGACGAATTTTTTTCGTCCCAAAAATTATTTTGGGACGAAATTGGGGTCTTTTGGGACGAAAATTTTCGTCCCAAAAGACCCTTTCTGTTGTAGTGCCATAATCTAGATAAGATGATTGCAGTGCTTTCTTCACAAATGCAAATCACAATTGCATTCAACAAATCTTCAAGTTGGATTTCAAAACTATTTTTGTAGTGGTTCTCATCCTTGGCTTGGCTAAGAAACAAGGGTCCGAGCATAATTTATTAGTCCCATTGCTTATTTATTTTTATTTGTTTTGAATGTATGCACTACAATTTAAATAATGGAATTTTTGTCAAATTCCCCCACCCCAACCTCTTGTACTCTCCTATTTAGTTTTAATTAATGAAAGTTTGATTAAAGATTAAAAAAAAAACATAATGCATCACATTAAAATTTTCCATTGATTTCGTCTCCAGGGCATGATCAAATAATGCCTGCTCCACACAATACAATGACTTACTATTGACATGATCACAATTTTATTTGTAAGATGACTTAATTTTAAACTTCTCTTGCCAATCAAATCACACAATGTGGAGGATCTTGTGTCGTACACATCAACTTGTAAATATAATTAACCTTATTTTTTTGCTTACTCTTTTGTGTTAGAATATTATGTTACAATATTAGCATATTTAAAAGATATTCATAATTGTTAATGTCGTGTTTCATATGCCTTTGAGTTAGGTTTTCAAAATTGGGCCTGCGAAAATAGAGGAGAAGGCAATTGAAAGAGGGTGGCCTTGGACCCGGGGAGTATTCGATGCCAAAATTAGTATCGTATTTTGAAAATTTGTAAATAATGAAAGAGTTAAGGGATTAGAGAGCGTTTCTCGCTCTTGGAAATTGCTATTTATACCGAGTGTTTCTCTAACATTAGAAATTTCAATGTTGTTGTTTTATATCCAAATATAAAAATAATATACTATTTAAATAGGTTGGTGGAAAATATTCCTTCCAACCTAATGTAGGGCGGCTAGAAATAAAAAAAAAAAAAAGAGAAAAGAAATGGAAGCCCTACGTTATTTAAATATTGATATTTTCTAGATGAGATTTAAATAGAGAAATACTTTGTGTCCCAAAAATGGATCCCAAATTTGTGCCCCGAATGACTTTTTTTTTTTTTTTTTACTTCGTGATTAAGAAAGCGTTTTTTAACGATGTTATGAATTTTTTATTTTTTTAAAAAATGTTTATAATGATTAAAAAAATACATGAAAAATAAAAAATAAAAAAGTGAAATAGACCGTTCGGGATCCTTATTCGGGACCCATTTTCGGTGAACGTAGCGATGCTCATTTCAATATAGTGCTTCTGATCATCCTTGGCTTGGCTAAGAAACAAGGGTCAGAGCCTAATTTATTGGTCCCATTAGTTATTTATTTTTATTTGTTTTGTTTGTATGCACTGCAATTTATATAACAGAATTTTTGTGATCAAGTTCCCCCACCCCAATCTCTACATTTTCTACACCATCTTCACGTGCGGTTGGTATAATTTGCCGCCGCTAAGTAAGCTCTCAACTCCCAGTACCTACTACTTATTCAAACTTCTTGACAAAATTAGTCTGACCGATCAAAACGCTAATCTGTCTTATATATGTTGTCAGCTATACACATGGGAAAGGGACTTTTTTATTCTTTTGAGTTGTTGGCATGCATGCATGAAGTAAATTTGATTTTATATATATTAAGGAAAAAGTTAGTTTGCCCACCAATTGTTACCGTTCTATTTGACTGTTCAGAAATTTTTATTTTTATTTTGTTTACTTGATGTATAATTTTTTCTACCATCTACCAACTCGAGCGATACGAATGCTACACAAAATCAATTTGAAACCGATCCGATTAATTATATATATATATAGCAGCCAATCCTGATCAATAGTCGGCTCCCTTGACAAACTCTTATAATATATACTAGATTCTTTGAAATTCGTGCATGATATCGTCACAAAGAGATTATAGCCACCAGGATCGATATAAAAAGGTCATATGGTTGAAGGCTAAAGCATATGTTCCACAACAATCCATTTAAACAGAAAAGCAAAGCTTCAGTACTAATGGCTTACGCAATGCATCTTAGCATTCTTGATTCAATCCGAAATTGCAAACTCTCTACATTGCTCCCACCTAAAAGACCCGTCTCAGCTTTAACAAGAGGAAAAGGTGGCGATGTACCTCATCCTTTTCAAAGAATGGCCCCTGAAGAAAACTCAAGTATTGACTCTACTATCGTCCGACGATCAGCAAATTACCATCCTACCATTTGGCATTATGATTACATCCAATCAATAAGAAGCGAATATGTGGTAAAGTGTGCGATTTCTATTTTTTTATTGTTTGTGTCAATAGTTTTTATAATTGTTGTTGGTTTATTTGAGAATTGGTTTATTTGTAGGGGGAGTTATTCACCCGAAAGATTGAGAAGCTTAAGGAAGAAGTAACAATGATGTTTCAGAACGTGGTGGATCCTATAAAGCAATTTGAGCTAATTGACACTTTGCAAAGACTTGGAGTATCTTACCACTTTGAGGACGAAATAAGGAGGATATTGGAAAATAAACACATTACTAATCATAATGGTGATGTTTGCGAGAAGCAAAGTTTATATGCCACAGCAATTGAGTTTAGGCTCATGAGACAACACGGATATGATATACCTCAAGGTAAACTAAATACCAGTAATGCTTTGACAAAAAATAAGTATCATACTCATCTCGTTTATTTTTTAACAATTGGTGAGCATTGTTGATTGTAGACACATTCAAAAGTTTCTTCAATGAAAAAGGGGATTTCAAAGAATGTCTATGTGTTGACATTGAAGGAATGCTTGCTTTGTATGAAGCCTCATTCCACTTGAGAGAAGGTGAAAGCATCTTGGAGGAAGCAAGAGATTTTGCAACCAAACATCTTAAAGAGTATGTGGATCAAAGCAAAGATCAATGTCTTTGTACGATGGTGAATCATGCCCTAGAGCTTCCATTGCATTGGAGAGTGATAAGGTCTGAAGCAAGGTGGTTCATTGATGCATATAGAAGAAGAGAAGATATGAACCCTACCTTGCTTGAGCTTGCAGAAATGGATTTTAATATGGTACAAGCAGTTCACCAAGAAGATCTAAAAGAAGTGTCCAGGTAAAAAGACATGTTTATCCTCATTTTATAACTTGGATCTTAGCCGAAAAAGCTACAAGGAGGTTTAGGGCATGTTTAAATACTTGAAGTATTTTAGAAATTGTGAACAGTAGAGTGAAATGATTTGAGTGAAGATGTTTTATAAGAGTTTTGAGAAAGAAGAAAGAAAAAGTTGAATAAAAATATTATAAAATTAAAAAAATTATTTGAATATAATTTTTTTAATATAATTTTTATTTTGAAGTTTGTAAAAATTATATTGATTCTTGATTTTCAATATTGATTTGGTAATGATTTGGTCAAAAGATTGGAAATTTAAAATTAAAAAGTACTTTTAGTTTGAGTAACGTTTGGGAATGAAATTTTGAGAATTCGCATGTTTGCCAAATATCTCCTTACTTGATATATATTAGGTTAGAGAGGAAAGAAAATGCAATATATGCTCGATTTCTAAAACTAATATTATTTTCTTGTCTCGCACAAAAGGTGGTGGAGGAGTACTGGCCTGGGAGATTTGAGCTTTGCAAGGGATAGAGTGGTGGAAAATTTCCTTTGGGCAACGGGAGCATTATTTCAACCTCAATTTGGACATGAGAGGAGAATGTTAGCAAAGCTCGGTGCATTGTTGACAATTGTAGATGATGTCTATGATGTCTATGGCACTTTAGAAGAACTTGAGCTCTTCACGGATGCTATTGAAAGGTTTGTATTAACAGCAGCACACCTCAAATACTTCAAATATGGCTGCTTATCTTTGATGCAAATACTTACATATAATTTGTTCATGTGATCTAGATGGGATGTCAACGAAATGGAACAACTTCCTTATTATATGCAAATTTGTTTCCTTTCTGTCTACAACACGGTTAATGAAATGGCTTTTGACACTCTCAAGGAAAAGGGATGCAACATCGTTTGGTACATGAGAAAGGCGGTAAGGCCCAGACTTTCTTTTTCATCACTATTTACCCTAGAACTTATTATCTATAATAACTCTTCTAATTCATTGATCCACCACAAATCTTTTAGTGGGCAGATATATGCAAATCTTATTTGTTGGAGGCAAAATGGTTTTACAATGGATATACACCAACCCTTCAAGAATACCTTGAATATGGATGGATGACAATAACAATAGCAAATATACTGGTGCATTGTTATTTTTTCGTCACAAATCCCATAACAAAGGAAGCCTTGGATTCATTGGAAGAGTATCCCGATATAATTCGTTTATCATCATTCATTGTGCGACTTGCAGATGATCTCGGAACATCTACGGTTAGGAAAACATACTATCCTAATTCTTTTATCAACATTTATTTTGGGCTACTTCACATGAACATAGGATAACATGTTTTTATGTGTTTTGTAACCTAGGACGAGTTAAAGAGGGGGGATAATCCCAAATCAATCCAATGCTACATGAACGACACTGGTGCCAGTGAGGAAGATTCTCGTCAATACATGAGGTCCTTGATTAGTGCAACATGGAAGACAATTAATGGAAATCGCATTGCAAGTTCTCCATTCTCTGAAACATTTAATGAGATCGCAACGAACATTGCAAGGGTGTCCCAGTTCATGTACCAACATGGAGATGGGCACGGCATTGTAAACCGTGAGACGAAGGACCGGGTGCTAGCGTTGTTTATTCACCCCATTCCCATAGCTAAGAATTGATGAATGATTGGCAAAATGACATATATATTTCTACTTTTTTCCATGTTTGTTTCTTATATTTGTAGACTGGATCATATGTCAAAGGTAACTTGTCTGTTTACCTCACTAATAATACCGCTCCTTGCGAAATTAAATGATGTACAAGCCAATCAAAATTCAATAAAGTCTCTTGTTTCTCTTGGAAGGAAATACAAGTTTGATCTCTATAATATTATTGATGTATCACATGTTACATTTCTTTCCTGACATATATATATATATATCCCTGCATGCACACAATGTAGATCAAGCCGAATTGATTTCTGACTGCGTGCATGTAACTATTTTTACGTACTTTTTTATTGTTCATCTCAATAGTTTTTGCATTGTCGGGACTAATTGACTGATAAAGAGAAACATTTATTGGTGTTAGTATTTTTTAATAAATAGTGTTTTGTAACGTCTTTTTAATGTTCTCATTAAGATTGGGAGTTACAATGGATTAATTGTTTTTTTTTTTTTTTTTTTACTGTAAAACATATATTTCATTTCAAAGATTAAACATTACACAGTTTGTCAAACAGCAACTCCATGCACACTTCCTCAGGGCATTTCTCAACCCTAACTAATTCCTCTCTATGAGGAAAAGCCAATCTAGCCAGTTTGTGTGCTACCTTATTTCCTTCCCCATGTTCATGTATAATATCCCATCCCTCTCTATTAACAAAGAAAGCTCTAATATCATCAATCAAGTGTCCATAATAGGAGCACGTCTTCTTAGCTATCAACAACCTGCACCACTACCAGTGCATCTCCCTAAAAAATGACATCAGTCAAGTTCAACTCCACGCACAATTCCACTGCCCTCCACAGAGCGATAATCTCAGCCACCACCGGCTTAAAGACACCCTTCTTCCTCATACATAGTGAAATCTGAACTTCCCCCATTGAATCTCGAATGATAATTCCAGCCCCCATTCTGCTATTCTTCAAGTCCACAGCAGCATCCCAATTCAGCTTTAATTTGTAATCTATTGGTCCCTACCACCTAATTTGATATCTCACCACACCTTGAGGATGAACTGCTAATTTGGTCCCTTGTTGAAACATCTCTAGACTTCTCTTAGCAGATATTAGCAGACTTAGATTTGTGAAAGTTTGTTCAAAGACAAATCTGTTTCTGCGCATCCAAATATCCCTAATAGTGACAGCCACCCATTCTAACTCATCTGCAGATACTCTCTTACAAAGAGAGTCCCATAACACCAAGAAGTCCTCTGATCCATGCCATTTTTTAACAGAAGCAGGGAATTCCAGCCACACATCAAAAGCAACACTGCAACCCCACAACACAAGCTCTACAGTCTCCACTTCCCTCATGCAAACAGGATAGAGCTAGGAGTCATAAATCGTCCTTATGAATAGGTTTTTCTTGGTTGGAAGACATTCATTTAAAGTCTTCCACAAAAAGGTCTTCACAACACCCGGGACATTCAACCTCCATAGCCTCCTCCATACTTCTATCAAGCTATCTATCTCACGGATTAATTGTTGGATCACTAATTGAGTCCTTATTATTAAAAAATACCATCCAGTGTAACCCATAAAAAAAAAAAAAATGTCTGCATTTCTTTATTTTGGAATAAAACACCTCTTGGTCCCGCTGCCTCTACGTTATGGTTCAAGATAAGCAGTTTTTTCCTTAAGAAAACAAAATGAACACTAAAGTGGTTTTCTATTTTATATATATACATATATATACTATTTAATGTGCAACGTGCAAAGCACATTTGTCCAATTGCATTGCACGTTATGCCTAGTTGTCAAAACTACATGCTTACTTATCTGGTTATGTCATCCCTATTTTTTGAAAATTTTATATAATGATTATCGACATTTTGTTCCCTCATAAATATGAGAGTTTTCAAGTTTAAAATGCTCCCAAAAAGAAAAAAGTAATGCTAGTTACAGTTATACGTTGTGCAAAAATCACGTATTATTTTTAAGAAAGAGTGAATTTATTATCAAGAAAATCATTTTTTTATGTAGATCTTATATTTAATTTACTTTTTTAAAAGAGTATGCAATGCTTGCATAGTTTATAATTGCAAATATAATTTCTAAACAAAATAAGTAGGTACTAATGGTTACGAAAAGGGAAATATCTTAGTAACAAAAGAATTATATAAAAGTAAATCATAAACTTATACGGATTGATATAATAAGTTTGATTGTAAAGTTACTTTTGTTATAGAGTAGATCTAAAGAATACCATAAACGCAAGTCAATTTATGAATTTTCTTTTAGGTAATATTTGTGCTATGTAATTGTGAGGGGAGTTATCCCCTGGGTCAGACTAGGAGAAAGGCCAGAGTCGGGCGCCGAACAAGGATAAAGGGCTCGGGTAGAACCTAGACATGAAGTCTGGGCCAAGCCGAGCACACTAAGAAGACCCGGGCCCTAGCCCAACTAAGAGGTCTAGGCCTGGTCGTGTATACTTCAAAGACCCAACTAAAGAAGATGGGAAGATAGGAAACTGTGGCAAACATATGGCAGGGAAGACAGTCTGGAAATCACTAGCCGATGGACAGGTACAGTCACCGACTCTCAATATCACCACGTAGACATGACAGAAAGAGAAGAAAAGCTAAGGAAGGCACGCCGCATTAATGGAGGATATGAAACTTAGAGAGGAAGGCACGTCATATTAATGAGGTAAAAGGAAACTTAGAGGGGAAGATATAACGCATTGAATGCAATCCAAGACTTGTAACACACTGGGAGAGGTCCAGTGTCTGGAGCAATCACTATCAGACCTGAACATCTTATAGCATGACAGATGGGCAACATGAGTGTCCAATCTCCTACCGAGTGACACCCCACTACCATGAAAGTCAGACCATTGGGTGTAAATAGGCATCACCCATGATCGATAAAGGGGTTAACATCTACATACATTTCTATTACTGCTTTAATTCCAACATTGAGACTAACTTGAGCGTTGGAGGTACCATAGACCCCGAGCTCCCGATTCTCCTCCTTGCAGGGAAGGTTCCGAGAGCTACCAGCGTGGAGAAGCAAGATCTGAAGCAATCGAAGGAAGAATCGATGAACAGGCTGTGACCATACAGAAACTCATGGACGACATGGAGCCCCATTTTTAGGAGAATGCTGTCTTGTGAAGGGGCGACAGGGAACCAGAAGGAGAACAACAATGCCATAACTCTGAGACCCGTCAAACTCCAAACACACCAGCGACGGAGGAAGAATGACGTAGTGTGCACCACCTGATCCAGAAGCTCCAAAACAAGTATGATGAGGTGGTCAAACGGGTTGGCCCACCATCAGCTGTGGACCAACTTCTCACTAGTGCCGAGCTGCAGTATATCGCCAAGGTTATGGTGGTACCTTTACCTCTGAGGTTCAAAGTTCCACAGATAGACGCATACGATGCATCAAAAGGTCCCTTGGAACATTTGGAAACTTTAAAGGCCCGTATGACCTTGCACGGTTTCCTTAGTGAAGTTGCATGCAGAGCGTTCCTCCGTACGTTGTAGGGAGCGACACGAGCTTGGTTTGGGTCCCTACAGCATAGGATTATCATTGACTTCATCGAGCCAGCCTGTCTCTTCTTAACACAGTTCATGGCCAGCTGGAAGAGGAGAAGACTTGTTGCCTACCTTCTGACAATGAAGTAAAGGGACGATGAGAGTCTAAAGTCATACCCCTCTCGCTTCAATAAAGAGCGTATGCTGACGAATGACGAAGATGAGAAAATCACCTTGGCAACACTATTAGGTGGGATCTGGCCTCACAACCCCTTCATGAAGAAGATTGCTTGAAAACTCCGACTTCGTTATGGGAGTTCATGAACCGAGTACACAACTTTATAAATGTCGAAGATATACTTCGAGCATTGACGGCCCCCAAACAAACTGAAATGGAAAGAGCGGACAAGAAGGCATCTAACCATAGAAGAAGGTCAAGCTGAGAAATCAATAAGGAAAGGACCCATGAAACAAAGTGTAAGGAAGAGCAAACCTCGCGTGGGAAAGCTAGGCCACGCATACATTCCAGCCTAGTAGTAGAAACAAAGAGAGCCAAACTCCCAAGACGAGCGAGGATGGGATTCATCCCATCCCATATACTGCACCTACAACACTGGTGGCCACCAAACCGAAGATTGTTTTACCATGAGGTGAAAAATTGAGGAAATGGAAACTCAAATAGATTAACGTGGTAACGAGAGACATAGTCAACAACGTGATGATCGTGGGCACCCTTAAAGAAGCCAAAGTCCTACAAGGAGAAGCAGGAGCCCTGCCAGGAGAAACATAAATCTTACCTAGAGGAGCATGAGCCCTCCCTGGAGAAACCGAAGCCCTGCTAGGAGAAGTAGGAGCCTTGCCCAGAGAAGCGAAAGCCCTGCCAAGAGAAGAATTGTAGACCGACATAGAGCAAGCTTGCATTGAAGGAGCCCATATAGAGGAGAACCCTAATAAGCGAAATTCGTACAATATTTGGAGGATATGCTGGGGGAGTGACTACCTCACAACATGAAGGGCCCATGCCAGGAAAGCTAGTTATGAAGAAGTGTTCACCACCTATAGGCCACCCCTAGTATCAAAGGCCAGCCAAGAGAGCACTTTATAACTTTAAGTGAAAAGGACGAAAAAGGCTTGTTGTGCCCCCATGATGATGACTTGGTCGTGATGGTGCAAATTGCCAACTATTTGACAAGGAGAGTGTTGATCGATAACGGCAGCTTTGCCGATATCCTATTCTGGGAGGTGTTTATTCGAATGGGGATCACGCTAGACCAGTTGTGCCTACTGCCAACACCCCTCAAAGGCTTCACTAGAGACAAGGACCAGCCTATCGGAGCAATCACTCTGCCCATCTTGGCCAGAATAGCCCTCAAAACGACAGCCCTCATGGTAGAATTTCTTGTGGTGAAAGCTCCCTCCTCCTATAACGCAATTCTCGAACGTCCAGCCTTGAACCGCTTGAGGGCGGTAACTTCCATATACCATCTTAAGGTAAAATTTTTGACTTCATCTGGGGTGGGAGAAATGCATGGTGAGCAAAAAATCACAAGAGAATGCTATGCGTGTGAAATGAAGCTCGAAGCAATAGAGGTCTGAACTCTCAAAGAAGACTGAGCTAGACAGATAAGTGAGAGATGAAGAGGCCTTACGGCAAGCAGAACCCAACGAACCGTTAGTCCTGGTGCCAGTGGACCCTGGAAGGTCGTAGCACACTGTCTGAATGGGGACCAAGATGCCTACTGAGTTGAGCCATGCCATGAGACAACTCCTTGCCGAACACGAAGATGTGTTCGCATGGAGCCACGAAGAGATGCTCGGAATTGATGCATCAGTAATCGAACACTGCCTCAATGGGAACCCCAAGGAGAAAAGAATCAAGCAAAAACATTGTAGATTCAGTGTAGAGAAGTATGCGGCCATCGTCTTCTAGATGTAGGGTTCATCCAAGAGGTACACTACCACGAGTGGCTCTCCAATGTCGTCTTGGTAAAGACAATGAGCAGTAAGTGGAGGATGTGTGTGGACTTCACTGACCTAAATAAAGCTTGCCCAAAGGATAAGTTTCCTCTACCAGGGATAGGTTTAATAGTAGATTCAACAGCCAGGTATCCCCTACTCAGCTTCATGGATGCATACTCAGGATACAACCAAATCAGGATGAACTCAGATGATGAAGAAAAAATGGCTTTTATCACCAACCGAGGACTATATTGCTATAGGGCAATGCCATTCGGTCTCAAAAACGTGAGGGCAACATACCAGAGATTGGTTAACCAAATGTTCAAAGCTCAAATTGGGCGGAATATGAAAGTCTACATAGACGACCTCCTAATCAAGAGGAGGAAACCCGAACAACATCTTAACGATCTTAAAGAAGCCTTGTAAGTACTCAGAAAATACAAAATAAAGCTCAACCCGTTAAAATGTGCCTTTGGCGTAGAGTCAGCGAAATTCTTGGGCTTCATGGACTCTGAGCGTGGAATCGAGGCCAATCCTGAGAAGGTCAAGGCAATTGTGAATATGCCGCCACCACAGACGATCAACGAAGTCTAAAGATTGGTGGGAAGGGTGACTGCCCTAAGACATTTCATAGCTACATCAACCAACCGTTGTCTTCCTTTCTTTAAGATCCTTAGGAAAGCACGAGAATGGGACGACGAGTACGGCCGTGCCTTCAGCAAATTAAAAGAATACTTAGCCCATCCATTGCTCCCTAGTCAGACCAGTCCCTAGGAGGACCTAACCACATACCTTGCAATAACACCGAATGCCATATCCGCTGTACTGACTTGGAGCAGTCCAACAGCTTGTCTATTATGTAAGCAAAGCCTTCCAAGGAGCAAAGGCCAGATATCCCCGAACGGAAATGTTAGCATTCGCATTGGTCATCGTCGTTAGACGACTAAGGCCATATTTCCAGGCCCACGCAATAAAGGTACTCATAAATGTCCCACTGATGAAAATATTGCAGAAACCCAATATATCCAACCGAATGACTGACTGGGCAATCGAACTGAGTGAGTTCAAAATCGAATACCTCATCTGTACTATAATTAAAGGGTAGGTATTGACGGATTTTGTGGCTGAATTCTCAGACTTTCCAGAAGAGATAACCATTGCACCCCAAGGCAAACCCTGGTAGGTCTACGTCGACGGCTCAACATCCAAGCTGAGGAGTTTGAATAATATTTGCATTTAAGTGATGTTTAGATATTGAAACGAGATGAGATAAAACCAACTCAACTTCCAAACAAAGGAGTTTAATACTACTTTTTTTTTCATATGATATTGAGATGCTTTATAAAAAAGAAAAAGACAGTGTGTAGATACTTTTGAGGATTTTTTCATGCTAAAGAGAGGTGTTTTCTCTAGTAGAGATTTGTACCCAACCCCTTGTGCAGAGTTGGTTCGAGGTATATGAGGATCAATTGAGCTATTGTATCCTAGAGAAAACAAGTCAAGAGTATGCCACTCTACTGCACTGGTTTGTTTGAAACTTTGTAATTTTTATTTTACTATTGTGTATTTCACTAACAATTTGCAGGGAGAGTCATACCCCAAAAAAGTTGATAACATGACCGGAGAAGCGATAGTAATGTCTCATAAACTGATGTATGGAACCTTTAAATTAGCAACTCGAGTTGAGTAGTGTATATCTTGCAGAGGCTTGAAGTATATTACGGCCGCTTTGAGGATGACATGAAAGAGGATATTGGAATATATATATATATATATATATATATATATAATACTGATCATGATCATGGTGATCATGCTGTTGGACTTGGCTTGCTCATCATTATGTAGTACCTCCTCTTAGGGCTGAGCAAAAGTTCAAAAATCTGATTCATAATCTGCCTCCATTCTGACTTCGCTCCGATTTGGAAAAAACAGAGTCAGAGTCGAAATCTGATTTTTTTTTTTTTAGTCGGAGTCAAAGTCGAAGTCGGACGTGTCGCTGGACCGACTCCAACTCCAATCCGATCTAACTCCGACTTTATGCACCAACTCCGACTTTGACTTTGAATCCGATTATGATATTGTACATATGTTATAAAAATATGTATTTATCTATATATTTATCGTATATACTACTATAGTTATATAGTTATATAACTAGAACTTATATGGTTAGCTTGAATAATATATTAGTATGAGCTAGTTATTATAAAATAATATACTTATACAATAATACAAATAGACTAATGATAGTTTAGTATATGTAAAAATCATAGTATTATTATCATACATCATTAAGTATAGAAATAAGTTAGACACTAGTATTTAAATAAGTCTAGTATAATAAGTTAATAACACATATATTAATTTACTAAAGTATAATAACATGGAATTAGACACTAGAAAGTTTAGTATATAATTAAGCCAGAAATAAGTTAGACATTAGTGTAATAAGATGTAATTAAACAATATAATTTAAGTCTTGTATAGAAATAAATTAGACTCTATTATGGAAATGATAATGATAAAACACCTACTGCTTTACTATTTTTCTACAATCATAGAATAAAAAATATTTTTTAAAATATATATTTTAATTTTGATTTTGATTTGATGCATTGAAATTATAAAAAATTATTTTTTATTAATAAGTTGTAAATGAATGGTAGATAGGTTGTCATTGTATCATTGCTCTTATATAAATAACTAATAAGTCTAGCATAATAAGTTAATAATATGTAATACTAATTTATTGAAGTATTTGAACTCAAACTCCTTGTGATGTTGATAAAAGATATCGATTTGGAATATCGCAAATGATGATTGAGATAACTGATTCATTAATAACATGTAATTAGACACTAAAAATATGTCTAGTGTAGAAATAAATTATAAATAAGTTAAACACTAGTATAATATAATAACATATAATATTATAGTATAATAACATGTAATTAGGCATGAAAAATAATATGTAATACTATAGTATAATAACATGTAATTAGACACAATAGTGAAAATCTAGTATAAAAATAAGTTAGATATTAGTATAGAAGTAATTTAGCCTTGAATGATTTAGTTTTAGTTTTTAATTTTTTGGAAAAATTGAAAGTCGAAATCCGACTCCGCTTTGATAAGTCTAAGTCGGAGTCGGATCGGAGCCTACACAAGTCGGGGTTTGGATTTTAACTCTAACAAATTCGGAGGCAAAGTCAGAGTAGTAGAATCCAACTACGACTAAGTCAGTGCTCACTCCTACCTCCTCTTGATGGAGCTTTGTAGCGGAGTAGTTTTCCTAGCTAGTATATATTGGCGTTATTTATTTGCTAATATTTGTAATCATTAAGCTTGTATTTAAGTCACCGGCGTTTTATGGGTATGTAGATACTACTTTTAATTTGCCTCTTCCAATAGGCCTAGAGTTAGGTGACTTTTTCCATAATATATTAAATAGAGTTTGTAATTTCAAGTTCCCATTTAGGGGCCGGAATATATTGCTTTTATACTGTTTACTAATTAACGGAAGTCGGTTGCTATTTGCAATTATAAGCTGATCATTGTTAATCTCCAACGCTTCATGTGTTGATCAGCTCATGTTCGTCTGTGTTTTCATAAAAGAAAGGATTTGTGAAGTCTGAAGGTAGATCACTATCAAAACTTTATTTACTCTCACTACAACAGATAAGGAAAATCTATTTGTGGCGAATTATATATTGTCGCAAACATTAAAAAAAAAAAATCCAGAAATTGTTTTATAAAAGAGAATATAAGCCTGAAAAAAATGGTCTATTACGAAAATAAAAAGTACTAAAACATAATACTTAAAAAAATACAAATCCACATTATAGTTCAACTCAAACATTTTATTTATTCTTCTTCGTTAGCTAAGATGCTTGCAATGGTTTGATCATCTTCCGTATCTTGGACGCAGCTTGCGAAGACTAGAGCTTGCAAAGACTGTTTTTCGTCAACCTAGGGGTTACCACTCCATTTTTACTCACTCCAGAGTGGACAGAGGGGTTCCATCAGAATAATTCTCAATCCCAGCCTTTGGGAATGTAATAAAAATTATTTTCATGTTATGCTTGAAAAATGTAGTTCATGACAAGTGCATATGTGGCAAGCTTTTATATAAAAATGACATTTATATACAATTTGCTAAAATGGAGAAAAAATCACATATCATGTAGGCGTAGTCATGTACTGAATGTATCATATAACATGATGTTTCATGCACAAAATGACAATTATAACATGAATGTGGCATTTATCAATAAATCATAAATAACTTATCAAGGTGCAAGTTAGAGGCAAATTTACAAACTACCTGAGTTTAGAAAAACTTAGCGGCTGTAATCAAAGTTGTGCTAAGTTAGGATCTATACTACTTAAGGAAGAGTTTCATAATCAAAAGGTTTTTAAAATGGGTATTTACAAAGATACCCCTAGATTTTCAAAAATTACGAATTCCAAACTTCATAAACCATATAGTTTCCATATTCTAAAATCATCTATGCCCTTAGAGTTCCAAAAATCAAAATGGAACTAGCCCAAACACACTCAACCTGTGGCATGTACTCTAGTTTATGCCCAAGTGTAACTCCAACTATTGATCTCTATGAATGCATGTATATTCAAATGTCTTTAATTGCAAATAATCACTATAATCCTTAATGAAATTTTAAAGCTTAATCTTGGGTGAGCAAGTTCATCCCAGCACTTAATCATGACTAGAAACCTTAATCTCTATTAAACTAGTCCTTAAGCATGCATGATATTTCTTAATCTTATCACCAATAAAGGGTTCAAAAACTTAGAATCAAATCATGCATTTCTCACCTTATCTCAATCATAAGATTTTTCCAAATGTTCATATTTCAAACCTAGGTGAAATAAATCAAAATTTCGCAAGTTAAGCATGATTTAACCAAACCGTGCATGTTTTGATGATCAACAAAAGATAGAAATTAAAATCTATCATGGCATGCTCTCAATGTAACAACCCGATCCTATATTATTAGGGATAAATGATGGATAATTAATTAGGGTCAATAAATAAGTTAAAGCCCATAAAAGATTTATCGGATAGATTATTTTTAATTGAACCTAGAGTTAAGGCTTCATTATTATTATTATTATAATTTTCTAAAACTCCAAACTCCTTAGTGTTAGACTCCAAACACTATTGCCATTCTAGATAAAACTACTAACTATTGAATTTCCTTTTATGAATTTCAGCCATGCACGTCTCTAATTTATTTATCCACTCACATGCACATGCCTCTCAACTCCAAAACTCCATCCACCCTCCTGTGATCCACGATACCTCGCCTTCCCCTGCCTATAAAACTACCCCGAGACCCTCTAGTAATAACACAACACAAATCGGCAGAGAAGGAAAACTCACACTCACAGCAAGCCCCACGTCGAAAATAGAAACTCTGTAGCAATTTCTTTCCATACCAGACCACCACCTCACTGGAATCCACCACAGAGTACATCCAAACACTGGCCAGTTGCACTGCAGCCTCTGCCTAGCACCACCGAGGGACCAAGTACGCCCCAAACTGCCAGCCCATTGCCCAAACCTGCGTGAGCCGTCTGTCTGTTTGCCATTCCACACTGTTGCAAACCACATTAAGACAACCTCCATTCTACTTAACCAGAATAGTTACCCAACCAACCACCTTGCAGAAACCTTCAACACTCCTACACCACCGTCGCGCAACCATTGAAAAACCACCAACAAAATACTCTGTTTTACTGCACCGAAACAGAGGAAGTATTCTTCCCCACTGTGAGCCACAAGCCAGTCACCCATGTCACGGCCATAGCTCGGTCGTGCTACCCCAACGCCACCATCGCCTCATACTCGCCTTGTCCCTCACGGTGAGCCATCGCCAAAAGATCGCACTGCTTCTCCGTCCCTTTTTGACACTGTGTTCACTCTTTCTCTCTCTCTCACTCCCTCTCTCGGCATCGCACTAGCCTCCTTCCCAGAGGTACCCAGTCGCGCCGCCTTGACTCCCAGCTGCTGTGCCGTGCAACTCCTCCCCTTAGTGAGTTTAGTCCCCTGTAAACGTACGCCTCTCTCCCACTCTCCCGATACCCTCTGTTTCTCTACAAATTATAAGTTGTGTTTTAGGTTTCAGTAGGTGTTAATTGATACAATTACAAAAATACCCATGTTTATTTAGGATTTACGGTTGGGTATATTTTTAGGAAGATTTTAGGAAATATAGATTATTTTTAATATTTTTAGAAATTTATGCAAATTACTTGTTTATTTTTATAGGCAGCAGATTACGTGCCAAAAATAGTGGATTAGCGCTGCAATGTAAGTAGCATAATCATACCCTTACACGTATGTATGGTAAATGACATGTCATTTATAAAAATATTTTGCATGCATGCCCTTCATTGGAAGCCCATTTTTACGTACTCAAGACATGATAAAATTACGAAAATCCATGATTTTATGTGAAGTATTCTGCATTAAGTTATTTATGAAAAATCATGATTTTTATGAAAGGAGTTTTGCATTAAAGAATTTATAAGAAGTCACGATTTTATATAAGAGTTGGGCATTAAAATAATTTATGAAAGGCCATGCATGATGTTATGTGAAGATTTATGCATTAAAGTATTTATGAAAAAATCATGATTTTATATAAGGAAACATGTATCACATAAATTATGAGAGAATGCAATTTCATTTGAAATCTATGATATGATATGACAAATATGTATGCGATTTCTTTTGAAATCTATGATATGACAAGTATGCAAGTATGATTATGATTAAGATATGTAACGGCCTATGTTATGATATGAAGACGATACCTATGTTATGGGCATATTGCATTGCCAGGTTGTACATGCTAGTAGTGCACCCAATATGTCTTCCTTATGTATGGATTCCACAACTCGCAGCCACGGGCGGAATCGGAATCTATTTAGATTCACTAACCCTAACTCACGGGGGTTAACAGTGGGTAACGGCCTATGATAAGTGAAAGATAAGTTCATGTTCATGTTAATTACGTATGTATTTATGAGAATGCACATTTTTTCAAGAAAACCTTATGTTTATTATGTTTACTGTATGATGTGTTGCGTATTGAGTATTCGATTCATTTTTGTATATTTTTATGTTTTTAAACCATCCCAGGTGATGACATTTATGAGGATGAGACTACAGAATAGGATTTGACCCCGGGAAGCGAGGCAGAGGCCTAGACAGATTATGCTATAATTATTTTTATGGTTTAAGATTTAAATAAATTATTTTAGTAAGCACATGAGACTTTTGTATTTCTTTTAAATAAGTGCTTCCGCAAACTCTATTTTGGATTTTAAGTATTTATTAAATTTTGTTTTATTTAGGGAATCTTTCACATCTGGCGCGTTGTGAAAAAAAAGAAAAGTTTTTTTTTTTTTTTTTAAATTCAAGTAGTAGTAGCACACTGGCTTCCCGAAAATTCTAAAATGTCTTCTCGGGAAGTGGGGTGTTACACTCAACCCCAAATCTAAACCTTCAAAAATAATTCTAAGACATTAATAAATCATATCAACAAAATGCTAAGACATGCCATAGCTAAAATTTCCACTTAAAAATAATTTAAACACTTAATCTACACTTAATGGCCCAATTTTGAATTAAGCATGGTAACCTTTTCTAAATTCATCAAAAATTACTCCAACACTTAAAAATCATAACTTGACATGTAAACTAAGATCTAGGGCAAGAAAACTTACAAATTTTATGGCCCTTTAAAGCTCCCAACATAAGAACTAAAAAACTCAAGAACTTCCAAGAATACTCACTCGGTTTCTAGTCTTTTGTACTCTAAGGGAAGATGATCCCTCAAGAACCCAAGAGGAGCTTGGAGAAGAGGTGTGGAGGAAATGAGGGGGTTGAAGGGATTTTTATAGTGCTCAAAGGAGGGGAGGGGAGCCGGTCATGGCTTGGAAAGGTGGCTTGGGATTGGTGGAGTGGGGCGGTGGTGGTGATGATGGTCTTACTTGAGCTTGTGTCATGCTTTACAGGGTGAATAGTGATCTGAACTACCATGATCTCATCATAGTAGGTGCTACAAGGTTGCTAGAGGGGTAGAGCTACAGTGGTGCAACAAGGAAGAAGAGAAAAAAAAAAAAAAAAAAAACCTTGCCATGATGCGCAGGTATATATACCTAAACTTTGGGCAGATTTTCTTTTTTTTTTGTTTGCATCCCTTTGGTTTATCTTCATGGTTGTTTTGTGCCGGTATCAAGTCACTTCTTGAAGGCTTTTTCAGGTACTAGAAGGTGGAGGGGTGGCTGGCATGAGATGATGATGGTGCAGCTCAAAGAAGATGGTGCAATGGAGGGTGATTGGTCTAGATCTAAAGGGATGAAATGAGGTGTGATTGGTGAGATTGAGACAAAAAATGAGATGGAATTGTTTTTAGTGCAATGCACATGAAAGTGCATAAGTGAGCCGATTGGGTGGATTTGTGCAATGTCATGCTTTTGCTCTTAATGACATGTGTGGGATTAATACTAAACTTCTAATTTAGTCTAAGAATGATTAAAAATAAAAATAATAAAATTCAGATAAAAAAGGCTAGAAAGATTATGAAGGGAAATTAAGCTCAAAGCATGGTTTAAAGATCACTAATCATGTGCAATTTTGATCAATGGTCTTAACCCAAATTCAAACTTTATTTTTAGTCCAAGAAAAACTCTTAGGGGCATGAGGCACAATATGGGCTTGAGGAAAACCCATGGTATGGTGTAAGAGGGCTCCAATTCGAAGGGTGAAAAATGCAAGATAAGGCATTAGGCCGTGTTGGCCTTAAAAAGGCCATGAATGAGAGTTACATGGTTTATGGGCTTTGGGTTTGGGTTGATGAAAGGCCTTGGGTCTAGATTTGAGGAGGTCATGAGAGGCCTCAAGACCGGCAAGAATGGGGCTAAAAAGGCTTGTTGTAACATAAATAGGTCATGGGTCAATGCTAACACTAAGTTGTGCCTGAAAGGCCTTAAGCCTTCCTCACACTTGGGCCAAACCTTTCTAAGACTATCCTACCAAAACTTAAATTCTTATAAGGCTTAGTTCAAGGCTTCTAAGTCTTGGCCCCTAATATTCTGAAATTTAAGGGCTTTAAGAGTAGCACTAATGGGCTTGCTCACTAAACCACTAATGCTAAAGAAAATAAATCCCAATATAATATGGTAGCATAAGCTCATACTAAGGGCTAATCCTAATGGGTAATTAAGCGGGGTGTTACAATGACAAAACATGTTTAAGCAAAATCAATTTACCCCTTGAAGTAACTTCCCCATACAACATGCTATTTTGTTTTTAATTTTACGAAAAATAGGCTCCAGCATAGCAATTGTGAGAATTTTAAAATATATAGGTGCTCCAAACTAAGTAAAAGGGAATTAACCCTCCCTAATGGAAGTAACCGACATTATTAATACTTTTCTGGATTGCAGTACAAAGTTGTGTACTAAAGAGGAACTCTTTTGTGAGTTTATTAACTGCCCTGACGCATTTTCACACTTTTCCAGAAAATGAGTATCTTTGCAAGATCACTTCTTGATCCATTTGTGGAAATTAGTATATCATCAACAAATAATAAATGTGAATTAGAAACATAGCCTCTTGGCACTATGAAAGGAAGAATCCACCCCTCATGTACCAATTCAGTCAAGCCTTTGCTCAAAGGCTCCTCACACAAGATAAACATATATATATATATAACAGTGGAGAAAGAGGATCGCCCTACCTTAAACCCCTGTCTAAGCTGCAAAACCTTTATGAGTGCCATTCAAACAAATGAAATTTTTTTTACTCTTTGAAACATTGCTTTATTAGCTTAATCCACTGAGCAGAAAAATCCAAAATGAGACAAAACTTTGTATAGATAAGATCATTTAACTCTATCATATATCTTAGCCATTAAAATTTTAAGAATGACATTCCCCCCTCTCGATTTTTTGGCTAAACTGCAGGTCTACTCCTGAGCCAATGCAATATTTTCAGTCATAATTCTTCCACTTACAAATGCACCTCGATTAGGAGAAATCAACTTTGGTAGTAAATGAGTCACAATCTTCCCACAATTATTTTAGAAAACATTTTGTAGGAAACTTGATACAAATTAAAGGGCCTAAATGTGGAAAACTCCCTAGGTTTCTCTATCGTAGGATTAATAAGAGCAATAAAAGATGCTTTGTAGTAGTCACTTAAAAGCCCTCCTGAAAAGAACTCACTTGCTACCATTAAAATATCTTGAGCAACTACAACATACCATTAGGATTTGATAAAATGCAGTATTGGAATGAACTTTGCAAGGATGTCCCAATGCATGTACGTACCAGCATGGAGATGGGCATGACCTTAAAGATCGCAAAACTAAGGAGGACCGAGTCTTAGCATTACTTATTCAATATCCCATCTCTCCACCTAAAGATTGATGAATATTGACTGATATATCCACACATGTGATAGAAGCTTCAACTTCAAAATTATATACAAATATTTCATTTCTTTGTTCCCTTTTCTTTCTTAAACTGGGAGACCAGATGAGTCAAATGATAAACTCCAGTTGCACTTCACAAGTCCTCATGATATCTAGCCCCTTATGAAAATACATGATGTGAAAGCCAAACCAAAACTAGATTTAATAGTAGATTCAACGGCCGAGCATCCCCTGCTCAGCTTCATGGACGCATACGTAGGATATAACCAAATTAGGACGAACCCAGATGATGAAGAAAAAACAGCTTTCATCACCGACTGAGGAATATGTTGCTACAGGGCAATGTCATTTGGTCTCAAAAACACTAGGGCAGCATACCAGAAATTGGTCAACCGAATGTTCAAAGACCAAATTGGACAAAATATGGAAGTCTACATAGACGACCTCCTAGTCAAGAGTAGGAAACCCGAACAACATCTTAACGATCTTAAAGAAGCCTTTTTAGTACTCAGAAAATACAAAATAAAGTCAACCCATTAAAATGTGCCTTCGGCGTCGAGTCAGGAAAATTCTTGGGCTTTATGGTCTTCGAGCATCGAATTGAGGCCAATCCTGAGGAGGTCAAGGAAATTGTGAATATGTTGCCACCACGGACGATCAACGAAGTCCAAAGATTGGCAGGAAGGGTGGCCGCCTTGAGCTATTTCATAGTCAGGTCAACCAACCATTGTCTTTCTTTCTTTAGGGTCTTTAGGAAAGCACGAGAATGGGACCATGAGTGCGGCCAGGCCTTTAGTGAGTTAAAAGAATTTGTAGCCCATTCGTCCCTCCTTAGTTAGACAAGTACCGGGGAGGACCTAATCGCATACCTTGTAGTCTTACCGAATGCCATATCCGCCGTATTGACTAAAAGTAGTCCAGCGGCATGTCTACTACATAACCAGAGCCTTCTAAGGAGCAGAGGCCAGATATCCCCGAATGATAATGGTAGCATTCACGTTGGTCATCGTCGTCATACGACTAAGGCCATATTTCCAGGCCCACCCAAAAAAGGTACTGACAGATGTCCCACTGATGAAAATATTGCAGAAACCCAATCTATCTGGCCAAATGACTAACTGGGCAATCAAACTGAGCGAGTTCTAAATCGAATACCTCCCCCGTACTGCTATTAAAGGGCAGGTATTGAAAGATTTTGTCACTGAATTCTCTAACTTTCTAGAAGAGATAACAATTGCACCCCAAGGCAAACCCTGGCAGGTCTACGTCGAAGGCTCGTCCTGATGAGCAAGGGTAGGGGTAGGAGTGCACATAGTCATAGAATCTAGAAAAGAACTCAACTATGCAATCAAACTCGGCTTCAAGGCTACCAACAACGAGGTCTAGTATGAGGCACTACTGACTAGTTTGACAATAGCCAGGTCATTAGGTGCTACAAAGGCCACCAACAAGAGGAAAATTCGCTGCTAAAGGAGAAAATTTGAAGAAGTACCTCCAGCGAGTAGGAGAGGAATGTGACCTCTTCTAGTATTCCCACATATAACAAATCCTAAGGGATAAATCCATAAAGTAGATCACTTGGCAAAAGCTCCTCAGGCCAAGAAGGAACACCCCTTCTAGATCACACCACAATCCAAATGATTGATGTGCCAACCGTCAGAATCGGCGTATCCACAGTCCAGATATTACAGCCCCCTGATCGGGCCATCGACATCATAAAATTCCTTGACAGGGGACTGGTTCTGGATGACAGGGAAGAAGCATGAAAGATCAGGAACAGAGCAGCTAGCTTAGCACTGGTGGAGGGAACCTTGTATAGGAGAGGTTTTGTAGAGCCACTCCTAAGATGCATCTCATCCTAGCAAGCCTAATACGTGCTGGCTGAAATACATGAAAGAGTCTATGGAAACCACTCTGGCGGAAGAGCAATAGCAACACGAACCACACGGGCAAGATACTATTAGCCTAATGCCCTCAGAGACATGGAGGACTTTGCAAAAAAACGTCCCAAGTGCCAAAAGCAAGCATCTATTCCCCATTGTCCTCCCGAAGAGCTCACCTCCATCATCTCCCCTTGCCCTTTTCACAATGGGGGCTCGACCTCATTGGTCCACTTCCTGTGGGCAAAGGAGGAGTAAAATTAGTTGCAGTGGTGTTCGATTACTTCAAAAAATGGGTGGAAACAGAAGCCCTAGCAATGATCACGACTCGAGCAATTACAAACTTCCTCTGGAAATCTATAATCTGCTGCTTCAAAATTTCCCAAAGCTTCATATCAGACAACGAAAGGCAATTTGATTACTCCCATTACCGAGAGTGGTGTTCAAAACTCAGAATCAAAACTAATTATTCGTCTCCAGCACTCCCACAGGCGAACGGACAGGTAGAAGCCACCAACAAGACGCTACTCAACATTTTAAAGAAAAAGCTAGGAAACCAAAAAGGGAAATGGGCCGAAGAACTTCCCAGCATATTATTGGCCTACCGAACATTGGTAAGGACCCCTACTGGAGAAATGCCCTTCGCCCTCGTTTATGGGACTGAAGCTGTGATCCCAACAAATTTGGCCATACCCACATACCGTGTACAACACTTCAACCAAGAGCGCAACAATAGAGGATTGAAAGAAAACTTGGATTTCTTAGAAGAAAGATGAGAGGGAGCAGCAAGATGAACAACAACCAATAAACGAAAGGTTGAATGATACTTCAACAAATGAGTCCGGCCTCGAACCTTCAAAGTATGAGATATGGACCTAAATCAGACGGAAGTCACCACCCAGGAGGAAGGAAAACTGGGTCCCCAATGGGAAGGACCTTACTTAGTGACAACGACTGGAAGGCCTAGCTCTTATCAACTCAAGTGTCAAGAAGGCCGCGAATTACCCCTCCCATGGCATACCGAGCACTTAAGAAAATATTTTTTGTAAAGGCCATAATGCTGCCCCACAGTGTGAGGTAGCGACTTGTTAATGAAATTTCTTTGAACTAATTTCAATGTTCCATTCTCCTGTCTCCTTTCTAAAAGCTTCAATCATATAAGCCAGTCCCTAGGCTGGACTTGTCGACCTTCGCGAGGTACAAGCCCAATCTCTTGATTGGCCACAACGCATTGGCTAAGGACCAGAGTCCTGAACTCTTCCCGAACAATAGCTAGTTAGAACAGAAGCCAGTTCTTAGGCTGGACTTGCTGACCTTCACGGGGTACAAGCCCAGTCTCTTGATTGGCCACGAGTTATTGGCTATAGACTAGAGAGACCTGAGCTCTACCCAAACAATAGCCAGTAGGAACACAAGTCCCTTGACTTGCCAACCCTCGTGCCAAGTTGCTGCCTGCGATGCATTGGTTTAGAACTAGAGCCCTAAGCTCTGCCCGAACAACAGCCAATTGGAACACAAGTCAGTCCATAGGTTGGACTTTCCAACCTTCATGGGGTACAAGCCTAGTCTCTTGACTGGCCACAAAGTATTGGCTAAGCCCTCGAGAAGCACTAGTCAAAGGGCCATCAAGAGAGGCAAATGAAATGAAAGGAAACAGAAGGAAAAGCGGTAAAATAAAAGAAAAATGTAGCAAGGAAAATGCAGAAACCATACAGCCGAATACACAAAATCATTTTATTATTTATGCAGGATTACAATGAGCAGATTACATCATAAAGTTGCAAAGTTACAAGGAACAAAAAGAAACCTTGATGGGAAAGAATACAAGGAACAAGTTAAATCATAAGACCGTGCGGGCTGCAAGGTGGACAAGCGTTCTAGTGCCTGACCCCTCCCTTGCCCACGTTTCTGGGCACAAGAAATGAGTTCAGGGCCTGCAGCTCTTGAAGCAACGATGAAAACAGCTCCGAAAATCAGAACATCTCGGAGTTAATTTCTACGTTGAGAACCGCTTGCCAGGCGAAAAGCCCTTCTCCACTGCTACCAAGCATGCAACGAGTTCAGTGTAGGTAGCAAGGAAGGAGAAGAGTTTTGAGGTCGAGCCTCGTAAGCAAAGAGGCAAGAACAAGTGAAGCACAATAAGCAAAAAGGCAAGAATGAGAACAAGGGGCCCAAAACCCAGTCAATGTTGGCTATGGGATGCTCCACCCTTCGACGCTTAAGCCACCATAGCTAGTGACAGCCAAAACACCACCAGAGAACATGTCGCCCGCCAGGGTGTAAAGATGCCATCGGAACCATAAAAGGACGAAGAAAAGCCAAGCAAAAGGAGGATACTGGGAATCTAGGTAGTGAGGCAAGAGTCACAGAATAAAGAAGAAAAGACAAGCAAATGGGATGAATTCCTTAACAGAAGGGAATGTCCTTATATAGGCAGGATTGACGTTTGGCCAGCCGAGGCATCATAACTCCATGAATCACCATGACTCACCACTTGTTCCCCCCTAGAGAACCGGAATCCCTTGATTATCGCAACATCCAGGGTTAATGCACATCTACTGGTATAGTGTGTCGAGATAATCCCTTGATTATCACAATATGTAGAGTTAATGCATGTCTATTGGTACACTGTGCAGAGTTAAAGCATATCTACTGGTACAATGTGCAGAGTTGATGCCCATAAAAAATGGAGCCATGGCGCAGAAATCGAAGGGACGCCATTTAATGGGGAAGCATAATTGACACTATGTTGCCATGTACATAAAATGCAAATGTCGCTCGGCATGCGGTCAGGCAAACTGGGAAATTGTTGGGGTGTAAGTAAAGGAAGAAATAAATTCTTCCTGGATAGGTTCAGGAAGAATTAGCAGGGCAACTATAAGGGAATCATCTCCACCAACAGTGTGCCCTGCTCAATTTCTAACCATTGCCCGACCCGAGTCCGAGGATAAAAAGGGAATGGAAGTGAAAATAAGCAAGAGGAGTAAGGAGGGAAGATAAATAAATACGAAAAACAGGAAAGAAAGGCGAAAAATGAAACAAAAACTCAACCATGATCAACAAAACTGAAGGTATATTCATATATTAATTTTTCAAATTACACTAAAAGCCCATGCAGGCCTGAAAACAAAAACAAAATAGGAGCTCAAATTATGGAGGAGCATCATGGAAGGCTAGAGGCATCTCCTCTCTACCTAAGGTCTTCATATGGCAATAAGACTTGCGGTCTAGAGGGAGCATTTGAAGGTCGAAGGTGCAGAGGTCAATCTCAGGGTTCTCCTTCAGTTGATCTCATAGACGCTCAAGACCATCTCTGTACCCATAGATCCAAGCGTCATCATGGACAGTAGGAGCTAATCTGAGTTGAGACTCAATGAGATCCACCTGCTGCTGAGCAGCATCCAGAGAAGACTCCAAACTGGCAGCTTCAAGTTGGAGCCGCTAAGCAAAAGTCCTTAATTTATCCCCCAACATGGTAATCCCGATATACTAGTGAAGCATTCGAGAACGAGTCTCGACGACATACCTCTTCTCCCACGCCAACATCTCGACCGCCTCAGGTAAGACGGAGATCAAAACCCTGGTGAAGTTCGTCGAGCTCCTTCCTAGTGGATTGCAACTCCTGGGCCTTCGAAGCGATCTCTAGATCCCTCAATTGGATCTCTTTACCCTTCAACGTGATCTCCAGGTCCTTCATCTGAATCTCATGATCCTTTGACCTGATCTCCCGATCCTTCGCCTCAATCTCCTTCCTATGAGCCCGTATCTTCAGACGGTAGAACTCATTATCTGCCACCAAAGAGTCACGCTCCACGAAGAGGTCATGGATGCATGAGGCTATTCAATGCCCGCTAAGCCCTAAGTTCCTCCTTAAGAACCTCCCAATCCTTGGCGACCATTTTAGCAAACTGATCGGTGGACTGAGATCAGAAAAAATAAAATATATAAGAAAAAGGCAGAGTGACAAACAAAAGCAACAGAAGGAGAAAAACCTACGCCAGCAAATAGAGGCCTAAACTTCTGAGCCTCTACTGCAACTGACTCCGCCCAGACCTTCTCAAAACCTAGCCCCATCTCCTGCGCCTTAGCTCCCCTAGGATGGGAAGAGGATCCTGCACCAACCAACTCAAGACCAATTTGGGGAAGTATGGACGGCGGGACAGATTCCTCCCCCCCTAGAGCAGGAGTTTCGCCCTTGGGGACCTCAACATGGCCATAACCATTCCCGGTCAGAGGGGATGTGGGCGAGGACCTATCCTCCACTAAGATAATGTTAATCCTGGTCAAAGAAGGTCTCTCGACTTGAGGAACCCCAGATTCCTAAGATAGACGAACAACAACAAAACAAGAGACAATGGTAGAATAAAAGGAGTCTATGCGAAGAATAAAAGAGCAAATACCTGAGAGGTTGTTGGGGGAAGGACCATCTTCCAAATGATTGAAGGGATTGGCTCGGAGACTGTAGAAGGAGTCACCTCCATGACCACTGGTGGGCCCTGCTCAAAAACCTTGGGAGGGGTCGGCTCCATGACCTCTTGGGAAGTTGGCTCTGTTAGCTCTACGATCTATTGGGAAGTTGGCTCTGCAACTTTTGGAAGGGTTGGCTCCACAATTTTCGAGGGGTAGACTCCACAACTCTTTGAGGGGTGGCCTCCACAGCCATCATGAGAGATGGACGGGGAATGGTGCCAAGACCCGTCTGCACTGGGACTACAGAGAATCTTGGGGAGTAAGACTCGAGGACTCTGGGAGAGATGCATGAGGTGTCATCAAGCATCCAACAAAGACCTCCTCCACCTGGGCAAGCCTTTCCTCAAAGGGAGTTGGCCCACCGATTGGCAGCTCACGCCGGGGAACCTCCACCTGGCTAAGCATCTCTTTGAATGAAGGAAAAACCCCCATCGTCGAACTAGACTCACAAGCAGCTCGATTACTGAAAGTTTGGAAGAAGAGGGAGGCAATGTCAACTTATAGAGCGTAACAAGGAGAAAAGAATGGCATAGTTTACCAAATTTCAAATATGTTACCTATTAGTTGGTCTGCCGGTGGAAATAGGCAGGCAGGAAGAGAACTCATCATCGGAGTAGCTCGGCGAGAACTGCTCTCCCCTTGTGAGGGGCTCCTGATGAAGATGGACGTGTGGAACTCTGAGAAGCCCTCGGGCCCTATGACCTTGTGCTTCAGGTGCCTAGCGAGGAGAACCACCATACTAGCTAAAAGGAGATGTTGCTGGTGGGTAGAGTGAGTAACTAGAAGGCTGGTCACGACAACGGGTCGATGGAGCAGTTTGGGGTGGCCTAGACGGACGAGAGTGTGTGCCCCCAATCCCTGTGCAAGCAGACAAAGAGTTGGCCCAACATTTTTCCCTAGGAGGAGAAGGAGGAACCATCAAGAACTCCCAATTGAGCACATGCGAACGGTAAGGAAGCGTTAAGTAACGCCGAATATTGGTGTTCGTCAACAACATACTAGACTCAATGAGGGTGGGGTGAGCTGCCGCCCAAGACATCATGGTGGCAACCCTAAGTTCTTCTCTCTCCGATAGCTTGATGGAAAGAGATTGGAACTTGGCACCTTGGCCCAGACCGCTTAGACTAGGAAATCCCAACCCTCCAACTCCTCTTTTGGGAACTCCCATCTCGAACTAGAAACAAAAAAAAAACAAAATATTGTTGCCAATCTTTAATCGAAGAATAACGCTTCTCCAGAGTGACGAAGCATTTCTCCAAAGATTGGAATTGGAAACTACAAAGATTCCCATCAAGACAAGTGATGCAGAACACCGAAAAAAACTCTCTGGCTGTCAAATGAAGGTAGTCCTTCGAGGAACCACCAAGAACTATTTGAAAGTCAATGCAACTAGCCATCATCAAGCGCCAGGCATTGGGACTGAGTTGTGCCGAGGCCAATCCCAGGAGGTCTAGAATGTCCCTGATAGGGCAACAGAACGGAAACCGCAGTCCGTTGGAGAACATAAGAGGATAAAGAGCAACTTGTGTCGCCAGTCCATCGGCATCCACCGCAATGGCACGAGGACCAGGAATCTCCATAATGGTCTCTAGAGGGATGTTGTATGACATACGGTACGCACAAAGGTCATCAATAGTCATGATGGATAGCCACCATTTCCCAGCAAAGTAGTTGAAACGGGCTTCAGAATCGCCTCGGTTAGCCATGGCTGAAGGAAAGAGAAGATTGAACTTTAAAGTTTCAAAAATGAGAGGGAAGAGGATGAAGATCCAAGGAAGAAGACAAAGGAGAGGTCTGGAACGAAAAGGTGGCAGAAGGGACAAAAAAAAGGAAGTGATGGGCTTAAATAGGATGAGAGGACGGCTGGCCTTCTAAAATTGTAGCATTGGATTTGAAGGGATGTGCCAGTTGATGGAAATTGAATCAGGTTGTACCAACAGGGCGTGTGCCTTACACGAACCAACCCCGAACAATGCGTGTTGGCATGGGAGTCCATCTGAGGGAACAACTTCAATTAATGAGGGCAGGGACAATCATTAGCTCTACGCATGGGGAAGGTGAGGCGTCCAAGGATCGTTTCGTATGCCAACAACCTGGAGAAGGTAAATGGGTGAATGTGCATGTGTGGATATCCCTGCCCTCCTTCATTCCGACACCTGGCGAAGATCATCATAAAAGCCCCTCGATTTAAATTCAGAGGAACATGAAAATATTTTCTTCATAATTTTCAGCCCCCAAAGGGTGCTAAAAATTAGTGGGGTACTGTGAGGGGAGTTATCCCCTGGGTCAGACCAGGATAAAGGGCTCTGGTAGAAACCCAGACATGAAGTCTGGGCTAAGCCGAGCACACTAAGAAGACTCGGGCCCTATCCCAACTATGAGGTCTGGGCCGGGCCGTATACTTTAAAGGCCCAACTAAAGAAGATGTGAAGATAGGAAACCGTGGCAAACATATGGCAGAGAAGATAGTCTGGAAAGCACTAGCTGATGGACAGGTACACTCACCGACTCTAAATATAACCACCCAGACATGACAGAAAGAAAAGAAAAGCTAAGGAAGGCACGCCACATTAATGGAGGATATGAAACTTAGAAAGGAAGGCACACCACATTAATGAGGTAGAAGGAAACTTAGAGAGGAAGACATTCTGCATTCAATGCAACCCAGGACCTGGAACACACTGGGAAAGGCCCAGTGTCAGGAGTAGTCACCATCAGACCTAAACATCCTATAGCATGATAGATGGGCAACATGAGTGTCCGATCTCTTACCGAGTGACACCCCACCACCATCAAGGCCGGACCATTGAGTATATATAGGCATCAACCACAAGCGATAAAGAGGTTAACATCTACATACATTTCTACTACTGCTTTCATCTCCAACATTGAGACTAACTTGAGCATCTTGGTACCACAGACCTCAAGTTCCCCGTTCTCCTCCTTGTAGGGAAGAGTTTGAGAGCTGCCAGGGTGGATTTGCCCATGCCCGCGAAACACGATATCAACAGTAATAGTTTTGTGCCAAAATAAGAGAAGGAGACAAGGAAAAAGAAAAGAGAGGAGAAAGGAGGCAAAATGACAAGAATCTATAGGTTTAGGTGTCATTTAGATTGTGAGTTGAGATGAGATGAATTGAGATAAAAGTTGAAAGGTAAATAAAATATTGTCAGAATAATATTTTTTAATCTCATTTTGTTGAAAGGTAATTCTCATTTTTTTTCTTTTTCTAAAATAATTTAAAAGCTTTTTATTTAAACATCTTCAAATGACATTTATATATTTTTGGCATTGATTGAGTTTGATATGTCCATTTATGATTAAAGAAATAGTATCATACATTCAGAATTAAATACTTCAGTGTGTATTCTGTCCAAAAAAGGTCATATCAATAAATTATGTGTCTTAAGAAAAAGTTAAAATATGTTTAATTTTACAAAATAAAGTTATATAATGTCGAATTCCATTAAAAAAAATGAGACTGATAATATTTAAATAAGTTTAAAAAATATATATTTTTTAAAAATAAGTACAAGAAATTTGCACATAAATTATCTTTCATTTCTTGAAATCAGAAGTTCACTTGCTAATTTTTTTTTAATCAACTTACTGCTTTGGTCATGTAGCTTTGGAAGTTTCATTTTTCAGGGTGAAGTAACAAAATAGAAGGTAACATCAGAGAGCAGTGATCAATATTCTCTTTTAAAAAAATTACTTTTGGGAGAAATAGTGTTGTACACTTTTTAGCCAGATGCGACATGAAAGTGTGGCAACACACAAACCTGGCCAGTGTTCTTCCTTCCTTGCAGCCCCAATGTTCTCCTAAATATTATGGTTGTTGTGGATCAGGCGGCGCCCCTGGTCTTGGTGATTGGTGAATCGGTCGTGTTTATCATCTTGGTGGCCTCGGCCAGAAGGCAGCTGGCGGCGCATTCTATTTGCCATGAATTGCGTAAGGAACTGTTTTGCTAGCTCCTCAAAACTGTAAATGGACTTAGGGCATAGGGCTTGAAACTAGCCTCATGCTATCCCCTTCAATGTTAGCAGAAAGGCACGACAAGCTACCTCCCTGAAGAAGCCGTGTAGGGTCATGTGAGCTTGAAATTTTTGAGGTCGTCAGCAGGATCCTTGGATCCATCATTTAGGTCGATCTGTGGTACCTTAAATTTGGGCGGTAGTGGAACCACCATGACCTCCTCTTTGTAAGGGAGATTTGTCTTCGTAAAGAGCTGCTCCACGAAAGAGGAACAACCCATCCGTTTCACATCTCCTTGTACTTGTCAACTAGACTCCACAGTTCGTTGTGCATCATTTTCTTCTCCATCTCTTCACTATTTACCCCATCCGCACTGTGTGCATCTCCTTCAACTTGCCTACTTAGGGTTGGGGCTTATCCTTCTTCCGTTTCAATTCCTCATTCTCCTTTTGCAGTTGCTCGATAACTGCCATCACCTGTTTCAGCCTTTCTTCTATTTCTGCTAACCTCGTCTCTACTTCCATCATGCTTGTTTTTGGTTCCCGTTGTTTGTGTGATCGCATAACAGTTGGCATGTAAAAATCACATTGTTGTCTGTCACAAAATCCCAATGACGCCACCACGGTAAAGGTTGTGCTTCACAACACCAACCATATGGATGACCTACGACAATAAAGGGGTAGCACTGGTTGCCCTAGGGAGTCTCTGATGCTTTAGTTAGTAATACAGTATGAGAACAAGAGTATGTCAAAATGAAGTGAAGGGTTGGTTACCTCTCGTGGGTTATTTATAGGTAGATGTGGTGTAATGAAGACTAACTCTAATCATCATTCTTGTGTGTGCATCCTTCATGATCCCTCATTAAACGAAGAGGATATCTCTTATTTCGTAGGAGTTATCTTGCCTAAGATGATCGTATCCAACTGTGGGTCCTATCTCCAACTCTCTGGGGGTTATCTGCCACGTGGTTATGGTTATGGGCTCTTTGGTCGTGGCCCTCTCAACCCTAAGGTAAAGCTATAGGCTTGCTTCCTAGTCGTGGGCTTGGTTATCGAGGGGGATGCAAATATCCCCTCCACCCATATAATAGTTAGAAACAGTGTTTTCTTACAGCGCTTAAAGATGGATGGGCTGTAGAGGGTATGAATGGAAATGGGTTCAAGCTCTCTGCCCAAGTTAAAAGGCTCATCGTCTGCTTCTCCACCCATCTCATCCTCCATATATGAAGTGAAGTATTTGATTCCATTTTTATTTGTTATTTTTTTATGATCTTTTGTGGATTTCGCTTCCTCTTGCTCGTGGGTCTCGAATTTTTTTGGTTGTTAATTATTTGGTGTGGTGTTGTGTTCCTACATATATAGATGGCTTTTTGGTGCCATGCTTTGATTTTACATAACATTTGCTCAGTTTTGCGCAATTCTCCTTTGTACTTGGAGATTCTTGTTTGTTCTACAAGTTTTTAGTGAGCGAATTTTGGATTTTTTTGGGTTAATTGACTATTCATGTTAAGTGTCGAGACTGATGTAGATGAATCAGTACTTCACTTCCAGTATGGTCTGGGTGAGGAGTTTGCATGGCCGAGTAGCACGCCATGGGTGAGGAGTCCATGACAGAAGGATCTACCCCATGGACGAGGACTCAAGTGTCATGGTGCATGGTCGTGGGGAGTGCTCAAGGGCTGTGCTGCATGGCCGTGGGTGTGGGCTCAAGGGCCGTGAGCATGGTCGTAGGCGAGGGGACCACTGGCCGTGATGCATGGCCGTGGGTGAGGTAACCTCTGGTCGTGGTGCCTGAACGGTCCTCTAGTGGGCGAGGGGTGACCTCAGCCGTGATCTAGCCGAGGAGTCCAATGCACGTTTTGTGCACTACGTGCGTCGCTTCAAGCCACCATTGCTTGTAGTGTGTCAGGGCGCAACGGTGGCATTCAGGCAGGACAAACGACGTCGACGGTCCACATGGTGGCTGCCGCCACCCCTACTGTGCCACAGTGGGACTGGGCCAATGAGTCTCGGCCATATGTAGACTCGTGTCCATGGCTGGCCTAGAGAGGATCTTTGCAGGAGGTAGGTGGTCGGGGACCACTCCAGGAAAATCGGACGACATCGGCAGTAAGAGTGGTTGCTGCCGGCGAGCCCATGCAACTCGTGACGTGCTCCTGTGAGTACTTGGCGTGCCTCACTACGCCACTTTTCAGGATTGTGAGGGACAAAAAAGTAAAATTGAAATAAAAGTAGAGCGAAAGGAGAGATAAAAAGGTAAACATGCAACAAAACAAAGGGACAAAGAAGGAAAAGCAAAATTGTCTAGAAGCCAGTACCTTTCAGGATTGTGAGGGACAAAAAAGTAAAATCGAAATAAAAGTAAAGCAAAAGGAGGGAAAAAAAGGGAAAGCAAACTAAATAAGGGCCAAAAACATAAAACAACGAGCAAATGAAAGAAAACGAAGGGATAAAAATGGGCTATGTGAAAAATGAAGGGGCAAAATGGGAAGAAAATGTGAGATGAAAAAACACTGTTGTAGGATAAACGCTTTTATATATAAGAATATGTAACGTCCCGGTCCCACAAGGATCGAAGAGTTACTCCCTGTAACTTAAAACTCACAATTCCTCAATACATTTACAGACTCCAAAAATATATAGTCATCAGAACACTACAAAAATCTCTTAATAAAATCCGCTGATTCTTAGAAATCTTCTATGAGTAATCCACTATGCTTAAACAATCATATCGTCGATGCTCTATAATCCTGGTCCTTAGCTTAACTATTCAAAATCATCTGAAAAATATATGGAGATAAAGGTGAGTTATCAACAACTCAGAAAGCAGAGGACATATACTAGTGTGTAAGCATGAGCATTTTCACAGAGTTCAGAATACAGAAAAAAAACATTTCAGTATCAATATGCAAATCTCAAAAATACTATCAAAAAATCAGAGCGACTTTTCAAACATTTTATATTCAGAAACCAACTTTTCATATTCAAAGACTCCTTGGCACAACATGACTAAACATCTTCGTCTTATCATATCACATCAAAACAGAGACCATGTTTAACCCCCGTGGTAGGGTTGCACATCTTGCGAAAAGCCAAACAGAACATAAATCACCATGTTACCAAAGAGATTGCACTCAGAACATTAAACCACTATTATATCCCGTGGTGGGCCAGAGGTCACTATTGTATCCCGTGACGGGGCCAGAGGTCACTATTGTATCCCATGACAGGGCCAGACATCAGAGGAAAACATAATCAGAATCACCATATCAGAATTAGAATCAAAGTCAGAACAGAATCAGAAGGTCACGCCAAAGGTTTTTCAGAAATCACATCATATCAGAGTAAAGAACATCTTTAGAACAGAACAGAATCAGATCACAAAACATAATTTATGCACAAAATTTCATATTTGCTCTCTTTTTCAAAGTTTAGAAACAGAATGTCAAAAATAAGCTCACGTCTACACCAGTCATAACAGAAAATACTTTTTTTTTAAACAGAATCTCATGAGTAATGCAAAACAAATATCCGAGGTTGTTTTCAGATTTATTTTCATAACAAAACATGCACATTTTTCAAAAAGGACCTCAGTTCATTTTATTTTACGCAAAGTCTAGCGTAGGAACCCCACTTAGCTGGACTTCTTAGCTTCTCAGGAATTTCCTCAAAATGCCGAACAATTCTTAACTGTCACCTATAACATAATAACGTAATTCTCAAAAATTTTCAATTAATCACGTATTTCGATATTTAATCCTAAACTTGTAAAATAACCTATTTAATTCCTCAAAATCTAAAATTACAAATCATAACTTTCTAAAATCGTCAATGCTAATTTAATAACTATGACTAAAACATCTAAAAGTTTGATCTATATATTATTGAAAACCAACTATAAAGTTTAATACTAGATAATATAATTATCCCAAAATATTTTAAAATAAACCATAACTATTTTTAATTAGACTAAATCATATCTAAAATATAAAAATAACATTACACCAATATTGTTTACTCTAAAAATAAAACTTTACTTAAAAACAAGTTAAAAATAATTTTCTGTAATCATAATTAAAATGTTCAAAATAAAATTTCACACTTACTGTAAAAAAATAATATGCTACTATTAGTACAATTTGAAAACCCTATTTATTTTCTGTAAAATTTCTTATACTTCCCGCAAAAACCATGTAAAAACAGATTTAATATAAACAAAATTTCAAATTGAAACCATCTAATAATATGGACAAAACTGTAATTCCATATCTAAATAATACATAGTAAAGGGTATTAATGTAACTTCTCCATTCTTTGAAAACGAACGAAACGGCAAACCTACGTAAAACACAAAACGTGCATGGGAGGGCTTACCCAAGGAGCAAACACACGGCAGTGAGCGACGTAGTGAGGGCTAGGCAGACGGCGGTGATCACGGCAGAGCACTGGAAGCGAGAGAGAGAGATGAGCGAGAGACCTCACGTAGCAAGAGAGAGGGACGGAGAGAGAGCTCGGCGTGAAAGAGAACGGAAACTCACTGTGGGGTAGCAAGGCTTGCGACGGTCTGCGACTGGGCGTCGACCAGGGCAGTGTCCGAAGGTGGAGGCTTGTCCTCTGGCTTCTTTTGATGGCAGTGGCATCGGAGTTGAGGAGGGCTGACGACGTGGCTCACGGTGGGGATGCTTCCCCTGTTTCGGCGTGTAAAAACAGAGTCCTTCACGTCCCAAAGTGTATCAGCGGTACAAAGGTGCAGGGCAGAGCAACGGCAATCACAGTGGTTTTCATGTTTGCCATGGCTGTGGGCAGTTTCCTACTGCAGCGTTGCTTCCGGTGGTTGTTTGCAATGGTGCGGGTCATGGACGATGGTTTAAGGAGATGCGCAGTGGCTGAGCAAAGGGAAGCTACGGTCTCACATCTGGGTCACGGTGGTGGCTTATGGTAGCGTTTTGGAGAAGCATGCAGTGGCCTGACCTCCGGGAAGATGCAGTTCCCGTGTGATGGTTGAGTAAAACCGTGAAACTGCAGACTGGTTTTTGGTCGTGCGTGGGTGAGTCTCTTGCCGTGCAATCTATGGACTCGATGTCTCACGTGGTGCTACCCGTGGTGATGCTCTTCCTCTGCTGGCCGTGGGTGGTGTACTGCATAAGTGCACGGTGGAGTTTTGAGCCTAGGTGATGGTCGTTTACGGTAGAAGGATGGGCGTCGGTTTTCACATGGAGATGGAGGTTGGCGTCGAACTAGGAGGGCTGGGTGGTTCTTGCGGTTGGTAGCAGCGACTGCACAGGGAAATTCTCCAAGGTATAAGATGAAAGTGTATCTTTATATGGGTGATAAGTAAACCCTAAAGATTGAAAAGGGAAAGACGTGCATGGTAGAGACGTGAGTGGGAAAATAAAATTGGAAAAATAAAACAATACTAATTATAGTGCAACCATAAAATTATACATCAAAGCAAAGAGTAATTTAAATACCAAATACTAATTAATATCAAGAAAACACATTAAAATAAATTTCACAACTTAAGAATTATAAAATAAATCCAATGTGAAATCCGATAAATTTTAAAACAAGTAAAACAATATTTAAAATTAATTAAAATAATTTTTCACTAAAATTAAATACACACTAAAAATATGGGGTATTACAGAATATATATATATATATATATATATATGACAGTTGACGGGCTGTCTTATTTTAATGTTGTTGTCTTTTCATTCCGGTAAATGAATGTCTTACGTACGGTATTAAATCATCATGAAAAATCATTAAATTTTTATGAAAAATTATTCTCATCATTCTAGCACCACATATCATACATATTGTTTTTCCTTTATTAAATATATACTGTATGAATGATGAGTAGAAAAATTCTTTTAATTTAATAAAAAAAATCAAATATAACAAATATGTGATATAAAAATGATGACTATAAGCACTCAATTTTCCTAACCGAAATAGATAACAGGTGGTGTTAATGGTCCAGAGAATCTCTTTACGAGAGTGACTTATTTGAAAAAAAAAGAAAAAGAAAAAGAAAAAAAGATCCTCTTTATGGAATCTTGTAGGACGTTTCTATCATATTTGTTTCTGATAATTTACTTGCAGTTTTATTGAGCCTTTACTGCCTGGAAATTATTTCTCGTATTTTGGCGTGGTCACCTAGTAGTGAGATTATACTAATGTCAGACTTAATATTTTGTTTGGATGTTGAGATGATATTAAATAAGAGGATAAATATATAAATAATAGTAAAATTATTTGTAAATAGTAGTAAAATAATTTAGGTTAAGTTGTTTTATGAGATTTTAAAAAAAGAGAGAGAAAAGTTGAATAAAACTATTATAAAATTAAAATATTATTAAAATATAATTTTTTAGAGAAATGATATTTGCAGTATAGAGGGCGCAAGTGCCGCACTCATTTTGAAAAATGTGAGTAAATATGGGATTCACATGAAAAAGTATTTTTTTAATAATAGATCCTACTATTTTTCAAAAGGAATGTGCTTCGCTTGTACAACCTATAATTGTGTCTAACATAACTCAATTTTTTAATATTATTTTTATTTTAGAATTTGAAAAAAGTTGAATTATTTTTTGTATTTTGTTTAAAAGTTTGGAAAAGTTCTAATGATTAGATGAAAAGTTAATATTTGAATTTGAAAAATATTTGTATTTAAGTGATGTTTAGATGTTGAGATGAGATGAGATAAAACCAACTCAACATCCAAATGAGGAGTTTGATACGACTTATTTATTTAAAAAAGAAAAAGACAGTGTGTAGATATACTTTTTGAGGATTTTTTCATACTAAAGAGTGGTATTTTCTCTAGTAGAGATTTGTGCCCAACCGTGCAGAGTTGGTTCGAGCTATATGAGGATCAATTGAGCTATTGTATCCTAGAGAAAACAAGTCAAAAGTATGACAGTCTACTGCACTAGTTTATTTGAAACTTTGTAATTTTTATTTTATTATTGTGTATTTCACTAACAATTGGTAGGGAGAGTCATAACCCAAAAAAGTTGATAACATGACCGGAGAAGCGACACTAATGTCTCATAAACCGATGCATGGAACCTTTGAATTAGCAACTCGAGTTGATGAGTGTATATCTTGCAAAGGCTTGAAGTATCTTACGGTAGCTTTGAGGATGACATAAAAGAGGATATTGGAATATATATATATATATATATATATAAAATACTGAAGCTATACCAAAAAAAATTTCGATACTAATGTGGAAGACTTTTCATAATGGTTTAAGAGTGGATGATAGATTGAGGAGAGTTGGTATTCCTATTACTTCCAAGTGTAATTGTTGTGTACAGGGAAAATATGAGGATTTAAATCATGTTCTTGCTACAAGTGACATTGCTGCTGGGATTTGGAAGAGGTTTTTGGTTATTTTGGGTGTGCCTTATGACTCAAATAAACGTTGGTTTGAGTTGGTGTTACTTTGGTTTCGACATGCATCTACCAAGTCCCAGGTGGGTTGTATTTTGGGCCTGCTTCTTTCTATTATTATTTGGAAGTTGTGGCAACGCAGGTGTAAGGCAAGGATGTAAGATAAATGCATCTCGGCGGAAGTGCTTTGGAGGTCTATTTGTGTGTGGATAGGGAAAATGCAAAGTAGCTTGCCAAAATTTACAAAGCTTGCTTTTGCCGATGAGGAGAGGTTGAGAGATTTGAACATTCCAGTTAGTCCGATTAAATTGACGCCGGTTAAATTGGTTTATTGGGTGAAGCCTAGATATGATAGATTCAAATTAAATATTGATGGTTGCAACCTTGGCAACCTAGAGAGCTTAGGCGCAGGAGGGGTAATTCGGGATTTGAATGGTGATATGGTGCTTTCCTCTTCTTGTTATCTTGGGGTGAGTTCTAATAATCTTGCTGAGTTGAAGGCATTATTAATATGGTTGGAATATTGCTGTTCTTTGGGCTTGCAACATGTGGACATTGAATCTGATTCTTTGGTTTGTGTATCCTGGGTTCAGAAGAAGTGCTGTGGAGTGTGGTATTTAGAAGACTTTTGGGAGGAGGCTATGGGTTTGTTTGAAGGTAGAGATTTTGGTATAAATCATACTTATCGAGAAGGAAATGCGCCGGCTGATTATTTAGGTAAAATGGGAGCTCAAGTTTTGACCTATGTTTGGCGCTCTTTATTGAGAGTTCCAAAACATCTGAAAGGATTGCTTCGCACAGATAAATTGTCCTTGCCTTATCTGAGAGGTCTTTGAGTTGTTCTAATTTTTTATTCTGGTTGTTAGTCTTATCTTGGTGAGGTTTGGTTTTTTTGTGGCACATTGCTTGTTGTGTATTTTTTATATTATAACCAAGGTATTCCTCCGCCATAAATGAGGGTTTGTTCTTAATAAATTTGGGAAGGGGTCACTCTTAAACATGTGGCTCGAACTCTTTAATATATATTTATATATATAATACTAATCATGATCATGGTGAACATGCTGTTGGACTTGGATTGCTCATCATTATGCAGAACCTCTTCTTAGGGTTGAGCAAAAATTCAAAAATCTGACTCATAATCTGGCTTCGTTCCGAGTCCGTTCTGTTTCTGAAAAAATAGAGTCGAAGTCGGAATTTTTTTAAGTTTTTTAATCAGAGTCAAAGTCGGAGTTGGATGTGTCGCTGGACCGACTCCAACTCCAATCCGATCCAACTCTAACTTTATGCTCCGACTCTGAATCCGACTTTGACTTTGAATCCGATTATGACATTGTACATATGTTATAAAAATTTGTATTTATCTATATATTTATCATATATACTACTATAGTTATATAGTTATATAATTAGAACTTATATAGTTAAGCTCAATCGTATACTAGTATGAGCTAGTTATTATAAAATAATATACTTATACAATAATACAAATAGACTAATGATAGTTTAGTATATGTAAACATCATATTATTACTATCATACATAATTAAGTATAGAAAAAAGTTAGATACTAGTATTTAAATAAGTCTAGTATAATAAGTTAATAGCACATATATTAATTTACTAAAGTATAATAACATGGAATTAGACACTAAAAAGTTAAGTATATAATTAAGTTAGAAATAAGTTAAACATTAGTGTAATAACATGTAATTAAAAAATATAATTTAAGTCTTGTATTGAAAGAAATTAGACACTATTATAGAAACAATAATGATAAAACAGCTACTACTTCACTATTTGTCTACAATCTTAGAATAAAATAATATTTTTTAAAATATATATTTTAATTTTGATTTGATGCATTTAAATTATAAAAAATTGTTTTACTATTAATAAGTTGTAAATGAATGGTAGATAGGTTGTCATTGTATCATTGCTATTATATAAATAAGTAATAAGACTAGAATAATAAATTAATAATACATAATACTAATTTACTAAAGTATTCGAACTCAAACTCCTTGTCATGTATCATATAACATGATATTTTATGCACAAAATGACAATAATAACATGAATGAGACATTTATTAATAAATTATAAATAACTTATCAATGTGCAAATTTGAGGCCAACTTACAAACTGTCTGAGTTTGGAAAAACGTAGCAGTTGTAATGAAAATTGTGCTAAGTTAGGACTATACTATTTAAGAAAGAGTTTCATAATCAAAAGGTTTAAAAAATGGGTATTTGCAAAGATACCCCTAGATTTTCAAAAATTGCCACTAAGACCCTAATTTTTTACTGACTGCAAATGAACTCCAAATTTAATCAAATTTCATAAACCATATATTTTTCATATCCTAAAATCATCTATGCCCTTAGAGTTCCAAAAATCAAAATGGAACTAGTCCAAACACACTCAACCCGTGGCATGCACTTTAGTTGATGCCTAATTGTAACTTTAACTATTGATCCCTATAAATGCATGCATATTCAATTGTCTTTAATTGTCAATAATCACTATAATCCTTAATGACATTTTAAAGCTTAATCTTGGGTGAACAAGTTCATCTCAACACTTAATCATGGCTAGAAATCTTAATCTCTATTAAACTAGTCCTTAAGCATGCATGATATTTCTTAATCTTATCACCAATAAAAGTTTTTAAAACATAGAATTAAATCATGCATTTCTCTCATTATCCCAATCATAAGGTTTTTCTAAATGCTCATATATTAAACCCAGGTGAAATAAATCAAAATTTCACAAGTTAAGCATGATTTAACCAAACCGTGCATGTTTTGATGATCAACACAAGATAGAAATTAAAATCTATCATGGTATACTTTCAACCTAAAATCTAAACCTTCAAAAATAATTCTAAGACATTAATAAATCATATCAACAAAATGCTAAGACATGTCGTAGCTACAATTCTCACTTAAAAATAATTTAAACACTTAATCTACACTTACAAATTTTGTAAAACTTACAAATTTTGTGGCTCTCTACAGCTCCCAACATAAGAACTAAAAAACTCAAGAACTTCTAAGAACACTCACTCGGTTTCTAGTCTTTTGTACTCTAAGGGAAGAAGATCTCTCAAGCACTCAAGAAGAGCTTGGAGAAGAGGTGTGGAGGGAATGAGGGGGTTAAGGGGATTTTTATAGTGCTCAAAGGTGGGGAGGGGCGCTAGTCATGGCTTGGAAATGTGGCTTGTGATTGGTGGAGTGGGGCGGTGGTGGTGATGTGGTATTCCTTCAACTTGTATCATGCTTTGCAGGGTGAAGAGTAATTGAACTACCATGAACTCATCATGGCAAGTGCTGCAAGGTTGCTAGAGGAGTAGAGCTACCATGGTGCAGCAAGGAAGAAGAGAAAAAATAATTAAAAATCGAGGCATGATATCTTGCCATGATGTGCCGGGTATAGACCTGAAAACTGGGCAGATTTTCATTTTTCTTGTTTGCATCCCTTTGGTTTATCTTCATGGTTGTTTTGTGCAGGTATCAAGTCACTTTTTGAAGGCTTTTCAGGTTGTAGAAGGTGGAGGGCTTGCTATCATGTGATGATGAAGGTGCAACTCAAAGAAGATGGTACAATTGAGGGTGATTGGTCTGGATCTAAAGGGATGAACTGCGGTGTGATTGGGGCAAAAAATGAGATGGAATAGGCGTGGCTATGGGGTTTTTTTTAGTGCAATACACATGCAAGTACATATGTGAGCCAATTGGGTGGATTTGTGCAATGTCATGCTTTTGCTCTTAATGACATGTGTGGGATCAATACTAAACTTCTCATTCAGTCTAAGAATGATTGAAAATAAAAATAAAAATAATAAAATTCATATAAAAAAGACTAAAAAGATTATGAAGGAAAATTAAGCTCAAAGCATGGTTTAAAGATCACCAATCATGTGAAATTTTGATCAATGGTCTTAACCAAGTTCAAACTTAATTTTTGGTCCAAGGAAAACTCTTAGGGGCATAGGGCACAATATGGGCTTGAGGGAAACCCATGGTATTGTGTAAGAGGGCTCAAATTAGAAGGGTGAAAAATGCAAGACAAGGCGTTAGGCCTTGTTGGGCTAAAAGGACCATGAATGGGAGTTGCATAGTTTATGGGCTTTGGGTGTGGGTTGATGGAAGGCCTTGGATTCAGATTTGAGGAGGTAATGAGAGGCCTCAAAACCCACAAAAACCCCCTAAAAAGGCTTTCCGTAATATAAATGGGTCATGGGTCAATGCTAACACTAAGTTGGGCCCAAAAAGCCTTAAGCCTTCCACACACTTGGGCCAAACCTTTCTAAAACTATCGTACCAAAACTATTCTTATAAGACTTGGCTCAAGGCTTTGGCCAGTAATATTCTAAAGTTTAAGGGCTTAAGAGTAGCACTAATGGGCTTGCTCACTAAACCACTAATGCTAAAGAAAACAAATCCCAATATAATATGGTAGCATAAGCTCATACTAAGCGTTAATCCTAGTGGGTAATTAGGCTGGGTGTTACAATGACAAAACATGTTAAAATCAATTTACCCCTTGAAGTAACTTCCCCTTACAACCTGCTATTTTCTTTTTAATTTTCTGAAAAATAGGCTCCAACATAGCAACTATGAGAATTTTAAAAGAGCAACCCCCCAACCTCCACGCACCACATTTTTTAAAATTTTTAATTTTTTTTTTTTTTTTTTTTGTGTTTGTTCTTTTTAAACCAATTCTTTTATTCATTATTCATTTATTAAATATTTGATAAAAGAAAAAAACAATGAAAATTAAAAAAAGTGTTTTGTGTGGAGGTTGTGTAGATTTTTTTCATTTTAAAATGTATAGGTGCTCCAAAGTAAGTAAAAGGGAATTAACCCTCCCGAAAGGAAGTAACTGACTTTATTAATACTTTTCTGGAATGCGGAACAAAGTTGTGTACCAAAAAGGAACTCTTTTGCGAGTTTATTAACTCCCCCGATGCATTTTCATACTTTTCCAGAAAACTTGAGTATCTTTGCAAGATTACCTCTTGATCCATTTGTGAAAACTAGTATATCATCAACAAATAATAAATGTGAATTAGAAACATAGCCTCTTGGCATTATTAAAGGAAGAATCCACCCCTCATGTACCAATTCAGTCAAGCCTTTGCTCAAAGGATCCTCACTCAAGGTAAATATAAATATATATATATATATATATATAAACAGTGGAAAAAGAGGATCGCCCTACCTTAAACCCCTGTCTGAGCTGCAAAAACCTTTATGAGTGCCATTCAAACAAATGAAATTTTTTTTATACTCTTTGAAACATTGCTCTATTAGCTTAATTCACTGAGCAGAAAAATCCAAAATAAGACAAAACTTTGGATAGATAAGATCATTTAACTCTATCATATATCTTAGCCATGATTTTTTGGCTAAACTGCAGGTCTGCTCCTAAGCCAATGCAATATTTTCGGTCATAATTCTTCCACTTACAAATGCACCTCGATTAGGAGAAATCAACTTTGGCCGTAAATGAGTCACTATCTTCCCACAATTATTTTAGAAAACATTTTGCAGAAAACTTGATACAAACTAATGGGCCTAAAGGAGGAAAACTCCCTAGGTTTCTCTACCCGAGGATTAATGAGAGCGATAAAAGATGCTTTTTAGTAGTCACTTAAAAGCCCTCCTGAAAGAACTCACTTGCAACCATTAAAATATCTTGAGCAACTACAACAGACCATTAGGATTTGATAAAATGCAGTATTGGAATGAACTTTGCAAGGATGTCCCAATGCATGTACGTACCAGCACGGAGATGGGCAGGACCTTAAAGATCGCAAAACTAAGGAGGACCGAGTCTTAGCATTGCTTATTCAATATCCCATCTCTCCACCTAAAGATTGATGGATATTGACTAATATATCCACACATGTGATGGAAGCCTCAACTTCAAAATTATGTACAAATATTTCGTTTCTTTGTTCCTTTTTCTTTCTTAAACTTGAAGACCAGATGAATGATAAACTCCAGTCGCACTTCACAAATCCTCATGATATCTAGCCCCTTACGAAAATACATGATGTGAAAGCCAAACCAAAACTAGCTTGATTTGCTTAAACATAAATAAGACTGCTCTATAGTACTATAGATATATTGCATGCTACATTTCTTAGTTGACTTTGCTGTGTATGATGCCGAAACTGAATTGATTACTCCAACATTTTATAATTATATGATCAAAAGGAATCTTTTAAAATATCTACTATATATATTGGAGTGGATATTCCAACCGGTTGGTCCCAGATGGGCTTGGACCCTTACTCAAGCCCAAAGACTACCTCACTACCTGAAACCCAACTCGGTATCAACAAGATCTTGCCCACCACCAATACCGACTGGATAACTATCCAATGGTTACAAAGGATCGAAACGGTTATCATTCAAATTTACTAAGAGATGAACCCTATTCTCCAAGTTTGAATTTGAATAACAGATGTGTGCATTATCATTTCATAACAGAACGGTTCAAAAGCTCTATATAAAAGAAGAACTCAGGTACGTAAAGGGGATCAGATTCGTTGGTATTAAGGAGTTATTTTGGTCATTGACTTAGGCATTGGAGGCATTCCCTCGAACCCCCCAAGCCATCTTACTCTTAGTTACAGGTGATCATGTAACGCCCATCCTTGTGGTGGGTCTTTTTATAAAATATTTTGAGAAAGGACGACGGGAATTACCGTCCGATTTAAAACTTTTTGCTTCTTCCCAGGGTGCAAGACTCTACGTTTATAAAATAAAAATGTGCTTTTACAATAAAAGAGGTTTACAGCAGAAAACATCATTTTTAATAATAAAAAGGCCTCTCTTACATTTAAATGCTCGTGCCTAGACTTCCATGCTCTTCCCCATGGGCCGTGTCTGTCTCGACGCGTACTTCATTTCCTTTCCTGTGGGGGGGGGGGGGGGGGAGGGACATGCATAAAAACTAAAATGAGTCGAAGACTCGTAAGCATTACTTCATGCAGTTAAAATATAATAACGTAGGTTTTCATTCATGCATTCATCATTCGTACATACTATACATACATGCATGCGTGCATACGTGCGTTCGTTTGAAAACGTCACTGGAAGGGTTTTTCCTTTCTTTTCATAAAACGTTTCACCCGTCAATGCCTTCATTTCTTAAAGTGCGTTCGTGCATGCGTACATACGTACATACATACATTCTTTCTTTTCACTTTCATAGGCTGGTACACACTGTTACTCCCCGTGTGTTAGGGTTAGTGGCCCTTTGACCTGGATTCCGCCCGTGGCCACAGGTTAGGAATCCCATTTCATAGGAGGCAGCACTGGGTGCACTACCAGTACTACTTACCCGGCATTGCAATCTGCCCATTCATTGGTACCCTTTCATTCATTCATGTGGTCGTTACGTATCTTCATACATTTCATGCTTTCATTCATTCTTTCATTCATTCGTTCATGTCAGCTCTGAAGAGCTAGAGCTTTCATTCGGTTCTTTCTTTCGTTTAACATGAGAAAACATCTTTTCATGAGAAAACGTCATTTCATGAGCATGCGCTTGAACGTCCTCTTTCATGACGTCCACGAGCATCACCTCGCGGCATTCACAAAAGTGTCAGTTCGTACCATCCATAAAACATAAAGCATGGGCTCAAACTTCGCCTTTCGCTGCATCCATAAGCATCACCTTGAGCGTCGGCCTTTGCGGCGTCCGCGAGCATCACCTCGCGGCGCTCGCGACAATGTCGGTCCGTAGGATCCACGAAGGCGTCAGCTCAAGCTCATCTTTCGTGCATTTATATCAGTTCGTTTTCTTTGAAAATACGTATAATAGATACATCTTATAGTCATCTATTCACATGCATATAATTAATAACTTTGGGTGCGTAAAAAGGGGCTTTCATGGAGGGCCGTACGTACATATACGTTTGAAAGCATGGCATCTTCTTTCGTAGGCATCTTCTTAAAAAGAAAAACGTTTCATTTTCGTTTCGTAATTTCTAGAAAACTCCAGAAGGGCATGAACGTAATACTTACGTGGACTCCATGCTACTTTCATACCATGCAGTCCATTCATGCGCGTGTCAGCTGGCAACCTACATGCATACATAACCTTAACGTCATTCTCTATCTAATGCATAAATAACTTAAACTATAAATAGAATTACGCTATACTTGGAACACTCTCATTCTATCCTGTGCATTTACGTGCCCTTTACTATGCTAAAACCTTCGAAGACCACTTACGGTCACCGCATCTTCTAACTCAACGTCTTGCCTCGAGTGCTCATTCACTAAAGTGAACCCATGATTCACCTTAGTATTAAGACACTAAGACGTTCGTCTTATTCTCCTTATTGAACTCATTTTGATGCATGACTCAGACCAACTAAGTCACGCATCCCAATCCTAGACAATACACCCATCACTACCTCCATACATCCTAGCCCATACTAATTCTTCATTCCCATCCATACAAGCCACACGGCTCTAAGCCAACTCTAAGGCTTAAGCACTGTGTAATTATACTCAGGACAGACTACCCATTACATACGGTGAATCCGTCTGGTATACGTGTCTCACCAGATTACACATGTCCCTTCCCCTTTATCACGTAAGATCAACGTATAACATGTTGATCACCTGCTCGTAGGGATGAGGGCCATATTCCGATACCAACATTTTCTAGACCCGGCTAGCATGACTCTTCATGCTATCCATCCCTTTTGACAGTTCATCCCCACACTTAACATGACAAGACTCCATTCACCATTACGCCTTATGTCACGTCATATAGCTCGAGACTACTATCAAGCTACACCGTGACCTTGTCACATCACCCGACATCCTGTTACGTCACTTCTACGCCAACTCCTTACTCATCACGAGTACGGTTCCTCACATATTCTCGTAACATCGTGACATCTCGTCACGTTCCCGTTACGCCATTCCAAAGCTAACTCCTTATCCATCATAAGCATGACTGTCAATAACCACGTCACTTCGTAATGTTGCCCAGTCATGCTTTCGCTGCGTACTCTTATACTTGTTCTGCTACTACACCCATACTTCCGGCCGAAAGTCAATTACAGTGACATTTGTCACCTCAGACTACAGGCCACATCATAGTTACTTCGGGACACTCTTCCACAGTTCCCGACACAACTAACCATGTTCTATGCCCATTAACTGCACAACCATCCTTATCTCTACGACACGCCACACGGAGTGTCACTGCCTCATAGAGTACACTCCACGTATACTCCCTTCACATATGCCACATCACTACTATGGCATGCCCGCCTTATGGTGCATCACTCTACCACATGGAGTACAACTCCCTTCACATACTCCTTTCACACGGTGCATTACTCCACCATATGGAGTACATTTCACATATACTCCCTTCATACACACCACGCCACATCACCAATATGGCATATCCTCCACATGGTGCATTATTCCACCATATGGAGTACATTCCACATGTACTCCCTTCATACACACCATGCCACATCACCATTATGGCATATTCGCCACATGGTGCATTACTCCACCACATAGAGTACACTCCACGTGTACTCTCTTCACACACGTTACGCTACATCACCACTACGGCATACCCGCCATATAGTGCGTCACTCCATTACATGGAGTACATTCCACATGTACTCCCTTCATACCCGCTACAACCCATCATCAATATGGCATACCCGCCATACGATGCATCACTCCACAACATAGAGTACACTCCACGTGTACTCATCTCGTTCCACAATATGCCAGGAGGGTATATTTTACATATACTCTCCTTATCCCACACTACACCACACACAGAGTACACTCAGCGTATACTATTCCCATTGCACAATATGCCAGGAGGGTATATTCTACATATACTCTCCTTATCCCACACTACGCCTCACACAAAGTACACTCAACGTGCATTATTCCCACTCCACATGTCACGTCACCAATACCGCACATACTCCACAACCGTATTACACAGTTCAACCGCGCCATAATTACAACACAAACTCCACAATCATACATCACCGCACACTTCACAACACAGAATGCCCAACACTTCACATACACGGCACATCACATCACCACACTACACAGATATGCCCAACACTTCATAGCGCACTACACAGCGCATCTCAATACAAACCAGTCATTCCCCTAATACTAACAGCACAGTCCACAACTTAGTCCACTAATCAATATCTAACATAATTAAAAGGGATAGAGAGTTATACCATCAATGGGATAACCCGTGCATTGCTTGCTGATTGTCACAGCCGATGACGTCGGAGAGGTCGTATGTGGCGGCTAACCCACGTACGTTGACAATTTGGGCGTTTGGATAGCTAAGTGTGGTCTTGGAAGGGCTCGGGAAGGCCTTGTGTTGGTGGCTGTGAGGAGCAGTACACAACGTACCTAACTGTGTACAATGGCGGTCAGTCACATGCAGTGACTGTCCATCACGTTCAGTGATTACCCACCACGTAAAGTGGTGGTTTGGACCTATGGTTCTGCTAAGGGAAATGCGGTGGATCTCGTGGTGGCGTCGAGGTGGTGCCAAGGTGGCTCACGGCGGCAGATCTGGCCGCACGATGGAGGAAAGGCCGTGGGAGAGTGAGAGAGAGTGTGCGTGCATGGGTGGCAAATTAGGGCCATGGGAGGTTGGGTTGGCTTGGGTTGGCTTGGTGGTTACCCACCGTGGGTGGCGGTGCACGGCGTGCAACCCGTGCGTGCATGAAGGAGACCATGCGTGCGTGAGGGGGAAACCCATGCATGGAGGAGAGGCTATAGGCCTCGGGTCCAAGGGAGGAGGAAGGGGAAGGGGAGGAGAGGTCCATGGTGGTGCCTCGTGGTCGCAGGAGTCGCGCACAGCGGCGCTAGCGGCATCGGTAGCTTGAAGCCGTGTGAAACCCATAAATGGGTTTCGTGCGTGCGTGCGACGGAGGGGAAGGGGGACTTCCCGTGGCTTGGGTTCCATGGGAAGGGTTCATTGGTGAGAGGGGAGGCCGTTGGTGGCGGTGGTGGTGCCGGAGGACGGTGCACGGTGGTGCTACGTGCATAAAGCCCATTCGGAATTTGCACTTCCAAGGGAGAGGAAGAGAGAGCGTGAAAGGGAGGAGCTACCGTGGATGGACTCGCCAAAGGGAGAGGAGTGCGACGGTGCCGGCTGTGAGAGTGGACGGCGCACTACGGCGCCGGGTTGGAGGAAGGAAGCTTCGAGCGGAAGGGGAGAAGCCGCGTATCACGTATGCTGGGGAGAGAGAAGAGAGAGAGAGGGCTAGGGAAAAGAGAGAGGGTCTGGGTTTATAATCCAATCCCTTTGCCTGGGGATCCACGTAACGATCTAACTTTGAGAGATTAAAATACTGATTTGAAAATACGTAAATATTAACTTAATTAAAAGCACTCAGAGAAATTACCCTAAACTTCGTTTTGTATTATAACTCCTGATGATCTTGTACGTTTATTCACCATGCATAAATATATGTTTCAATAGGCAAGTTTTGACTTCTTGTAGAGCTTATAATTTGGGTTTACAATGAGCCTTCAAGATTAATGCATTGAAAATACATAATACTTGTGCATGCTTATGTTTTTTTAATATAAAATCACAAATCATGAAACGAAGCCTTGGATTTGTTAATGGATGACCATTTTCCCAATATAATTTATTTTTAAGTAATGCTTGTACGATTTCATGCCATGTCATTACAGGGCGCCGTGACCTAGGCTTGTGATTCAGGTCGTACCGCTTGGACACACAACCCAGGCCGCTGTGCTTGGGTCCTTTCGAGTACGTACAATATTGTAGTTTAGGTTTTCTTTATTAGTTTTATATGTTTTAGTATTAAAATAATGATTAATGCTACATACAGATATGGAGTGTACATATGTTCTGCAATCATTTAAAAAAAGAGTAGGGTCCACAATTAAAAAATTAATTAATTTTTTCATCCATATTCCATATTTAGTCACTGTTTTCAAAGAGATTGTGCAGTACTTGCGCACTCCACGATTACAAATATTATTTCTCTAAAATAGTTTTTCAATTTTTTAATGATGTGTAACAGACCCTTATTGGAGATGATGATGTATTTTAATAGATTTGTAACCAGATAATGTGCGCTACAAATTCACTGCTAAAAGTCCATAAAACATTGCAAAAAGTTTTTTCCAACGAATTTTTAATCGCTGCGGGTTGGTTGTCAACAAACGGATGCAACTTATTATTACCATCAATTCACTATAAACGCTGCAAAAATGTATATTTCCGACGTTTCCTTCACTATTGCAAATATGCAAGTAGGTGCTGGAAAAAAGGCCTCCAATTGGTGACGCATTGCGTTGCAAAATCCTTTTCGAGTCGTTAATAAATTGCTGGAATAAATATTTTTATGAAAGAACTTATTTGCAACTTTCCAAGGAATCGATGGGAATGAAAAATGTTTGTGTCGGTTATTGTCGCTGTAAATGTCGTATGCATCGTCGCAATTAGTGTTATATATTTACTACCACTTTTGGATTATTGCTGGAAAAAGTGCTTATTCCCGACGATTTTTAATGCTCGCCACAACCATACATCATGTTGCAGTCACTTTTTCCCAACCACATTCCCATTTCGCTGCAACTGTCCAGTAGTCACATTTTATTTCTAGCAATTCTGGCTGAAATGGAAAGTCGTCGGTATACATGTTTTTGTCCTGATGATCTAGATATGTAAACCGACGTAAATATCTATTATATTTGTAAATTTTCCTCAATAGCATTCATTCATTTTGGAAATGCATTTTGTTAGGAACCTTGCTGGGACAATATTGTTGCACATGATACACTACTGGCACTAGTTTGTGAAACTCCCATCTTTCATAAAGTGATATAATATCACCTAGTTATATCACTTTACTCATAATATATGAGGGAAATGAAACAACCACAGGCTGGTTTTTCATCTGCCCAAACTAATTGGATCCACAATAAAACATTCCCTGGCTAATAAATACATACTACAACAGAATTTGTCTTTTGTGACAGAGAAAACCGTCACAAAAAATTGCCAAAAATCACTAAAGATATTTGGTGACGGTTTGAAACCGTCACCTAATGTGCGTCACAAAAAACAATTGGTGATGGTTTACTGTTGAACCATCACTAAAAATATTTTTAGTGACGGTTGGAGGTGTTCCGTTTGGTTGAACGTTCGAACGTTCCCTTTTTTTGTGACGGTTGAGAACTATCACAGAAAGTAACGTTCGGACGTCCAATTGAACATTCGAACGACAACCCGACTGAATGGTGTTCGAAAATGAGACGTTGACGTTCGTTGATTATAGTTCGAATGTATCATATTTACATTCGAACGTTAATTATAATAAACGTTCAAATTTCTGTTTGAACGTTAACGGACCAATGTTCAAATGTAATGGGTTTAACGTTTGAACGTTATTTTGAATGTAAACGAAGGAGCATTCGAATGCAAGTGGTACGTTCGGAGGTTTGTTCGAATGTTAATCGTTTAATCATTTGAACGTTTGAACGTTTTGTTCGTTTGAGGGTTAGTACGTTCGAACGTAAAGGCCTACGTTCGAATGTTACTATACAATTTTATGTATTCACGTTCGAACATTGGTTCGAATGTGAACCAACATTCGAATGTTTTTACTTTACATTCGAACGTACAGATCAGAAATACTAATTTCATACAATTTAAAAACATAACAATTGTATCATATTACATACCATTAATTAACAAATAACAATGTCTTATAAAATTTTAAAATTACATATTAAAACTAGCCACCACTACTGATAAAATTTATTTCTTCTTTTTCCCTCGCCCATTGTGATTATGTTGCAACGACATAGCACGCTCCATTTACACCATTATCTCCCGTTGCACTTGCTCTTGGACTTCACTGCGTATTCCGTCCTCCTGGTCTCTCTATTGGTCCTAAAACGCGTCTCTAAATGAGACTTTCATTCTAAGAGAGACTCTAACTCTTATTGTCTCGACCTCATATACTCATTCTCACGCCGTGCAGCTTCTAAATCTTTGGTAACATTATTAATTTGTGAAGTCGATGAGGTTGAGGAGGATGAACATCTATTCTTGATAGATCGTCCCAAATCTCTTGCCATACTAGATTGCAGCCCGAGCAGTTGCTTGAATATGTCTATGTCACTAGGAGAGGATTCCCCAGAAGCTGACTGCATCTCCATCATTTTTTCTTGCAATTTGAAAGGTAATGATCGTTAATAAGTAACGTATTAAAAAAATAGAAATAAAAAAATAAATTATTCACATGTTACATAATTTATTTAACAAAATTAACACTGCTTACATAATTATCTGCAGTGACAAGATCCATCCACTCACTATGCTCATTAGTGTGAGCAGCAACATAGACATGAATGAGGGAAAAGTTTTTAGGATCATCACATTTCTAACAAAGCGTTAGCAATTTTAAAAAGACAATGTTAGTACTTAAATAAAAGAATATCAGAAAAATAAATTAATTCTATAATTTTCTAATTACCATTTTTTTCAGCAAGACGGTGGAATGATCTTGAACCGGCACGATGGTGGACAGTCAGAGCGGATCTATTCTGAGCATTTGTAGAACTCAAGTGCTACAAAATATATTAAGAATGTTAATTGTAATATGTATACATATAATATAGAGAACGAATATGAGTGTAAATAATTAAAAGATATAAATATAAAATACCTGATAATATGAAGATGTGAAAAGATCACAACACTTTCTCCAATCATCTAACTTCATCTGCTGGAAAGGAGACTGCGCAGCCTCTTCCAACGTCTCAAACTTCTTGAAGTAGTCATGACATCATTCCTTGTGATGTCGGAATAGTGTAGCCATCAACTCATTCACGGTTCTCAAATCCTCGCTACAGTCAAAGTCGAGGTCGAATTCATCCTAACAAGTGAATCAGGTAAAAAATATGATATACTAATCTAGGTGAAAAAAATTTACTCTCAAAGTAAACTCACCAGCACACGACTTTGAATGTGCTCCTTAATCTCATTCGGAACATATCGCCATGAGCACACATAAAATGGAGTATAAGCTTGAACTATTGTGCCAATATAGGAGGAAAGCGCTAATGCACTACCATCCACTCCTCCAATGGAATTATCAGGAATGGTGATCTTGAGTTTTCCGTGCCTTCTATTTTTCTCAAGAGAGATGCCACGTGTATAGCCACGACCACGACGTGCATATGCATCAACTACATAGTATAATTATAGTTATATAGTTATTGAGACAAAAGTATTAACTATCTAATTAATTATCAATGACAATATTTCCTTACTAGTAGGTGTCGAGTGGCTGTTATTCTCTTACGTGTACTTGATCTTTAGGAGCAGATTCCTCGAGTAGGTAGTGCTCAATGGGTTCGGGACTTGGATTTGGCGAAGGCACATTTCTTCGTTGTTGTTTTGGCGGCATTTTTGAAAATAATTAATTATATCAAAAAAATTAATTAGAATAAATTATGAAAATTCAAGGTATTTTATAATCACCTATATGAATAAAATATTTAGTACTTTTATTCTTCATCTTTGAATGCATTTTCGATGCTTGTTTCAGAATCTCCTTCAATAACATCTTCATCATTATCATGGACCTCTTCTTCATCCTCCTTATCCACCTCTTGACTGGATTCTGGTTCGTCTTCATCTTCTGACTCTTCTTCTTCTTCTTCCTCCTTACTTACTTGAATTGAATGATCATTTAATACGTACGGGTCAAGATGGACGGGTGGGACAACTCGAGTGCACCGAGGTCAACAAATAAGTTAATACCCTCTCTATCTTCCTGGTATGCCTCTACAATCGGAGTGTCATCTTCATCTCCACTATTCTCGTAATCTGCACTCGTTCCTGCTTCATATATATTTCGAGGGACAAATTTTTGTACGACTCGCCATGTTATCTCTCTACTTCTGCACTTTTCATTGGATCAATCAAGTAATAGACTTGGGTAGCTTGACAAGCCAATATGAATGGATCATCTTCGTACCATTTAGATGCAGTATTGACACTCGTAAAGTGATTATCCCCATGTATCGAAACCCGATCACCGCCTAGATCCCACAAATCAGATTTAAAGACATGTTACAGACCCACCCAGATATTTCAATTCGATAATATCACATATGACACCATAATAGTCAATATCATCTATTCCATCACTCCTCTCGACCAATACACCAGAGTTTTGAGTCTTTCCATTACGTTCACGGTCCAGAGTATGGAATCTATAACCTCAAACCATACATGCCGTGTATCAAAGTGCTCAATTTGAGGGACCACGGGCCAATGCATATAATTCAGAAGAAATTGATCCGGGATCATGAGCACGATATTCCAAAATCTAACAATTGAAATAGTATATATTTATTATTTCATTATCCAGAGTTAAAAGTTTCAAAATATAACATATATATAATTTTAGTTCATACAAGTTCTTCAAACCATCTGGGAAATTCTTCCTCGTGTCTTACCTCTATGTTTTCTACACCTTCCGTCCTAAGTTTGTCAATGTGCTCACTGTTACAGATAAATGCAAAATAAGTTTATTTTGAGCACAATAGTTATAGTTAAACTTGAAAAAAATTAGAATTATTCGAAGCATGGAATGACATACCTGAGATAATCATCAATCTCCTGGTAATTGTTTAGCACATACCACCGAACTTAACCCAACTCTCTATCAATTAAATTGTAACCCGTTTGTACACCTAAGGGTCGTACATTCTAGGAAAACAATGATAGCTCACGAGGAGGCGGAGCAGCAAGATCAGCATTTCACTCTTGACAATTAAATCGTGTCTCCACTCCACGAAGATATAGAGAGCAAAATGTTAACCATTCATCGTGTATATAGGCTTCTGCTATTGAACCCTCAGCTTTGGCTTTATTCCCAATAGTGCACTTCAGTTGACCCAGTTATCTTTCAACTGGATACATTAAACATAACTACACCAGTCCACCCAACAGTACCTCTCGCGGTAAATGTATTGTTAAATGGACCATGACATCAAAAAATGATTGTGGAAAGATCTGCTTGAATTTACATAGTATAGTAGCAATGTCTTCTTCCAATTTCCACAACACATCTCGATTTACTACCAGAGCACACAAATCCTTAAAAAAACATACAGAGTTCGGATATGGTGACACGTACATTAGATGTCAACTTCCCACGAATTCCCACAGGTAATAACTTCTGCAAAAATATGTGACGGTCATGACTTTTCAATCCACTGATTTTTCAGTCATCAGGACTCACGCATCTACCAATATTTGAAGCATAACCATCTAGCAACTTCACACCTTGCAACCATTTGCAGAAGTCCATCCTCTCCTCCCTCGTCACATAAAACATGCATGCAGCATGACCACCCTATTGCCTTCTATCCGCAAATATAGTTTATGTTTAATTCTCATTCTCTCAAGATCTTTCCTCGTCTTGATCGTGTCCTTCATCTTTTTGTTAATGCTCATCAATGTACCTCGTATATTATCACAAATATTCTTCTTTATGTGCATTACATCCAAACTATGTCGCAACATGCAGGATGACCAATACAACAAGTCAAAAAAAATACTACGCTTTGTCCAATTCAATTCTGTTGCACCTCGTTTTCTCTTGTTCTTTCCCCGACCTTTGCCAAAATTGTTCGCTCTAACAGGTACCAGTTGTTCCACTATCTCTTCCCCAGACAGCTCTTTTGGTGCAATTCTATCCTTTACTCTCCCATCAAACTTAGCACATTATCTTCTTCATGCATGATTTGCTGGTAGACAACGTCGATGACCCATAAAACACAACTTTTGAGAATATTTTAACCACTCACTAGCAGTTTCTTTATTGCACGTCAGACACGCTAACTTCCATTTCATACTCCAGCCGAAAAGATTCCCATATGCCATGAATTTATTTATGGTCCACATTACCGCAACATGCATATGAAAAGATGTCAACGTGGATGCATCATAAGTTCTAATGCTTGTTTCCCATAACTCTTTCAGCTCTTCAATCAACGGCTGCATGAATACATCAATGTCATTCCCAGGTGATCTCAGGCCGGGGATAAGTAAAGTTAATAAAACATTGGGTGCCTTCATGCACCTCCATGGTGGAAGATTGTACGGAATTAACACTACGGGCCAAGTGCTATAACTTGTACTCATATTCCCAAAAGGGTTGAATCCATCGGTTGTAAGTTCCAGGCGCACGTTCCAAGCTTCTATCCCAAACTCTGGATATTGATTATCGAAAAACTGCCACGCAAATGAGTTAGCAGGGTGCCTCATATATGCGTCATCCTTAACTCTTTTCTCCTCATGACACCTCATATCGTGAGCTATTTTATAACACATATATAGTCTTTGCAACCTAGGTCTCAAGGGAAATACCGAAACACCTCATGCCACCTCCACATACAAGACATGCTTGTTTCTCTTCGTTCTCCTTCCAGAACAAAACACAATCACTATTGCATGCATGTATGAACTTGTACTCAAATCCTAATCCCTTCTCAACTGTTTTGCTTCATAAAAGTTCTTGGGCAATGCAGACCCTTCGGGAAGCACCTCGTTAAATAAGTCCAATACTATGTTTATTTCTTTCGTCAACATCCTAGTCAATGACTTAATGTGAAGCAATCGCACAATAAACAACATTTCGGAATGTTTTGTACAGCTTGGATAAAGTTCGTGCCTTGCATCTTCCCACATTGAAGCGAAATTTTCACAATCAGTCCCTCCACCACTTGAGGCGTTGTCGTCAACCTCATCCATAAACATCTCTGCTCCAATGTCACCCAACATCTCTTCCATCTCATCCTGCTCATATTCATCATCCATGTGCCATAAATAATTATGATGATCGACCAATACATCTACTGATTGTTCATATGGCTCACCATGCAGTACCTATCGGGAATACCCCAGATTTATACCGTTCACAAATATATAACTTTCTACTTCATCCAACCCTATCGCACACAGAGTTTTACATCCTCGACATGGACACTTAATGTAACCACGATTATCAGCAGAGGCCCGTACAAAATCAAGGAAGGTTTTTAATTATTATCATTTATAAAGTATAATTTTAATTGTTATACTTAATTTCAAAGGTTATAATATAATTTTAATTATTATCATTCCTAAAGTATCATTTTAATTGTTATACTTAATTGAGTGAGTTATTTATATTTAATAAGTAACTATTAATTATAGTTATTGTATGTATATATTATGCTTTATATATAGTTAAGTTATATATTTTTTTTTCTTTTTCTTCAAATTAAGTTTTATACTATAGTTACAATTTGAATAATAATCATATTCTAACTAAATTAGTATGAATATATTATATATACTTATTAAATGTTAAATATAAAGTCTCATATTAAATGTATATTAAATGTTTTTAATCTTTACTTAAATTAAGATCCTAAAATTCTAATTTTCTTGTTAAGAATAAATTCAAAAAACACAAAAAAATTCACATAAATACTAAAAACTAAACACAATATATTTCTAACCATATAAATATATTCAATAAAAATTCACAAACAATAATCACATTATTTCAAATCCATATCATAACAACAACAACAATATTCCCACAACAGTATTAATTCATCAATGAACAACATAAACTCACAAACTATTCACAAGATTCACAAACAATAATCACAATTATTTCAAGAGTAAGCATAAAATCACAACAACATGTATTAACATATTCCTAAACTTGAGAAATATAACTAGTACTCACAAATTCTTCAAAAAAAAAAAAAAATATTGTATCAAAATTTTCACATAAATCCAAAACCTAAAGACAATATATTTTTAACCATGTAAACATATTCAAACAAAATTCACAAACAATAATCATAACATTTCAAATCCATATCACAATATATTCACAATATTTCCACAGTAATATTTATACACATATTTATTCATCAATAAATACCATAAACTTACAAACTATTCACAAACTATACAAACAATAATTGCAATATTTCAAGAGTAAGCATAAAATGTATATACCAAGTACTCACAATATCCTCTTACAAATCAAAAGCTTCCAACTTGCCAAAATAACCAATCCTTCAAAAAAATACAATACTAACTTATTAGAAATATATACAACAAAAACACAAGACAAATATCATAAAATTTAGGGAAATACAAAAAAAAAAAAAAAAAAAAAAAAAAATTCTTACCAAAACTCAACTCAACTCTCACTCTAACTCTCTCTCTCTCTAACACACGTCCCTCTCTCACTCAACTCTCTCTCCCTCTAACCCATGTCCCTCTCTCACTCAACTCTCTTACTCTAACCCTCTCTCTCTCTAACCCACGAAGACTCTCTCTCACGTCTCTCTCTGTTGTGCGCACGGGAGAAGTAGCAGAAATGAGTCTACTGCCTCCCGTGCGTGTATTCATTCAGTCATAAAATTTTTAAATAAAACGTTCTAATGTTTAAGTTGTATGTTTGAACTTTATATTATCCCGCCCAATTTTTAGATAATGTTCGAACGTTAAATAACTCGGATAAATTTTCTGTGAAGAACGTTCGGACATTTTCTATACACATTCGAACGTATCTTCCTATGACAACGCCCGAAATCAAGCGGAAAATTTCCCGCACTTTTATTTTCATGTTCGAACTCTAAGAAACTTGGCTTTCAAACATTTATAAATTCTCAAAAATTTTCATCGACTAACATTTGAACGTAAAATTTCATTGTCCGAACGTTCAAATCATAACAGAGATACCTATATTGAGTAGGAAATTTCCTGCACTTTCATTTTCATGTTCGAACGTTAAGAAATTTGGCGTTCAAACGTTTATAAATTCTAGTGATTTTCATCGACTAACGTTCAAACATAAAATTTCAACATCCGAACGTTCAGATCATTACAGAGATACCTAAATTGACTGGAAAATTTCCTGCACTTTCATTTTCATGTTCAAACGTTAAAAATGTACTTTTGAATGTTTACTCTCACATTCAAACATATATTTTTAATGTCTGAACGTTTCAGATCATCACAGAGATGCCTAAATCGAGCGGTAAATTTCTCGTATTTTTCTTCTCGTGTTCGAACGTATTATAATTGTACGTTCAAACATGAAAATGAACTCTCATACACCTCCATTAACATTCGAACGTGAAAAGATCATCACAGATATGAGAAAATCCAGAGGGAATACAATATTAAAGTTCGAACATTAAAAATTCATGTTCGAACGTTACTTTTATTCAATAGTTAGTATTTGTTAATATAATAGTTATATATATATATATTTTTTTTCTAGATACTCATAATATTTCTTTTCAATATGATCTCTTTTTTTTTTTTTTAAAGTTGAGAAAAATACTAAATTTTTGTCACTGTTTTCTTCTTTCATATAACCCGCTTGTTTGAGATATTCTTTGTTATTTATTAAATTCTTCTTTACTCAAGGTGTGTATTTGGGCAGCATCTTCAATTACTTGTGATTATGTTAGAGAAAAATGTTCATTTTTAGGATTATGAGAGGTGGATGCCAAGGTGAGTAATCTAGACTATATATAGCATACTATATATATACTATAGTAGGGGAAATCCGGGATCTTGTGGAGGGGGTGCAGTAATTGGAGATCATTTGGGGAATGTCAAGGCGGCCTTCTCGGAACACTTGGGTATGGGCACGAATAATGCGGCTGAATTAAGGGCCCTTCTGAGAGGTATCATGGTTTGCAAAGAGTTTGGCCTAACTCATGTGGAGATAGAGTGTGATTCTGCGTTAATTGTTCATTGGTTGACTTCGGGTGCTTGTAATGTGTGGTACCTCTGGGACTATTGGGAGTTGTTGCTTGAATGTCTGGTAGGAATGGTATTTTCCGTTTCTCATATTTTCCGTGAAGGTAATAAAGTTGCGGATTTCTTGGCCCGTCAAGGGGAATCAGGGATCACGAGGACGTATGGATCAGGTACGAACTTTCTACCTTTTGCTTTGAGGGGCATGATCCGACTGGATAAGATTGGTTTTTCGTTTATAAGGTAGAAGTTTCTTTTGAGTGTGGCATGTAGTTAGATGGTTTCTTGTTGGGCTTTGTATAAGATGAGTTTTCTATTTTATTTTAATTTGTTTGATGCATGGGGTACTTTTGTAAATCCCAAGTATCCGTATGTTACGACGGTATTCATCCGCCATAACTGAGGGTTTATTAATAAACTTGGGACGGGGCTGCTATGTGGGTGGCTACCGGCTTTTCGAAAAAATATATATATATATATATATATATATATATATATGACTCAATAATATATAATGAGAGGTGTGGCTCATAGACAAGATTGGTCTGTGATGGGGTAGTTCTTTGATGACCTGAGAAGCAGACTAGTTCATAGACAAGATTGGTCTATGGAGTTCATTTATAGAGAAGGCAATAGTGTGGCTCATGAACTTGCTAAGAGGGCGTTGAGAATGGAAGGGGAATGTTGCTGGATTGAAATGGGACCTATTGAGATTGCTAGTATAATCATCAGAGAAATGCTATGTAATAATTTAGAGTAATAGCTTGTTGGTGACAAATTGTAAACAGATGCAGTTTTGCACCTTTTGATTATGAATGAATGAGAAGTACGTATTGATGATTCAAAAAAATAATATATAATTAATAAAACTAACAACAAAACCTATATATATATATAATACACTACATAGTATATATATAGTGCACTATATATATACACTATATAGCAATGATTTTCTGGAATCATATCATCTGAGGGTCATAATTTGTATGACTTTCAACTTCATTTAACCCTATTATCGCACACAAATTTTTACACCATCGACATGGATACTTAATTGAACTACGACTATCAGCAAATGTCCGTACGACTGGGATTCACTTAATGGAAACCTATATCGATGTCTGAAGATACATATGACCCACTTCATAGCCACAAAAGTAACAAATGAAGGTACGCAGCTACAACGTGACCACCAAGCTAGCTAGCTAGTCAGTCTTCTATATATTTATTACTTGTAATACTATCATGAAGGATGTTTGAACATTACTTTGAAAACAAAAGGGATCGATCCTCCCACTAAAACTGTCTTGCTATTTACTGATCCAATGGCCAGTCTCGTCTTTAATCTTTACTTAAATTAAGATCTTAAACTTATAATTTTCTTGTTAAACATATTCAATAAAAATTTTTAAAAAATAATCATAATATTTCAAATCCATTTCACAACAACAACAATATTTCTACAATAATATTTCTATACATATTAATTCATCAATGAATACCATAAACTCACAAACTATTCACAAAATTTACAAATAATAATCACAATTATTTCAAGAGTAAGCATAAAATTAGGCCTGCACATCCGACCCGGCCCGCAACCATGGCCATGAAAAAGAATCCGACCCGGCCCGAATCATTCGGATCGGGTAAAAAGTTATCGGTTTTTTTTTAACCATTCTTCTCCTTGTTGTACTCGAGGATAACTATACGAGTGGAATATCTAGAAATCAATCTTGGGAGGAAACGATGACGTCTGGACTCACATCAAGAACAAACGAGGCTTCTTTGTTGGCAGATGAGACTCCACCTCTTGCTGCCTGCCCAACTCCCTCTCTTCCTCGTCGGTGCACACGAATAGAAACCACATTCCCTTTCTCGCTTTTAATTTCTTCACAGTCGACTCAACCCTCTTTGGCCAAACTTAGATAGATGGGGCAGCCTTTGATTTTCTTGCATGGATCTGAGATTTATAATAAGTTGCATTGAGGCTGGGAAAGTGAATCCTTGTATGGTGTCAAGAAACTATTTATAGAGTAGGCGTCATTACTTGGAAAGGATATTTCCAGGACAAAGTTCTAGGTTTTTCTTTCTTTTATAGCCCACGATTTCAAAGTAAAATTCTATAAAAAATAAAAATTGGCCTACCCAAAAACAAATTCTGGTGTTTTCAAAAATCCAACACCAAAAACAGGGGCATCTTCATCTATAGTAAAAGCATCCGGGTCGTTTGGAGGGTTTCCACTTCGTCCATGGCTCCGCATATTGACGCTCGACGTCGTCTTCGTTGTTGAAAGGAGTGGCAGTGATCGAGGAGGAGGGAGAGACTCGGTTTCTTGCAGGCGTGATCGAAGGCAGAGAGAAAAATAGGGCAGGAGAGGAGAGCAAGGGCAGAGAGAAATGAATGGAAATGAATATTGATGCGTGGGGAAAAAGGGAGCTTAGGTGTATTATTGATGAGTGATGTTGATTGACGAGTGAGGTTGATGGGGTTTTGTCTTTTGCGCAGATTTTTCAAATTGTTTTAAATTTAGGTACAATTACTGACCATTTCTATGGCTTTTATCCTACAAATTTAGGTAGGAATGGGTGCGAGTAGGAGTGATGAAGGGTCCGGACCGACCGTTTCGGTCCCGAATGGACTGAATCGAGATTTAGACTGATTCGATCTTATCTGTATCTTATCTATCACTATTAACAATATAATATTTTAAATATGTTATTAACACTTGTTAATATTCTATGAATTAACTAATATATATATCAATTAGTTAATTATATAGTAATTATATAAATTAATAATATAATTTTCATCTAATTTATTATCATTGACCATATAAAATATTTTTTTATTGAGTTTGTTACATAATCTATATTAATAAGTCACTTAATTTAATTTAGTATTTTAAACAAATTTTTTTATTAATTATTTAAAAAAATAAAAAAATTAGGCAGGACTGGACCGGATCGGACCGATAGCAATCGGTCCAGTCCAGTCCCTTTGGGTGTTCAGTCCAGTCCAGTCCGAAAAAATGATGAACCAAAAATATTCGGTCCATCGTCAGGCCAGACCGGACCAGACCATTTGCAGCCCTAGGTGCGAGTTTTCGGTGATCGGTTTCGACCGATTGTAGATGTAATAAATCCGACATTTTTTTTTATCCGATGAACCTGCCTAAAGTCGGGTGGCCCCATGTCGGATTGTTCGAATTAATCGGGCGAGGCCGTTTTTGCACATGCCTACATAAAATCACAACAATATGTATAAACATATTGCTAAACTTTAGAAATATAACTAGCACTCACAAATTCAAAAAAACTAATTAATCTAATTGTCATTCATTAGGGAGAGTAATTTGATTCCAATTAATCTATTTAAGAATATGTACACTAGAATTTTGGGTACTAGATTGTAATAATAAAGTATATCGTTTTGGCCTAGTAATAAGAGGTTGTGGTTCTAATGTTATTTTCATTAGTTTATAATGGATCACATATATATAATATATTATATATTATATATTATATTATTATATATTTTATATTATATATATTATATTATAATATTAGATATATACTGTACTATATATAGTACAGTATATATATACTATAATATACTATATATATTATAATATAATATTATATATAGTATGCTATATGTTATAGTATACATTATAATATATAACATATATTAATAATTTAATATATTATAGTCAATATTTTGAAAAATAAATCGAAAAATGTTCGAACGTACTAAGAATTATGTTCGAACATTTCGTGTATATAAGTCCAAAACAGATGCTCGAAATATCATTTTCACCGTTATCTAACTTTGTTCCCGTTTGCACGCTGCCACTCCTCCATCTTCGCCGCCGTCAAACTCTGTCACAACCATCACTAAAAGGTAGGCATTCATCTTTTAATCAAATAATATGTATTTTATTTGAGATTTGGATTCGGTTTTGTTTAAATCGGGTGAAGTGGTAGCCTGATTTTCAATTCCATTTTCCGGCCACTACGGCTTGCCATTGGCCAAATAGTCACCGTAGAAAAGATTCTTGAAGTGTATACTTCATTTCTACGGTGGCATTTAGACATTTAAAATCTTGTAGATTGATTTTTGATATTTCAATAATGGCTGAGTCGACTAAGCCATTCTGTGTCATAACATTCGAACATTTCACCAAGACGTTCGAACATACGACATTTCAATTACATAGTCGTTAAGGCTTCTACGTTCAAACATGTATTGTTTTTCATTTGGACGTTATTTTTCATAAAATTTATGTCTAAACGTTTAATTATAACGTCCGAACGTACTACTTTTTAAATTTATTTATGCTTCAACGTTCGGACGTGCATCCTTTACGTTCGCACGTAAAACCCATATGTTCGAACATATAACATAAACGTTCGAACGTACATCATTTAAATTTATTTACTTCTTACGTTCAAACGTGTATGTTATACGTTCGCACGTATGTGTTTTATGTGGGAACGTAAAGAATACATGTTCGAACGCTTTATCTTAACGGTCGAATGTTTATTTTACTATGTTCGAATGTTAATGCAGAACAGCTTAAAATTAATGGTGCTGATGCCATTCTATGATATGATGCCATTCTTTGATTTTCTCTTGACATATACATTCCAACATAGCATTTCAACGTTTGAATGCCACCAATAACATTCGAGCGGTTTTGTATTTCCGTACAATTAATTATATAATTATGTTTTAAATTAAGAATATTTTTGCAAAATATGGTTATTTTAATAAATTATTTTATAAAAATATTCTTCATTTAAAATATGGTCTACGAAAAGATTATAAAAATGATTGTATACCTTGTTATCAGTGCAAACATGAATTTAATTATATTGTGAATTGTTTTTCCATTATATATATAGTATTAGTGTATATTAAGTATATAGTAACATACAAATATACTAGTTATTATTATATTAGACTATAATATATATAACACTTAATATATTATGTTATATATTATAACATTATATCGTATAATATATTAGTATACTATTAGTTTAATATTATATGTTATATACTAATAGCAATACTATATAATGACTATACTATATAGTAATTACTATACTAATATTAGTATTATATACTATATAGTAATATTAATATTAATATTAATATTAGACTGCTAACCGAGAATTAGGATTTCTAATGGCCAAAACGGCATAATTAATAAAAATAACAATAATGATTTTATGAATATAATAATAATATCACATATTTATGCTAAATCAGTAGATGTATTTGATGTAATGTTATTTTACACAACCTATTAAGAACATAATATATTCTTAAAATCTAATATAAATTATTGGGAATTAATTGACACTATTAGTATCCAACATTACTTTATATTACTTTAATTTCGTTACTTTATACTTTAATAATTTATCCAACATTATTAACACTATTTCAAAGTTTTAATATAGACATTTGGCTATAATTAAGAAAACTAACAACAAAAATATGCTATATATAGTATATAGCATTATATAGTGTATAAATAATACTATATATATAGTAAAACCTCATCCCTCTCTCAAAACCATTATGTTTTTAGCTCGCCAAGTTTCTGTCAAATTGTGGGAAAAATACAATTATGATCATGTCTTAAAAATGTTTTCAAAAGTTACCAAGACTCCACAAGTTCTAGTCCAACGGAGCAGATTTCAAGCGCAATTAGCATCCATTACCAACAAGAAGGATTTGAAAAAGTTAGCCGAAACAATGTCATAGGTTTCAGATAGTGATGATGAAGAAGAAGCACAACATCTCGTCAAATTATCTCCATTACAGAAACCTGCTTTATCACCAGCACATCAGGCCTCTCCTTCTCAACATGCCTCTCATTCTTAGGGAAATCAAGCTGCCTCTCATTCTCAGGGAAATCAAGCTGCCTCTCATTCTCAGGATTACTCACCCTACCATCCAGTAGAGCAGATGGATTCTCAAGACCCGTTTGAACTGGAATTAGCAAATTATGTCCCTCATATTATGTGATTCCAGATGATTACTACTTTCTCAATTACTCAGCATGACAGATGGAAGTTGTCAGGAATACTATCTCCCCAGAAGATTATTATTCATGTCAGATTATTGTCCAGAAAAATAACAAATGACTTTGTACATACTAGTTTATGTGTCCTATACTGTGTTAGTTTGATTTTACTGACGGCTGATACTATTATTATTTTTAGTGTCGGCTAGTACTGTTCATGTATTATTAGAATCATTGTTTTGTATTGTTCTAGTATCTATATAAAGGAGTTCGCGAAGGAAGAAGGGCATTCAGAATTTATCATCTGAAGCCCCTTCCCCTCTCGCCCAAACCACTCCACTCCAGTCCTCTTCACTTTGTAAATCTTCCTTTCCTCATATCTTCTGCTTCCAACTCCTTTGAGAATTAGTCTCATTGTAAGTATTATATTTTTAATGAAGAAGTTTATTTTGCATATCTTTTCTATATTATTTGATTCCTCATACATATGGTCGGTTATACTGTCTGCTCTAACTACTATCATGCATATGGCTGGTAATACCGCCTGTTATTCTTATTAACATAATATTATTATTATTATTACTATCTATTGATATTAGCTGGGATTTATGCATTTGGTATCAGAGCCATTATAGTATAATATATTATTAATATATTTTTGGAAATTCAATCATGAAACGTTCAAATGTAATATTTACTCATGTTCCTATACAAGTCTGAAACCGAAATGGGGAAACGTCATTTTTACATCGTTACTGTTATCTCTCCACCGTTGCACGCCGCCACTAAACCGTTGCCGCCACCATCAAACCCCGCCACAACCTTCACAAAAAGGTAGGTATCCCTCTTTTGTCCTCTTACATGTTTTTTTTAAAGATTTAGTAGGAAACTTGTAAACCAAACTTTAGTGGTTGCCGAATTTTCAACTCCATTTTTCGGCCACCAAGGGTTGCCATTGGCCAAATGGTTACCATAGAAAAGTTTATTGAAGTATATACTTCATTTCTATGGTGGCATTTGATCACTTAGAATTGTGGTACGAGATTTTTGAGAATAGCCATTATGTGTCGTAACGTTCGAACGTTTTAACTGAATGTTCGAACTTACGACATTTCAAGTACACAACCGTTTTGCCTACCACGTTTGAATGTGTATATTTTACATTTGGACGTAAATTTTTACATTTGAGCGTTAAATACATACATTCGAACATGGAAGGCATAACGTTCGAACGTACAACATTTCAAAATTCTAAGTCGTTTTGCCCTTAACGTTCAAATGTGTATATTATACGTTCGAACATTAATTTTTATGTTTGAACGTTAATCATATACATGCGGACTTTTTATCTGAATGTTCAAACATATGTTATATTATGCTTGAACGTTAATGCAGAATAATTTATAATTAATATGAAAGATGCATCAATAGTATAAATAATTTTTTTTTCCTCTTTTATTTTCAGGATATGGCTCATCCTTTGCATACCAAGAAATGAGTGAGGGAATGAGTCACTCAAGACACTGCTCAGATCGGGGCTTGTATTATTTTGGTGCAGCGAGAGATGCTGATCAATGAGTTTGACGAGCTTAGATGGGAGCAGACGAGCCTAAGAGATGTCTTCATCAATAGAGGCTGGAGAAATATCTACACATTGAGGGGGAATGTATACCCCTCAATGGTTCGGGAGTTCTATATGGGGATGTGCTCCATGTCTCAGGACGCATCATTTCACATCGTGATTGTAAGCGGTGTTTCGTTTGAAATTTCACCGGATATCATCGTCAAGCTCCTTGGGATTCGTCGAGTAATTGAGACATCGACTACGGCTAACTCTCAGACTAGCGACACAACCGTGGTTCGCACATCTACATCTACACATGGCACACTCGATGCAGATGTAGGCCCTTCTGCATCATCTATTGGCCTAGTTGAGCCATCATCAACCAGAGATGCTGATCGGTCAGAGGCCGAGGGTACTGATTGTGAGGCTCGAGATGATGGCTGAGATGAGGATTTCTACATCCCCACCGGGGGAGACCACTCGCAGATCGAGAGGAATATCACCTTCAACCAAATACATCTGCTACATTTCTTCCGCATGTTGCAAATTATTGTTTCAACAAACCTGGATCTTGTGGCACATAAGACCACATTTAGTCAGATTCGGGCATAATTTTTTATACGAGTAGCACATGGAGATCCCATTGATTTGCCAATGTGCATCTTTGAGAGGATCTGTTACGAGGTGAGCATCATCTCCATGGACAACCTCCCATACGGTGTCATTATCAGTCGACTATTACTTGCTCGAAGAGTGCCACTCCAGCCGGAGGAGTGGGTCACAGATCAGATGAGCCCCCTCGACATGAGCACGCATCGACATAGCATTGGATAGACGAGGGGGTATCCTCGACATCGGCCACCCTTATAGTGGATCTAGTTCCTCTAACGCGGCTCAGGCCCGATGTGGGGAGTAGTAGTCAATAGTCCACGAGTACATTTGTGGGAGATGCGCGGCTAACTTGGGTTGATGCAGTGATCTCATAGCTGACTGCACATATCAATCGATAGATTGTGGTTGTAGAGGAGTCTGTCGTCTAGATAGCCCATCATGTAGATATCCTCAACGAGAAGGTTGATACATTGACTGAGGAGATACGAAGTACGAATTTCATGAACAACGCATTTGTCTTAGTGTTGATTATGAAATTCTATCATATTTTGTATTTTACTTTAAATATATGAAAAGAACAATATTATTTAATATATCTATTATTTTTTAATATCAATTCTTAATATTCTTTAATATTAGATTTTCCAACTTTAATGCTAAATCTCTGTATTTCAAATATATATAAACATAAATATGTATATATAAATATGTATTTTTATATATAATTATATTTTACAAATTGTGTGTATATAAATATATATTACAATTTTTTAGACTTGTTCACAAATTATACACTTTAAAAATCACATAATTTTTAAATTATAGTCAATGTTAATTTAAATTTACAATTAATGTTCGAATGTTAATTACTAACGTTCGAATGTTGGTGCCAAAACATTTTACGTTCGCATGTAAGTAACCTCAATATTTGAACGTATATGTGGCGTTCGAATGAAATTTCCTCCCGTTCAAACGTCAAAAAAATCTCATCTATCTTTAGTGACGGTTTACAAAAACTGTCACAGAAAATACTTTTTAGTGACGGTTTGGGGATTATCACAATTTCTTAACCATCGCTAAAAAATAATTATATTGTAGTGATAGACTTTGGAAGTCACATTTGATTATATATATATTAATGGTTTAGTAGGCTGGAAATTTTTTCTGCCATCTACCAACTCGGTCGATAGTACGAATGCTACACAAAATCAATTTGAAACCGATCCGATTAATTATATATATTAGCTACTAATTATATATATATATATATATATATATATTAGCAGCTACCAATTTGAAATCAATTTCTTCACAAACTCTTATAATATATACTAGATTCTTTGAAATTCGTGCATGACTGTTCTCAGTATTAAGGAGTAGACAAATATTTGTGACGAGGAAAGCTTAAAAATTGCACATTTAAAAAAATGTCTTTGATTGCACATAAATATCCCTATGTTTTGGACAGATTGAAAAGGAAAAAAGAATGGTTTGGAGCCGTGAACGAAGAACTGCCAAGAAGACAACTTCATTTAACGAAGTTGCCGGTTTGAGCCCTTTGAGATTTGAACCAAAGATTTCTTAGTAAAGGGAAGGGACTCATAAATACCCAAACAAAGTCGATCTCGGGAAATGTCGATCATAAAGAAAAAAATACCTAGAGGATCAATCTATTTTTGTCCTCTTTAAACCCAAGCATAAGAGAATAGTTGAGACTCAAATCAGACAAGAAAAGTCATAGACACAGAGAAAGAAAGTCGAACCTGGATGATGGAGAAGTACCATCGAGTGAGAGTATGCGGATTTGGATGTAAGGTGGAGAAGCAACAGAGAAGAATGGTGGAGAAGGTCGACGGAGAACGGCGACGGAGAACAGCGACAGCAACGACGAACGGAGAACGGAGAACGGAAATGGTGGCTAAGGTTTGAGGAGAAGAAATGTGCTTTCGATGATCGGTTTTGAGTCTTTTGACCGATAATGAGATGTTTAAACCTGTATTAGGGTGAAGACCCACTGAAACCGACTTTATTTGGGTTGGCCATGTTAGATATCACGGACGGATCGGGATCCACGGTCTTTTATGCACAGGCCTAAATGATGGCTCCTTGATGGACTGGGCCTTGAGAACAATTTTGGGCCTGGTGTATTTTACCCGTCACACTTAACTTAGTTAATTAACAAATATATAACCATAAAAAAGAGAGCAATTGTTTGCTTACGTACGAAACCCTTAATTTCCTTTACAAAATAATATTTAAATTAAATACTATTAATTTAATACATCATTTTTTCTAACATTAGAAATTTCAGTACTGTTGTTTTATATCCAAATATAAAAATAATATACTATTTAAATAGGTTGGTGGAAATTCCTTCCAACCTAATGTAAGGCGGCTAGAAATAGAATAAAAAAAAGGAATCTCTACTTCCTTGCAAGTTAGACAACCTGAGAGGCACGTGGGGCTAGAAAACAAGACTGAGTTCAAGAATTCCAGGCTTGTGCTTCTTAAACAAGTGACTCCCTGGGAGTGCTATCGTAGTAGGAAGACTTTGACGGTTGCTTGGCCTAGCCAACTTTTAGACCACGAACTATGACCAGACTTCTAGAAAAACTGTCACGTGCTTCTTATCACTATATCACGTAGGGCTGTAAATGAACCAGTCTATTTGCACAATAGCTCGCTAAGTTAAATTCAAATCGAACTCAACTCATGAAAAAAGAAGCTTATTCGTGAAAACAGATATCCACTCGATTTGTAAATGACACATACCCGACAAAACTTGATTTGACTTAGCTAAGACTTGTTAAGGCCCGCTCATTTATGCTCGAGTCGATTCGTTAGCTCGATTCGATTAAAACTCATTCATATATTGATAAATATATATATACATACACCTATATATATACATATATATGTATTAGCTAATAATATAAGCATACCACTTTTATAATTAAATATATAATATGTAATCTAATTATTTATATCTTTATAGTGAATATACTTCATAGGTATATTTTATAATTTGTATAATAATTAGTCGATAAAATTTAATAATTTCATAAACTAATATGTCAGAGCCATATATGAAATAGATATATGTCATCATATTTAAATGTATGTATTAATAATATATGTAGGCATATAATATATTATTATTTTAGATAAATATCAACTAGTTATATATTAATTATTTATAAATTTTTGAAAATTTTATAATTCAATAGAAGTTTTATTTGTTAGTTGTATAAATTCAATATAAGATCTTTTATATTTTTATTTATTTAATTTATTAATTATTAAATTTTATTTAAAAAAAATAAACAATTCGAGCTCGAGCTCGGCTCGACTCGAACTCGTTTGTGGGACGAGCTTAAGCTCTAGTTAAGAGTTTAACTTATCGAGTCGAACTCGAACAAAAAATAAAAAAAAAATCTCGAACTCGAGTATTTTGAGTCGAGCTGAGCTCAGCAAGCCAAAGATCGACTCGGCTCGATTACAGCCCTAATCTCATGATCAAATACTTTTAATTAGGAAAATGTTAGTTTGCTATGTCGTAGATTAGTACCAAGGTTTGACCCTTAATATATTTTATTTATTTATTTTTAAATAGTCAAAAAATTTATCAGTAGCTACCCTTAGGTCTCGTTCACTTTCACAAAATTCTTCATCTCATCTCGTTTCATCTAATCATTACAACTCTTTCGAATTCTCACACAAAATAAAATAAACAATTCAACTTTTTCAAATATCAAAACAAAAATAATATTAAAAAAATATCTTCTAACAATATTTTATTGAACTTTTAACTTTTATCTCAACTCATCTCATCTCATCTCATCTACGAAAAACAAACGAGGCCTTAGTGTGTGTTTTTTTTAAACAATGTTTTAAAATGCTAAAAAAAATAGAATAAACTAGCGGTATGGTCCAATAACTTAGACCGTAAAAAAAAAAATCACTTGTTTAATAGATGCTAATTGTCTTTATAGATTGTTTAGATGAAGTTCCCTCCAATTCAATATGGCTGGAAACTCTGTCCAATAAACAAAATACATCATTCGGCAATGGCACAATTGGACTCCTCACCTCTAGATCTATCAGATCTCGATTTTACTGCTCCTCCCTCCTCCACAGGTGTGCGAGGCCCATGCACGGGCATGGGCACTCATCCCTCCAATGAGCCACCACCGATCTGGACATCCAGTTTTCGATTTATGACTATGGTACAACTTTCTCTAATAGAGAATCTTGAGAAAAAGAATGTGAATATTTTTGTCAATAACTCCATAATCCAGATAAGATGATTGCAGTGCTTTCTTCACAAATGCAAATCACAATTGCATTCAACAAATCTACAAGTTGGATTTCAAAACTATTTTTGTAGTGGTTCTCATCCTTGGCTTGGCTAAGAAACAAGGGTCCGAGCATAATTTATTAGCCCCATTGCTTATTTATTTTTATTTGTTTTGAATGTATGCACTACAATTTAAATAATGGAATTTTTGTCAAATTCCCCCACCCCAACCTCTTGTACTCTCCTATTTAGTTTTAATTAATGAAAGTTTGATTAAAGATTAAAAAAAAACATAATGCATCACATTAAAATTTTCCATTGATTTCGTCTTCAGGGCATGGTCAAATAATGCCTGCTCCACACAATACAATGACTTACAAAATTCTAAAAAGAGCAATGCTATATATGGAAGATATATTTTTCATACTATTGACATGATCACAATTTTATTTGTAAGATGACTTAATTTTAAACTTCTCTTGCCAATCAAATCACACAATGTGGAGGATCATGTGTCGTACACATCAACTTGTAAATATAATTAACCTTTTTTATTTGCTTACTCTTTTGTGTTAGAATATTATGTTACAATATTAGCATATTTAAAAGATATTCATAATTGTTAATGTCGTGTTTCATATGCCTTTGAGTCAGGTTTTCAAAATTGAGCCTGCGAAAATAGAGGAGAAGGCAATTAAAAGATGGTGGCCTTGGACCCGGGGAGTATTCGATGCCAAAAATTAAGATGATATTTTAAATATTGATATTTTCTAGATGAGATTTAAATAGAGAAATACTTTATGTCCGAAAAATGGATCCTGAATTTGTGTTCCGAATTACTTTTTTTTTTTTTTTTTACTTAGTGATTAAGAAAGTGTTTTTTAACAATTTTATGAATTTTTTATTTTTTTTAAAAATGTTTATAATGATTAAAAAAATACACAAAAAATAAAAAATAAAAAAGTGAAATAGACTGTTCGGGATCCTTATTCGGAACCCATTTTTGGTAAACGTAGCAATGCTCATTTCAATATAGTGCTTCTGATCATCCTTGGCTTGGCTAAGAAACAAGGGTCAGAGCCTAATTTATTGGTCCCATTACTTATTTATTTTTAGAGAAAGTCTACTTTGCCTCCCTAACTTGACACCTCTATTTGACCGCTAGTCAATTTTTTTTTTATTTTTATTTAGTGATTAAGGAAATGATTTTAAGTGTATTGGTGTATTTTTTTTATTTTTTAAATATATTTAAACATGTTAAAAAAATGTGAAAAAATAAATAAAAAATAAAAAATAAAAAATTTACGCTGGGCATAGTCAAAACATAGTAGCCGCCCCCTTATTTTTATTTGTTTTGTTTGTATGCACTGCAATTTATATAACAGAATTTTTGTGATCAAGTTCCCCCACCCCAACCTCTACATTTTCTACACCATCTTCACGTGCGGTTGGAATAATTTGCCGCCGCTAAGTAAGCTCTCATGACTCCAGGAAAGCAGGCTATCAACTCCCAGTACCTACTACTTATTCAAACTTCTTGACAAAATTAGTCTGACCGATCACAACACTAATCTGTCTTATATATGTTGTCAGCTACACACATGGGAAAGGGACTTTTTTATTCTTTTGAGTTGTTGGCATGCATGCATGAAGTAAATTTTATCTTTGAAATTCGTGCATGAGTTTTCCATGCAGGATATCGTCACAATAGCCACCAGGATCGATATAAAAAGGTCATATGGTTGAAGGCTAAAGCATATGTTCCACAACAATCCATTTAAACAGAAAAGCAAAGCTTCAGTACTAATGGCTTACGCAATGCATCTTATCATTCTTGATTCAATCCGAAATTGCAAACTCTCTACATTGCTCCCACCTAAAAGACCCGTCTCAGCTTTAACAAGAGGAAAAGGTGGTGATGTACCTCATCCTTTTCAAAGAATGGCCCCTGAAGAAAACTCAAGTATTGACTCTACTTTCGTCCGACGATCAGCAAATTACCATCCTACCATTTGGCATTATGATTACATCCAATCAATAAGAAGCGAATATGTGGTAAAGTGTGCGATTTCTATTTTTTTATTGTTTGTGTCAATAGTTTTTATAATTGTTGTTGGTTTATTTGAGAATTGGTTTATTTGTAGGGGGAGTTATTCACCCGAAAGATTGAGAAGCTTAAGGAAGAAGTAACAATGATGTTTCAGAACGTGGTAGATCCTATAAAGCAACTTGAGCTAATTGACACTTTGCAAAGACTTGGAGTATCTTACCACTTTGAGGACGAAATAAGGAGGATATTGGAAAATAAACACATTACTAATCATAATGGTGATGTTTGCGAGAAGCAAAGTTTATATGCCACAGCAATTGAGTTTAGGCTCATGAGACAACACGGATATGATATACCTCAAGGTAAACTAAATACCAGTAATGCTTTGACAAAATATAAGTATCATACTCATAAACTCTCGTTTATTTTTTAACAATTGGTGAGCATTGTTGATTGCAGACACATTCAAAAGTTTCTTCAATGAAAAGGGGGATTTCAAAGAATGTCTATGTGTTGATATTGAAGGAATGCTTGCTTTGTATGAAGCCTCATTCCACTTGAGGGAAGGTGAAAGCATCTTGGAGGAAGCAAGAGATTTTGCAACCAAACATCTTAAAGAGTACGTGGATCAAAGCAAAGATCAATGTCTTTGTATGATGGTGAATCATGCCCTAGAGCTTCCATTGCATTGGAGAGTGATAAGGTCTGAAGCAAGGTGGTTCATTGATGCATATAGAAGAAGAGAAGATATGAACCCTACCTTGCTTGAGCTTGCAGAAATGGATTTTAATATGGTACAAGCAGTTCACCAAGAAGATCTAAAAGAAGTGTCCAAGTAAAAAGACATGTTTATCCTCATTTTATAACTTGGATCTTAGCCGAAAACGCTACAAGGAGGTTTAGGGCATCTTTAAATACTTGAAGTATTTTTGAAATTGTGAACAGTAGAGTGAAATGATTTGAGTGAAGATGTTTTATAAGAGTTTTGAGAAAGAAGAAAGAAAAAGTTGAATAAAAATATTATAAAATAAAAAAAATTGTTTGAATATAATTTTTTTAATATAATTTTTATTTTGAAGTTTGTAAAAATTATATTGATTCTTGATTTTCAATATTGATTAGGTAATGATTTGGTCAAAAGATTGGAAATTTAAAATTAAAAAGTACTTTTAGTTTGAGTAACGCTTGGGAATGAAATTTTGAGAATTCGCATGTTTGCCAAATATCTCCTTACTTGATATATATTAGGTTAGAGAGGAAAGAAAATGCAATATATGCTCGATTTCTAAAACTAATATTATTTTCTTGTCTCGCACAAAAGGTGGTGGAGGAGCACTGGCCTTGGAGATTTGAGCTTTGCAAGGGATAGAGTGGTGGAAAATTTCCTTTGGGCAACGGGAGCATTATTTCAACCTCAATTTGGACATGAGAGGATAATGTTAGCAAAGCTCGGTGCATTGTTGACAATTGTAGATGATGTCTATGATGTCTATGGCACTTTAGAAGAACTTGAGCTCTTCACGGATGCTATTGAAAGGTTTGTATTAACAGCAGCACACCTCAAATACAAATATGGCTGCTTATCTTTGATGCAAATACTTACATATAATTTGTTCATGTGATCTAGATGGGATGTCAACGAAATGGAACAACTTCCTTATTATATGCAAATCTGTTTCCTTTCTGTCTACAACACGGTTAATGAAATGGCTTTTGACACTCTCAAGGAAAAGGGATGCAACATCGTTTGGTACATGAGAAAGGCAGTAAGGCCCAAACTTTCTCTTTCATCACTATTTACCCTGGAACTTATTATCTATAATAACTCTTCTAATTCATTGATCAGCCACAAATCTTTTAGTGGGCAGATATATGCAAATCTTATTTGTTGGAGGCAAAATGGTTTTACAATGGATATACACCAAGCCTTCAAGAATACCTTGAATATGGATGGATGACAATAACAATAGCAAATATACTGGTGCATTGTTATTTTTTCGTCACAAATCCCATAACAAAGGAAGCCTTGGATTCATTGGAAGAGTATCCCGATATAATTCGTTTATCATCATTCATTGTGCGACTTGCAGATGATCTCGGAACGTCTACAGTTAGGAAAACATACTATCCTAATTCTTTTATCAACATTTATTTTGGGCTACTTCACATGAACATAGGATAATATGTTTTTATGTGTTTTGTAACCTAGGACGAGTTAAAGAGGGGGATAATCCTAAATCAATCCAATGCTACATGAACGACACTGGTGCCAGTGAGGAAGATGCTCGTCAATACATGAGGTCCTTGATTAGTGCAACATGGAAGACAATTAATGGAAATCGCATTGCAAGTTCTCCATTCTCTGAAACATTTAATGAGATCGCAACAAACATTGCAAGGGTGTCCCAGTTCATGTACCAACATGGAGATGGGCACGGCATTGTAAACCGTGAGACGAAGGACCGCGTGCTAGCGTTGTTTATTCACCCCATTCCCATAGCTAAGAATTGATGAATGATTGGCAAAATTACATATATATTTCTACTTTTTTCCATGTTTATTTCTTATATTTGTAGACTGGATCATATGTCAAAGGTAACTTGTCTTTTTACCTCACTAATAATACCGCTCCTTGCGAAAATAAATGATGTACAAGCCAATCAAAATTCAATAAGTCTCTTGTTTCTCTTGGAAGGAAATACAAGTTTGATCTCTATAATATTATAGATATATCACATGCTACATTTCTTTCCTGACATATATATATATATATATATATATATATATCCCTGCATGCACACAATGCAGATCAAGCCGAATTGATTTCTGACTGCGTGCATGTAACTATTTTTACGTACTTTTTTATTGTTCATCTCAATAGTTTTTGCATTGTCGGGACTAATTGACTGATAAAGAGAAACATTTATTGGTGTTAGTATTTTTTAATAAATAGTGTTTTGTAACGTCTTTTTAATGTTCTCATTAAGATTGGGAGTTACAATGGATTAATTGTTTTTTTTTTTTACTGTAAAACATATATTTCATTTCAAAGATTAAACATTACACAGTTTGTCAAACTGCAACTCCATGCACACTTCTCAGGGCATTTCTCAACCCTAACTAATTCCTCTCTATGAGGAAAAGCCAATCTAGCCAGTTTGTGTGCTACCTTATTTCCTTCCCCATGTTCATGTATAATATCCCATCCCTCTCTATTAACAAAGAAAGCTCTAATATCATCAATCAAGTGTCCATAATAGGAGCACGTCTTCTCAGCTATCAACAACCTGCACCACTACTAGTGCATCTCCCTAAAAAATGACATCAGTCAAGTTCAACTCCATGCACAATTCCACTACCCTCCACAGAGCGATAATCTCAGCCACCACCGGCTTAAAGACACCCTTCTTGCTCATACATAGTAAAATCAACTTCCCCCATTGAATCTCGAATGATAATTCCAACACCCATTCTGCTATTCTTCAAGTCCACAGCAGCATCCCAATTCAGCTTTAATCTGTAATCTATTGGTCCCTTCCACCTAATTTGATCTCTCACCACACCTTGAGGATGAACTGCTAATTTGGTCCCTTGTTGAAACATCTCTAGACTTCTCTTTGCACCTTGTATTAGCAGACTTGGATTTGTGAAGGTTTGTTCAAAGACAAATTTGTTTATGTGCATCCAAATATCCGTCAAAGTGACAGCCACCCATTCTAACTCATATGCAGATACTCTCTTACAAAGAGAGTCCCATAACACCATGAAGTCCTTCTCTGATCCATGCAGTTTAACATTTATGAATGGAAGTAGGGAATTCCAGCCACAAATCATAAGCAGCACTACAGCCCCACAACACATGCTCTATAGTCCCCACTTACCTCATGCAGACAGGACAAAGCTGGGAGTCATAAATCTTCCTTATGAATAGGTTTTTCCTGGTTGAAAGGAATTCATTTAAAGTCTTCCACAAAATGGTCTTCACAACACTCGGGACATTCAACCTCTATAGCCTCCTCCATACTTCTATCAAGCTATCCATTTCATGGATTAATTGTTGGATCATTAATTGAGTGCTTATCATTAAAAAACACCATCCAGTTTAACCCGTAAGAAAAAACGACTGCATTTCTTTATTTTGGAATAAAATGCCTCTCAGTCCCATCGCCTCTACGTTATGGTTCAAGATAAGTGGTTTTTTCCTTTAAAAAAAAAAACACTATAGTGGTTTATTTTATTTTATTATATATATATATATATATATGTAAATATATATACTAGTTATTGTGCAACGTGCCAAACATGTTTGCCCAATTGCATTGCACATTATGCCAGTTGTCAAAACTGCATGCTTACTTATCTGAATATGTCATCCCTATTTTATATAATGATTATTGACATTTCTTTCCCTCTTAAATAAGAGAATTTTCAAGTTCGAAATGCGCCAAAAAAAAAAAAAAAAAAGTAATGCTAGTTACAGTTATAAGTCGTGCAAAAATCATGTATTATTTTAAAAAAAGAGTGAATTTATTATTAAAACAATCATTTTTTTATGTAGATCTTATATTTAAGTTACTTTTTTAAAAGAGTATGCAGTGCTTGCACAATTTATAATTGCAAATATCATTTCTAAACAAAACAAGTAGGTACTAATGGTTACAGGAAGGGAAATATTTTAGTACAAAAGAATTATATAAAAGTAAATTATAAACTTATGTGGGTTGATATAATAAGTCTGTTTGTAAAGTTACTTTTCTTATAAAGTAGATCTAAGGAATACCATAAAGGCAAGTCAATTTATGAATTTACTTTTATATAATTTTTGTGCTATCTAATTGTGAGGGGAGTTATCCCCTGGGTTAGACCTGGAGAAAGGCCTGGGTCAGGGGCCGGACCAAGAGAAAGGGCTCAAGTAGGAACCCAGACATTAAGTTTAGGCGAAGCGAAGCCGAGCACACTAAGAAGACCCGGGCCCTAGCCCAGCTATGTGGTTTGGGCCAGGCCGTGTATACTTCAAAGGCCCAACTAAAGAAGATGGGAAGATAGGAGACCGTGGCAAACATATGGTAGGGAAGACAGTCTGGAAACCACTAGTTGACAAACATGTACACTCACTGACTCTAAATATCGCTACCTAGACATGACAGAAAAAGAAGAAAAGCAGAGGAAGGCATGCCGCATTAATGGAGGATATGAAACTCAAAGAGGAAGGCACGCCGCATTAATGAGGTAGAAGGAAACTTAGAGAGGAAGGCATATCGCATTCAATGCGACCTAGGACTTGGAACGCATTGGGAGAGGCCTTGTGTCTAGAGCAGTCACCATTAGACATGAACATCCAATAACGTGATAGATGGGCAACATGAGTGTCCGATCTCCTACTGAGCGACACCCACTACCATGAAGGCTAGACCATTGGGTATATATAGGAATCACCCACGATCGATAAATAGGTTAACATCTACATACATTTCAACTACTGCTTTCATCTCCAACATTGAGACTAACTTGAGCGTTAGAGGTACCACGGACCCCGAGCTCCCCATTCTTCTCCTTGCAGAGAGTCCGTGAGTTGCCAGCGTGGAGTTGCCTAGGCTCGCAAAATACAAGATCAACAGTGGCGCCGTCTATGGGATCTCTGTTTCCCATAAACAGCGTGTCCTTCGTATGCCAGCGACAACACGCTCTCAGAACTCGCAACGTGAAGAAGCAAGATTTGAAGCAATGGAAGGAAGACTCAATGAACAGGCTGCAGCCATATAGAGACTCATGGACGACATGGAGATCCTTCGTCAGGAGAATGTTGTGCTGCGAAAGGGTGACAAGGAACCATAATGAGATCAACAAAACCATAACTATGAGGTGGAGGAAGAACAATGTAGGGTGGACCTCCAGATCCAAAAGCTCCAAAACAAGTACGATGAGGTGGTCAAACGGGTCGGCCCACCACCAATTGTGGACCAACATCTAACTTGCGCCAAGTTGCCAAACAATGCCGAGGTTATGGAGGTTCAAAGTTTCACAGATAGATGCATACGATGAGTCAAAAGATCCCTTGGAACATCTGGAAACTTTCAAGACCCACAAGTCCTTACATGGTTTCCCTAGTGAAGTCGTATGTAGAGCATTCATCCTTACGTTGAAGGGAGCAGCACGAGTTTGGTTTGGGTCCCTACAGCCTAGGACTATCATCAACTTCACCAAGCTAGCCCGTCTCTTCCTAACGTAGTTCATGGCCAGCCGAGAGAGGAGAAGGCATGCTGCCTACCTTCTAACTATGAAGTAAAAGGACAATAAGAGTCTAAAGTCGTACCTCTCTCGCTTAAAAAAAGAGCGTATGACGACGGATGACCAAGATGAGAAAATCACCTTGGCAACACTATTAGGGGGGATATGACCTCGCAACCCCTTCTTGATGGAGATTGCTTGAAAAACCCCGACTTCGCTATGGGAGTTCATGGACCAAGCATACAATTTTATAAATGTCAAAGATACACTTCGAGCATTGACGGCCCCCGGACGAGCTAAAATGGAAAGAGCGGACAAGAAGGTAGCTGACTAGAGTAGAAGGTCAAGCCAAGAAAGCGATAAGAAAAGGACCCACGAAACAAAGCGTAAGCAAGAGTAGACCTCGCGTGGGAAAGCCGGGCCACGCATACATTCCATCCCAAATACTGCACCTAACACAAGACTGGTGTCCATCAAACCGAAGATTGTTTCACCAGGAAATGGAAGCTCAAATAGACCAACGTGGTAACGAGAGACACAATCAACAACACAATGATCGTGGGTGCCCTAGGAGAAGCCAAAGTCCTGCCAGGAGAAGCAGGAGCCCTGCCAGGAGAAACAAAAGTCTTGTCAGGAGGAGCAGGAGCCCTGCCCGAAGAAGTAGGAGCCCTACCTAGAGAAACCGAAGCCCTGCCTGGAGAAATCGAAGCACTGCTAGGAGAAGCAGAAGTCTTGCCAGGAGAAGAATTGTAGACCGACACATCGCAAGCCCACGACGAAGGAGCCCCAATAGAAGAGAAGCCCTAATAGGCGAAATTTGTTCAATAGCCGGAGGATATGCTGGGGAGGGACTACCTCATGAGCACGAAGGGCCCATACCAGGAAAGCCATGTATGAAGAAGTGTTCACTACCTTTAGGTCAGCCCTCGGTATCAAGGGCCAACCAAGAGAGTACTTTATAGCTTTTAGCAAAAAGGATGAAGAAGGCTTGTTGTGCCCCCATGAAGACGCCTTGGTTGTAACGGTGCAAATTGCCAACTATTTGACAAGGAGAGTGTTGATTGATTACAGTAGCTCCGTCGATATCCTATTCTGGGAGGCGTTTATTCAGAATGGGATCACGCTAGACCGGCTGCGTCCAGCACTAACACCACTCAAAGGCTTCATCAGAGACATGGTCAGCCTATCGGAACAATCACTCAGCCCATCTTGGCCTGAACAGCCCCCATAATGACTTCCCTCATGGTAGAATTTCTTGTGGTGAAAGCTCCCTCCTCTTATAACGCTTCACTAGAGACATGGTCCAGCCCTGAACCGCATGAGGGCGGTAACTTCCACATACCATCTCAAGGTAAAATTTCTGACTCCATCTGGGGTGGGAGAAATGCGTGTTGAGCAAAATATCGCAAGAGAATACTATGCGTGAGAAATGAAGCCCAAATCAATAGAGGCCCGAACTCTCGAAGAAGACCAAGAAGGAACCGTCCTACCCCCACCTCCAGCATTGACTGCATTGGACAGAGAAGTGAGAGATGAAGAGGCCTTACGGCAAGAGGAACCCAATGAACCATATGTCCTGGTGCCAGCGGACCCAGGAAGGCTGGAGCACACTGAGCCGAGCCATGCCATGAGACAACTCCTTGCGGAACATCAAGACGTGTTCGTATGCAGCCATGAAGAGATGCTTGGAATTGATGCACCAGTAATCGAACATCGCCTCAGTGTGAACCCCAAGGTGAAAAGAATCAAGCAAAAACACCGTAGCTTCAGTGTAAAGAAGTTTGCGGCCATTGCCGAGGAAGTAGATCATCTTCTAGCTACAGGGTTCATTAGAGATGTACACTACCCCGAGTGGCTCTCCAACGTCGTCTTGGTAAAGAAAGCGAGCAGAAAGTGGAGGATTCGCGTCGACTTCACTAACCTAAATAAAGCTTGCCCAAAGGACATCTTTCCCTTACCACAGATAGATTTAATAGTAGATTCAACGGCTGGGCATCCCTTACTTTGCTTCATGGTCGCATACTCTGGATACAAGCAAATTAGGATCAACCTAGATGAAGAAGAAAAAATGGCTTTCATCACCAATTGAGGACTATAATGCTACAGGGCAATGTCATTCGGTCTTAAAAACGTGGGGGCAACATACCAGAGACTGGTCAACCAAATGTTCAAAGACTAAATTGGGCGGAATATGGAAGTTTACGTAGATGACCTCCTAGTCAAGAGCAGGAAACCCGAACAATATCTTAACGATCTTAAAGAAACCTACACAGTACTCAGAAAATACAAAATGAAGCTCAAGCAGAAATGTGCCTTCGGAGTCAAGTCAGGGAAATTCTTGGATTTTATGGTCTCCGAGCGTGGAATCGAGGCCAATCCTGAGAAGGTCAAGGTAATTGTGAATATGCAGCCACCACAGACGATCAATGAAGTCCAAAGATTGGCAGGAAGGGTGGCCACTCTGAGATGTTTCATAGCCAAGTCAACCGACTGTTGTCTTCCTTCGTTTTATGGTCAACCAACCGTTGACTGAGGCTAGTTCCGGAAGATAGGAAAGAAGCACAAAAGACCAGGAGCAGAGGTTTCACCAAGCCACTCCTAAGACGCATCTCATTTGAGCAAGCCCAATATGTGTTGGCTGAAATACATGAAGAAGTATGCAGAAGCCACTCCGGCAGAAGAGCACTAGCAGTAGAACCACACGGGCAGGATACTATTAGCCTAAGTCCCTTAGAGACACGGAGGACTTTGTAAAAAAAATGTCCTAAGTACCAAGAGCACGTGCCTGTTCCCCATTGTCCTCCCGAAGAGCTCACCTCCATCATCTCCCCCTGGCCCTTCACACAATGGGGGCTTGACCTTATTGGTCCGCTACCTGGGGGCAAAGGAGGATAAAATTCATTGTAGTGGCAGTTGATTACTTCACAAAATGAGTGGAAGCAGAAGCCCTAGCAACGATCACAACCCTAGTAATTACAAACTTCCTCTGGAAATCTATAATTTGCTGCTTCAGAATTCCCCAAAGCTTCAAATCAGACAGTAAAAGGCAATTTGATTGGTTCCATTACCGAGAGTGGTGTTCAGAACTCAGAATCAAAACTAAATATTCGTCGCTAGGACACCCATAGAAGAACGGACAGGTAGAAGCCACTAACAAGACGCTACTCAACATTCTGAAGAAAAAGGTAGGAAACCAAAATGGGAGATGGGCCAAAGAACTTCCCATCATATTATGGGCCATCCAAACGTCGGTAAGGACCCCTACAGGAGAAACGCCTTTCGCCCTCATTTATGGGACCTTCGTGATCTCAGCAGAGGTCACCATACCCACATACCGCGTAAAGCACTTCAACCAAGAGCACAACAATGGAGGATTGAAAGAAAACTTGGATTTCTTAGAAGAAAGATGAGAGGGAGCAGCAAGCTGAATAGCAACCAACAAATGAAAGGTTAAACGATACTTCAACAAACGAGTTCAGCCTTGAACCTTAAAAGTAGGAGATATGGTCCTAAAGCAGATGGGAGTCACAACCCAGGAGGAAGGAAAACTGAGTCCCCGATGGGAAGGGCCTTACTTAGTGACGGTGATTGGAAGGCCTGGCTCTTATCGACTCAAGAATCAAAAAGGCCGCGAATTACCCCACCCATGGCATGCTGAGCACTTGAGAAAATATTTTGTATAAAGACCATAATGCCGCCCCATAGTGTAAGAAAGCAACTTGTTAATGAAATTTCTTTGAACTAATTTCAATGTTCCATTCTCCTGTCTCCTGTCTAAAAGCATCAATTAGATAAGCCAGTCCCTAGGCTAGACTTCTCGACCTTTGCGTGGTACAGGCCCAGTCTCTTGATTGGCCATGAGGTATTGGCTAAGGACTAGACCCCTGAGCTTTGCCCTAACAATGGCCAGTCGGAACACAGGTCCCTTGACTTGTCGACCTTCGTGTGAGGTTGCAGCCTACGATGCATTGGCTAAGGACCAGAGCCCTGAGCTCTGCCCGAACAACAGCCAGTCCCTAGGCTGGAATTGTTAACCTTTGTGGGATATAAGCCCAGTCTCTTGATTGGCCACAAGGTATTGGCTAAGGACCAGAGCCCTAAGCTCTGCCTGAGCAATAGCCAGTCAGAACATAAATTCCTTGACTTGCTGACTTTCGTGCGAGGTTGCTGCTTGCCATGCATTGGCTAAGGACTAGAACCCTGAGCTCTGCCTAGAAAACAACCAATCATAACACAAGCCAATCCCTAGGCTGGACTTGCCAACCTACGCGGGGTACAAGCCCAGTCTCTTGATTGGCCATGAGGTATTGGCTAAGGACTAGAGCCCTGAGCTTTGCCCGAACAATAGCTAGTTGGAACATAAGCCAATCCCTAGGTTGGACTTGCCAACCTTCGCGGGGTACAAGCCCAGTCTCTTGCAGGCCACGAAGTATTGGCTAAGGACCAGAGCCCTCGAGAAGCACAAGTCAAAGGGTCATCAAGAGAAGCAAAGGAAATGAAAGGGAATAGAAGGAAAAGTGGCAAGATAAAAGGAAAATGCATAAACCATGCAGCCGCATACACAAAATCATTTTATTATTTATGCAGGATTACAAAGAGCAAATTACATCGTAAAGTCACAAAGTTACACAGAACAAAAAGAAAACTTGATGAGAAAGAATACCAGGAACAAGTTAAATCATAAGACCGTATGGGCTGCAAGGAGGAAAAGTGTTCTAGTGTTCAACCCCTGTCCATGTTTCTTGGTGAAAGGAATTAGTTCAGGGAGTGAAGCTCTTGAACTATTGAAGCAACGATGAAAATAGCTCCGAAAATCAGAACATCTCGGAGTTGATTTCTATGTTGAGAACCGCTTGCCGGGCGAAAAGCCCTTCTCCACTACTACCAAGCATGCAGCGAGTTCGGTGTAGGTAGCAAGGTGGGAGAAGAGTTCTGAAGTCGAGCCCCGTAAGCAAAGGGGCAAGAAAGAGAATAAGAGGCCCAAAACCCCAACAACGTTGGCTATAGGTGGGTCCTTATATAGGCATCATAACTCCACGAATCTAGGCCCAAACTAGGTCCACCAAAGAACCTGTCGCTCACCAGGGTGTAAAAATGCCATCGAAACCATAAAAGGAAGAAGAAAAGCAAAGCAAAAGAAGGATACTAGGAATCTATGCAGTGAGGCAAGAGTCACAGAATAAAGGAGAAAAGGCCGAAGCAAATGGGCTGAATTCCTTAATGGAAAGGAAGGTCCTTATATAGGCATCATAACTCCATGAATCACCTTGACTTGCCACATGTTCCCTCAAGAGAATCGGAAATCCTTTATTGTCGCAACGTGTAGGGTTAATGCACATCTACTGGTACAGTGTGTAGAGATAATCCCTTGATTATCGTAGTATGCATAGTGAATGCATGTCTACTAGTACACTGTACAGAGTTAATGCAGAGTTAACGCATATCTACTGGTACAATGCGTAGAGTTAATGCCTATAAAGAACGGAGTCATGGCGTAGAAATCGAAGGGACGTCACTTAATGCAGAAACATAACTGACACTATGTTGCCACGTATGTAAAATGCAAACACGGCCAGGCAAACTGAGAACTTGACGGGAGCGTAAGTAAAGGAAGAAATAAATTCTTCCTTGTCCAGAAAGAATTAGCAAGGTAACTGTAAGGGATTCATCCCCATCAATAGTATGCCCTGCTTAGTTTCTAACCATTGTCCGACCCGAGTTTGAGGATAAATAGGTATATTCATATATTAATTTTTCAAATTAGACTAAAAGCCCATGCAGGTTGAAAATAAACAAATGGGAGCTAAAATTGTGGAGGAGCATCACGAAAGAGTAGAGGCATCTCCTCTCTGCCTCAGGTCTACATATGGCAATAAGACTTGTAGTCTGGAGGGAGCATTTGAAGTCTCGGAGTTCTCCATCAGTTGATCTCGGAGGCACTCAAGACCTTCTTTTTACCAATAGATCCCAGTGTCATCACGGAGGGTAGGAGCCAATCTGAGTTGAGACTTAATGAGATCCACCCGCTGCCGAGCAGCATCCAGAGACGACTCCAAATGGGCAGCTTCAAGATGGAGCTGCCGAGCAGAAGTCCTTAATTTCTCCCCCAATATGGTAATCCCGATTTACTTGTGAAGCATTCAAGAACGAGTCTCTACGGCGTGCCTTTTCTCCCTCGCCAACGTCTCGACCACCTCTTTATGTTTATTCAGCTCTTCCTAGACGGATTCTAGCTCGCACTCTAGACTCACAACTTCCACCTGGGCATTTTCATTCTCAATAAGAAGGACATCGAACCCCTGGTGAAGGTCGTTAAGCTCTTTCCTACTGGATTGCAAATACTGAATGTTCGACCGGATCTCCCGGTCCTTCACCTCAATCTCCTTCCTATGAGCCCGCATCTTCAGATGGTAGAACTCATTATCCGCCACCAGAGAGTCATGCTCCATGAAGAGGTCATGGAAGTCGTCACTCATATCTTTTGCCTGCAGAGGCATAAGGCTATCCAGTGCCTGCTGAACCCTAAGTTCCTCCTCAAGAACCTCTCGATCCTTGGCAACCATTTCCACAAACTGATCGGCGGATTGAGATCAGAAAAAATAAATTATATAAGAAAAAGGTCGAGTGATAGACAAAAGCAACAGAAGGAGAAAAACCTATGCTAGCAAATAGAGGCCTGAACTTTCGAGCCTGTGCCATAACTGACTCTGCCTGGGCCTTCTCAAAATCGGGCCTCGTCTCTTGCGCCTTAGCTCCCCTGGGATGGGAAGAGGATCCTGCACCAACCAACACCAGGCCAATTTGGAGAAGTATGGATGGCGAGACAAACTCCTCCCTACCTAGAGCAGGAGTTTCACCCTTGAGGACGTCAGTACGGCCGAAACCATTCCCGGTCAAAGGGGATATGGGCGAAGGGCTATTCTCTACTAAGATAATAACGTCAATCCCAATCGGAGAAGGTCTCTCAACTCGAGGAACCCTGGATTCCTAAGATAGACGAACAACAACAAAACATGAGACGGTGGTAGAATAAAAAGGAGTCTGGGCGAAGAATAAAAGGGCAAATACCTCAGAGCTTGTTGGGGGAAGGACCATCCCCGAAACGACTGGAGGGATCCGCTAGGAGACTATAGAAGGAGTCACCTCCATGACCACTAGGAGTCCTGCTTAGAAACCTTGGGAGGGTTAAGCTCCACGACTTGTTGGGAAGTTGGCTCAGTCGGCTCCATGACCTCTTGGGAAGTTGGCTCCACAACCGGTTGGGAGGTCAGCTCCGTAACTTCTGGAGGGGTTGGCTCCATAATTTTCGAGGGGGTAGACTCGTGTACTGGACTGGCGCTTGGTTTCCTTCCTCTTCCTTTACTAGGACTTCAGACACAATGTGGGGGGATACCGCCAAGTAAACATACAAGATGTCCCCTTGATTAGGTTGCCTCAATAGGAGTGGATTGGTCAGGTACTACTTTAGTTCTTGGAAGGCTTGGTTGGATTCTTCATTCCAAGGGTGTATTTTCCTTAGAACTCAGAAGAAAGGGAGGCATTTGTCTGTGGACCTCGACACAAACCTATTCAAGGCAGCCACTTTTCCCACTAGTCTTTTGGCATCGTTTAAGATCTCCTTTATCTTCTCAGTGTTTACTTCGATTCCCCTTTCCGAGACTATGAACCCTAGGAACTTACCCGAGTTAACTCCGAATGTGCATTTAGTTAGATTTAGCTTCATCTTGTATTCACGTAATATTGCGAAGAATTTCCTAAGGTCTGTTAGGTGTTGGGCGACTTCCTTGCTCTTCACCAATAGGTCATCTACGTATACCTCCATGGTTTTCCCGATTTGGTACTTGAACATCCGATTGACCAACCTCTAGCATGTTGCCCCGACATACTTCAACTCAAAGGGCATCACCCAATAATAGTAAAGTCCTCTATCAGTTACGAACGTCATCTTCACTTTATTCGTCCTGATCTGATTATACCCTGAGTAGGTGTACATAAAGCTTAAAATATGTACCTCGTGGTGGCATCTACAATGGCGTCAATTCGAGGGAGTAAAAAGTTGTCATTGGGACAAGCTTTTTTGAGGTCAGTCAAGTCTACACACATCCTCCTTTTACCATTGGCCTTTTTAATGAGCACTACATTGGAGAGCCATTTGGGGTAGTGCGCCTCCCTGATGAAACCCGTTGCTAAGAGCTTGTCGATCTCCTCTGTTATGGCCGTGCATTTCTCTGTGTTGAACAACCTCTTTTTCTGCCATACTTTCTTGGCGTCTGGGCTGACGCATAGGCTATGCTCAAAGGCCCTATTGTCAATCCCTATCATGTCTTCATGGCTCCAGGTGAACACATCTCTGTGTTCGATTAGTAATTGCTTTAGGGCCTCTCGGTATTCTGGTGGGAGCTTCATGCCGACCTTTGTGGTGGCGTTTGGGTGTTCTGGGTTCAACTTTATGATCTCCAATGGCCCATTGGCCTTAGCCTGCAGTAAGGTGCCCTCGTATTTGGCTTTTATGTCTTATTCCTTTTCTACCCAAGGTAGTGGTGGTGGCTGCTTCCCTAAGCTACCCACCAAACAGATAGCCAGTGCCCCCACCTTTAGCTCTTGGACTTAACACTCTCAGGCCAGTATCTGCTCGCCTCGAACTTTGTTGACTCCTACTTCTATTGGGAACTTCATTTTAAGGTGGTAAGTGAAGGTCACCATCTTCAGGTTGTTGAGGGTTGGGCACCCTAGTATGACATTATAGGAGGACAAAGCTTGGACCCCCAAGAAGTTTGTCATGCTGGTGACCATGTGGGCACCTTGCCCCACCGTAACCGAAAGCGTGATGGCTCCAAGGGGTTGAAGGACTTCGCTCAAAAACCCTTTGAGCGGAGAAGGTGATGGTCGCAATCTATTGGGGTTAATACCCATTCTAGTGAACGCATCACAAAATAGGATGCCTCGCCTGGTCGTGTAGTTGGCTATCAGTAGCGTAACTACCAAGGTGTCATCATGAGGGTACATAACCCCCTTGCAATCCTTATCCCCAAACGAGATGGTCGGGGTTACCCTCGTCTTGGGGTATTTGCATGACCTATTTGCCATGTATACTTCGTGATACCTTGCCCTGCTAGATGCCATGGCACTACCCCCAGGAAAGCCGCCTGCTATCGTGTAGATCTCTCCAAGGGGGACCTGCTCCTGGTCTCTCCTTGGACAAGAAGAGTTATTCCTCCTTTGCCTCTCTTGCTTCTGGCGCTTAGGGCTTCTACTTCGCCTTTGCTTTTGTTGGTGATTCTCCTCCCTCCGTGGCTTGATGTAATCAGCCAACATCCTTTCTAGCTCCCCATTTCCTAATAGTGGGAGTTGGTTCGGTGATATGTGAAGTGGTGTTGGCCTTTGCCTAGCAAGTGTTCTTCCTTGGGACAAGTAGAGCAGCCTTAGGCATTACACTCATCGCTTTGGTCCTATAGGAAGTACGTTGTTTGGGCAGTCTATCACTAGACCCATTCCCGCTGTTGAAGTTCACAAGGAAGGTAAGTCTTTGTTTTTGGGTAGAAAAAGTCTTGCCCGCACTCCGCAGGAGGGATAAGCCCTCCCGGTGGTTCGAAAACTTACCCCGACCCCATCGCGGCGAATGAGCGGACCAGCCTCTGTGGGGAGGTAGTTTGTTTGGGTAGTTTGGGACTAGACCTACTTCCGCCCATTGATATTGCAAGGAAGGGTAAGTTTTGGTCGGTGTAAGTTTTCAAGCCGCCTGGGGGGCTGGACCCACACTCTATCGCAAGAGGGGTAGAGTAGCCTTAGGCATTACACTCATCCCTTTGGTCCCTTAGGGAGGGACGTTGTTCAGACAGTCTGTCACTGGACCCACTTCCGCCTATTGATGCTCACGAGGAAGGTAAGTCTTCGTCTTTGGGTAGTTGAAGGTTGACCTGCACTTCTCCACAAGAGGGCTAGAGCAGTCTCTGGCATGACTCGTCCTTTTGGCGAATATCGTGTGGATGAAGATATCGGGTCGGGAAGTACAGCTGGTGTTTCGCACCACAGGAAATAATTATGTTTGTAAAATAGAATTCACTTAAGTTTTGAGGAGACAAATCAAAGTGTTTACCTGCTTTGAGTATTTTTGCTTGCTAAAAATGCTCGCGGCTGGTTGTTTCTCTCTTGCTCCTTTTTTTTTTTTTTTTTTTTTGTTTTTCTGGAGGTGAGTCCGTGGGTGAGGAGCAAGTGTTGGATAAGCATCTTGACCGAGGAGCATGCATGGCCAGGGAGAGTCTCTGTCTGAGGAGTACGTGGATGAGGAGCCGACTGTAAAGGAGTTAGCTGCCCACCAGCAGCTGGGGAGCTCGCTGGTCATGGTTGGCCACCAACGACTGAGAAGCTTGTTGGCTAGTTGACAAGCGTGGTGGCCTAGGTTGCTTGCTAGTGGCCGACAGGAACATGGTCATGGAGTGGCTGGCAGATGAGCCTGGTGGACGATGAGCCAATGGCCGAGGGGTGTACGTGCCATCTGACGAGTACATAGGTAGCTTGGGTGAGGAAGAGATACCACGGGCGAGGAGTTTGTCTAACCAGTCAGTCCGAGAGGCCAACGGGCGAGGAAGCTAGGACGAGGAGCTCATGACCGCAAGGACTCCCCACTGAGAAGTTCCAGGGCCGTTAGTTTGGTCGTGGAGGTGTGGCCTATGGGAAGGCTCCTCACTGGGATCTTTTGCAGTCGGGGAGTAAGCCACCAGTGACAGAGATAGTCAGGGGTCATGGTGGCAGCGATTGTGCTGGCTGCCAACCCATAGTGGGGATGGGGGTTTACGAAAGCATCGTAAACTCGTTGAGCGCCCCCTACTTGCACCAGGTGTACTGCCGCGAGCTGTGGTGGTGGTTGGCGATCATCTTTGACACAGCAGAAGGTGTTGGGGGTCCACGTAGTGTCTGGCAGCAGGTCAGCTAGGCTCGTGGCAAGGAACTGCGAGCCTCTCTTTGAGTGCACGTCGAGGTGCACCAGATGCGTTGTTGTTTGACACCGTAGACCATCTGTGGGTGTAGGGTGCCCCACTGGCAGGGACAAAGGGTGCCAACGGACCTAATGGTGGTCGTAGGCAGGTCATACGATCTCATGGCGGGTCGTTGTGAAGCTTCTCGAGAGCTAGGTGACATGTGTCCGATAGGCGTGTTGCAAACATTCCCTGGAGGCGGGGGCCATCCGGTCGGCAACAAAGACTGTCGGAGCTCACGTAGTGGCCACTAGTAGGTTCATCCCATCGCACTACTAGGCGCACTTGCACTGTGGATGACATGCACAGTCGGGACGTGATGCCCATGCAGGCACTGTGCACGTGTATGTGCCCAGTGTATATTTGTGAACAATATTTATATTACTCACTTAAATAGACTATGTACTTAAAAGCAAAGGAAGTAGTAGGCACTATTTAAGCTCAAGTGGCCGGGGAGATTGGGACCCCAGCCCTACACGCTAGATGTATAAAAAGTATTTAAGTGTAATGTACTTTTAATCTCCTGGGCAAAGAAAGCTTCAGTTGACCTTTTTCTGCAGTAATGCTTTTCATAAAAATAAACGTGGCAAGGCTGAAAATACTTATCTGGAAGAGTTTCATCTGTTCCTTCTGAGATTACATAGCACAGAATAAAATCATCCTTCTACCAATTCCGGTGTAAAAATAATCTCGATCCCACAAACGACGCCACTATTAACACCCAAAAATGGCACAACTCGGAAGGAAAGATCCATTCCCGGACATGCTCAAATGGGCTAAGCTTCGATTGGCGAGGTGTAGAGCCCTAGACGGTGATCTGGGGCTACTGTACGGTGTCCGTGCGTACATCAATGGCAGTAACATTTAAATGCGGAGAAAATAAGGAGATATGGATACACAGATGTAGTGGTTCATCACTAGGTCTACGTCCACGGGAGTTTGGGGAGAGGAGATTCCACTATAATATGCCTTTTACGATTTGTCATTGTCTCTTACCTTCACTGTACAATGGAGATTTCATTTCTCTCCTCCTTTAGAGTCTCTCTGTTGTGAGGTTGAAGAAGAAGAAGAAGTCCTCCCAATAAGCCTGGCCTAAAATCCCTCCAATTGTGCAAAAGTCCTTGAAACCGTAGGCACTTGTCCATTTTATCTCCTGCCCCTTTTTGCTTTATGTCACTTCCCCTTACTTTATGTCAAATCACTCATTTTCTCTCCTCACACATTACCCATCGCCTTCCCTTGTCCCTTCTCTGTCCCATTTCTCTCTCTTGATGGACTAGGCCTTAAGAACGATTTTGGGTTTGGTGTATTTTACCCACTCACGCATAACTTAGTTAATTAACAAATGTATAATCATAAAAAAGAGAGCAATTGTTTGCTTACATATAAAATATTTGTAACCCTTAATTTCCTTTACAAGAAATTTTACAAAAAAAAAAAACAGAAGGCAAAGAACCAGACCAAAAATAACACTGTAAAAAACTAGCTCCCAATGTAAAAGCCTAAACACTCCAAGAGGCCAACAAAGAGTCCAAAAATGCAAAGATATCCAACAACAATGTGGAAATAATTACAATAACTTGCACTACAACTCAAAAATGAGAGAAAGGAAAAAAAATATTAGAACCATGGAACAGTTTGTGGATATATTTTGGTGCTTCCAAACTACTAAAACAAGCCATATATAAATATATCATAGTCAAGACTGCAACTTCCAATAAAATAGAGTTCTCAAACAACAGGGTTCTCCGTATTAATACAGTAATTGATAAAAACATAACTCACTAAACAGGAGCAATCCCAGATCACTCCTCCACCGGAGCCAAACTAAGGCTCGTCATCATCGTCTGCATCAAAATCTGCGATACCATAAAATGGTACCACAGGTAAGTATAAACCAAACAACTCTCGGGATAAAAATACATTAATGCAACCAACAATATAGCAAAATACATTTAGCCATAAAATATCATTTTTTCCCAGAAAAATGATTATTTCCAACACACGCCAAAAATCCCAATTTGGCCCAAAATAACCGTAAAACATTTTCTCATAAAAATGATCCACACAAACAATCCATTTATCGGACACTGTAGGCGGGAATCGCAGGCGGGACTCTACCACCGTCCCTGCTTACCACCATCCCTACCGCGTGCACCGTAGGCGGGAATCACAGGCGGGACACAACCACCATCCCTGCTTACCACCATCCCTACCGCGTGCACCGTAGGCGGGAATCACAGGCGGGACTCTACCACCATCCCTGCTTACCACCATCCCTACAGTTCCTTTACACACACTAAATACTTAACAGAGCACTGTAGGCGGGAATCACAGGCGGGACTCTACCACCATCCCTGCTTACCACCATCCCTACAGTCTCTTTTCCTTTTACTCACATGAAAATCCAAATCCAATAAATACATGAACATGTATGCAATCATGCGAAAACCCAGTTTTCTTTATAAACATGATCATGCATGCAATATGCGATGTACGTGAACAAGTCATAACCAACAACCACAATTCACAATGCAAACAAACACAACTCCGTCCACAATCCATCCGACCCCCGAAACTCCTCGGACTCAGTCCGGCAAAACAACCCAATTCACAGATAATATGCGTTAGTGCAAAAATATATTTAAATCACGAAAGTTCTTTAAGGAAAATACTTACAGTGCAATATAATAATTTCCGGAGGATCTCGAAGTTGCAAGTGGTGATTTCTGAGCAACACCACAGTGTAAAATACACTGTGGCCGTGGGTCACAGATACCCACTTTTCAACGAGGACAAACGAAGACCCAAGATTGATAGGGTAGGGCCTAGGGAGGTCGGTGAAGCCAATGGTGGTGGTGGTTTGCCGTGGGTGGCGGCGGAATGGGCGGTAGAAGACCAAAATGCCCAAATCGGAAATGTAGTTGGTGGAGCTTCACCGGTGACGGATCGGAGGTGGGGTTGGGTCCAATGGGTTGCCAAGAGGTCGGGGATGAAGTGGTAGGAAGATGGTGGCCAATGGTGGTGCGACGGCGGCGCAACGGCGGAAGGAGTGCCGCGGCTTCGAAGAGCTACTGGTGGTTAACGGCGGCATGGATGGAGGTGAGATTGGTGGGGTGAGGTCGCCGGCGGCTGGGGAAGCTAATGGGCTGGGCGGTGAGGGCCACCGCCGGCTCATGGCGGCGCTGGCGTGAAGGTGGCCCGCGGCTTCGTGGGGGGCGTGTGGGCTACCGGCGGCGAGGTAGGGGCTGAGATTTGGGAGGTGAGGTCGCCGGAGGGAGGGGGAGCTGGTCGGCTGGGCGGTGTCGCGCACGGCGGCGCGACGGCGGCGCTGGGAGGAGACGAAGGAAACGGGCGGAGGAGAGGAGAGAGAGAGATCGCGCGGGAAGGAGAGGAAAATAAGGAAGAAAAAGAAAAGAAAGAAAAGAAAAAGGAAGGAAAGAAAAAAAAGAGGGAAAAGAAATGAGGTCCAATCCTCATAACTTGGGTCACAAAAAAGATCCAACGGAGACGATTTTAAAACCACAAGTTAAATAAAATAATTTAAACGTAATGGTAAAATCAAATTGAAATAATTAAATCCCACGGTAATTAATTTAAATATTAAAAGCAATTTAAATGCATAATAATAAATAAATATTTGGAAAGCACAAAAAAATAATTTTCACCAAATAAAAATCATAGAAATAAACTTACTAAAAATCCAACCAATTTTAAAATAAGAGGATAAATTTTTGAACAGTAAAAAATAATCCTTCAGTAAAAATACACTGAAATACGGGGTGTTACAAACGCAATAACAACAACCAACAATGCAAACCAAACACACAACAACTCCGTCCACAATCTATCCGACCCCCGTACTCCTCGGACTCAGTCCGACATAACCAACCAGATCACAATAAAATGAGTTAGTGCAAAAATATATTTAAATCATGAAAGTTATTTAGAAAAATACTTATAGTGCTATATAATAATTTCTGAATGATCACGGAGCTGCAAGAAGTGGCCGTTCAACAACGTAACAGTGCAAAATACACTGTGTTCGTGGGTCTTAAAAACTCACTTTTGAACGGGTACAAACAAAGACCCGAGATTGCTAGGGTAGGGCTTAGGGATGTCGGTGAAGCTAGTAGTGGTGGTGGTTGGCCTTGGGTGGCAGCGTAGAGGGCGGTCGAAGACCAAAATGCCCAAATCGGAGATGGAGATAGATGGGCTTCACCGGTGGTAGATCGGGGCTGAGGATGGGTGCATTGGGTTGCTATGAGGTCAAGGATGAAGTGGTGAAGGGATGGTAGCCAGAGGTGGCATGACGACGGCGCTGGAGTGAAGAGAAGGCCGCGACTTTGCGTTGGGCGTGGGGACAAACGGTAGCGTGAGGGAGGCTGAGAATGGATGGGTGTGATCGCCGACCGGAGGGGAAGAGGTTGAGAGGGGCGGTGAGGCAGATGGCGGCGTTGCGGCGGCGGGCTGGGAGAGGCGAAGCAACGTACGGGGAGGGAGGGAGAGAAGCCTTCGTGCGCGGAGAGCAGAGGAGAAAAGAAAAGGAAGAAAAAGAAAAGAAAAGAAGAAAAGAAAAAGGAAAATGAAAAATGGATGGAAAGAAATGAGGTCGAATCCTCACATTTTGGGTCACAAAAATAATCTAACGAAAAAGATTTCAAAACAGCATCTCAATTAAAATAAGTAATGACAAAATGAAAATAAAATAATTAAATCACACAATAAATTAATTTAAAATAAAGGACAATTTAAATGAATAATAATAATTAATATTAAGGAAATATATCAAATTTAATTTTCACAATTCAAAGATCATAAAAATAAATCATTTAAAAATCCGACAATTTTAAAACAAGAGAATAAATTTTTGAATTAATAAAAATAATCCTTCAATAAAAATACACTAAAATACAGGGTGTTACATTTTATGCACAAGCCTAAGTGATGGCTTCTTGATGCGCTGGGCCTTGAGAACTATTTTGGGCCTGGTGTATTTTACCACTCACACATAACTTAGTTAATTAACAAATATATAATCATAAAAAAAAAAGAGCAATTGTTTGCTTACGTACGTAATACATGTAAGCCTTAATTTCCTTTAATTTAATACATCATTTTTTCTAACATTAGAAATTTCAATATTGTTGTTTTATATCCAAATATCAAAATAATATACTATTTAAATAGGTTGAAGGAAATTCCTTCCAACCTAATGTAAGGCGGCTAGAAATTATAAAAAAAAAAAAAAAAAAAAAAAAAAAAAGGGAAACTCTACGTTATTTAAATATTGCTATTTTCAAAGACAGGCCATGTTGGAAAATTCGTTGCAAGTTAGACAACCTGAGAGGCACGTGGGGATGGAAAACGAGTCTGAGTTTGTTTTTATAAAATCCTCAATCATTATGAAAAAAAAAAAAATATATATATATATATATACATACAACTTCACTAATAGTCACTTTCATAATCGTTAAAAATAAAAATAGTCACTTCATTAATAGTCACTTCTAAATATTAAAACAAACTCTTATATTAATATATATATATATATATATATATATACACACACATATGCAGACACTAGATTCTTTGAAATTCGTGCATGTGTGTGCCCTTGATTTCTATTTTTTTATTGTTTGTCTCAATAGTTTTTATAATTGTTGTTGGTTTATTCAAGAATTGGTTTATTGGTAGAGGGAGTTATTCACTCGAAAGATTGATAAGCTGAAGGGAGAAGTAACAATGATGTTTCACAAAGTGGTGGATCCGGTAAAGCAACTTGAGCTGATTGACACTTTGCAAAGACTTGGAGTATCTTACCACTTTGAAGACGAAATAAGGAGCATATTGGAAAATAAAAACATCACTCATCATAATGGTGATGTTTGCGAGAAGCTGAGTTTATATGCCACAACTGTTGAGTTTAGGCTCATGAGACAACATGGATATGATGTACCTCAAGGTAAACAACATACTAGTAATGCTTTGACAAAAATAAATATCATACTCATAAACCGTCGTTTATTTTTAACAATTGGAAAGCATTGTTGAGTGTAGACACTTTCAAAAGTTTCTTCAATGAAAAGGGGGATTTCAAAGAATGTATATGTGTTGATATTGAAGGAATGCTTGCTTTGTATGAAGCCTCGTACCACTTGAGAGAAGGCGAAAGCATCTTTGAGGAAGCGAGAGATTTTGCAACCAAACAAAGATCTGAAGCATGTGGATCAAAACAAAGATCAATATCTTTGTACGATGGTGAATCATGCCCTCATTGCATTGGGGAGTGATAAGGTCTGAAGCAAAGTGGTTCATTGATGCATATAGAAGAAGAGAAGATATGAACCCTACCTTGCTTGAGCTTGCAAAACTGGATTTTATTATGGTACAAGCAGTCCACCAAGAAGATCTAAAAGAAGTGTCGAGCTAAAAAGACATGTTTATGCTCATTTTATAACTTGGATCTTAGCCTAAAAACCTACAAGTAGATTTAGTGCATGTTTGGATACTTGGAGAATTTCTGAAATTGTGAATAGTAGAGTGAAATGATTTGAGTAAATATGTTTTATAAGAGTTTTGGAAAAAAAAAATAGAAAATTGAATAAAAATATTATAAAGTTAAAAAATTGTTTGAATATAATTTTTATTTTGAAGTTTGTTAAAATTATATTTATTTTTGTATTTGACTATTGGTTAGGTAATGATTTGACTAAAAGATTGGAAATTTGAAATTGAAGAATATTTTCTGCTTGAGTGATGTTTGTAAAAAACATCCCCTTACTTGATATATATTAGATTAGAGTGGAAAGAAACTATAATATATGCTCTATTTCTAAAACTGATATTATTTTCTTGTCTCATACAAAAGGTGGTGGAGGACCACTGGCCTTGGAGATTTGAGCTTTGCAAGGGACAGACTGGTAAAGAATTTCCTTTGGGCAACAGGAGCAATATTTCAACCTCAATTTGGACATGAGAGGATAATGTTAGCAAAGCTCGGTGCATTGTTGACAATAGTAGATGATGTCTATGATGTCTATGGCACTTTAGAAGAACTTGAGCTCTTCACAAATGCTATTGAAAGGTTTGTATTAATGGCACCACACCTTGGATACTTCAAGAATGGCTGCTTATCTTTGATGCCAATACTTACATATAATTTGCTCATGTGTTCTAGATGAGATGTCATTGAAATGGAACAACTTCCTTATTATATGCAAATCTGTTTCCTTTCTGTCTATATCACGGTTAACGAAATGGCTTTTGACACTCTCAAGGAAAAGGGATGCAACATCGTTTGGTACATGAGAAAGGCAGTAAAGTCCGGACTTTCTTATTCATCACTACTTACCCTAGAACTTGTTATCTATTATAACTCTTACTTTGCCGCCTCTAAGTAAGGTCTCATGACTCCATGAAAACAGGCTATCAACTCCCAGTACGTACTACTTATTTAAACTTCTTGACAAAATTCGTCTGAACGATCACATATCATCCAAAAACGTCGTCAACATGATATCTTTATATATTATTCACAATGCTAATCTTTCACAATGTGGGAAAGGGACTTTTTTCTTCTTTTGAGTTGTTGATGCATGAAGTAAATTTTATCTTTCCATAAAAAAAAAAAGATACACTACAACACAATTTATTTTTTGTGATAGAAGAAACCGTCACAAAAAATAACCAAAACGTCACTAAAGACATTTGGTGACGGTTTAACCGTCACCACGATCGTCACATTTGGTGACAGTTTACTATTTAACCGTCACAAAAAAATATTTTTAGTAATGGTTGGAGTATTCTGTTTAACATTCCTTTTTTTGTGATGATTGAGATTTGTCACAGAAAGTAACGTTCGAACATCCGATCTACATCAACCCGACCAATTGGCATTCGAATGACAGAAGTTGACATTCGTTGATTATAGTTCGAACGTATCATATTTACGTTCGAACGTTTATATGCCTGAACTGCAATATACGTTCAAAATTTCATTCGAACGTTAACGGACCAATGTTTGAACCTAATGCGGGTATAACGTTTGGACATTAGTTCGAATGTTAATGAAGAGTCATTCGAAAGAAAGTGGGACATTCGGGGGTTTGTTCAAACGTTAATCATTTAAGCATTCGAACGTGTTGTTCGTTTGAGGTTGAGTGCGTTCTAACATTGAGTCGTACGTTCGAACGTTAAGTTATAATTTTATGTAATTAAGTTCGAACGTTGGTTCGAATGTGAACCAATGTTCGAACGTTTTTTTATTTACATTCGAACTTACAAATCAGAAATACTAATTTCATAAAATTAGTATACATTCCAATTGTATCATATTACACACTATCATTTAACAACTAACAATGTCTTATAAAGTTTCAAAATTAGATATTAAAAGTTATATACACTGATAAAATTGATAAAATTTATTTCTTCTTCTTTCCTCACCTACTGCAATTCTAATGGCATAACACACTCCATTTGCACCATCATCTCCTACTGCACTTCCTCCTGGACTTCACTACATATTCTTTCCTCCTGGTCTCTTTGTTGGTCTTGCAAACGCGTCTCTAAATGAGACTATTGCGCTAAGAGAGACTCTTAACTCTTGCTGTCTTGACCTCATATACTCATTCTTGCGTTGTGAAGCTTCTAAATCTTTGGTAAGATTATTAATTTGTGAAATCAATGAGGTTAAAGAGGATGAACCAGAATGCTTGAAAGATCATCCCAAACCTCTTGGCATACTAGATTTGGGTCCGAGCACTTGCATGAATATGTCAGTCACTAGAAGAGGATTCCCCAAAAGCTGACTGCATCTACATTATTTTTTCCTACAATTTGAAAGACAACACACAATTAGTAACGTATTAAAAGAAATACAAACAAAAAAGAATTTTCATATGTTGCATAATTTATTTAACAAAATTAACACCGCTTACATAATTATTTGCAGCGGCAAGATCCATATACTCATTACACTCATTAGTGTGAGCAGCAGCATAGACATGAATGAGGAAAAAGTTTTCAAGATCATTACATTTCTAACAAAGCGACATAATTTCAAAAAGATAATGTTAGTACTTAAAAAAATAATATCAGAAAAATAAATGAATTCTATAATTTTTTAATTACATTTTTTTTTATCAAGACGGTGGAATGACCTTGAACCAGCACGATGGTGGATAGTCAGAACATATCTATTATGTGCATTTGTAGAACTTAAATGCTACAAAATTAATTAAGAATGTTAATTGTAATATATATACATATAATATATAGAATGAATATAAATGTAAATAATTAAAGGATATAAATTTAGAATACCTGATAATCTAGAGTTGCGAAAATGTCACAACATTTTTTCCAATCGTCTAACTTCATCTGCTAGAAAGGCGACTGTGCAGCCTCTTCCAACGTCTCAAACTTCTTGAAGTAGTCATGACATAGTTCCTTATGACATCGAAATAGTGTAGTCATCAACTCATTCACAGTTCTCAAATCCTCGCTACAGCCGAATTCGAGGTCGAATTCATCCTAATACGTGAATTACGTAAAAAATATGATATACTAATCGAAGTGAAAAAAAATGTACTCTCAAAGTAAACTCTCCAGCACACGACTCCGAATGTGCTCCTTAATCTCATTCGGAACATCTTGCCATGATCGCACAAAAAATAAAGTATAAGCTTGGACTACTGTGCCAATAGAGGTGGAAACCGTTGTTGTACTATCATCCACTCCTCTAGTGGAATTATTAGAAATTGTGACCTTGAGTTTTCCGTGGCTTCTATTTTTCTGAGAGATACCACATGTAAAACCACGACTGCGATGAGCGGATGCATCAACTAATAGATAATAATATAATTATAGTTATATAGTTATTGAGAGAAAAGTATTGCTATATAATTAATTATCGACAACATTTTCTTAATGCTAGGCGTCGATTAGTTGTCATTCTCTTGCGTGTTAACTTGATCTTCAGGAGCGGATTCCTTAGGTGGGGAGTCCTTAATGGGGTTGGGATTTGGACTTGGTAGAGGAGGCACATTTTTTCGTTGTCGTTTTGGCAGCATCCTTGAAAATGATTAATTTTATCAAAGAAAATTAATTATAAGAAATTATGAAAAGTATAATATTCTATAGTCACCTATATGAATAAAATATTTAGTACTTTTATTCTTCATTTTCGGATGTATTTTCCATGCTTGGTTCAGAATCTCCTCAATAACATCTTCGTCATCGACATCAACCTCTTCTTCGTCCTCCTTATCTACTTCCTCCCCAGATTCTTCTTCTTCTTCCTCACTTTTTTGAATTGAATGATCATTTAATATGGACAGGTTCGAGATGGACGGGTAGGACGTCATCTCTATACAAGGGGAGTAACTTGAGTGCACTGAAGTCAACAAACAAGCTAATACCCTCTCCATCTTCCTAGTAGGCCTCTACAATCGGAGTGTAATCTTCATCTCCACTATTCTCATAATCTGCACTCGTTCTTGCTTTATATATATTTTGAGGGACAAATTTTTGTACAACTCGCCAAGTTATCTCTCCACTATCATCATCAACGCTTCTCATTGGATCAATCAAATAATAGACTTGGGTAGCTTGACAAGCAATACAAATGGATCATTTTCATACCATTTAGATGTAGTATTGACACTTGTAAAGTGATTATCCCTGTGTATCGAAACTCGACCACTGCCTAGATCCCACCAATCACATCTAAAGACATATGTTACAGACCCACCCAAATATTTCAATCCAATAATATCACGTATGGCACCATAATAGTCAATATCATCTGTTTCATGACTTCCCTCGACCAACACACCACACTTTTGAGGGACCATGGGCCAATGCATACATTAAGGTGAAACGGATACGGGATCACAAACACGTTGTTCCAAAATCTAATAATTGAAATAGTATTTACTTATTAAAAGTGACTCAGAGTTAAAAGTTTCAAAATCTAACATATGTATAATTTTAGTTCATACACGTTGTTCAAGCCATTTGAGAAATTCTTCATCGTATCTTGTCTCTATATTCTCTATGCCTTCCATCCAAAGTTTATTTGTGTGCTCACTGTATATAACTGCAAAAGAATATTATTTTGTGCACAAAAGTTATAGTTAAGCTTTTGAAACTGGAATTAGTCAAAGCATACAACGACATAACTGAGAGAGTCATAAATCTCTCGGCAATTATTTAGCAAATACCACCGAACTTTACCCAACTCTCCATCAATTAAATCGTAACCCATTTTTGCACTCAAGGGTCGTACATTATGGGAAAATACTTGTGACGCTCTGACTCTCACATACGGAAATGCGAGAATCGTGACGTCGGGATGATGACAACACGGGTCACGCATCCCAATTAAATGTGCCCAAGTGTGTGCAACATGCAAAAGTGCATAACAAAAATCACAGCGGATGATATAAATAGGTCAACTAAGTACCTGAATTTTTTAATACAAGCTAACATATGTAAAACAATTAAAAAGAGTTATACAGATATGAGTGATCCCAAATCACTCCTCGAGCGGAGCCGAATCCTCAAGCTCACCTTCAACTTCATCTGTATCAAAATTTGCGTTACCATAAAACGGTACCGCAGGTAAGTATAATCCAAACATCCCTCGGGATAAAAACGCATTAATGCAACCAACAAATAGATCCCAAAACCTCATTTTCTCCGAAAATGATTATTTTCCAACACACGCCAAAAATCTCATTTGACCATAAACACGCCATGAATAATATCCATCATTTTTCCAGAAAATGTGCTTGTAACTATTAAATCATGAATCGACAACAAAATCATTTATCAGACACTATAGGCAGGAATCGTAGGTGGGACTCTACCACCATCTCTGCTTACCACCATCCCTACCGTGTGCACCGTAGGAGGGAATCACAGGTGGGACTACACCATCATCCCTACCGTGTGCACCGTAGGCGAGAATTATAGGCGAGACTCTACCACCATCCCTGCTTACCTCCATCCCTACAACATGCATCGTAGGCAGGAATCACAGGAGAGACTATACCACCATCTTTGCTTACCACCATCCCTACAGTTCCTTTACACTCAAGAGGTACTTATCAGAGCACTATAGGCGGGAATCACAGGTGGGACTCTACCACAATCCCTACCGCGTGCACCGTAGGCAGGAATCACAGGTGGGACTACACCACCATCCCTACCGCATGCAACATAGGTGGGAATCATAGGCGGGACTATACCACCATCCTTGCTTACCACCATCCCTACAGTCTCTTTTCCTTTTTCTCAAACCAGTCAATCCAATCATTTTAAACATACACAAAATCATTTCTCACATAAAAACCCAGTATTCAAATAAACACATGAACATGTATGCAATTACACGAAAACCCAGTTTCATTTACGAACATGATCATGCGTGCAAATATGCAATGTACATGAAACAACACATTATCCAACAACCAACAAACCACAACACAGTCCAAAACACACAAGGACTTCATCCTCCAATCCATCCGATCCCCTTACTCCTCGGACTCAGACCGGCATAACCAACCAGATCACAATAAAATGAGTTAGTGTAAAAATACATTTAAATCGCGAAAGTTCTTTGGAAAAATACTTACAGCGCTATATTATAATTTTCGAAGGATCACAGAGCTGCAAGAAGTAGCGGAACAGCAACAGAATAGTGCAAATTGCACTGTGGCCGTGGGTCTCAAAAATTCAATTTTGAACGGGGACAAACCAAGACCCGAGATTGATAGGGAAGGGCTTAGAAATGTCGATGAAGCTAATGGTGGTGGTGGTTGGCCGTGGGGGGCAGCGTAGAGGATGGTTGAAGGCTAAAATGCCCAAATAAAAAATGTCGATGAATGTACTTCACCGGTTGCAATGAGGTCGAGGATGAAGTGGTGAAGAAATGGTTGCCAGAGGTGGCGTGACGGCGGCGCGCGGACACAAGAGGTGCCACGGCTTTGCGTCGTGCGTGGGGACAAACGGCGATGCGAGAGGGGCTGGGATTGAAGGGGGTGGTCGCAGGCCAGTGAGGAAGGGAATGGGAGGGGCGGTGTCAGTCACGGCGGCGCACGGCGGTGGCTGGGTGGAGAAGAAGAGAATGCACGGGGAGAGAGAGGAGGAGGGCAGCAAGCGGGACAAAGCATGGGAGAAAAAGAAAAAGTAAGAAGAAAAAGAGGAAAGAGAAAAGAAAAGAGGAAAAAAAAAATAGAAGGAAAGAAATGAGGTCCAATCCTCACATCTTAGGTCACAAAAATGATCAAACGAAAAAGATTTCAAAACAGAAAATTAAATAAAACAATTTAAACGTAGTGATTAAATGAAAATAAAATAATTAAATCCAACAATAAACTAATTTAAAATGAAAAGCAATTTAAATAATGAATAATAATTAATAACAAGAAAACACATTGAATTAACAATTAAAAATCTTAAAATAATATAACGTAAATCATCTAACATTTAAAACAAGGATGCTCATAATCTTAATAAATGCAATAATTTTCTTAATCAAAATACACGTAAATACGGGGTATCAAAATACTAATAGCTCACAAGGAGGCGGAGTAGAAAGATCAGCATTTCACTCTTGATGATTAAATTGTGTCTCAACACCACGAAAATATAACCATTCATCATGTATTTGGCCTCTACTATTGAACCCTCAGCTCTGGCTTTATTACAAACAGTGCACTTCAGTCAACCCAAATATCTTTCAACTGGATACATCCAACGGAACTGCACTGGTCCACCTAACAGTACCTCTCGGGATAAATGTATTGCTAAATGGACCATGACATCAAAAAATGATAGTAGAAAGATTTGCTCGAATTTACATAGTATAGTAGCAATGTCTTCTTCCAATTTTAGCAACATATCTCGATTTACTACCCGAACGTACAAATTCTTAAAAAACATACAGAGTTCAGATATGGTAACACGTACATTATACGCCGGTTTCCCATGAATTCCCACGGGTAATAACTTATACAAAAATACGTGACCGTCATGACTTTTCAATCCATTATTTTTCCAGTCATCAAGGCTCACACACCTACCAATATTTGAAGCATAACTATCTGGCAACTTCACATCTTGCAACCATTTATAGAAGTCCATTATCTCCTCTCTCGTCATCGTAAAACATGCATGCGGCATGACCACTCTGTTGGCTTCTACCTGCAAATGTAGATTATGTTTAATTCCCATTCTCTCAAGATCTTTCCTCATCTTGATCGTGTCCTTCGTCTTTTTATTAATGCTCATCAATGTACCCAATATATTATTACAAATATTCTTTTCTATGTGCGTTATATCCAAATTAGGTCGCAACATGCAAGACGACCAATATGGCAAGTAAAAAAAAATACTACACTTTGTCCAATTCAATTCTGTTGCGCCTCATTTTCTCTTGTTCTTTCCCTGACCTTTGCCAAAATTGTTCGCTCTAACATGTACCAGTTGTTTCACTATCTCTTCCCCAGAAAACTCAATTGGTCCAATTATGTCCTCTACTCTCCCATCAAACATAATGCATTCTCTTCTCCATGCATGATTTGCTGGAAGATAACATCAATGACTCATGAAACACAACTTCTGAGAATATTTTAACCACTCACTAGTAGTTTCTTTATTACACATCGGATACGCTAACTTCCCCTTAGTACTCCAGCCGGAAAGATTCCCATATGCCAGAAAGTAATTTATCGTCCACGTTATCGCAGCATGCATCTGAAAAGATGTTGACATGGATGCATCATAAATTCTGACGCCCGTTTCCCATAACTCTTTCAGCTCTTCAATCAATGATTGCATGAATACGTCAATATCATTTCCAAGTGATCTCGGGCCGGGGTAAAATAAAGTTAACAAAAAGTTGGATGTCTTCATGCACCTCCATGGCAGAAGATTGTAAGGAATCAACACTACGGGCTAAGTGCTATAACTTGTACTCACATTCTCAAAAGGGTTGAATCCATCGGTTGTGAGTGCCAGGGGCACATTCTAAGCTTCTATCCTAAACTCTAGGTATTGATTATCGAAAGGTTGCCACGCAAGTGAGTCAGCTTGGTGCCTCATACATGCACCATCCTTAACTCTTTCCTCCTCGTACCACCTCATATTGTGAGCTATTTTCTTATACATATATAATCTTTGCAACCTAGGTCTCAAGGGAAAATATCGCAGCACCTTAATCGGCACGTTTTTCTTACCCTTCCACCTCGACTCTCCACATACAGGACATGCTTGTTTCTCCTCATTCCTCTTCCAAAACAAAACACAATCATTTTTGCATGCATGTATGGACTTGTACTCAAACTCAAATCCATTTCTCAACTATTTCGCTTTATAAAAGTTTTTCGACAATGTAGACCATTCGGGAAGCACCTCGTTAAATAAGTCCAATACTATGTTTATTACTTTCGTCGACATCTTACACAATGACTTAATGTGAAGCAACCGCACAATAAATGACATTTTGGAATGTTTTGTACAGCTTGGATAAAGCTTACACTTTGCATCTTCCAACATTGCAGCAAAATTTTCGGAATCAGTCCCTCAGCCACTTGACGCATTGCCGTCAATCTCATCCATAAACATCCAAGCTCCAATGTCACCAAACATCTCATCCTGCTCATAATCATCATCCATGTGCCACAAATAATTTGGCTGACCGAACAATAAATCCGCTGACTGTGCATACGGCTCACCATGCAGTACCTATCGGGTATACGACAGATCCGTACCATTCACAAATATATGACTTTCAATTTTAGTGAACCCTATCATACACAAATGTTTACACCTTTGACATGGACACTTAATGTAACCATGACTATCAGCAGAGGCCTGAGCAAAATCAATGAAGGTTCTTACTCCACGCGCATAGGGTACGTAATCCTTTCCATGTCTATCGCCTAGGCGCATCCAACTTTTGTCCATTTTTAAAAACATCTATCCATATTAACATGTACATAGAAAATTCAAATGCATGTCATGCTCCAATTCTCGTTACTTTTTTGATAAGGTAGTTGGTTCTATCTCATTCGAGATTATATTATCCATATCGCACAAATCTCGTCACTCTACTACTTTTCATATTAGTAGAAATTTCGGCTGTACTTCTCTATAGTTCTCCAAGTATACATGTTCACATAGAGGGATTGTGACCCTACGAACAATATACCCAACGAACAGTAGAGGAAGATACCGAAACTTCAAACTAAACGTGTTCAGTAGGAGTGACAAAAATGTACAATACAAATAATATAATCTCAAATTGTTCACATTGGACAATTCAGGAATTAGTAGACACCTAAATGTACACTAATTCCCAAATGAGTCTAAGGTTATTTATCCATTGTCACACAATATCTATAAAAAAACACTAGAAACAATATTTTCATGTTGTTTGAATTATGTCAAACAAATAGTAGTGGTATATTGTTAAACTAGAGAGAGATGAAAGAATATGTTTACAAGTTTCTTGTCAGTAGACAACAAGAGAGAATGATCTTGATGAAATTTCTAAATTTTAGTCTAATTACTTAACTGTCACAAACTCTCCGAGTTGTCAAGGCGAGAGAGACTTTGACAGTCAAGTAATTTGACAGACATTTCTTCAAGATAATTCTTCCTCGTTGTCTACAAGATAGGAAGCTTGTGAGCATATTCTTCTATCTCTTTCTAGTTTAACAATATAACACTACTATTTTTTTGACATTGTTAATTTATAAAAAAATAAAAATTATTAGTTATAGAAAAGAAGTTTCAGATTTTTCAACAGACAACAAAGTATTTTATTGTGATCTTGGATTGGCTGGAGCTATCCTATGCGAAATACTATAATGATTGATCTCAGATTATTATTCCTAAATTATAATTTTAATTGTTATTATATATCTTAGTTACTTATTAATTGATACCTATGTAATATTAATTGTTATTATAATTGATACTTATTTATTTCTTATTATTTATATTATAACTTAGTATAAGTTCATTTATTTTAATTGCTTACAAAAATAAGCACATATTAGTTATAATTCGTTATTATGTCTAAAATGTTTACTAATATTTATATACTTAATTGAGTGAGTTATTTATTTATATAGACAATAAATATATAATTTCTAATTAATCATTTTTTTATCCTTATTTATTTACTTTTTATTTTATTTTAAATTAAGTATATTTATTTATTCCAACCATCTACTTATTTGGTGAGTTCAAGACTTCTTTCTTGAAAATTATTTTACTTTCATTATATATATATATATATATTTAATAATATAATGATTTGGAACCTCACAACGGTAGGAATATTTAATAAATTATTATTAATTATAATTATTGTATGTATATTATATTTTATATATAGTTAAGTTATTTACCTATAAGTTTCATAATAATCATCTTTAATTAAACTAGTTTGAATATATTATATATACTTATTAAATATTAAATATTATTCAAATATTAAATGTATATTAAATATTTTTAATTTTAACTTAAATTAAGTTTCTAAACTTATAATTTTCTTAAAAAATAACTAATTTTCACAAACAATAATCACAACATATTTATAATATTCCCACAACAATCACAATATCTTCTTACCAATCACAAGCGTTCAACAATCCACAAGAACCGCTATAGAATCAACAATCACAATATCTTCTTACCAATCACAAGCGTTCAACAATCCACAAGAACCGCTATATTCTATATTTTTTTAAAACACACTAGTTCTATATATTATTAAAACTAGCTAGTTCTATATTTTACTAAAACACACTATATTCTATATTTTATTAAAACAAACTAGTTCTATATCTTATTAAAACTAACAATATTGTATATTTTATTAAAACTAACGGTAGTCTATTTTATTAAAACTAATAATCAACAATATAATCCAACAATAATAAATACAAAAATATAATCCAACACTCCAACAAATCACAATATATTCACACAATCAAGTTTAGGAAAATACCTAGCTTTTGTTAACAAACTTTAATCTTCACTAAACCAAGAAACAAGCTCCAACTAATTGGATTCCTTCAAAATAAACACAGAATTAGTTACTGTGAATACAAATCAATATACACAAAAAATTTTGAATACACAAACCCACCTATATCTCTCTATCACGAAATGGGTTTCTCAAATATACCAAACTCTAGATCTCTCTCAAGCTCAAACGCTCTCTCTCTCCTCACAGGACCAAGGCTCTCTCTCTCTCTCTCTTCGAACGTAATATTTTCTCATGTTCGAACGTTTCCTTCCACATTCGAACATTACATAGAATGACGTTCGAACGTTTTGTGTATATAAGCCCCAAACCAAAAGAAGGAAATGCCACTTTCACATCGTTACCGTTATCTCTCCACCGTTGCACGCCTCTATTAAACCATCGCCGCCGCCGTCAAATCCCGCCACAACCGTCACAGAAAGGTAGGCATCTCTCTTTTATCCTCTTACATGTTTTTTTTAAGATTTAGTAGGAAACTTGTAAACCAAACTTTAATGGTAGTCGGATTTTCAACTTCATTTTCCGGCCACTACGGGTTGCCATTGGCCAAATAGTTACCGTAGAAAAGTTCCTTAAAGTGTATACTTTATTTCTATGGTAGTATTTGGCCACTTAGAATCGTGGTACATGATTTTCGAAAATGGTTGAGTCGACTTAGCCATTCTGTATCGTAACGTTCAAACGTTTTGACTGAACGTTCGAACTTACGATGTTTCAAGTACATAGCCGTTTTGTCTACCCCATTTGAATGTGTATATTTTACAATCGAACTTAAATCTTTACGTTCGAGCGTTAAATACATATGCTCGAAAGTGGAAGGCATAACGTTGGAACGTACCACATTTTAAAATTCTAAGTCATTATGCCCGAAACATTCAAACGTGTATATTATACGTTCGAACATTAATTTTTATGTTTGAATATTAAACACATGCGTGCGAACGTTTATCTGAACTTTCAAACATATGTTATATTATGTTCGACCATTAATGCAGAACAGTTTAAAATTAATACGAAAGATGCATCAATAGTACTAATAATTTTTTTTCCTTATCTATTTTTTAGGATATGGCTCCTCCTTTGCATACCAGGAAACGGGTGAGGGAATGAGCCACTCAAGACACTGCTCAGATCAAGACTCCTATTATTATGGTGGAGCGAGAGATGCTGATCAATGAGGTCGACAAGCTTAGATTGTAACACCCCGTATTTTAGTGTATTTTTATTGAAGGATTATTTTTACTAATTCAAAAATTTATTCTCTTATTTTAAATTTATCGGATATTTTTAGATGGTTTATTTTATGATCTTTAAATTGTGAAAAAATTAATTTGAGATGTTTCCTTAATATTTGTTATTGTTATGCATTTAAATTGTTTTTTTTTTTTAAAATTAATTGATTGTTGGATTTAATTATTTTATTTAACTTGCTGTTTCGAAATCATTTTCGTTGGATCATTTTTTTGTGACCCAAGAGGTGAGGATTGGACCTTATTTCTTTCTTCCACTTTTCTTTTTCTCTTTTTCTTTCCTTTTTCTTTCTTTCTTCCGTTGTTTTCCTTCCCCGCGCGACACCTTTCCCTCTCCCTTCCCCGTGCATTCACGTTGTCTCTCCCAGCCCACAGCTGTCGCCTTGCCGTGCGCTACACCGCCCCTCCTGTTTGCTTCCCCACCGGCCGGTGATCACACCCTTCCAACCTCAGCCTCCCTTGCACCGCCGATAGCCTCCACGAACCACCCAAAGCCGCGGCCTTCTCTTCGTTACAGCGCCGCCGTCGCACCACCTCCGGCTACCATTTCTTCACCACTTCATCCTCGACCTCCTAGCAATCCAATGGATCCAACCCCAGCTCCGATCTATCACCGGTGAAGCCTATTTATCTCCATCTCCGATTTCGACATTTTTGGCCTAAAACCACCCTTTGCGCCGCCACCCATGGCCAACCACCACCACCACTAGCTTCACCGACATCCCTAAGCTCTATGCTATCAATTTTGAGTCTTGGTTTGTCTCTGTTCAAAAGTGGATTTTTGAGACCCACGGCCACAGTGTATTTTACACTTTTACGTTGCTGAGCCACCACTTCTTGCACCTCTGGGATCCTTCGAAAATCAAATTATAGCGCTGTAAGTATTTTTCCAAATAACTATCATGATTTAAATGTATTTTTGCACTAACCCATATTATTGTGATCTGGTTAGACATGCCGGACTGAGTCCGAGGAGTTCGGGGGTCGGATGGATTGTGGACGGAGTTGTTCTGTGTTTGGTTTGCATTGTTGGTTGTTGGTATGGTGTTGTTCATCTACATGACATATTTTACGCATGATCATGTTTGTAAAGGAAATTGGATTTTCGTGTACATGCATTCATGTTCATATGTTTATTGAAAACTAGGTTTTTATGTGTTAAAAGATTTTGGGTGCGTGTGTATCACGACCCCAAGCCGAGATGGGGTATTATTTCGGTGGAGCTTCTTTGGTCACTCGGGTGCGGAATATACTGAGTGACGTCCCCTGGGTTGTCGCTGGGCGACAACTGGATCGGACGAGAGGGTCTCGTGCCGACTCCGTGGCCCCTCTGCTGGCGAGGGCTAGAGGATGCTTGGCCACGAACGCGCTGGGCACGAAACTGGGCATCGCTCGTTGCGTAGTGGGTGCTTGGCCACGAAAGCGCTGGGCGCCGAACTGGGCATCGCTACGAAGCCAAGACGTGCGGATGGTCCCTAGGGGAGATCATGGTGCATTGGTTAATGGATTAATGGGCTGTTTTTTGGAAAATAGCATGTGTTGAATAAAATGATTTTATGTGATTCATTTTCTGGGAAAATGATGTTTTATTGATTTGGGTCATTTTCTGGGAAAATGATGGGTTATTATCATTGGGCCAAAATGAGATTTTGGCGTGTGTTGAAAAATATCTATTTTCAGGGAAAATGATATTTTGGATTTGATGCATATTTCATCATATGCATGCATGTTCGTTGCATCAATATGTTTTTATCCCGAGAGTTGTTTGGTTTATACTTACCTGTGGTACCATTTTATGGTATCGCAGATTTTGATGCAGATGAGGATGACGGGCCTTAGCTTGGCTCCGTTGGTGGAGTGATCTGGGATTGCTCCTATTTATCGAGATTCGTTTTTATCAATTATTTATGTATTGCCTTTGTAATATATTTGGGATGACTGTATAACTTTTTATGGATAATTTGTTTTGAATATTTATATTTAAAATTCTGGTACTTAGTTGACTATTATAATATCCGCTGCGACTTTTATTGTACACTTTTTATTGAGATGCGTGACCGTATTGTCATCATCCCGACGTCACGATTCCCGTATTTTTTTTTGTACATGGGAGTCGGAGCGTCACAGGTGGTATTAGAGCAGTTCGGCTCTAGGTAAACCCACATGTCCCATAGGTGCAGTACCAGAAAGTTTTAAAAGTTGTAAATTGAAATTATTTAATTAAAAGTATGTTGTATTTATTGGTTGTATTTATTTTATTGTATACTACTTTGTTTGTTTATTTATTTTATTGTATGTTATTTTATTTTATTGTTGGTTTTATTCTATTTTATTTTATGTTGTATTGTCGTATTTTAATTTATTTTGCTACAATTGTATTTTAATTTGCTTGAATTGAAAGTGGGTTAAGGGTTACGCTATGGCAGGAAGATGATACGATCGAGAATGTTATTGTTAGGCTTGAACATTTAGTGTAGTAGGCCTGAACTCTTGGTGATTGGCTTGTTTTTAATATCGAGACTTGAAGGGAACGGCATGGTTTGGGTGATCTCTTTGGGGAATAGGATAATTGAGGTTTTAGATTTTGTTGAGATATGACAGGGGATTTTAGAATAGGAGGTTGTAAGTTCAACGAACTTCAAGGTTAGATTTATGAGAAGTTCATCTAAGGTTTGAGGTCCTATAATTTTTAGGAAATAAGTTGATTGGATTTAAGGTGGTAGGTTCAACAAGCATTTGAAGAATTACTTAGATTAGAAGTTTTCGATCTTGCCGACTTTGTTAAGCAGTTTGATAACATTTGGGACTTTAGAATTTACAAGCTTTATATGGTGAATGTTTTAGATTTAAGGTCATCGATCTTGAGGATCTCGAGAAATGATTCTTATCTAGTTTATGGTTTTAGAATTACAGAGTGAAGGACTGATTTATAATAGGATTTGAGTTCTTAGTTTTGTAGACTTGGTACGCTAGCTTGGTCTATTCTAGCAATTGATTAATTGGTAACCATTAAAATAGGATTGATCAAAGTTGAGTTACTGATATAAGACTTTTTTAGGAGAGAATTTATTTGGAGATGAAAGGTAATGATCTGGTTCATGTATTTTCTAAGGATTGAAGATGTTGATTTAGTTCCGAAAATGATGTTCAATTGATTTGAGTCAATCAGAGTGTGTAGTCGAAGCGGATTACTCAATGGAATGAAGGTTGACAATAATTATTGTGATTATCTACATAAATTAATTGTGACTTGAGGTTACCTAGGAATTTAAATTTTGAGGTTGTACTTTCTTTGAAGATCGAGCATCCAGTTGGTTAGATTAAGGACATTGCTATTAACTTGAAGAGAGATTGATGGGTTGTTATGTTTGGTGTATGATAAGATCTTGGAAGTTGAAGCTTAGGCATCAGCAGTGAATAATATGATCAAGTAGGTGAGTTAATAAAGCATTAGGATCCTTGGGTGATTTGCATTGGCTTTTGGTGGATTGCCTTGAGGTTTAGTAGTGATGTGCTATTGAAAGAACTAGTCGTACTGATACTAGCTCATAGGAGTAGAAGTAGGTGGGTGAGTTACTGAGAAGGTTTCGATAATGTTTTGGTGAAGTCAATGATGGTTCGTAGTGAGTTTAGTCACCGCTAGATTAGATGTTATTAAGAATATAGGTGGTGAGTTTTTGGGTTTAGGTTGTCGGGTAGGAGTTTATAGGTGCTCTTATTGGTTGGCCGAGTTGGAATCGAGCCTTTTAAGGTATGCTCCTTATCTTAGATGAGATGGGCATATTTTGGGGTGATGTTACTTATTTTCAATTTGGGATGCAGATGTTAGTTGATATTGGTTTTCTGTTAATGATCGTAGATGTATTTTGCGGAATATTGGTTTTGATTAAGGCAGCGGAGTTACTTGAGGACTATGGGTGATGACTCGTGGTTTTGGGAAAGAGAGTATTTTCTACCAAATTATGATAAGAGTTTTTATTAGTAGGTATGGAGCCATCTTGTACTCGATGGTGTTAGTTTTATGAGGACATAAATTTTATGCATGTGGCGAATTATTAGAGTGCGCAGTAGAAGCGTGAAATTTGTGGTTATAGTTAGGAGTTTGGATTTTGTGCTGATCTTGAGGAATTAGTGGTGACTTGAATTTTTTTAGATGATGCTTGTAGTTGGAGATTAATCATTTGGTTGTGCAAAATTTGTTATTGATGGTTAACCTTGAAAGTGGCCATTAGGTTACCAAAGGTAGAATTTAATGGAGGTTTAGAAGTTGTAGCATAGGAGTTGATTGAGGTTAGCATGGATTATTGTATGGAGCTATTAATCATTGGAATTTATTAGATGTTGTATTAAGGTTCTTATGAAAAATGGAGATTTTGGATAACATAGCTACCCTAGGAATACTGGACGTGAGATGCCATTGAAAATCTAATGTGAGTATGATGGAATTGCCTATGGGAGTAGACTTGAGAGTGCATTACTTACACTTTTGAGCGTTGGTGATGGTATGTTGTCTCAAGCGTGCTATGGTTGTATCCTGTATCCTATTTTAGCGTAATGGATGGCCTTACAAATTTCGAGGACGAAATTTTTTTTAAGGGGGGGAGAATGTAACAGCCCATATTTTAGTGTATTATTATTGAAGGATTATTTTTATTAATTCAAAAATTTATTCTCTTGTTTTAAATTTATCGGATATTTTTAGATGGTTTATTTTATGATCTTTAAATTGTGAAAAAATTAATTTGAGATGTTTCCTTAATATTTGTTATTGTTATGCATTTAAATTGACTCTTTTTTTAAATTAATTGATTGTTGGATTTAATTATTTTATTTTCAATTTATCATTACGTTTAAATTATTTTATTTAACTTGCTGTTTCGAAATAATTTTCGTTGGATCATTTTTTTGTGACCCAAGAGGTGAGGATTGGACCTCATTTCTTTTCCCCACTTTTCTTTTTCTCTTTTTCTTTCCTTTTTCTTTCTTTCTTCTGCTGTTTTCCTTCCCCGCGCGACACCTTTCCCTCTCCCTTCCCCATGCGTTCACGTCGTCTCTCCCAGCCCACCGCCGTCACGCCGCCGTGCGCGACACCGCCCCTCCCGTTCGCTTCCCCACCGGCTGGCGATCACACCCTTCCAACCTCAGCCTCCCTCGCGCCGCCGGTAGCCTCCACGAACCACCCAAAGCCGCGGCCTTCTCTTCGTTCCAGCGCCGCCATCGCACCACCTCCGACCACCATTTCTTCACTACTTCATCCTCGACCTCCTAGCAACCCAATGGACCTAACCCCAGCTCCGATCTACCACCGGTGAAACCTATTTATCTCCATTTTCGATTTCGACATTTTTGACCTAAAACCACCCTTTGCACCGCCATCCACGGCCAACCACCACCACCACTAGCTTCACCGACATCCCTAAACTCTATCCTATCAATTTTGGGTCTTGGTTTGTCTCCGTTCAAAAGTGGGTTTTTGAGACCCACAGTGTATTTTACACTGTTATGTTGCTGAGCCACCACTTTTTGCACCTCCGGGATCCTTCGAAAATCATATTATAGCGTTGTAAGTATTTTTCCAAATAACTATCGTCATTTAAATGTATTTTTGCACTAACCCATATTATTGTGATCTGGTTAGACATGTCGGACTGAGTCCGAGGAGTTCGGGGGTCGAATTGAGTGTGGACGGAGTTGTTGTGTGTTTGGTTTGCATTGTTGGTTGTTGGTATGGTGTTGTTCATGTACATGACATATTGCAAGTATGATCATGTTTCTAAAGGAAACTGGGTTTTCGTGTACATGCATTCATGTTCATATGTTTATTGAAAACTGGGTTTTCATGTGTTAAATGATTTTAGGTGCGTGTGTATCAAGACCCCAAGCTGAGATGTGATATTATCTCGGTGGAGCTCCTCTGGTCACTCGGGAGCGGAATATACTGAGTAACGTCCCCTGGGTTGTCACTGGGCGACAACGGGATTAGACGAGATGGTCTCGTGCCGACTCCGTGGCCCCTCTGCTGGCGGGGGCTAGAGGATGCTTGGCCACGAATGCGCTGGGCGCAGAACTGGGCATCACTCGTTGCGTAGTGGGTGCTTGGCCATGAACGTGTTGGGCGCGGAACTGGGCATCACTACGAAGCCAGGACGTACAGATGGTCCCTAGGGGAGATAGTAGTGCATTGGTTAATAGATTAATAGGCTGCTTTCTGGAAAAATAGCGTGTGTTGAATAAAATGATTTTATGTGAATAATTTTCTGGGAAAATGATGTTTTATTGATCTGGATCATTTTCTGGGAAAATGATGGGTTATTATGTTTGGGCCAAAATGAGATTTTGGCGTGTGTTGAAAAATATCTATTTTCAAATAAAATGATATTTTGGATTTGATGCATATTTCATCATATGCATGCATGTTGGTTGCATCAATATGTTTTTATCCCGAGAGTTGTTTGGTTTATACTTACCTGTGGTACCATTTTATGGTATCGCAGATTTTGATAAAGATGAGGATGACGAGTCTTAGCTTGGCTCTGTTGGCGTAGTGATCTGGGATTACTCCTGTTTATCGAGATTCGTTTTTATCAATTATTTATGTATTGCCTTTGTAATATATTTGGGATAACTGTATAACTTTTTAAGGATAATTTGTTTTGAATATTTGTATTTAAAATTCTGGTACTTAGTTGACTATTATAATATCTGATGCGACTTTTATTGTGCACCTTTGCATGTTGCACACACGTGAGCACATTTCTTTGGGATGCGTGATCGTGTTGTTATCATCCCGACGTCATGATTTCCGTGTTTTTTTTTGTACGTGGGAGTCGGGGCGTCACACAGATGGGAGCAAATGAGCTGCAGAGATGTCTTCATCAATAGAGGCTAGGGAAATATCTGCACATTGAGGGGGAAGGTATACCCTTCAATGGTTCGGGAGTTCTATATGGGCATGTGCTCCATGTCTTAGGATGCATCCTCTCACACCGTGACTGTACGCGGTGTTTTGTTTAAAATTTCACTGGATGTCATCGTTGAGCTACTCGGGATTTTTCGAGTAATTGAGACATCGACTATGACTGACTCTCGGGCTGGCGACATAGCCGTGGTTCACACATCTACATCTGCAAAGGGCACACTTGATGCAGATGTAGGCACTTTTGCATCATCTACTGGCCCAGTTGAGCCATCATCAGCCAGAGATACAAATCGGTCAAAGGCCGAGGGTACTGAGCGTGAGGCTCGATATGATGGTCGAGACGAGGATTTCTATATTCTTACCGGGAGAGACCGCACACAGATTGAGAGGAATAAATAATAATGCCTTCAACCAAATACATATGCAACCTTTCTTCCGCATGTTGTAAATTATTGTTGTAACAAACCTGGATCTTGTGGCACATAAGACCACATTTAGTTGGTTTCGGGCACAATTTTTTATACTAGTAGCACGTGGAGATCCCATTGATTTGCCAATGTGCATCTTTGAGAGGATCTGATACAAGGCAAGCATCGTCTCCACGGACAACCTCCTATATGGTGTCATCATCAGTCGGCTATTACTTGCTCGGAGAGTGCCACTCCAGCAGGAGGAATGGGTCATAGATTAGATGAGCCCCCTTGACATGAGCAAGCATTGACGTAGCATTGGACAGGCAAGGGGGTATCCTCGAAGTCAGCCACCCCTGTAGCAGATCTAGTTCCTCCGACGCAGCCTAGGCCCATTGTGGGGAGTAGTAGTCAACAGCCGATTAGTACATTTGTGGGAGATGCGTGGCTTGCTTGGGTTGATACGATGATCTCACAGCTGAATGCGCATATCGATCGATAGATCATGGTTGTAGTGGAGTATGTCATCGAGATAGCCAATCGTGTAGATATTCTCAACGAGAAGGTTGATACCTTGACTGAGGAGATACAGAGTACGAATTTCATAAACAACGCATTCGTCTGAGTGTTGTTTATGAAATTCTATCATATTTTGTATTTTACTTTTAATATATGTAAGGAACAATATTATTTAATATATCTATTATTTTTTAATATTAATTCTCAATCTTCTTTAATATTAGATTTCCCAACTTTAATGCTAAATCATTGTACTTCAAATATATATAAAGGTAAATATATATTTATATATACATATATAAATATATATTACAATTTTTTGACTTGTTCACAAATTATGCAATACAAAAATCAAATAATTTTTAAATTATTGTCATATTTAATTTAAATTTACAATTAACGTTCGAACGTTAATTACTAAAGTTTGAACGTTGGTGCTAAAACATTTCACGTTCGCACGCAAGTAACCTCAATGTTTGAACGTATATGTGACGTTCAAATGTAAATTTCCCTCGTTTGAACGTCAAAAAAATGTCATCTGTCTTTAGTGACGGTTTCCAAAAACTGTCACAGAAAATGCTTTTTAGTGACGGTTTGGAGACTGTCACAATTTCCCAACCATCACTAAAAAACAATTATATTGTAGTGATAGATTTTGGAAGTCACATTTGATTTTATATATATTAATGGTTTAGTAGGTTGGAAATTTTTTCTACCATCTACCAACTCGATCGATAGTACGAATGTAACATAAAATCAATTTGAAACTGATCCGATTAATTATATATATTAGCTACTAATTATATATATATATATATATTAGCAGCTACCAATTTGAAATCAATTTCTTCACAAACTCTTATAATATATACTAGATTCTTTGAAATTCGTGCATGAGTGTTCCCGTGCAGGATATATAATAAGTTTGTCGATATATTTTGGTGCTTCTAAACTACTGAAATGAACCATATATAAATATATCGTAGTCAAGACTGCAACTTCGAAGAAGTCAGAGTTCTCAAGCAACAGGATTCTCAGTATTAAGGAGTAGACAAATATTTGTGACGAGGAAAGCTTAAAAATTGCACATTTAAAAAAATGTCTTTGAGTGCACATAAATACCCCTATGTTTTGGACAGATTGAAAAGAAAAAAGAAAGAATGGTTTGGAGGCCTGAACGAAGAACTGCAAAGAAGACAACTTCATTTAACGAAGTTGCTGGTTTGATTGGGGGCCACTTTGAGATTTGAACCAAAGATTTCTTAAAAAATGGAAGGGACTCATAAATACCCAAACAAAGTTGATCCGGGTAAAAGTCGATCATAAAAAAAAAAAAAAAAATACTTGGAGGATCAATCTATTTTTGTCCTCTTCAAACCCAAGCATGAGAGAACAGTTGAGACTCAAATCAGGTAAGAAAAGTCATAGACACAGAGAAAAAAAGTCGAACCTAGACGATGGAGAAGTACTGTCGAGTGAGAGTGTGCAAATCTGGACGTAAGTTGGAGAAGCAACAGAGAAGAAAGGTGGAGAAGGTCGACAGAGAATGGCGACGGAGAACAACAACATCGATGACGAATGGAGAACAGAAAGGGTGGCTAGGGTTTGAGGAGAAGAAATGTGCTTTCGATGATTGGTTTTGAGTCCTTTGACCGATAATGGGATGTTTAAACCTGTATAAGGGTGAAGACTAAACCGACTTTATTCAGGTTGGCCATGTCAGATATCACCGACGAATCAGGTCCGGAGTCTTTTATGCACAAACCTAAGTGATGGCTTATTGATTGCTGGTGATAAACCACGACGTTCAGCCAGAGGATTCAAACCAAATCCCAAATATTTGCGAGGAGGTTAGACAGGCGACGAAAGCGGGACGTAAGGACGTAGTGCATGGGAAAGGCGTGCATACGTGCATGGACTGGGTCATAGCCGTTAGAGACATTTAGGCTTGCCGTTATCCTCTGTTTTATGTTATCTTCTGCTGCATTTTCATTTCAGTTAGTACGTGGAGTCTGCTGCATTTTATTTCAGTTAGTCAATTTCCCTTATTTCAATTGCTAGGCGTCGGCTACTGGTAGTGTTTTTAGTTGTTCCTCTGTTTTCGGCAAATTCTATTTTTCAGTTCTGTTTTCAGCTTTGTGAGCGTGGACTGCTATTTAAGCAGCCATGAGATATCAATGAAAGGCAGCAAATTTATTCCAGTAAAAACTATGGTACATCCTCACCTGAAGAGGACAGTTTCTTGAGTATTGCTATTTACGTTTACAAGGGACCTATCATTGGCCTCAGAGCCAGGTTACTATGGGAACCAACAAGAAGCGTATTGAGCACTTGGAGTATGGACTCGGTGTTGTGCAAGAAGGATTACAGCGAATGGAGGAAACTCTCAATCGACTTTCCAATGTATTGCTCACTAACCCGGAGTCCTCAAACCAGGGCAATCATCACCGCGAAAACCAAGATGGCGGGCGGATGTTCATCTCTTCTAAATCAGCCAAGTTAGAGTTTCCACGTTTCTCTGGAGACAATCCAACGGAGTGGTTCAATCGGGTGGAACAATTCTTTGAATACCAAGGTACTGCAGAGAACCAAAAAGTTCCCATGGCTGCGTACCACCTTGAAAGGGAAGCCAACCAATGGTGGCAATGGCTTCCCAGGACGTTACATGAAGAAGGACATGTGATTTCTTGGGAAAAATTCGAAGAGAAATTATGGGCTCGCTTCGGACTATCAGGATGCGAAGACTTTGATGAAGCTCTCTCACAGATCAGGCACATGGGAACATTACGAGACTATCAACGTGAGTTTGAGAAGCTGGGCAATAAAGTACATGGATGGACACAAAAGGCATTAGTAGGGACATTCATGGGTGGATTGAAGGCTGAGATTTCTGATGGGATAAGGATGTTTAAACCGCAATCCCTCAAGGAGGCCATTAATTTGGCACGAATGCGGGACGAATAGCTTGCACGCCAGCAATGGTTTGCTCGATCACCACCCACAAGAGCTCCTTTAGTCTTTCCACCAACCACGCGTGTAGCTCCTGCTACTCCTACGGTTCCAATCAGGCGTTAAACGTGGAAAGAAATGCAAAAGAGAAGAGCTCAAGGTCTCTGTTTCAATTGCAATCAACGCTTCACCACTGGGCATAAATGTCAAAGACCACAGTTACTACTCTTGGAGGGGCATACGGATAATGTAATATGCGAAGACATTATTGATCAACAAACATTGGAGGAAGACCAAGGTGGAGATGTAGGGGAAGTACAAGAACCTAAACAAGAACCCGAGATCACGTTGCATGCATTAACGGGGTGGTCGAGTCCCAAAACCATGTGTATAACAACAAGAATGGGTCCTCACGAAGTAGTGGTTTTGGTGGACAACAGTTCGACGCACAACTTCATCAGCGAGCGTTTGGCGAACATGCTCAAGTTGCCAGCCATACCCATGAAAGCATTTTCTGTCCGAGTGGCCAATAGAGATAAACTAAAATGCCAAGGGCGTTATGATAAGGTACGAGTAGAGCTGCAGGGTACTGAGTTTTACCTCACCCTTTTTTCTCTGCCAATAACATGTTTGGATCTTGTACTGGGTGTGTAATGGCTTGAAATGCTTGGATCTGTGGTCTGTGACTGGAGGAAATTGACCATGGACTTTACTTGGAAAAATCAAGACCGAAGATTGCAAGGTGTAGACGTGCAAGCAATTCAGGAGACAACACCGAACGAAATATCGAAAGAGCTCCGCCAAGGCCATGCCTTATTTGCGATTTACATTCAACCAACCTTGGGAACAACCTCACATGAGGCACCATTTGATGTTAAACAACAAGAGATGCAGAGGATCCTTAAAGATTATGCGGACGTATTCCATGAACCCTCAAGTCTGCCACCAGTGCGCGAGGTGGAGCATTGCATTACACTCAAAGAGGGGACCGAGCCAATCAATGTATGGCCGTATCGATATGCACATTTTCAGAAGGAAGAAATCAAAAAACAAGTTCAGGAGATGCTGAATTCCGGCCTCATTCGTCCAAGCACCAGTCCGTTCTCGTCGCCAGTATTATTGGTCAAGAAAAAGGATGGAAGTTGGCGATTTTGCACAGACTACCGCGCACTCAATACCGCCACCATCAAGGATCGATTTCCTATTCCGACGGTAGACGACATGTTAGATGAATTACATGGCGCTTCATACTTTACCAAGCTCGATCTAAGGGCCGAATATCACCAAGTAAGAGTAAATCCTTCCGACATTCTCAAAACTACTTTTCGTACTCACAACGGTCATTACGAATATTTAGTGATGCCGTTTGGTCTATGTAATGCACCCTCTACATTACAAGCCATTATGAACTCTATATTTCGACCTTATCTTCGAAAATTTATTTTGGTCTTTTTCGATGATATTCTCGTATATAGTTCTACTTGGGAAAAGCATGTGGTGCATGTTAAACAAACCTTGGAGATTTTGAGGCAACAACAATTTTTTGCTTAGGCCAGCAAGTGTGTATTCGGCCAACAGGCGCTAGAATATTTGGGACACATTGTTATGCCCCAAGGAGTGAAGGTCGATAGTCAGAAAATTGCCGCCATGGTGGCATGGCCTCAACGAACTAATATTTCTGAATACGTTGTTTTTTAGGCTTGACAGGATATTACAGGAAATTTGTTCGGAACTATGGCATCATCGCTCGACCTCTCACCAATCTCCTCAAGAAAGGGCAGTTCGGATGGAACGAGGAAGCCGAAGGAGCCTTCATAACTCTTAAACGAGTAATGACTACGACCCCTGTTTTGGCCATGCCCAATTTTAATGAGCCCTTCACCATAGAAATGGACACCGCAGGAGAAGGAATCGGCGCAGTCTTAACTTAACAAGGAAAACCCATTGCCTTCATGAGCCGTGCACTGGGAGTTGCAAAAAAATCATGGTCCACCTACGCCAAAGAAAAACTTGCTATTGTGGAGGCTATACGCGCATGGCAACCATATTTATTGGAGAGGAAGTTCTTCATCCAAACCGACCAACGCAGCTTAAAGTATTTTCTGGAACAATGTTTGGCAACACCCGAGCAACAAAAATGGGTAGCCAAATTGCTCGGCTACGAGTATGAGATCACTTGTCACCCAGGTCATGAAAATTCTACTACGGACGCCCTCTCACGCAAGCCCAACAGTCTAGTCCTCAATCACCTCCATTTACCCACCATAGCCATATGGGATGACGTTCAGAAGGCATACGAAGGAGACCCATACATTCAGTCGATCGCGCAAATGACCAAGAGTCAGACCGAAGGGCCCTATACACAACGACAAGGGTTAATTTTCTTCAAAGGCAGGGTACTCATTCCTTCCCAAGGAAAGTTACGAAAACAGTTGCTACATGAGGCTCACGACACAAAGATCGGAGGGCATTCAGGAGTGTTACGGATATTCAAAAACTGGCTCAACAATTTTACTGGCCGAAGATGTATCGCGAAGTTCACGAATACGTTAAGCACTGTGCAGTATGCCAGAGGATGAAATCTGAGACACTCTCACCTGCGGCACTTCTCCAACCATTGCCCATTCCTTGCCAAGTATGGGATGATATCACTCTTGACTTCATTGAAGGACTGCCCACATCCCACGGCAAGGACACCATATTGGTGGTAGTGGACAGGTTAAGTAAAGCTGGCCATTTCGTAACTCTAACTCATCCGTTTACTGCAAAAGGTGTGGCTGAAAAATTTGTGGAAGGGGTTATCAAGTTGCATGGCTTGCCAAAATCTATCATCAGTGATCGTGACCCGGTCTTCATCAGCAGGTTTTGGCAAGAATTTTTTCAAATGTCAGGCACAAAGTTACAACTTAGCTCCGCTTATCATCCGCAAACTGACGGACAAACGGAAGTAGTTAACCGCTGTGTAGAGCAGTATCTTCGGTGTTTTGTACATCAATGGCCGCACAAGTGGAGTACCTATCTTCCTTGGGCTGAGTTATGGTATAATACAACGTATCATGCCTCAACAGGAATGACTCCGTTTCAAGCTTTATACGGCCGTCCACCTCCCTCCATTCGACTTTATCGTAATGGCCTTTCTTCCCTCAACGAAGTGGATAAGCAGCTGAAAAATAGAGATGAGTTATTACGACAGCTCAAGGTTCATCTGGAAGCCTCCATCAATCTTATGAAACATACAGCTAATCGAAAGAGGAGGGATGTAATGTTTGAAGTAAGCGAAATGGTATTTCTCAAGCTACATCCCTATCGGCAACAGTCAGTTTTTAAACGTGCCCACCAAAAGCTTGCCAATCGATATTATGGGCCGTATCGGGTGCTACAAAGAATCGGAGCAGTTGCTTACAAGCTTCAGTTGCCAGCCGAAGCCCACATTCACCCAGTTTTCACATTTCCCTCTTAAAGAAATTTCTTGGCGAAAATACACTGCCTTCTACTGAGTTGCCGCCTATAAATGATGAAGGAACGATCATACTTGAGCCTCAGCACAACCTGGATACCCGCTAGGTCAAACGTGGCAAGAAGTTTGAAGAAGAGCACTTGGTTCAATGGAAACATTTGCCAGCTGAAGAAGCCACGTGGGAGAGGCATCAGTCATTGCTAGAGCAATTTCTAGATGTGGACCTTGCGGACAAGAGTCCACCCGGTGGGGGAAGTATTGATAAACCACGACGTTCAGCCAGAGGATTCAAACCAAATCCCAAATATTAGGGAGGAGGTTAGACAGGCGACGAAAGCGTGACGTAAGGACGTAGTGCATGGGAAAGGCGTGCATACATGCATGGACTGGGTCATAGCCGTTAGAGACATTTCGGCTTGCCGTTATCCTCTGTTTTATGTTATCTTCTGCTGCATTTTCATTTCAGTTAGTACGTGGAGTCTGCTGCATTTTATTTCAGTTAGTCAATTTCCCTTATTTCAATTGTTAGGCGTCGGCTACTGGTAGTGGCTTTAGTTGTTCCTCTGTTTTCGGCAAATTCTATTTTTCAGTTCTGTTTTCAGCTTTGTGAGTGTGGACTGCTATTTAAGCAGCCGTGAGTTATCAATGAAAGGCAGCAAATTTATTCCAGTAAAAACTGTGGTACATCCTCACCCGAAGATGACATTTTCTTGAGTAATGCTATTTACGTTTACAAGGGACCTATCAGCTGGGCCTTGAAAACTTTTTTGTGTCTAGTGTATTTTACCCGTCACACTTAACTTAGTTAATTAACAAATATATCATCACAAAAAAAAAGAGCAATTGTTTGCTTACGTACGTAATATATGTAACCCTTAATTTCTTTTACATAATAATATTTAAATTAAGTACTGTTAATTTAATACATCATTTTCTCTAACATTAGAAATTTCAATATTATTGTTTTATATCCAAATATAAAAATAATATACTATTTAAATGGGTTGGTGGAAATTCCTTCCAACCTAATGTAAGGCTGCTAGAAATATAAAAAAGAAAAAGAAAATGTGAGATGCTATTTCCAAAGACAGACCATGCATTGCATGTTGAAAAATTAGTCGCAAGTTAGACAACCTGAGAGGCACGTGGGGCCACAAAACAAGTCTGAGTTTGAGAATTCCAGCTAGCTCGTGCTTCTTAAACAAGTGACTCCCTGGGAAGACTTTGACGATTAATTGGCCTAGCCAACATTCTGACAATTCTTTTAGAGCACCAGATATGACAATTCTTCAGTACATAACCAGACTTCTAGAAAAATTGTCACGTGCTTCTTATCACTATCTAATAATCAAATATTTTTTCTTAAGAAAATGTTAATTTGACACTTAATATATTTTAAACTGAGGTCTGGCTTATTTTTATAAAATTTTTCACGTCATCTCATTTTATCTGATTATTATAATTTTTTTAAATTTTTATATAAAATAAAATAAAAAATTTAATTTTTTTTAAATATTAAAATAAAAATAACATTAAAAAAATATATTTTAACAATATTTTAATTAACTATTTTCCCGTGGTCTTTGCCGCTGCTAAGTAAAGCTCTCATGACTCCAGGAAAGCATGCTATCAACTCCCACTACGTACTACTTATAATATATTCTTTGCTGCCAATCCTGATCAATAGTCGGCTCCCTTGACAAACTCTTATAATATATACTAGATTCTTCGAAATTCGTGCATGAGTCATGTTCCTATATATGCATGATATCGTCACAATGACATTATAGCCACCAGGATCGATATAAAAAGGTCATATGGTTGAAGGCTAAAGCATATGTTCCACAACAATCCATTTAAACAGAAAAGCAAAGCTTCAGTACTAATGGCTTACGCAATGCATCTTAGCATTCTTGATTCAATCCGAAATTGCAAACTCTCTACATTGCTCCCACCTAAAAGACCCGTCTCAGCTTTAACAACAGAAAAAGGTGGCGATGTACTTTATCCTTTCCGAAGAATGACCCCTGAAGAAAACCCAAGTATTGGCTCTACTATTGTCCGACGATCAGCAAATTACCATCCTACCATTTGGCATTATGATTACATCCAATCAATAAGAAGCGAATATGTGGTGAAGTGTGCGATTTCTATTTTTTTATTGTTTGTCTCAATAGGTTTTATAATTGTTGTTGGTTCATTTGAGAATTGGTTTATTTGTAGGGGGAGTTTATTCACCCGAAAGATTGATAAGCTTAAGGGAGAAGGTCAAGCCGAGAAAGTGATAAGAAAAGGACCCATGAAACAAAGTGTAAGCAAGAGTAGACCTCGCATGGGAAAGCCGGGCCACACATACATTCCAGCCTGGCAGTAGAAACCGAGAAAGAGCCAAATTCCCAAGACGAGTGAAGAAGAGATTCAACCCATCCCAAATACTGCACCTACCAATGGATTGGTGGTCATCGAACCAAAGATTGTTTCACCAAGAAATGGAAGCTCAAATAGACCAACATGGTAACGAGAGACATAGTCAACAACACGACAATCGTGGGTGCCCTCGGAGAAGCTAAAGTCCTGCCTGGAGAAGCAGGAGCCTTGCCATGAGAAACAAAAGTCCTGCCAGGAGGAGCAGGAGCCCTACTCGGAGAAGCAGGAGCCCTGCCTGGAGAAATCGAAGCCCTACCAAGAGAAGCAGAAGTCCTGCCAATAGAAGAATCGTAGACCGACACAGAGCAAGCCCACGTCGAAGGAGCCCGAATAGAAGAGAATCCCCAATAGGCAAAATTTGTACATAGCCGGAGCATATGTTGGGGGAAGGACTACCTCATCAGCACAAAGGGCCCATACCAGGAAAGCCATGCATGAAGAAGTGTTAACCACCTATAGGCCAGCCCCTAGTATCAAGGGCCAACCAAGAGAGTACTTTATAACTTTCAGCAAAAAGGACGAAGAAGGCTTGTTGTGCCCCCATGATGACGCCCTAGTCTAATGGTGTAAATTGCCAACTATTTGACAAGGAGAGTGTTGATTGATTACGGTAGCTCCGTCAATATCCTATTCTGGGAGGCATTTATTTGTTTATTTGGATGGGGATCATGCTAGACCAGCTGCGCCCAACGCTGACACCACTCAAAGGCTTCATCGGACACATGGTCCAGCCTATCTGAGCAATCACTCTGCCCATCTTGGCTGGAATAGCCCCCTGAACGACATCCCTCATGGTAGAATTTCTTGTGGTGAAAGCTCCCTCCTCTTATAACACTTCACTGGAGACATGGTCCAGCCTTGAACCACATGAGAGCGATAACTTCCACATACCATCTCAAGGTAAAATTTCTAATTCCATCTAGAGTGGGAGAAATGCTTGTTAAGCAAAAAATCGCAAGAGAATGCTATGCACGAGAAATGAAGCCCGAATCAATAGAGGTCTGAACTCTCGAAGAAGACCAAGAAGGAACCATCCTACCCCACCTCTGGCACTGACTCGCTGGATAGATAAGTGAGAGATGAAAAGGCCTACGGCAAGCGGAACCCAATGAACCATTATTCCTAGTGCTAGTGGACCCAAGAAGGCCGGAGCACACCGAGCCGAGCCATGCCATGAGACAACTCCTTGCTGATCATCGAGACATGGAGCCACGAAGAGATGCCCGGAATTGATGCACCAATAATAGAACATCGCCTCAGTGTGAGTCCCGAGGTGAAAAGAATCAAGCAAAAACACCACAGCTTCAGTGTAAAGAAGTTTGCGGCCATTGCCGAGGAAGTAGATCATCTTCTAGCTGCAGGGTTCATCGAGAGGTACACTTCCGCGAGTGGCTCTCCAGCGTCGCCTTGGTAAAGAAAAGAGCGGAAAGATGAGGATGTGCGTCGACTTCACTAACCTGAATAAAGCCTGCCCAAAGGACAACTTTCCCCTACCACAAATAGATTTAATAGTAGATTCAACGGCCGGGCATCCCCTGCATTGCTTCATGGACGCATACTCAGGATACAAGAAAATTAGGATCAACCCAGATGAAGAAGAAAAAATGGCTTTCCTCACCAATCAAGGACTATACTGCTTTAGGGCAATGTCATTCGGTCTCAAAAACTCAAGGGCAACATACCAGAGACTGGTCAACCGAATGTTCAAAGACCAAATTGGGCAGAATATGGAAGTCTACGTAGATGACCTCCTAGTCAAGAGTAGGAAACCCGAACAACATCTTAATGATCTTAAAGAAACCTACGCAGTATTCAGAAAATACAAAATGAAGCTCAACCAGCTGAAATGTGCCTTCGGCTTCGAGTAAGGGAAATTCTTGGGTTTTATGGTCTCCGAGTGTGGAATCGAGGCCAATCCTAAGAAGGTCAAGGCAATTGTGAAAATGGCACTACCACGGACGATCAACGAAGTCCAAAGACTGGTAGGAAGGGTGGCCGTCCTAAGATGTTTCATAGCCAAGTCAACTGATCGTTGTCTTCCTTTCTTCAAGGTCCTTAGGAAAGCACAAGAATGGGAAGAAGAGTGCGGTTGAGCCTTCAACGAATTACAAGAATACTTAGCCCATCTGCCGCTCCTCAATCAGACCAGTCTTAGGGACGACCTATTATGTAAGCAGAGCCTTCCGAGGAGTAGAGACTAGATATCCCTGAATGGAAATGTTAGTATTCGCATTGGTCATCGCCGCCAGATGACTAAGGCCATATTTCCTTGCCCACCCAATAAAAGTACTCATAAATGTTTCACTAAGGAAAGTATTGTAGAAACCCGATATATCCTACCGAATGATTGACTAAACTGAGCGAGCTCGAAATCGAATACCTCCCCCGTACTACAATTAAAGGGTAGGTATTGGCAGATTTTGTGGTTGAATTCTCAGACTTTCTAAAAGGGATAACCATTGCACCCCAAGGCAAACCTTGGTAGGTCTACATCGACGGCTCGTCTTGCTGGGCGGAGGGAGGGGTAGGGGTGCATATAGTCACAAAATTTCGGACAAGAACTCGACTATGCAATCAAACTCGATTTCAAGGCCACCAACAACGAGGCCAAGTATGACACACTACTGGCTAGTTTGACAATGGCCAAGTCATTAGGTGCTACAGAGGTCAAAGTAAAAGCTAACTCCCAGGTGGTGGTCGGCCAAGTAATGGGATAGTTCACTGCTAAAGGACAAAATCTAAAGAAGTACCTCCAACGAGTAGGAGTGGAACGTGACCTATTCCAGTATTCCCACATACAACAAATCCCGAGAGGAGAAAACCATAAAGTAGATCACTTGGCAAAAGCCGCCTCAAGCCAAGAAGAAACCTTCCAGATCACACAAAAATTAGAACGATTGATGTGCTAGCCATCAGAATTGGAGTATCCACAGTCCAGATATTACAACCCCTAGAATGGGCAATCAACATAATAAAATTCCTTGACTGGCGCTGGTTCCGGACTACAAGAAAGAAGCACAAAAGATCAGGAACAGAGGTTTCGCCAAGCCCCTCCTAAGATGCATCTCATTTGAGCAAGCCCAATACGTGCTGGCTGAAATACATGAAGAAGTCTGCGGAAACCACTCCAGTAGAAGAGCACTAGCAGTAGAACCACACGGGAGGATACTATTAGCCTAACTCCCTTAGAAAAGTGGAGGATTTTGTAAAAAAATGTCCTAAGTACCAAGAGCACACGCCTATTCCCCATTATCCTCCCGAAGAGCTCACCTCCATCATCTCCCCTTGGCCCTTCACACAATGGGGGCTCGACCTCATTGGTCTGCTTCCTGGGGGCAAAGGAGGAGTAAAATTCATTGTAATGGCAGTCGATTACTTTACAAAATGAGTGGAAGCAGAAGTCCTAGGAGCAATCACGACCCTAGTAATTATAAACTTCCTCTGGAAATCTATAATTTGCGGCTTCAGAATTCCCCAAAGCTTCAAATTAGACAATATAAGGCAATTTGATTGTTCCATTACCGAGAGTCGTGTTTAGAACTCAGAATCAAACTAAATACTCGTCTCCAGGACACCCACAAGAGAACGGACAGGTATAAGCCACTAACAAGACGCTACTCAACATTCTGAAGAAAAAGGTAGGAAATCAAAATGGGAGAGATGGGCCAAAGAACTTCCTAGAAAATTATGGGCTAACCAAACGTCGGTAAGGACCCCTATAGGAGAAACGCCCTACGCCCTCGTTTATGGGACTGAAGCCATGATCGTAGCAGAGGTTGCCATACCCACATACAGTGTACAACACTTCAACCAAGAGGGCAACAATGAGGATTGAAAGAAAACTTGGATTTCTTAGAAGAAAGATGAAAGGGAGCAGCAAGCCGAATAGCAACCAACAAACGAAAGGTTGAACGATACTTCAACAAACGAGTTCAGCCTCAAACCTTCAAAGTAGGAGATATGGTCCTAAAGCAGATGGGAGTCACCACCCAGGAGGAAGGAAAACTGGGTCCCCGATGGGAAGGGCCTTACTTAGTGACGGCAGCTGGATCAAGAAGGCTGTGAATTACCCCACCCTTGGCATGCTGAGCACATAAGAAAATGTTTTGTGTAAAGGCCATAATGCCGCCCCACAGTGTAAGAAAGCAACTTGTTAATGAAATTTCTTGGAACTAATTTCAATGTTTCTTTCTCCTGTCTCCTGTCTCCTGTCTAAAAGCTTCAATTAGACAAGCCAGTCCCTAGGCTGGACTTCCCGACCTTTACGGGGTACAAGCCCAATCTCTTGATTGGCCATGAGATATTGGCTAAGGACCTCTAAGGTCTTCCCTAACAATGGCTAGTCAGAACATAGGTCCCTTGACTTGTCAACCTTTGTGTGAGGTTGCTGCCAACGATACATTGGCTAAGGACCAGATCCCTAAGCTCTACCCGAACAACAGCCAGTCCCAAGGCTGGACTTGTCGACATTCGCGGGGTACAAGCCTAATCTCTTGATTGGCCATGAGGTATTGGCCAAGGACCAGAGCTCTAAGCTTTGCTTGAGCAATAGCTAGTCGGAACACAAATTCCTTGACTTGCCAACCTTCGTGCAAGGTTGTTACTTGCAATGCATTGGCTAAGGACCAGAGCCTTGAGCTCTGCCTGAACAATAGCCAGTCGTAGCACAAGCCATTCCCTAGACTGGACTTGCCAACCTTCGCAGGGTACAAACCCAGTCTCTTGATTGGCCACGAGGTATTGGCTAAGGACCAGAGCCCTGAGCTCTGCCCGATCAACAGCCAGTCGAAACATAAGCCAATCCCTAGGCTGGACTTGGCACCCATCGCGGGGTACAAGCCCAATCTCTTGACAGGACATAAAGTATTGGCTAAGGACCAGAGAAGCAAAGGAAATGAAAGGAAACAGAAGGAAAAGTGGCAAAATAAAAGAAAAATGCAGCAAGGAAAATGTAAAAACCATACAGCCGCATACACAAAATCATTTTATTATTTATGTAGGATTACAAGGAGCAAATTACATCATAAAGTCGCAAAGTTACAAGGAACAAAAAGAAAACTTGATGAGAAAGAGGAGCAGGAATAAGTTAAATCGCAAGACTGCACGGGCTGCAGGGAGGAAACGTGTTCTAGTGTCCACCCCTATCCACGTTTCTTGGTGAAAGGAATGAGTTCAGGGACTGAAGCTCTTGAACTAGTTCTTGAAGCAACGATGAAAACAGCTCTGAGAATAAGAACATCTCGGAGTTGATTTCTACGTTGAGAATTGCTTGTTGGGCGAAAAGCCCTTCTCCACTACTACCAAGCATGCAGCGAGTTCGGTGCAAGTAGCAAGGTGGAAGAGGTCATGGAAGTCATCACTCATCTTCTTTGTAGCAGATGCATAAGGCTATCTAGTGCCTGCTAAGCCCTAAGTTCCTCCTCAAGAACCTCCCGATCCTTGGCAACCATTTCTGCAAACTAATTGGCGGTCTAAGATTAGAAAAAATAAATTATATAAGAAAAAGGCTGAGTGACAGACAAAAGCAACAGAAGGAGAAAAACCAATGCCAGCAAATTGAGGCCTGAACGTCTGAGCCTATGCCATAGTTGACTCTGCCTGGGCCTTCTCAAAACCTGGCCTTGTCTCTTTTGCCTTAGCTCCCCCAGGATCGGAAGAGGATCCTGCACCAACCAACGCCAAACCAATTTGGGGAAGTATGGATGGCAAGACAAACTCCTCCCCACTTGGAGCAGGAGTATCACCCTTGGGGACCTCAGCACGGCCGGAACCATTCCCGGTCAGAGGAGATACTGGTGAGGGGCTATCCTTTACTAAGATAACGTCAATCCTGATCAGAGAAGGTCTCTCGACTTGAGGAACCTTGGATTCCTAAGATAGACGAACAATAACAAAACATGAGACAGTGGTAGAATAAAAAAGAGTCTGGGCGAAGAATAAAAGAGCAAATACCTCAGAGCTTGTTAAGGGAAGGACCATCTCTAAAACAACTAGAGGGATTGGCTAGGAGACTGTAGAAGGAGTCACCTCCATGACGACCGGGGGCCCTGCTCAAAAACCTTGGGAGGGCAGCTCCACGACCTCTTGGGAAGTTGGCTCGGTCGGCTCCATGACCTCTTGGGAAGTTGGCTCCACAACCTGTTGGGAGGTCAGCTCTGCAACTTTTGGAGGGGTTGGCTCCATAATTTTTTAGGGGGTAGACTGGTGTACTAGACTGGCACTTGGTTTCCTTCCTCTTCCTTTACTAGGACTACGGACATATCGTGGGGGGATACCGCCAAGTAAACATACAGGATGTCCCCTTGATTAGGTTGCCTCAATAGAGGTGGATTGGTCAGGTACTACTTTAGTTCTTGAAAGGCTTTGCTGCATTCTTCATTCCAAGGGTGTACTTTCCTTAGAACTCGGAAGAAAGGGAGGCATTTGTCTGTGGACCTCGACACAAACCTATTCAAGGTAGCCACTTTTCCCGCTAGTCTTTTGGCATCATTGATAGTTGGGGGCGGCGCATTTAGTTAGATTTAGCTTCATCTTGTATCCACGTAATACTGCGAAGAATTCCCTAAGGTCCGTTAGGTGATGGGCAACTTCATTGCTCTTCACTGATAGGTCATCTACGTATACGTCCATGGTATTCCCGATTTGGTGCTTGAACATCCGATTGACCAACCTCTGGTATGTCACCCCGACGTTCTTCAACCCGAAGGGCATCACCCAGTAATAGGAAAGTCCTCTATCAGTTATGAACGTTATCTTCTCCACATCCACTTTATTCATCCTGATCTGATTATACCCTGAGTAGGTGTCAACTTAAAATCTATGCCCCGTGGTGGCATCTACAATGACATCAATTCGAAGGAGTAAAAAGATGTCATTGGGACAAGCTTTGTTAAGGTCAGTCAAGTCTACACACATCCTCCATTTACCATTGGCCTTTTTAACTAGCACTACATTGGAGAGCCATTCAGGGTAGTGCACCTCCCTGATGAAGCCCATTGCTAAGAGCCTATTAATCTCCTCCGTTATGGCTGTGCATTTCTCTATGCGGAACGACCTCTTTTTCTACCATTCTTTCTTGGCCTCTGGGCTGACGCATAGGCTGTGCTCAAAGGCCATATTGTCAATCCCTATCATGCTTCTATTGGGAACTTCATTTTAAGGTGTTAAGTGGAGGTCACCACCTTCAGGTTGTTGAGGGTTAGGCACCCTAGTATGGCATTATAGGAGGACAGAGCTTGGACCTCCAGGAAGTCCATCATGCTAGTGACCATGTGGGCGCCTTGCGCCACCGTAATCGAACGTGTTCACTGGAATGGGTTTTAACCCCAACAGACTGTGACCATCACCTTCTCCACTCAAAAGGTTTTCGAGAGAAGTCGTTGAACCCGTCCTCGCCTGGTCGTGCAGTTGGCTATTAGTAGCGTAACTACCAAGGCGTCATCATGGGGGTACATATAACCCCTTGCAATCCTCATCCCCGAATGAGATGGTCGGGGTTACCCCCATTTTGGGGTATTTGCATGGCCTGTCTACCATGTATACTTCTCGATACCTTACCCTGCTAGATGCCATGGCACTACCCCCAGCGAAGCCACCTGCTATCATGTGGATCTCTCTAAGGGGAGCCTGCTCTTGGTCTCTCCTAGGACAAGGAGAGTTATTCCTCCCTTGTCTCTCCTACTTCTGGTGCTTAGGGCTTCTACTTCACCTTTGCTTTTGTTGGTGATTCTCCTCCCTCTGTGGCTTGATGTAATCAGCCAGCATCCTTTCTATCTTCCCACTTCCTAACAGTGGGAGTTGGTTTGGTGATATGTGAAATGGTGCTCGCCTTTGCCTGGCGAGTGTTCTTCCTTCCTTACTGATCTACTGCTCTCCTGAACATTACAATTGTTGTGGATCAGGTGGTGCCTCAGGTCCTGGTGATAGGTGTATCAGTCGCATTTATCATCTTGGTGGCCTCGGTGGTAAGGCAACTGGCTGGTCCGTTCTTTTTCCGTGATGGGAGTTCGGGTAAGTTTTTGGGCCACCAGGAGGGCTAGTCTGCTCTCCTAGATGAGGAGGTTAAGCCACATGCTCACCTATCATCCTTAATGGGGAGGCAAGATGTTCGGGCAGTTTGGGACTAGACCCGCTCTCGCTCGTTGACATCACAAAGAAGGGTAAGTTTGGGTCAGGTCGGCACTGAACGTACACTTCGTCCTGGCGGAGGTTGAGGAAAGCCTTCGGGTTGTCTGGGGGGGTGGACCCTCACTCTATCTTCTGATAGGTAGAGTAGCCTTAGGCATTACACTCATCGCTTTGGTCCCACAGGAAGTACATTGTTCGGCCAGTCTGTCACTCGACTTACTCCCTCTATTGACTCTCACGAGGAAGGTAAGTCTTTGTCTTTGGGTAGAAAAAGGCTTGCCTACACTTCGCAGGAGGGATTGGGCAACCTTTAGGTATACCTTTCCCTCTAGTACCTTATGAGGGAGGTAATTTGGATAGCAATGTGGCTAGTCTTCTCATTTGCAGTGATGGGGTCGGGGTAAAGGGATGATGACCGAGTGACCTTGCCAACTTGTTTGGCCTTTAACCATTGGGTAGTGTTTAAGTGATGAAATGATGGAGATGATGATGAACTTGGGTAGGCTAAGTGTTTAGGGAAGGCAAGTCAATGTGGGCGGCTAGAGACTTGTTCTTGAGTGAGGGGCGAAGATGATGGGGCTAGGGTTTTGTGGATGAGATGAAGCTAGGATTACGGGTTGGAGGCAACTAGGGTTGTCGTGGACTATGGGAATAAACTAGGGTTGACGTGGTCTTTGAAGATTGGCTTAGGATTATTGGTGTTTGATGCAATGTGGATGGCTTGAGGGTTGCCCTTAATGTTGGGGCCTTTTGGATGATGATTAGGGTTGGGATGGTGAAGTGTAGCTAGGGTTTTGTGCGGTGGCTAAGGTTGATTTCGAGATTGGGAAGAGATGGACTAGGGTTGGAGTCTTGGATGAGATGCTAGGGTTTGGAAAGTGTTTGAATGAGTCTAGGGTTGCTCTTTGACTTTAGGGATTAGGAGATGGAAGATAGAATTTGAATATGGCAAGATAGGATTGGGATATTTGGTTGACTTGAATGATTGTAGGGAATGAAAGATTTGAGTGATTGGATATGGTAGATGAGATGGAGTTTGAATGAGTCAAGGGTTGCTCTTTGACTTTAGGGATTGGCTAGGATAAGATAAAGAAGATAGGATTTAGTTTTGAATGTGACAAGAGGATGAAGTCTTTGGTTGACTAGGTCTATGGAAGGAGTTAAGAGATCTAAGGAATTAGTGGAGTGATTAGAGGGACTGAGTGATTCTAGGGAAGTTCCTAGAGTTGAGGGATGTGATTGGAATGAGTCAACTTTCCTTGAATTAAGGAAGTTGCTAAATGAGACTCTTGAAGGATGGTTAGGGTTTGTGTGAGTGGATGGAGGCAAGACTCCTAAAAGGAATGAATTACCTTCTAGAGATTTGAGGTGGATGGCTAGGGTTTTATGGATGGAAGACTTTGGTGTGGCCGAATATGTAAGTGGAGTATATGGACTAGGGTTTTATGGATGTGGAAAGATTTATAGGCAAGCCACTTGTGGTAAGTATGACTCATGGCTAGGGCAAGTTGGATGATGGGAAGTGGCAATTTCGGCTAGGTCAATGAATATGATGGATGAAGGGTAATTATGGGATGTGGCCAATTATGAATGGTAAGGCAACACTAGGGTTGGTCGAGTAGTGTATGTGGGAAATATGGTTAGGGTTTTATGGAGGGGTGGCAAGGTAATTTATGGTAAGTGGACTAGGGCAAACACTATAGTGGGCAAGACTTAGTGTTTGGGTGAATCAAATGAATGCAAGGAAATATATGGATGAACAATATGGATAAATATGTATGAACATTCAAGAACACAATGATGAATGTAACACCCCGTATTTTAGTGTATTTTTACTGAAGGATTATTTTTATTTATTCAAAAATTTATTCTCTTATTTTAAAATTGGTGGATTTTTAGTGGGTTTATTTTTATGATTTTTAAAATTTGCGAAAATTAAATTTGATATGTTTTCTTAATATTTATTATTGTGATGCATTTAAATTGTTCTTTATTTTAAATTAATTGATTGTTGGATTTAATTATTGTATTCTCATGGTATCATTATATTTAAATTATTTTAATTGAGATACTGTTTTGAAATCATTTTCGTTGGATCATTTTTGTGATCCAAGATATAAGGATTGGACCTCATTTCTTTCCCTTCATTTTTTTTCTTCCTTTTTTTCTTTCCTCTTTCTTTCTTTTCTTCCTCTGTTTTTCCCTTCCCGTGCGACCTGCTCTCCCTCTCTCCCCTGCGTCCACGTCGTTCGTCCACCAGTCGTCGCCGTGCGCGACCGTCCCGCGACACCGCCAGTCCCACCTCCTTCCCCACACTCCGGCAACCTCCCCCACCCCAAATTCCCTTTCCCACGCTCTCTCTCTCTCTCCTCGTTGGCTGTGTGAAACACATTCGGGTTGTAGATTTTCTGTGCCGCCGTGCACCACCGTGCACCTCATCGTCCCTTCCTCCTCCTCCTCCACCTACCGGCGGCCATCCCCCTCCATTCCCAGCTCCTCCCTCGCCGCCATTACCTCCCTCGCACGATGCAAAGCCGCGAAGCCGCCGCACCACCTCCGGCTACCATCTCTTCACCACTTCATCCTCGACCTCCTAGCAACCCAAAGCATCCATCCTTAGCTCCGATCCGTCACCGGTGAAGCCTATCTATCTCCATTTCTGATTTAGACATCTTTGGCCTAAAACCACCCATTGCGCCGCCACCCACGACAAACCACCACCACCACTAGCTTCACCGACATCTCTAAGCCCTACCCTATCAATTTCAGGTCTTGGTTTGTCCTCGTTGAAAAGTGAGTTTTTGAGACCCACGACCACAGTGTATTTTACACTGTTACGTTGTTGTGTCGCCACCTTTTACACCTCCGTGATCCTTCGAAAATTATTATATAGCACTGTAAGTATTTTCCAAATAACTTTCGTGATTTAAATGTATATTTGCACTAACTCATTTTATCTGTGAACTGGTTGGTTATGTCGGACTGAGTCCGAGGAGTTCGGAGGTCGGATGGATTATGGACGGAGTTATTGTGTGATTGGTTTGCATTGTTGGTTGTTGTTGTGGTGTTGTTTCATATATATGGCATATTTGCACGCATGTTCATGTTTGTAAATGAAAACTAAGTTTTCACATAATTGCATACATGTTCACGTGTTTATTTGGATTTTCATGTGAAATGATTCTAAGTGTGTTTGAAATGACTGGATTGACTGGTTTGAGAAAAAAGAAAAGAAACTGTAGGGTTGGTGGTAAGCAGGGATGGTGATAAAGTCCCGCCTGTGATTCCCGCCTACGGTGCACGCGGTAGGGATGGTGGTTGTGTCCCGCCTACGGTGCACGCTGTAGGGATGGTGGTATAGTCCCGCCTGTGATTCCCGCCTACAGTGCTCTGATAAGTATTCATTGTGTGTGATAAGTATTCATTGTGTGGAAAGGAACTGTAGGAATGGTGGTAAGCAGGGATGGTGGTAGAGTCCCACCTGTGATTTCTGCCTACGGTGCACGCAGTAGGGATGGTGGTAAGCAGGGATGGTGGTTGTATCCCGCCTATGGTGCATGCGGTAGGGATGGTGGTAAGCAGGGATGGTGGTATAGTCCCTCCTGCGATTCCCGCCTACAGTGTCCGATAAATGGTTGGATTTTGTGTATATCATTTTCTAAGAAAATGTCGGATTATATTTTTGGGCCAAATTAGAATTTTGGCGTGTGTTGGAAAATAATCATTTTCGGAGAAAATGAGGTTTTGGAATATGTTTGTTGGTTGCATTAATGCATTTTTATCCCGAGAGTTGTTTGGTTTATACTTACCTGTAGTACCATTTTATGATATCGCAGATTTTGATGCAGATGAGGATGACGAGCCTTAGTTTGGCTCCGTTGGTGGAGTGATCTGGGATTGCTCCTGTTTATCAAGATTTGTTTTTTTTTTTATCAGTTATTTATGTATTGCCCTTTGTAATATATTTGGGATGACTGTATAACATTTTAAAGATGCTTTATTTTGAATATTTGTATTAAAATTCTGGTACTTAATTGACTTATTTATATTATCCGTTGCGATTCTTTTTGTGCACTTTTGCATGTTGCACACACTTGGCACTATCGTTGGGATGCGTGACCCGTGTTGTCATCATCCCGACGTCACGATTCTCGTATTTTTTTTGTACGTGGGAGTCGGGGCGTCACAATGAACAACTTCACCACCAAGTCAAGAATGTACAAAGATGAATGGACTCAACAAAAAGAATATGAAGACTCTTTTTGGTTTATATGAATATTTAGATATGCAAGAAAGTCTAGATGAACAAGATGAAAAATAAGAACAATGAAGATAATGGATGAACAAGATAGCACTTCAACTATTGATTCACGGATTGCACAATAGTTGAAATAAATATCATAGATTGATAAACTTGAAAATAACAAAGATAACACAACTTGGATTCACGAATTGCACCAAGTTGCAAGAACAGGATAAGTTGAATCAAACCTATTCACGAATTACAAGGTGATGATTCTCTACTAGAGATTCAAGAATTGCACCCAAGTAGCCCAAGTGCCTAGCACCGAAAGGGTGATCACAAGAACAAGTCTACCCACTTAGAAAATTTGCCAAAGGTTCAAAAGATGTAAACTGAATGACTAAGAGTCCTATTTATAGAGCTTACAAAGTGGAAACCCTAATTGGTCCCTTGATAAATAAAATAAATAAACAAATAAAGAAAAATAAGTGATAGTGGCATGGGGCCCATGAGGGCCCACGGCATTGGCCCTTGGTGGCCTAAGATGGCCCATGGCATTGGCCCATGGTGGCCTCATCTTGGTTGTCCATGCATGCTTAGGACCATGTCCTTGGGCGGTTTTTGATTGGGTCTTAACATGTAAACTTTGGTCAGTATAAGTTTTCGAGCGCCGGGAGGGCTGGACCCACACTCTATCGCAGGAGGGGTAGAGCAGCCTTAGCATTACACTCATTCCTTTGGTCCCTGAGGGAGGGATATTGTTCGGACAGTCTGTCACTGGACCCGCTCCCACCTGTTGACTCCCATGAGGAAGGTAAGTCTTCGTCTTTGGGTAGCTGAAGGTTGACCTGCACTCCTCCGTGAGAGGGCTAGAGCAACCTCTGGCATGACTTGTCCCTTTGGCGGAGATCGCGTTGATGGAGATATCGTGTCGAGAAGTACAACTGGTGTTTCGCACCACAAGAAATAATTATGTTTGTAAAACGAAATTCACATAAGTTTTGAGGAGACAAATCGAAGTGTTTACCTGCTTTGAGTGATTTTTGCCTGCTGAAAATGCTCACGATTGGTTGTTTCTCTCTTGCTCCATTCTTTTATTTTTGGTTTTTGTTTTTTTTTTTTGGCAACACGTACAGATGAGTCCAGAGCAGTGGAGGTGAGTCCGAGCAAAGGAAGTGAGTCCATGGGTGAAGAGCAAGCGGTTGATGAGCATCTTGACCGAGGAGCATGCATGGCCAAGAAGAGTTTTCGTCTGAGGAGTATGTGGATGAGGAGCAGACTGTAAAGGAGTTAGCTACCCACCAGTGACTGAGGAGCTCGCTATTCATGGTTGCCCACCAACTACTGAGAAGCTTGTTGGCTGGTTGACAGCGTGGCGGCCTAGGGTGCTCACTAGTGGTCGACGAGAACATGGTCATGGAGTGGCTGGCCCTGGTGGATGACGAGCCAATAGCCGAGGGGTGTATGTGCTGTCTGACGAGTACATAGACAGCTTGGGTGAGGAACAGATACCACAGGTGAGGAGTTCGTCTATCCAGTTAGTCCAAGAGGCCAACGGGCGAGGAAGCTAGGGCGAGGAGCCCGTGACCGCGGAGACTCCCCACTGAGAAGTTCGAGGGCCGTTAGTTTGGTCGTGGAGGTGTGGCCAATGGGAAGGCTCCTCACTGGGATCTTCTACCGTCGGGGAGTAAACCGCCAGTGACAGAGATAGTAGGGATCACGATGACAGTGATTGTGCTGGCTGCCAACCCATAGTGGGGATGGGGGCTTACGGAAGCATCGTGAACTTGTTGGGCACCCCCTACTTGCACCAGGTGTACTACCGCAAGCTGTGGTGGTGGTCGGCGATCGTCTTTGACATAGCAGAAGGTGTCGGGGGTCCGCGTAGTGTCTGACAGCTGGTCAGCTAGGCTCGCAGCGGGGAATCGCGAGCCTCTCTTTGAGTGCACGTCAAGCTGCACCGGGTGCGTGGTCGTTTGCCACCATACGCCAGCCGCTGGTGTAGGGTGCCCCACCGGCGGGGACAGAGGGTGCCAACAAACCTAATGGTGGTGGTAGGCAAGTCCTGCGATCTCATTATGGGTCATTGTGAAGCTTATCGGGAGCTAGGTGACATGTGTCCGATAGGTGTGTTGTGAACAATCCCTGGCGGCGGGGGCCATCTAGTCGGCAACAGAGACTGTCGAAGCTCACGTAGTGGCCACTGGTAGGTTCATCCTATCGCACTACTAGGCGCACCTGCACTGTGGATGCCATGCACAGTTGGGACATGATGCCCATGCAGGCACTGTGCATGTGTATGCGCCTAGTGTATGTTTGTGAACAATATTTATATTACTCACTTAAATAGACTATGTACTTAAAAGCAAAGGAAGTAGTAGGCATTATTTAAGCTCAAGTGGCGGGGGAGTTTGGGACCCCAGCCCTACAAGATAGATGTATAAAAAGTATTTAAGTGGTGTACTTTTAATCCCCTGGGCGAAGAAAGGTTCACTTGCCCTTTCTCTGCAGTATTGGTTTTCATAAAAATAAAAGTGGAAAGGCTGAAGATACTTATTTGGAAGAGTTTCATTTCCTCCTTTGGAGATTAACTAGCGCAAAAATGACACAGCCCAGAAGGAGATAAAGATTCATTCCCGAACGTGCTCAAATGGGCTAAGCCTCGATTGGCGAGGTGTGGAGCCTCCGATGGTGATCCGGGGTTGCTGTACGGTGTCCGTGCGTACGTTTATGGCAGTGAAAAATATTTAAATGCAGAGAAAATAAGAAGAGATGGATACACTGATGTAGTGGGTCGTCACTAGGTCTACGTCCACGGGGGTTTTGGGGAGAGGAGATTCCAGTATAATATGCTTGTTTACGATTTCTCATTGTCTCTCATCCTCACTGTACAATAGATATTTGATTCCTCTCCTCCTCTAGAGTCTCTCTATTGTGAGGTTGAAGAAGAAGAAGTCCTCCCAAGAAACCTGGCCTAAATTCCCTCCAACCGTCCCAAAGTCCTTGAAATCATTGGCACTTATCCCTTTTATCTCTTGCCCCCTTTTGCTTTACGTCAGTTCCCCTTACTTTATGTCAAATCACCAATTTCTCTCCTGACACATTACCCATTGCCTTCCCATTTCCCTTCTCTATCCCATTTCCCTCTCTCGATGGACTGGGCCTTAAGAACCATTATGGGTCTAGTGTATTTTACCCCCTCATACATAACTTAGTTAATTAACAAATGTATAATCATAAAAAAGAGAGCAATTGTTTGCTTACATACATGATATATGTAACCCTTTATTTCCTTTACAAGAAATTTTATAGAAAAAAAACAGAAGGCAAAGAACCGAACCAAAAAGAACACTGTCAAAAACCTGCTCCCTATGTAAAATCCTAAACACTCCAAGAGGCCAACAAAGGGTCCAAAAATGCAAAGATATCCAACATCAATGTGGGAAATAATTACAATAACTTGCACTACAACTCAAAAATGAGAGAAAGGAAAAAAAATATTAGAACCATGGAACAGTTTATCGATATATTTTGGTGCTTCCAAACTACTGAAACAAACTATATATAAATATATCATAGTCAAGACGGCAACTTCCAAGAAAATAGAGTTCTCAAACAACAGGGTTCTCAGTACTAAGGACTAGATAAATATTTGTAACGAGGAAAGCTTAAAAATTGCACATTAAAAAAATGTCTTTGAGTGCGCATACATACCCCTATGTTTTGGATAAATTGAAAAGAAAAAAAAAAATGGTTTGGAGCCTTGAACGAAGAACTGCCAATAAGACAACTTCATTTAACGAAGTTGCTGGTTTGATTTGGGGCCACTCTGAGATTTGAACCAAAGATTTCTTAATAAAGGAAAGGGACTCATGAATACCCAAACGATCCCAGGCAAAGTCGATCTTAAAAAAAAATACCCAGAGGATCAATCTATTTTTGAGACTCAAATCAGGCAAGAAAAGTCATAGACACAGAGAAAGAAAGTCGAACCTGGACGATGGAGAAGTACCACCGAGTGAGAGGGTGCAGATCTGGACGCCAGGTGGAGAAGCAAAAGAGAGGAGCAGAACTTAAAGGTCGACGGAGAAGGGCGATGGTGACGGCAAACGGAGAACAGAGATGGTGGCTAGGGTTTGTGGAGAAGAAAGGTGTTTTTGGTGATTGGTTTCGAGTCTTTCTACCAATAATGGGATGTTTATACCCGTTGAAGACCCACTGAAACCGACTTTATTCAGGTGGGCCTTGTCAGATATCAAGAACAGATCGAGTCCAGGATCTTTTATGTACAAGCCTAAGTGATGGCTCCTTGATGAGCTGGGCCTTGAGAACTATTTTGGGCCTGGTATATTTTATCCCTCACACATAACTTAGTTAATTAACAAATATACAATCATAAAAAAAAAGAGCAATTGTTTGCTTACGTACGTAAGATATGTAACCCTTAATTTCCTTTACAAAATAATATTTAAATTAAATACTATTAATTTAATACATCATTTTTCTAACATTAGAAATTTCAATATTGTTGTTTTATATCCAAATATCAAAATAATATACTATTTAAATAGGTTGGTGGAAATTCCTTCCAACCTAATGTGAGGCGGCTAGAAATAAAAAATAATAATTAAGTGGTAAGTTTGAGGGGCTCCACTAGCATTTTCCTTTAGTTTATTGTGTAAATCAATCAGTATAATTGATTTATTGTATCTTTATTATTTCTCTAGTTTCATTTCCCTAGCTATGACTAGCAAAGGACGTATATTATCTTTATTTTGTTTTCTTTTTGACTAATGCTACTCATCATTTATTTTACCATCATTCTCTGATCATCCCATGATGTGATATTAAATGATTGAAGATGATTTATTATGTTTCACATGTAGGCCTATCTTCTAGTGTCACGTTAAGGAATGTTGAGAGGATGATGATAAATAAATTTTTCTTTTATTTATTTGATCTCGACCTAACATGATATGATCTTTATATATATTATTCACAACGCGCCAATCCAGTCTTATGTTGTCAGCTACACGTGGGAAACGGGCAAATTTAGACACCAACACACACATATATATAGTAGCAGCCCCTACCAACCCTCATTAGCCTCCCTTGACAAATATGTTATAATACTATACCAAATATTAAAACAAACTCTTATATTAATATATATACATATACATACACTAGATTCTTTGAAATTCGTGCATGTGTGTGCCCTTGATTTCTATTTTTTTATTATTTGTCTCAATAGTTTTTATAATTATTGTTGGTTTATTTGTAGAGGGAGTTATTCACTCGAAAGATTGATAAGCTGAAGGGAGAAGTAACAATGATGTTTCACAAAGTGGTGGATCCTATAAAGCAACTTGAGCTGATTGACACTTTGCAAAGACTTGGAGTATCTTACCACTTTGAAGACGAAATAAGAAGCATATTGGAAAATAAACACATCACTCATCATAATGGTGATGTTTGCGAGAAGTAGAGTTTATATGCCACAGCTGTTGAATTTAGGCTTCTAAGACAACAAGGATATGATGTACCTCAAGGTAAACAACATACTAGTAATGTTTTGACAAAAATAAATATCATACTCATAAACCCTCGTTTATTTTTAACAATCGGTGAGCATTGTTGAGTGCAGACACTTTCAAAAGTTTCTTCAATGAAAAGGGGGATTTCAAAGAATGTATATGTGTTGATATTGAAGGAATGCTTGTTTTGTATGAAGCCTCATTCCACTTGAGAGAAGGCGAAAGCATCTCCAAGGAAGTGAGAGATTTTGCGACCAAACATCTTAAAGATTATGTGGATCAAAACAAAGATCATTATCTTTGTACAATGGCTAATCATGCCCTAGAGCTTCCATTGCATTGGAGAGTGACAAGGTCTGAATCAAAGTGGTTCAATGATGCATATAGAAGAAGAGAAGATATGAACCCTATCTTGCTTGAGCTTGCAGAATTGGATTTTAATATGGTACAAGCAGTCCACCAAAAAGATCTAAAAGAAGTGTCGAGGTAAAAACACATGTTTATGCTCATTTTATAACTTGGATCTTAGCCTAAAAAGCTACAAGGAGATTTAGTGCATGTTTGGATACTTGGAGAATTTCAGAAATTGTGAATAGTAGAGTGAAATGATTTGAGTAAATATGTTTTATAAGAGTTTTGGGAAAAAAAAAAGAGAAAGTTGAATAAAAATATTATAAAGTTAAAAAATTGTTTGAATATAATTTTTATCTTAAAGTTTGTAAAAATTATATTTATTTTTGTATTTGACTATTGATTAGGTAATGATTTGATTAAAAGATTGGAAATTTGAAATTGAAGAGTATTTTCTGCTTGAGTGATGTTTGTAAAAAACATCCCCATACTTGATATATATTAGATTAGAGCGGAAAGAAACTGAAATATATGCTCTATTTCTAAAACTGATATTATTTTCTCATCTCATACAAAAGGTGGAGGAGCACTGCCCTTGGAGATTTGAGCTTTGCAAGGGATAGAGTGGTGGAGAATTTCCTTTGGGCAATGAGAGCATTATTTCAACCTCAATTTGGACATGAGAGGAGAATGTTAGTGAAGCTCAGTGCATTGTTGACAATAGTAGATGATGTCTATGGCACCTTAGAAGAACTTGAGCTCTTCACAGTTGCTATTGAAAGGTTTGTATTAATGGCAGCACACCTCAGATACTTCAAAAATGGCTGCTTATCGTTGATGCAAATACTTACATATAATTTGTTCATGTGTTCTAGATGGGATGTCAATTAAATGGAACGACTTCCTTATTATATGCAAATTTGTTTCCTTTCTGTCTATACCACGGTTAACCAAATGACTTTTGACACTCTCAAGGAAAAGGGATGCAACATCGTTTGGTACATGAGAAAGGCAAAAAGGCTCGGACTTTCTTATTCATCACTAATTACCCTAGAACTTATCTATTATAACTCTTCTAATTCATTGATCCACCACAAATCTTTTAGTGGGCAGATATATGTAAATCTTATTTGTTGGAGGCAAAATGGTTTTACAATGGATATACACCACGCCTTCAAGAATACCTTGAATATGGATGGATGACAATAACAATAGCAAATATATTGGTGCATTGTTATTTTTTTGTCACAAATCCCATAACAAAGGAAGCCTTGGATTCATTGGAAGAATATCCCGATATAATTCGTTTGTCATCATTCATTCTGTGACTTGCAGATGATCTCGGAATATCAACGGTTTGCGAAACATACTATATATCCTAATTCTTTTATCAATAATTTATTGGGCTACTTCACATGAACATAGGATAACAAGTTTTTATGTCTTTTGTAACCTAGGACAAGTTAAAGAAGGGGGATAATCCTAAATCAGTCCAATGCTACATGAACGACATTGGCACGTGAGGAAGATGCTCGTCAATACATGACGTCCTTGATTAGTGCAACATGGAAGACAATTAATGCAAATCGCATTGCAAGTTCTCCATTCTCTGAAACATTTAATGAGATCGCAATGAGCATTGCAAGGGTGCCCCAGTTCCTGTACCAGCATGGAGATGGGCATGACATTGCAAACGGTGAGACTAAGGATCGGGTGTTGGCAGTTTTTATTCACCCCATTCCCATAGCTAAGAAATGATGAATGATTGGCTAAATCACATATAGGTTTCTACTTTTTTCCATGTTTCTTTCTTATATTTGAAGACTGGATCATGTGTCTAACGTAAGAATTGGTGTATCAGCATAATGAATAGAATGGGTATAATTATTAAGTTCAACCAAAATTGATAATACCATCGCCACCCTTACACACAATAATAGCAATTGTAAGTACTAATGACATAAATGCAAACTGTAGCAGGAAATTCACAATATCATAGCATACATCCTTAGACAACACAGAATAATTAAATGAGTGTACAAGGTTACCATATATATATATATATATATATATATATATATATATATCCAAGTATCATTAGTATATAGCATGTTAGAATCTCAATTATCAAGTGTCAAGATTAGAGATCTCATCCAACACTTTCACAACCACCCTCAAACCTAACCTAATAAGAAATAAGGTATGACCAAACCCCAAGTTCCCAAGAATGGAGTCTTACCTCTAGAATGTTGTCTTATTTGACATGTTTGCACGTTACAGGTTTCCCCAGTAAGCAAGCATTTGTTCCAATTGCACGCTTGACAAGCTATTAACTGCTCAATGCCATCAAAGGAAAAAGTGATAGAAGCCATACAGATTTGGGCATTTCTTACCTCAACAATACTAGGTATTAGTTTAATAGCCAACAGAAGCTGCCAAGCAATTTAAGAAAAAAAATATATATCAACTGCAAAAGACCATGGTCTGATATCCTACTACTGAGCTTAGTCCATTGCATTGTCTAAAATTCAACTGCAAAAAGCATTCAAAAATATGTTTTTTCTTTCCTGTCCAAAACCTTTAATTCAAAAAAATTATTGGAACTCACAAGAATCAAAATGTCACACCCAAATCCAAGAAGATAACTGCCTCTACCTTTGCAAAGTGGAGGAGGGCAATAATAATCTCATTTTCTACAATAATAACACTACAACATAATTGTTTTTCAGTGACGGTTGGAAAGTTGTCGTAGTGCCCAAACTGTCAGTAAAAAGAATTTTCTGTAACGGTTGCAAAGTATTTTTTATTTTTTTACGTTCGAACGGAGAGCAAATTTACGTTCGAACGTCACATATACGTTCGAACATTGTGGCTACTTACGTGTGAATACGTGCGAACGTGAAATGTTTTGGTGCTAATATTCGAACGTTAGTAAGTAACGTTCATACGTTAATTGTAAATTTAAATTAAATATGACTCTATTTAAAAATTATGTGGTTTTTATAGTGCATAATTTGTAAACAAGTCTAAAAAATTGTAATATATATTTATATACACACAATTTGTAGAATATAATTATATATTTTTATATATAAATTTATTTATGTTTATATATATATAAATATATGTTTATATATACATATATAAACATATATTTATATTTATATATATTTGAAGTGTAGTGATTTAGTGTTAAAGTTGAAAAATTTAACATTAAAAAAGATTAAGAATTGAAATTAAGAAACAATAGATATATTAAATAATATTGTTCCTTACATATATTAAAAGCAAAATACAAAATATGATATAATTTCGTAAACAACACTCAGACGAACGCATTGTTCACGAAATTCGTATTTTGTATCTCCTCAGTCAAGCTATCAACATTTTCGCTAAGGATACCTACACGATAGACTCCTCTACAGCCACGATCTGTTGATCGATATGCGCAGTCAACTATGAGATCACCGCATCAACCCAAGCAGGCTTCGCATCTCCCGCAGATATACTCGTCAGCTGCTGTCTACTACTCCCCACACCGGGCCCGAGCTGCATTGGAGGAACTAGATCCACTACAGGGGTTGCTAACGTCGAGGATACCCCCTCGCCTGTCCAATGCTACGTCGATGCGTGTTCATGTCGAGGGGACTCATCTGATCTGTGACCCGTTCCCCTGGCTGGAGTGGCACTCTCCGAGCAAGTAATAACCGGCTGATAATGACATCGTATGAGAGGTTCTCCATGGAAACGATGCTTGCCTCGTAAAGGATCCTCTCAAAGATGCGCAATGGAAAATCGATGGGATCTCCACGTGCCACTTGTATCAAAAACTTTGCCTGAGTCTGACTAAATGTGGTCTTATGTACCACCATACCACATATTCAATCCAAAAATTTACATCAAGTCAAATCTCCAAATTTAGCACAACACAGAAAAATACAGAAAATGTTTCCTAAGATAATTTTACATCAAGTAAATATAGCTATGAAGCAAATGTTTTTATACCAGGTGGGAAAACTACTAAACCCAAAAAACTCATCAATGACACAATATCATTAAACCATACTTCTTAGAAGTAACAACCTCTCCAAAAGGGACACAACAATCTAATAAAAAAAAAATGGTCAGGAAAATAGAATCCAGACAAAACAGGTTACATTTTACAAAAGAAACATAATGTTGTTATGATAGATGCTTAACGCAAAAGAAAATTACTTCAAACCTAGTCAGCGTGTGCATCAATATAAAGTGTGTTAATTTGAATCATCCATATTCTTGGCCTCGCTTTTATATTTGAAACAGATTGTATAAAACCCCATACACAGTTATGTGCAGCCGCACAATTACATTTAAGTTAAACTTTTCAAGACAAATAGTGACAAGAATAGATAACCTTGAGACTCTTTCTCCACTAGAATCAGTGCTCACTGAACAATGACTTTCCTCAAAGAATAAACATCAAGACTCACTACAACATATCTCACTTTTTTCCAAGAGGGATTGTGGTCGGAAAAAGTGTATACTTATTGAGAAATCATGTTTTCCCACCAATATGATCCATGGGACACTCGTGGCATATAACTTATGGGGAAAAGTATTTTTTCCACCAAATGTTGAGTTCATGGGAAAAGCTATCTTTTTGCCATCAGTAATAATGTTTTTATCCATGAAATAATTTCATGGTAACACTACTATATCCACGAAGTGCATTCGTAGCAAAGGATGGGTCTTTTGCATTTTACCCACCAATTTGTTCATGGGAAAAAAATAATCTGGAAGATAACTTTTGGTGGAAATTACAATTTCCACTACAATTAATTGGTAGGAAAAGAGTATTTTCTACCAACTCGATCGATTGTAAATAATTGTTTCCGGTGAAGCTCATTTGTAACAAAAGTGATCCACTTTTTTCCACGGGAATTAATTCATGTCAAAAGAGGTTTTGTCATGATAATTTTCAATGGAAATTAATTTTTCTCTTAGTTTGGTTAAATAATTTCCATCAAGATCATCTGTCCAAAAAGATGCATTTCCTAGGAATATTAGTCATGAGAAATACGATGGTGAGAAAATATGATTTGTGACCAAATCAACTCTTCTTAAAAAGTTTTTTCTCACCAGTATTTGCTACTAGAAAAAAATCGGTTTCCTACCAATCAGATCCCAAAAACAATTAATCCAACCAAAAATCAACACCTCGTAAAGTACTTATCCCACAAACAAGCCTGTATTGAACCTCTTTCAACACAATAATCCATCAACAAATGCAACCAACAACATATATCAAACTAATCCAACAAAAAATTCAGATTTCCAACAGCTATTATGTATATATACATAATTAATATTGTAATTTACAAATCTGTCTACTAGGTTAACCAGTCAACATAGGCCATCAAAATACAAGTATGTTTGCAAATAGAACCCAAGTATAGGAGGGAATTACTAATCCCATGTGCCAATGGCATGGATGATAACTTTGGGACTAAAAGACACATTACTGAAGTAAACACATGTTGTAGTACTAAATAGCTGATTCGTTGAGACAATTTCCATTCTGGAATAGTGCTCCCGGCCTGGAGAAATTGGATCCTCTATTGTACCTTTAAGATCTGAAAGATGAGAAAACCATCAAGTACAAGCAATTAATACATGTTTCCAACAAATGATCTAACACTCGATACATATAGATGCCCTTTTTTGTGTAGTTATATTCGTTCACAATATTCAACAAGGTTAAACAATAAAAGATAAACGAAAAAGGCATATAAAATATATAGCTGAAATTTAAATGAGCAAATGATAAGTACACAACTTATCACACCAGGACCCTTTTTTTTTTTTTTTTTGGATAAGCAAACCACCATTGATCTTTCAATACTAGAGTATACAAATATATTTGTGAATATAACCACCAGAAACTACCAAATTTAGCTACAAAGCATCAATACAACCAAATAATTACAAGCTTGGTATTGAGATTCTTCACTAGCCTAGGCAACTCGATCCACAACTAAATGTATAAACAGATGAAAAGAGAGGCAAGAGGAAGCAACAAAGAAATTCTGGTTTGGGAAAAGGGGCAGCTTTTCACTTTTAGACCACAGGAAAAAAGGCATCGGAGCAAATACATTAATAAAAGGATCATTCCAAGAAAAATGCTTCCTGTTATAAGAATAAAGTGCATGCTTGAAGGAAATAACATCATCCAGCCACAAGTACAACCCATCCATTTTCAATCTAGATCCCAAAAAGGCCTACATCCAAATCCTATTACGTTATGATGTAGATCAATCATAACTAGCCCCAAAATTTGATTGTCTAAGTATTCCTAGCGAGAAGTACAACATAGGTTTTTTTATGCTTGCATAATACCTTCATTCTAGCCTCATGGTTATTCAAACACTAAAGTGTGTGTTAAAAATAATATCATAAATCAACCATTGCCAGTAAAATGCATCACTCCTTCTAGGTTTTAAGATGATTGGGTCAAGGCTTAATTCAGGTACAAAATAACGTTATCAGAAAAAAAAATAGCCATAGAGAATGTGACCCTTTTTGATAGCTCAATGGCAAAACAATCACTAGAAAAACTGAAACTGGAAAAGAGTGTAATATTTGGTTGGAAGAAAGGATAAATGAAATAAATAGATAGTATGAAGATATACCTTGATTGGAATGGCATATATGAGGGCAAGCGCATAAATGTAAAAGCCACTCTAAACATATTCAAACACAAGAACCAAACTGCATTATGCACATTAACAATATCGAATATGTGCCAACCAAGGATGTAGTATGATAATTCATACACCATGTATTTGCATAATTAACTTGAATAGAAGCAAATGGGCTGAAAACTTTAATACTTACTGCTATGTATTGCTCAAAGAAATATAATACAAATTTTGCCAGCAATCTGACACCCTCTTCATCTCCACCAACTTCTGTTTTATCCTTCCATCAAATTTCTACCTAAGTTATGAGAGAGCTTAAACCTGCATACAATGAAAGCAACACTGATATTAGCCAATGAAGTCTGGTTTAATATATACACAGTCTACAAACCATTAATTAATATGTACAAATTATAGCCAGGAATTACCCCTTCATAACCACAAGTCTCTGAAGCAGCAAACTACAATCAACAATCACTAATTACATCCCCATTAATCCAATACAAAACACTAGCAAAAAATATACCAAAACAACTGTTAATTTTCCTACACTGGTTCTAACATACCCAACATAACAATATCATATAGCAATGTTTGTAGATACATATATGCCTTTTCTACAAACCATTATGGCCTTTGAATTGTTACCATCCACAAAAAAAGTCCACAAAAGTTACTACTGGACTTGGGATGCCTAAGCATCTTGCTAAGTCTCTCTATGAGCCTCAGTATTTGCCTCCATCTCAGATACCCAATAGTTCATGACCTTTTCATACTGATCAAAATTCTGCTTCATAGCTACAATATCAAACATCATCTGCTCTATTTTGTTCTTATACATTTCAGCATCACTTTTGTTCCTTTCGTTCTCCTCCGCTAGATGCATAAAAGCTTTGTTCTTCTTTATTGAAGGAGAAGGTTCAGGAATGACCATGTGCCCCATCCCTGATGCGTATCCAGATTTGAACCCTAACACATCTTTGAAAATTTCAGCCACTGCTTCATCAACATCCTCCTCAGGATCTTTCTCATTCAATCTCTCCACCATGAGATTCTGCAAATAATATGAAAGAAAATCAGCAAAAGACTGTTAATTTTGATCCAATATATAGTCTAACACAAGTTAATTCAAACACAAGTATTTCTCACATAATTGTGTTCAGTTGTGCCATTGATGAATTTGCTCTTCCATGCTGACTAATGAGTTTCTTTATAGAAAGCAATCATATTTAGTGTTGTCTCCCGCTGCCACACATCATTAACCTACTATGTTAATATTCAAGTCTGAACTACATTTATAATATGAATATTATACATCATAAAAGGCACAAACCTTCTCTTCCAAAATCCTTACAAAGGATTTCCTCCCTCCGGTATAATTCACCTTTAGTTTTTGCCTATTTGTAGTGTTTTTTCGAGACTTCTCCTGTATTTTTTTTCAAGAAATCAAGTCTCATTTTGTGCAATGACCGTTGAAATTTAAAAAGGTAGTAGTATATATATATATATATATATATATGTACATCTAACATATATATATATATATATATATATCACATCTAACACAAACCAAAAAAATATTACAACGTAAATAGCCATACTTGAAACTGAAATCTAACCACAATATGCCTTGAATGTTCCGCTTGCCCACCTCTCACAAAGCAACTCCCAAACAAGTTTTGGAACCATAGGTGTCTCACCACGTAGGGCCTCTTCATGTGGTGCATATTTTAGGTAGACTTTGTGCAGTTCATAATGATACGCATTATACTGTTCAGACAAATGCGTTACAACCATTTCCCTATGGGTGTCTTTCATCCAATCTAATATAAAATCTTCCTGCAAGTTCAGTTATGCTTGTTGTTACATATTGTCATCAAACGCACATTAAGCTAAATGCATAAAGAACTACATTTTAATTGGTTACTATAAAATAATTGTCCTACCCTAGCACAGTCAATTAGCTCTTGCTTCTCCTCCTCAGGTACAAAACTCCAACTTTCATGCCTCATGTCGGCATATATTTTAACAATCCATGTAACTCTACCAGTGAAGATAGAGGCATTTTCGCACGATGAACCTCGATGGCCATCCTTTATATCCAAAGGAACCTTACCCATCTTCCGGAGGTGTTCAAATAGTGTGACCCGCGCAAGCCCTCGACCCCTTTTCTTAATTGGTGGATCTATTAAGAAAAAGTTATGCAGTTAAATCTAGAATTAAAATATGATCCACAAACCATAATACAAATTCTCCAATATGACTCCTATATGAATTGATCTAGACCATAGATGCATAACTGTTATATAAATGGTTGGCATACCTGTATTATTAATCCCCTCTCCACCCTGTGCTACTTCCATAGACTCTTGTATGCCCGCACCTCCTACTGTCCGAGTCGATTCATTTGCCACCACCTCGCCTGGTAAAATATTTCTCGCAGGCAATGTTTCTACATCTGGGGTACTAGATATGATTGGCCTCGAATGTTAGAGTCACCCCTCCTTCCCCTCTTTACAGATCTCCACATCCTTGCCTTTGGTTGAATTCAATTGAAGAATGTTGTCACATGCAACCAACAAAACACTACTAATCATCCATTTATATACTATACAACATACTTAACCCAGCTAAGCCATATTTCAGCCTCTGGATAATGAGTAAATGATTATAAATGGACCAACATAGATCATGCACTTATATATGAACAATTTAAAATGTTTGAAGTTCACTACTACACATATATGTATGGGGAAGATTACTGATATTACAAGTGATATTGGCAGCACCTTAGGTCATACCTTTTTTGACTAAGAACTTTTAATGGATGTAATTTTTGTTTCAATTCATTTTGTGGGGTTCATATATAAATCAATTATCATGGGAAAGTGCAAATGTTGCCCCTTGTAGGATTGCACTGTATATTTAAGGTTAGTGTCAAAGCTTTAAAAGTGTTTTGGGCAACTTCCATACATATTGCCCATTCATTAAAGTTTGAGCCATTAAAAGGTATGTTTGTAGTTCTTGCTCATTGAATATATCTTGAGGCTCAACCACTTAATCTACCAAAAGACAAATTATGCTCAGGTATGTTTTTGTAATAGAGTATGTCTGTTAAATGGCTTATTTTACTTTGTAGTAGAGATCTGTCATTGTATGGTCTTGTTTAATTCTAAGTGGTTTTAAATTTTCAAATCTGCCTAACCTTTGAAAATTTTGACCTAAATATACTTGTGGTTTTTCCATCCATTTAAAATGCACTCTATAGTTTTTAACTTAAGTACTAGCTTCTTATACAGTGTATTACTATTACATAAATGATATTTTCAAATCCAAAACCTCTCTTTAAGTTCTGATTTTGTTTAACAATCAACCAAGTATCTTACATCTATGTATTAAATAGCTTTATAAACACTTTATATCCTCTACTGAAATCTTCTCTTTATGGGGAAACATCTAAGAAAACAGCCAATAACCTCAACTAGCTTTTACCGTATCTATTGCATATCTACTAAGATTTTTTTTCAAATACCAAAAATGCTGGCAGTGTTTGTGTTCTATACTTTTTGAAATGCAAAAGGGCCAACTGAAATTTCTAAAAATCAGATGGCAAACTTGACAGATTCAACCCAATATTCTAACTTTTTCCCAAACTTAGATAACAAAAAACACGTGAAAATGAAAGGTATGTAGTTAGACTGTGTAAAACACAGCAAAAGGCTGTTTGAAAATTTTCTATCCAGGTAGAAGGAGGAGAAGAAAAATATTAGAAAATCAAAACTACTTGTACCTGGTTTTGGGTCTGGGTTGCGTATCAGAGGTCAAGGAGAGAAGCATACCAATAAATCCACAGTGAGAATATACTCTATATGCCTGTTTAGCGGAAGAAGAGAAGCAAGTTTAGTGTAGGAAATGAACACAGCCTCAGAAGCTAACCACCAGAACTTCTGCTTCCTCGTTGGAATAAGAACAAAAGAGAATAATAAGCTTTCTTTTCTGGACTACCAAAACAGTAAATACGTTGTTTCTCTTCAGATTTCAGCAAAGTACAAATTTGTGTCCAGCAAAAGACTCAAGAAACTGCCAGCTGTTCAAGAAAAGACTTAGCCATCTGCTCTACAGATCACAAGATATGACCCCTGGCACCATTTCCCAACCAAATTAAATTACTATCCTGCCCTTAATATTTCACCCGCCTCTTTATATATGTGCTTTAAAGTACAACTCTTCATGATCATGCACGTATTGGAGACATATAGATGGCAATTCTTGGCCTTGCACTGCAACAGTTAGCAAATTAATTAAGTTAATATTGTAACTTATAAAATTGCAATTTGCCAAAATTATAACCTTGTCAAAGAAGATTTATCATTTTTACGATTGATCCTAATTTGTACAACGTCACGATTTGTGAAATCTAGTCTAAATAAATAACATGGTATTTGGGAATGAATATTAAATTTATTTCATTTGTCCAAAACATGACTAATTTTTGTACTTAGGAAACTTGTCCAACCAGCAACTACCTCATAAGTAATGTGTCTTTCCTTATCACAAAATCAAATGTTAAAAATTAACATGTGTTAAATAAATAAAATGGTATAGGTGCATGGTTTTTAAATTTATTTCATTTTAAAATACACTCCAAATTGTGTGCTTAGGAGATTTGTAATTATACTTGGTTCAACCACTAGCTTAGCCTCATATGTAATGTGTCTTTTCATATCACATCCCTATATGTTGAAAATTAACCCCACCTAAATATCTACGTATGTAACTTTTGAGCTTTTTGCTTATAACTCTAGTTTGTTTGCATATGAATGATTTCCATTCCCAGCCCTTTTTCAGAAAGTGTATTGCATTTTCCAATGCAGTTACAACCTATGTTATCCATTTGGAGTGCAAGCCATTTAGTATGTGTGTGATCATATGCACTTTGAATATTATTCACTTATACATTGCACACACATCATCATCCCCATTTTGTGACCGTATAACTCCATTTCAAAAATAATACAAACAAACATGTAGATTCATCTATCCCAAACAAACATGTAATTCATAATCACATGAGTAATTATTTGCTTCCTTTACCTAGCTAACAACCACTTCTAATTCCTAAGTGTAAAATGCCAAACAACATTTTGTCTTTGTTCATGCCCATCACTTGCAAAACCTTTAAGCACATGTATAGCATCTTTTTAAATGTAAAACAACACTTTTGTACAGTTAGAAAGTAAAACTTAATATCCACCAACAGCTTGGACGCAAGACTCATCTAAACTCATCTAAATAGTTTAGATGTCTATCATTGTATATGATATCCAATCAAGACTTAAACAATATATAATAAATGAATCCCATTAGTTTTCCACGAAAGCTATTGGTATACAGTTCTTGAATTCGGCCTCCACGGACTTCCAGTTAAGATACCTCCAAGGATGAACCAACAAAGTCCAAATAATAGCACTCATGTAGTCAATCATAATAATACCTTATGCATTGCAATGCAATTGTCACAACTTGGTTCTTACACTTACATCTCACCCACCTTCGTCGACATCGACAATTGAAGTCATGCGTTGTCTGCGATAACCACGTATACAAAGTAAGCTACTAGAATAGGTTATCAATACATTTCATAGTTGTAGACAACAAGTTACTCTTATCATGCATGCAGAAATGGAAACTATGAAAATAATGCATGGCACCACAATGGGTGCTCATGGATGGTTTATTCAAAATGAAGGGGGAGAGTGGATAAGGCAACCAAACTGTTCATCTAACATATGGCGGTGATATATCATGTTGCTCTAAATTCAATAAACAATATATCGAACAAGTTATGTCTTAATAGGTGAATTTGAACTTAAATTAACATACTCAATACAAATTAGAATTACCGTCATCATCATCTGTCCCCTCGTGAAGATGTTGCTCAAACTCGCTACTAGAGTTATCATCGTCATTTATGTCATCCATTCCCAATTCATCGTCTACTAGGTCATCATCAATAAATACAGATTCATCAATTGGTTCGAATGGGACTCGACGTGATATGATTACTGGATCAATGGGCAAATTCTCTTCATCAACTCGATTCAATGGATCGGCCACGGTTGATTCACTCTCCAAAATTGGGGGATAGTTCTGGAGAAGTGCTTGATCATCATCTTCTGCTTCACCCCCAGATGATTCCTCATCATCATTCTCATCAGCAGTAGTCATCAAGCGAATGTTGTAGACATTCCTATTTGTAATCTTATGTATAACCTCCTAACTTCCCCCCAATGTTGGATCCGTGAGATAAAACACTTGCAATGCTTGGCACGCAAGGGCGAAAGGCTGATCTTTATACCATTGTCTAGCAGTATTCACTATCGTCAAGTGGTCCCTGACACGTATCCCCCTTCTTGGGTCGCCAATGTCATACCAAGCACAACTAAACAAATAAACCTTGCGCCAACCCATATAGCATATCTCTATAATATCATGCAACACTTCCTAGAAGTCAACAGGGGATCCCTGGTGCTCGCCATGAACCACCACCCCGTTGTTTTGGGTGCGGCGATGCCTTTCACGCTCTTTCATATGGAAGCGAACTCCATTCATTATACATCCAGCATATGATGTGACCCACAGATCTGGACCACATGCTAATGCATATATGTCATCGGTTATATCACTTGGCCTAATTGCACTCAACTCTCGAATCTGGGACATAAGAAAATGCACAACTATTGTTTTACTAATTATAATTGTATAAGGGAGACATATATATGCTAAGTGGTTTGGTATCTTACATGTGATTTGAACCACGATGGGAATTGACTCTGGTGCCTACAGTTGATGTTATAAGGGTCCTCTTCTTTCAATTTGTTATAGTGCTCCCTACATATATGTGAGCAAACATTACCACACAAGTTAAAAACAATAAATTTCAATTAATACAGAAACTTTCCAAGTAGGATGTACTTACTCTATGTATTGCTCAACCCCCGTGCAATTATTAAGTACATACCATCGAGCCTTGGCCATTAGTGTGTCAGACAACTTCTACGAGCTTGTTGTTCCCAATAGCCCAACCTTTTGTGAGAAAAGAGATAAACAAGGCTCATTTCCCGACCCATTCGAACCACCAAGTATGTTACTGTTGCATTCCACTCAGTTAAATCTAGTCTCAATATCATGAAGGTACATAGAGCAAAATGTAAGACACTCGAGATGAACATATGCCTCAGCAATTGAGCCTTCTCGACGGGCTCTGTTGCGGACGTACCTCTTGAACTTCCCTAGGTACCTTTCAAAAGGGTATATCCATATGTATTGCACGGGTCCTGCCAGCAATGCCTCATCTGGCAAATGAATGGCTAGGTGCACCATGATATCAAAAAAAGTAGGAGAGAATATCATTTCCAGTTTACAGAGAATGATGGGAATATTAGCTTGAAGCTGATGCAACATTGATAAGGTCAAAGTTCGTGAACATAATTCTTTGAAGAATGAGCTTAAGTCTATTAAGGCTTGACGTACATCGGGCCGTAGAAACCCACCAATCACAACCGGCAATAATGCTTGCATAAAGACATGACAATCATGGCTATTCATTCCATTGATTTTCCATCACTAACACTGACACACCGTGCAATGTTTGAAGTGAAACCATCCGGGAATTTCACTTCTAACAACCACGCACAAAATTTCCTTTGCTCTTCTAGGTTTAACATGTAACAACTAAGACTCATAGAAATACGATCGCCATCAGGTTGTAAATGCAATTCTTTCCTTAGTCCAAGATTTTGCAAATCCCTACGCGCATTGGGGGAGTCCTTGGTTTTCCCATCAATATTGAGCAAAGTTTCCAATACGTTATCACATGTTTTTCTCAATATGCATAACGTCCAGGTTATGTCTTAATCCCAAGTCTAACCAATACGGAAGGTCAAAAAATATAGACTTTTTTGTCCAATTTAGTTGATTGGGTGTTCGTTTCCTCTTTAAAGAAGATTTACCAAACTGGACATGTGACACCGCACATAATTTTTCTAGCAAATCCTCTCGGTTAAATCTTGATGGTTGGAGTCGGTGCTCTTCGTACCCATTAAAAGAATTTTTTTTTCGTCTCCAAATATGATTTGGTGCCAACTATTGTCGATGGCCCATATAGTAATGTTTGCGCCCATGTACTAACCATTGTGAATTTGTGTCAGTTGTACATGAAGGACATGCCATCTTGCCCTATGTGCTCCACCCAGAAAGGTTGGCGTATGCGGGGAAGTCATTGATAGTCCAAAGTAGCGCTGCATGCAACCTAAACATTTGTCCACTATACGCATCATAGGTACGAATACCTTATGCCCATAACTCCTTCAACTCATCAACAAGAGGACGTAAGAACACATCAATATCATTCCTTGGTGACTTAGGGCCAGGGATTAGAAAGGACAACATGGTATATGGATCTTTCATGCATGACCAAGGGGGCAAGTTGTAAGGTACAAGTAGTACTGGCCTTATGCTATACAGTTTGCTCATGTTATTGAATGGGTTAAACCCATCACTAGGCAAAGCAAGTCTAACATTGCGAGGATCTTGGGAAATCCTCTCATGTTTGTGATCAAAGTCTTTCCATACCCTAGAATCTGTTGGATGTCGCATGCATGTCGGATCGTCAACTCGAGCTTCTACATGCCATCTCTTGGCTTGGGCTGTCTTCTTTGATATAAATAGCCTCTGCAAGAGCGGCTTTAGGGGGAAATTGTAAGGCCCGTCCTTGTGGTGGGTCTTTTTATAAAATATTTTGATAAAGGACGATGGGAATTACCGTCCGATTTAAAACTTTTTACTTCTTCCCAGGGTGCAAGACTCTACGTTTATAAAATAAAATTTGTTTCTACAATAAAAGAGGTTTACAGCGGAAAATATCATTTTTAATAATAAAAGGCCTCTCTTACATTTAAATGCTCGTGCCTAGACTTCCGTGCTCTTCCCCATGGGCCATGTCCGTCCCGACGCGTACTTCATTTCCTTCCCTGTTGGGGGAGGGACATACATATAAACTAAAATGAGTCGAAGACTCGTAAGCATTACTTCATGCAGTTAAAATATAACAACGTAGGTTTTCATTCATGCATTCATCATTCGTACATACTATACATACATGCATGCGTGCATACGTACGTTCATTTGAAAACGTCACTGGACGGGATTTTCCTTTCTTTTCATAAAATGTGTCACCCGTCAGTGCCTTCATTTCTGCAAGAGTGCAGTGCCTTCATTTCTTAAAATGCATTCATTCGTGCGTGCGTGCATACATACGTACGTACATACATTCTTTCTTTTCACTTTCATAGGCTGGTACACACTGTTACGCCCCGTGTGTTAGGGTTAGCGGCCCTTTGACCTGGATTCCGCCCATGGCGACAGGTTGGGAATCCCATTTCATAGGGGGCAGCACTAGGTGCACTACCAGTACTACTTACCCGGCATTGCAATCTGCCCATTCATTGGTACCCTTTCATTCATTCATGTGGCCGTTACGTATCTTCATACATTTCATGCTTTCATTCATTCTTTCGTTCTTTCATTCATTCATGCCAGCTCTGAAGAGCTGGAGCTTCATTCATTCATGCCAGCTCTGAAGAGCTGGAGCTTTCATTCATTTCTTTTTTTCATTTAACATGTGAAAACATTTCTTTTCGTGAGAAAACATCATTTCGTGAGCATGGGCTCGAACGTCCTCTTTCATGACGTCCACGAGCATCACCTCGCAGCGTACACAAAAGTATCGGTTCGCACCGTCCATAAAACATAAAGCACGGGCTCAAACTTTGCCTTTCGCGGCATCCGCAAGCATCACCTTGAATGTCAGCCTTCATAGCGTCCACGAGCATCACCTCGCGGCGCTCGCGACGGCGTCAATCCGTGGGATCCACGAAGGCGTCGGCTCAAGCTCATCTTTCGTGCATTTACATCAGTTCATTTATTTGAAAATACGTACAATAGATACATCTTATAGTCATCCATTCGCATGCGTACAATTAATAACTTTGGGTGCGTAAAAAGCGGCTTTCATGGAAGGGTCGTACGTACATATACGTTTGAAAGTATGGCATCTTCTTTCGTGAGCATTTTCTTAAAGAGAAGAGCTTTTCATTTTCTTTTCGTATAATTTCTAGAAAACTCCAGAAGGGCATGAACGTAATACTTACCTGGACTCCATGCTACTTTCATACCATGCAGTCCATTCATGTGCGTGTCAACTGGCAACCTACATGCATACATAACCTTAACGTCATTCTCTATCTAATGCATAAGCAACTTAACTAGAAATAGAACTACACTATACTTGAAACACTCTCCTTCTATCCCGTGCACTTACGTGCCCTTCACTATGTTAAAACCTTCGGGGACCGCTTACGGTCACCACATCTTCCAACTCAACGTCTTGCCTCGAGTGCTCATTCACTAAAGTGAACCCACGATTTACCTTAGGATTAAGACACTAAGACATTCGTCTTATTCTCCTTATTGAACTCATCTTGATGCATGACTCAGACTAAGTCACGCATCCCAATCTTAGATAATACACCCGTCACTACCTCCATACATCTTAGCCCATACTAAAACCTCATTCTCATCCATACAAGCCACACGGCTCTAGGCCAACTTTGGGGCTTAATCACCGCGCAACTCTATTGTGGACAAATTACCCATTACATACGGTGAATCCGTCTGGTACACGTGTCTCACCAGACTACACATGTACCTTACTCCTTTATCACCTAAGATCAATATATAACATGTTGATCACCTGCTCCTAGGGATGAGGGCCATATTCTGATACCAACATTCTCTTGACCCGGCTAACATGACTCTTCATGCTATCCGTCCCTTCTTACAGTTCATCCCAACACTTAGTGCGACAAGGCTCCAATCACCATTATGCCTTATGTCACGTCATATAGCTCAAGACTACACCCGAGCTATACCATGACCTTGTCACGTCACTTGACATCCCGCTACATCATTTCTACGCCAACATCTAACTCATCACGAGTACGGTTCCTTACGTACTCTCGTAACATCGTGTCACATTCCTGCTATGCCCTTTCTACACTACCTTCACCCATCATAAGCACAACTGTCAGGAACTACGTCACTTCATGACGTTGCCCAGTCGTGCTTCCGCTGCACACTCTTACACTTATTCTACTATTACACCCATACTTCCAGCCGAAGTCAATTACAGTAACATTTGTCACCTCAGACTACAGGCCACGTGACAACTACTTCAGGACACTGTTCCACAGATGCCGACACAACTCACCACGTTCTAAGCCAACATCTCATCCATCACAAGCACGACTGTCAATAACTACGTCACTTCGTGACGTTGCCCAATCATGCTTCCGCTGCGTACTGTTACACTTGTTCTGCTACTTCACGCATACTCCTAGCCATAAGTCCATCACGATGACACTTGTCATCATAGACTACAGGCTACGCCATAACTACTTCGGGACATTGTTCCACAATTTTCGACACTATTTACCACGTTCTACGCCCATCAACTGCACAACCATCCTTATCTCTGCGACACACCACACGGAGTGTCGCTGCCTCATGGAGTACACTCTACGTATACTCCCTTTCCACACGTTACAACCTATCATCAATATGGCATACCCGCCATACGATGCATCACTCTACCATAAAGAATACACTCCACGTATACTCCATACACGTTATGCCACATCACTATTACGGCATACCCGCCGTATGGTGCATCGCTCCGCTACATGGAGTACACTCCACGTATACTCCATACACGTTATGCAACATCACCATTACGGCATACCCGTCGTATGGTGCATCACTCCATTACATGGAGTACACTCCGCGTATACTCCACACACGCTATGCCACATCACTATCACGGCATATCTGCCGTATGGTGCATTGCTCCATCCTCCCGTTACACATATCACGCCATACAGAGTACACTTTACGTGTATTTCATACATGTTACGCCACATCACCATTACGGCATACCCGCCGTATGGTGCGTCACTCCATTACATGGAGTACACTCCACGTGTACTCATCCCATTCCACAATACGCCAAGAGGGTATATTTTACATATACTCTCTTTATCTCACACTACACCACACACAGAGTACACTCAGCGTGTACTATTCCCACTCCACATACTACGACACCAATATAGCACATGCCCCACAACTACACTGCACAGCACAACTACACCATCATTATAGCACAAACTCCACAATCATACATCACCATACACTTCACATACACGACACATCACATCACATCACCACACTACACAAATATGCCCAACACTTCACAGCGCACTACACAGCGCATCTCAATACAACCCAGTCATTCCCCTAATACTAGCAGCACAGTCCACAACCTAATCCACTAATTAACATCTAACATAATTAAAAGGGATAAAGATTTATACCATCAACGGGATAACCCGTGCGTTGCTCGTTGATCATCACAACCAATGACGTTGGAAAGGTCGTACGTGGCGGCTAACCCAGGTACGTTGACTGTTTGGGTGTTAGGATAGCTAAGTGTAGTCTTGGAAGGGCTCGTGAAGGCCTCGTAATGGTAGCTATGAAGGGCGGTACACAGCGTACCTAACCGTGTACAGTGGTGGTCAGTCACACGCAGTAACTATCCATCACGTGCAGTGATTACCCACCACGTAAAGTGGTGGTTTGACGCTAGGGCTCGGCTAAGGGAGATGCGGTTGAACTCGTGGTGACGTCGAGGTGGCACCACGGTGGCTCACAGTGGCTGTTCAAGGCCGCATAGTGGAGGAAAGGCCATGGGAGAGTGAGAGAGACTGTGCGTGCATGGGTGGCAGATTGGGGTCGTGGGAGGTTGGGTTGGCTTCGTGGTGGCCTGAGGAGGCTGAAGAGGGTGGTTACCCACCGTGGGTGGCGGTGCACGACGTGCAACCAGTGCATGCGTGAGGAGGAACTTCCGTGCATGGAGGAGAGGCCATGGGCATCGGGTCCAAGGGAGGAGGAAGGGGGAGGTAGAGAGAGGTCCCTGGTGGCGCCTAGTGGCTGTGGGTGCCGCGCACGGCGGCGCTTGAGGCCGCGCACGGTGAAGGTGTGCGTGGGTCTCCTCGTTCGTGCGTGTGTGCGATGGAGGGGGAAGGTGGCTGCATGGGAGGAGTTGACATTGCTGGAGGGTGGTGGCCGGTGGCAGAGGAAGCTGCCGTGGAAGTGGTGGCGCCGGAGAAAGGGCGCACAGCGGTGCTAAGGACAGCAAGCCCATTCGGGCATTATGCTTCCAGTGAAGAGGATGAAAGAGGGTGAGGGAGAGTGGCTGCCGTGGATGGACTCGCCGGAAGGAGAGGAGGCCAACGGTGCCGGCGGTGAGAGCTGTCGATACACGGCGGCGCCGGGCTGAGGCATGGAGCAGTTTGGCGTGCGAGAGAGGAGTGTTGCGTGCTGTGCAAGCCGAGAGGGAGGAGAGAGAAAGGGGAGGGAAAAGTGAGAGGGAAAGAGAGAGGGTCTGGGTTTATAATCCAATCCCTTCGTCTGGGGATCCACATAACGATCTAACAATGGATCTCAAACACTGATTTAAAATGCATAAATATAACTTAATTAAAAGCACTTAGAGGAATTAAGGTAAATATTATTTTAAACTAACTTTAGTTTATAAAATAATATTTCTTCATCATTAATAAATGATGAAGTCTTATTTAATATTTTTAAGAGAATAAAACCATTAAATTAATTAAAACTTTCAATATAATTTAAATCCCTTAATATTTCAAATAACGGGAATCATTTTAATAATTAATATTAAAATGATCTCCGACAATTATAATATTTTGGAGCTCTTCAAAATATTATAATTGTCTCATTTAAAAACAAGTTTAACTCAACGATAATGGAAATACCTCATATAAATATTTTCAGTACATTTAAAACACTAGTGTGCCTTAGAAGTCACCTAATATCTTGAGAGACACGTCGTCATGCTTCGGCACACATGACGATGCTTACAGTCGCCAGAAAGAATGGCTTTCTAGCGACTGTTGCATAATTCCGTCATTGGAGTTTGCTTACATCAGAAAGGAGGAGCCTTACGCAAGAAAAGAGAGAAGCTTACATAAGAAGAAAGGAGCGGAGGTTACAGAAATATCGAAGACTCTTTTGTGGTATCCTTCATTGCTTACTTCTACATACAATCCATCTAGATGCGTTACATTTAGGGCACTCATTTAATGATGCATTTTCACTCCAAAACAAGGCACAATCATTTGGACACACATGTATCTTTTTGTAACAAAAGCCCAAGCCATGCTCCAAGCGACGAACATCGTTATATGAGTCAAGGAATAGAGCATCGGGAAATGCAGCTTGCAAAAGCTTTAACACCATGTCAAATGACTTCATGGTCCAACCACCAATGCTCTTGATGTGAAGCAACTTGGTGATGAATGATAGCTTTGAGAACTTATCGCATGAAGGATAAAGTGGGCGTCGTGCATCAGCTACCAACTCCTGGAAATTAAGGTTTGTTGGAATATTGGAGGTGGATGGTTGATCATGTGGGTTTGCATTTCCTTCATTTCTAGCTGAATTATCCATAAACGACCCATGGCGAATGTCATCTACCATCTCGCTCGACATCATCAATGTAGTCACTGTAAGCCAATGCATCATCTTCTTCGTCATCAGAAAATGTAGCATCTAGGAAAGGATCATCTTCCCCATAGAATATCCATTCCGTATAAGTTGGATCAATTCCTATGATAAACAAATGATCTTCAACTGTATGAATAGAATGGAAAGCTCTATTCCTGCATCTCCTACATGGACACCTAATGTGATCATATCCAAGTGTGTGGGCTTGCGCCATAGCCAGGAATTGTCTAACACCTTCAGCATACTCATTGGATTGCAATCTATCTTCAATATGCATCCAAGTCTTATCCATCTTATGCAGGTGAGCAGCTAGTAGAAGAGAGAATGTTAGGTCCAAGAAGACTTGGTGTAAAACCTAACCTAGACTAGTTCTCACCAAAGGAGCATTACGGCGTCGTTTTCAGGTAAGGCTTTAAGCCTTTGTTTTCCTTTTTTTTTTTTTTTTTTCTTTTCCTCAAACGGTTTCTTCCTCTCTCCCTCTCTGATTTTTAGTTTTTGTTTGTTTTGAATCTCACTCCCACTTTTTTTTCTTCAACTTCTCAACCATATATCGTTTTCTTCACTTTTAGAAATTTCACTCTCATCAGACTCTCTCCCTCTCCCCCACATCAGTTTCTCACCCTCACCCCAAAGCCCTCGGACCCAGACCTTAAGGCAACGCCACTGCCGCAAACCTACCAAGCACTGAAGCCCAACCTCCTGCCAACCAGTCACCTCCCAACACCTCACCAAACCATCACTGAAAGCCACCAGTCATGCCTAGCTGCAGTAAGATGGGACAACCCCCACGACCCAGCCCCTCTGTGTCCTCAAATGGAAACCAACCCAGGGCATGCTCCTCCACGCCAACAACCCCATTTCCGTCGACAAACCACCAGCCACGTTGCAACACTGTGAGCCACTGCCCTGCCCCTTGAGAAAACTACTACCACCTTGTCCCCTGCCATAAACGGCAACACAACCCCCATCTGGCAACACAACTTCAAGTGGAAGCCCGCATGACAGAAACCGCAAGCCCACAACCTAAACCTCAGCCCTTCACCACCACGCTGTCACCTTGAGACGCCCCTGTAGACTAACAACCACCATGGTTAGCACCACCGTGAGCCGCATTCCGTTTGGTAAACACCCAAAGAAAATCACCCATGTTTTCCATACTCAAAATAGAGCAACAAGCATGGACGTGATACTCTGCTCAACAACCACGCAGCCAACCACCACTGTAGACCCCATCTCAACCACTAGTGAGCCCCTCGCTGCCTCCCTCTCGGTGAGTTTCCTTTCTCCCCACGCCGTGTTCTCTCCTTCTCTATTGGAGTCTCTTCTCTTGCTCCCTTTCTCTTTCTCTCTCTCTCTCTCTCGCTCTCTTGCAGTGCGTAGACGCCCAGCCCGCTGGAGTTTGCACCTCAACCGCCCAGTCCTATCGCCTCCTTCTCTCCCGGTGAGCTTAGTGTTGTCATGGTTATGTTTTGTATTTTCAGAAGTTCGATTTTGTAACGTACTCACCAAAGCATCCATGCATTATATGCATTTTTCCCAAAATACCCCTAGGGCTTGGTTTTTAATTTACTATGTGAAGGCTTGGTTTTAAGTATAAAATATTATTACAGAAGATAATTAGGGTTTTAAAGTATAATACTTTTATTATATTATATAGTCTTAAATTTTATAGTCTCATTTCTAAAGTAAATATGTGGATATTGAGAAATTTGGAAAGTGATGGTATTTTTGGGGTTATGAGAATTTTTAGGTCATGAGGTATTAAAATAAGTATTCCAAGTGTAATTAGGAAGTAACTTTTCAAATGGGAGATCTATTCAAGTTACATGAATTTTTTATAGGTGACGATTGATATTCGTTTGGCATTATTGTGAAGATTTTCTGAAAAGCTAAAAAGTCTAGGTAAACGGGGTTCCTATACTAGGCTTTATGCAAGTTATTAAGACTGGAGTTGACTTTCTGAAAACTTTGCATATTTTGTTATGAAATCTGAACTTGGAAAAAACCAACCTCGGACGCTTATTTACACTACTCATGAAATCTGTATGAAAAAGGAAAAATTCTTTCTGACATGCATTGTGCATACATGAGCTAAATTTTGTCATGTTGTCTCTGAAATTTGAAAAAAAAAATAGCGATATTGAGAATTTGAAAAATTGTGCATTGAATTAGAAAGATGCTCTGACTTTTGCTTTCAGTATGTGAGAATGATCTGATTATGTTTTGGTACTCTGTTCTATTTTGATATGGCATCTGAAAACCTTTGGCATGGTGTACTGATTTTGTATCTGACTCTGTCTCTGCTTTGCTCTGCTCTGTTCTATTATTATTTGCTCTATTTGGGTTGGTACCAACTTCCCTGTCTCTGAGTGCACCCACTTTGGAAACAAAGTGGTTTTATTATGGTCTTTCCTGTGTGCACACTCAGGGCTCCGAGAGTAATAAGGAAAAGATTTCACCTCTGTCCCTACCTGATTTGGCTATCGGGGTTAACACAACCCTACCACGGGGGTGAAACATGGTTTCTGCTCTGTGTAATGCTCGTTTTGATGTGATGATGATACTCAATTTATGTTATGCCAAAGTACTATGGATTTTATATGTCTTGAAATCATTGCTTTGTTACATTTGAAAACATGTTTTGTACTGCATGATAACTTTGGAGAATATTTTGTTTTGCATATTGTACTCTATAAATGCTCATGTTTGCATGTTAGTACATGTCCTCTGCTTATTGAGTTGTTGATAACTCACCCCTTATCTCCACAACATTTTTGTCAGAGATTTTTGGATACTTCAGCGGAGGTTCAAGAATAGGAAGCATGGGTAAGGAGTTGTGAGCATTGTCTATTAAATACAAAGAGGGTACTTGTTATTGGAGAATTTTTATTGAATAGTTTCGTTTTGCTCTGTTGACTTAGTACTTTGGGGAAGTTGGCTTTTATTTTGAGATTTCGTCGTAATCTTAGTTTTTTATTTTGGAGTAGATGGTTTAAAGCAATGAGGTCTATGAGTAAATGAGGAACTGGAGTTTACATTTGTACAATGAGATGTGATTTTAAGTGATTAGAGGTAACTCTTTGGACCTCCAGGAATGGGGTGTTACACTTGGTGCAATGACTAGGCAAGACTAAGATCATAAATATTAGTCTCCATACTTGAAGACAGGCTTTGACTATCAAAAAGACATGAGTAAATATATTAGCTTCATACGCAATGAAATCCTATAGTTATGATTATAAGGTGATAGTCAATGAACTGAATATGATACATGTACTTCACAGTGGAGTTATATACAGGGATAGATGGCAAAAGTTGCTGATAAAGTAAATTTGGAAATGGTCCATGTGCAATCTGTTGTTCATTTATTTTTGTGGGTAGATATAGATGAACAACTATGTTTAAGTGGTGTGTTTTAGAGTCGATGTCTAACTTGTATTATAAACTATGAGTAGCCATACCTAATAGCTGTTCAGTTCTCTGTAGACTAGCTAAAAGGTAGGGTGATAGGACCATATATAGAAATGACTACGATATTTGGGTTCAACATGTTCTTCTGAGTCGGGATAATCATTATACTAATTTTCGCAGAATATTATTAGAAATGTAGAATTACGTAGGAAAATTACCTTTAGTGATTCCAATGATCTACAAAGGATTACTTGAGATAGCTTTTTAAAGATTGTCTATTGACTAGGCGTGCTAAATAGGGAATGTTTGTGATTGATTAAATACAAATCAGTCTGCAAGACAATGTTGCACCGTGGTATCCACAACCTACAGAAGTTGAAATAAGCTAAAATTTATTTATAGGTCTTGACAAATTATAAGGTTGAGGAAAATAATAACCAAAGAAACTGCATTACAACTTTATTTGCAAGCGTTGAGAAATAAGTTTTAATTTCTCAATTTCTAATTAGAACTGGAACAGTACCAGCACTAAAGAAGTGGAGCAACGCTTAGTGTGTCCATGGAGGGACCCGAGCATGAGCCACTTAGGGTGCAAAACTGCAGGTATATCAGATTACTAATATATATATTTTCTTATTAATGTTTGGTTTTTTTTCATGCTACATTCACTATAGCGGATATACGTATATAGCCATTGATAGGCCATACACAAAGCCTGAATGAGTTGAGGCGTGTGCACGAACCTCTCTACCAATTGCAATTTGCCTTTACAATAAAGTTAATGTGAATGCAACTTGATATGGGATTCTAATGTACGTGATATTAAAACATGATATAAAGTTTACCTGGTCTATTTTGGCCAACAAAATCCTTGAATATTTATAAGAAAAAAATATTGATTGGAGGAATTCACTGATTTTTTCTGTTATATATGTGAGGGCATGTGTTCAGTCTATCCGTGGTTTTGCTGAGGCTTCCATGAACACTACCTATGAGAAAAAATGGCCACTTTATCTTAGCACAAAGAATACAATTCTAAAGATGATGGAAGGTATGCAACCTGATCAGTGTTTTGATTTTGAACTTTCATTTGATTAATATTATTTGTTTTCAACATATTAGATGTTATTATGTTAAAGTGTTCTTGGCCTCTTGTTCCCTCAACATATGTTTGATGTTTGCTTTCTTTCAATGAATATTCAAAGACATGTTTCAAGAAGTTTATGAGGCCAAGTGGAAATCAAAGCATGAGTGTGCTGGCATATGGTGAGTGTCAATCTTTTATTTAAAAATGATGGTTTGTGTGTGTTACCGTTTTATTCACTTGGTTACTTATACTATCAAATTACAAGGTATGAACACCGACTCATTGATGATATGGTGGCTTATGCTCTCAAGACTGAAGGAGGTTATGTATGGGCATGCAAGAACTAACATATATATGTCCAGAGAGATTTCTTAGCCCAAGGTTCGTGTAACAGATTGCTCATGACATCAACGGAGAGAGTTTTCTTTATTCTGTGCTTGGATCTAAACATCTTATTGTTGCCCATTTTAATGTTGAATCTAGCATTCACTGGTTGGACTTGATCACTAACTTCTAAACACATGGTGCAGGGTTTGGATCTCTTGGATTGATGACGTCTGTACTGGTGCGTATTCTGTTTAAGTGTTTTGATTTCTTGGGATGAGAGCCTTGTTCAGTAGAGCATATATGCTTAGATAACAATATTCTGCCATAAATACCATGTTATGCCAAGTCTTCTTGAATTTTTTGTATTTCTAGTGTTTGGGTGCTGATACAATAGTTATATGTATAGAGCAATCTCTGTTGACTAGGAATTGATATTACCAAACACAAAAGCAAAAAACAGAAGTACCCAATAAATAAAAGTGAAGATTGGGTAACTAAGAAGTAGAGAGAAACCACGAGAAGAATACGGATCATGGCAGAGATTCAGCAACTAAAATTTGCCATTGAGAGAGACCTGGAGAGACTGAAGAATGTTAAGGTGAGAAAGAGAGATCAGGGGTGATATAATTATATATGGAAACAGATATATATGGTGCTATGTATTCCTTTTTTTTCTTGTTTGAAGTCTGTAATTTGGAGGGTCAGACGTGCGCACGATTTTAGCTTGCCTTGGCAAGTTTGGCTTTCGGCTCTGACCTCTAAAGAGGTTTTAAATGACTTTGGATTCTTATATTCTCATCGATCGCCCTAAATAGCTTTCTTTCAATTGGAATGTCTTATTCAAACACACTCCAACTATTCCAATTTTGCGTGATTATAATGCCCCAAAGACCACTTTCTTCATTATAAAGTAAAGGGAAATCCCACCGATTGGTTTAATATTAAGGCCAGGAGTAAGCAAGTTGGGGATCCCAAAATTTAAGGTATGTACAATAACTTTATATCCCTATTGAAAAGAGATGCTCATTTAATCTAAATAATTGTTGTTATTATAGTATTTTCTATTTCTAGTGCAATTTGCAAGGACATGCATATCACTAGCTAGGATGTAGACGTTGCTTCTATTTAAAAGGAAATAGAGCTGATCAGGGGTAAATTACCCTATAAATTGTCGAATATCATGTAGATGCATGTTCTTGTCAATAAAGTTTTAGAGAAATGCTAATGATCTGCAAATACTGATCAGCTGATGATAATTTACACCATAAACCTATATCGCAGTAGTCATGATTGATCTTCTTCTATTTAATTTTTGTAGGAACTCTTAATATCTCATAATTAACTTTATGTTAACATATCATGTAACACCCCAAACCCGGGTGGCTTGGAGAATTACTACCTATCACTTATAAACATGTTTCTCAACACAACTAAAATAAATCTCTAAAAAACTTTATTAGCAAAACTCAATCTCATGTCTCTAAATAAACACCTTGAAAACTCCACAAAGTCATTACAGCAACAAAAATAAACTAAGGAGTCCACAATCTCTCGGTAGTCATAACAAACCAAACTGATAATTTCATAAGTTTTACTAAACCCAAGATATAATTAAATCTAAGAGACATTAAATCTAATGGACATCAGAATTCCTTCTTTTAACATCCTCTCCTCAGCTTAATCATGCTCACGAATCTAATCCATGTCCTCAGATGGACTCTCCACATCATCTGAAAATATTATGAAGATAAGGGGGTGAGTTATCAACAACTCCGTAAGTAGATGACATATGCTAGCGTGCAAACATAAGCATTTACAAAGTACAATATGCAGAACAAAATATTTTACAACGTTATCATGCATAACAGAACATGTTTTCACAAGTAACAGAGCGATGGTTTTAAAACAAGTTAACCCGTAGTACTTTGACATAACATAAATTGAGTATCATCATCACATCAAAACAGAGCATCAGACAGAGTAGAGACCATATTTCACCCCCGTGGTAGGATTGTGCTAACCCCGGCGGCCAAACCAAGCAGAAACAGAGGTGAAATCTTTCTTTTATTCTTTTCGGAGCCCCGAGTGTGCACACAGGAAAGACCACAATAAAACCACTTTGTTTCCAAAGTGAGTGCACTCAGAGACAGAGAAGTTGGTACCAACCCAAACAGAGCAGAGCATAACAAAGCAGAGCAGAGACATATACAAAATCAGTACACCATGCTAAAGGTTTTCAGATGCCATATCAAAATAAAACAGAGTACCAAAACATAATCAGATCCTTCTCACACACCGAAAACAAAAGTCAAAGCATCTTTTTAAATCAAAGCACAATTTTTCAGATTCTCAATATCGCTCTTTTTCAAATTTCAAAAACAGCATGACAAAATTTAGCTCATGTTTACACAATACATGTCAGAAACTATTTTTCCTTTTTCGTACAGATTTCATGAGTAATGCATATAAGCGACCAAGGTTGGTTTTTCCCAAGTTCTCATTTCATCACAAAATATGCAAAGTTTTCATAAAGTCAACCTCAATCTCAATAATTCATATAAAACCTAGCATAGGAACCCCGCTTACCTGACTCCTGCAGCGTATCATCTATGCCTTGAATTCGACCTCTAATGATCTCGTCACCTATTGATAGAAACAAAATATACACTAAGTGTTAAAAGGCCATTGACGCAACCTCAATCCAAAATAATTAAAACTCATGATTCCAACCCTCATTGGAGCAAAATAACCCAACTCAAACAACCAAATACTAAACTGAACAGCTCCCACTTCAGTCCAAAATACCATATTTCAATTTCAATAATGACCAATACATCCACCAAAACCCAATGTCAACTCAAAATAATCAATAAATCACACCCATTTTAGCAACCCATAACTCCAAGCAACCACCAACAATTTAACTAAAACAACATTACACATTAACCATTTCTCTCCGTTCATAACTCCACAAAAGAAAAATCCAACACTTCTAAATGTTAATCGGCACCCAACAAGACTCACTTCTATATATTTCTAAAACACCAATCCAACAAATCAAATTTTATTCTTCAAGAGAGAAAAATACCCAACGAAGTGAAAAACTTACGGTTGAAGGCTCAACGTTTATGAGAAAACCGAGTGGAACGCGTACTCACTGCACTGCAACAAACACAAGGCGTATGGGAAAGAAAATCCACCAAAACCACGGACTGCACTTTAAAAAAATTTCTATTCAATAACCATTTTAAGTAAGAGGAAGAGAAATGTGAAATCTTAAAAAGGAAAATAGAAAAGAAGAGATTTACCCACTAGAGAAGCTCTCAGCAACCAAGACTGAAATTTTGTTTTACCCAAAACTGCACTCCAACAACTACTGAGCAATAAAGGGACAAGAGAGAGAGAGACGCACAATCTGCAGCAATAGAGGGACGCGAGAGAGAGAAGCACACTAATATGCAACAATGGAGGGATGTGACACAGAGAGAAACCGATTTTGAGGGAAAGGAAAATGATGAAATGTTAGAGCATAAAACTCGGATTCACGAACAACCCAAACAAAAAGAAGAGAAAAATTGGGAAAGGGAAGGTGGGTAACGGGTGAGAGAGACATCTAGAAGTGGGGCAAGAGAAAATCGAAAGAGAAAGAGAGGGAGAAAGAATCGGGGGAGGTTGAGGAAGAAGGAGAACTTATCCCAAAATGGCGCCGTTTCAACTCTCCAAGAAAAGGATGGGCCTTTGTGCACGGGTCTGGGCCTCACATCGCTGGCCCTTACATATCATATAGCCTGTACGCGTATATATAATTAATTTGTCTGTATATTATTAACTATATATTATGCGCGCATTACAGGGCACAAGTGCAAGCCCTATAAAGCATTGGTAAAAGTGACATAAGTGTGTGAGAGAAATATATATCAAGCGTTGATTAATTTTGAAGTTTTGTTAGTGGGACGACGTTATTCGGATAGAATTGTCCGCTTGTACGTACTCCCATTAATATTACTAATTTTCCCTTGATTAATACAACAAAAACAAAAGGTAAAATCGATAACCACATACTACTTTGTGATATTCGACAACAAGAGTAGTTTGGAGTACTACTCTTCTAAAGTATTTTTCTAACAGTATTTCAATTTTGTAGATTTTAATATATATATATACATATGTAAGAAGCTGGCTATACTAGAATTATTTTAGTCCCTAATCTTACATTTAAGATCCTGCAGATATTAAAAACATGGGTTCTTTTCTCTAAAGTTTTGGCAAAGAATGTTTCTCATTCGTAATTAGTACCCTTTTTTAAAGCTATGTTAATCTAAAGAAAGTTTTTATTTTTTTTCCTAGATCTCTTTGTTCACGATCACACTATCACTATTCATGAACATAGCAACTGCCCATATTCTTAAATATTAGTACCAACTCTGAGTAATGAGTACTGCTGGCTGCATTTAACCATCAAGTGGTTAACCAAGCCAGTACCAGTACTAAACCCAGAAAGGATAAGCTAGTGTAAATTGCAAAACAGATGTTCTTTAATTAGGAAGATACAAATTACACATGTACGTATGTAAAAGGAAATTAAGGAAAGAAAATGATGAAAATTAATAGATCTAATAATTTATAAGGCCAAGTGGAAATCAAAGTATGAGGGTGCTGGCATATGGTGAGTGTCAGTTTTTATTTAAAAATGATGGTTAGTGTGTTAGCGTTTTATTCACTTAGTTACTTATACTATCAAATTACAAGTTATGAACACCGACTCATTGATGATGTGGTTGCTTATGCTCTCAAGAGTGAAGGAGGTTATGTATGGGCATGCAAGAACTAACATGGTGATGTCCAGAGTGATTTCATAGTCCAAGGTTTGGACCTAAACATATTATTGCTGCCCATTTTAATGTTGAATCTGGCATTCACTGGTTGGACTTGATCACTAACTTCTATTACATATGGTGCAGGGTTTGGATCTCTTGGAATGATGACGTATGTACTAGTGTGTATTCTGTTTAAGTGTTTTGACTTCTTGGGATGAGAGCTTTGTTCAGTAGAGCATATATGCTTAGATGACAATATTCTGCCATAAATACCAATCGATGGCCAACTCTTCTTGATTTTTTTGTATTTCTAGTGTTTGGGTGCTGACACAATAGTTATAGGAAAGTACAAGCATAGGTGGGAGAGTATGGTCATAACGATTAGGGACACAAAAGCACCAGAATGTTGTAATACACTAGAATAGGCATTCGGATGAAAACAAAATGAGATGATGGCATCTGTCTCTACTACTCTTTACCTTTTTCTCTTCCTTATGTATGTATTTTTTACTTACTAGTAATATTAATTAGTTTCAGGTGTGTCCAGATGGAAAGACCATAGAAACAGAAGCTGCCCATGGTACTGTTACACGGCACTATAGGGTTCACCAGAAAGGAGGTGAACCCAAGACACACAGCATTGCCTCAATATTTGCTAGGTCACGAGGGCTTGCACACAAGTATATGATATGGTTTTGTTGATCTGCAGACTTGGGTTCTGCAATAGATACTTCAACTATTATGCAGATTGCAAGTTTCACAAGGGGAAAAGAAAGGATGAGTATTAATTACTTATGTAGAGTAAACATTTGTTGTACAAGGATCTGACAATGTTTTGGTTGACAGGGCAACGCTGGATGGGAATGCCATGAAGTGGATTTCACTGAGAAACTAGAAGCTACTTGTGTTGGAGCTGTGGAATCTGGGAAGATGACCAAGGATCTAGCTAGTCTTATTTCCAGTCCTAAGTAAATGTGTGTAGAGGAGGTCAATGTTCTATTTAAGATGATTTCTATTTCCATGGTGGTAATATACCATTACACATCGTGCAGGGCCAATAGGGATCACTATCTGAATATTGAAGAGTTCATTGATGCTGTTGCAATAGAACTTAGAGCAAAACTTTCAGTCTGAGCATAATAGCTGTATGTAAACACATTATTATTCTTCTTTGCACTAGAATGGTGTTTATACAACAGTTACTATCTTTCTTTTAATCTGTATGTACTAAGAGATAAATATATGATATGAAGTTTATGGGAGTTTATTTTGGCCTACATCATCTATTTTTTTCTACAAGACTGGTGGCAAGTGCTATAACAATGGGAGATAGATGCTTGTTATTGCATTAACAGCTAGAATACATTACCCTGCTTTGTTAAAAATTTTACCTATAAAAAAAAAAAAAAGTGAGAATACATCGGTAAGATTAGAAGAAATTATTTTCTTTTGCTATTGTAGTTGGACCGTAAGATTGTGTTGTTGCTCTTGGTTTTCTAATCTCAAGATCAATCTCAATCTCTTATCTTACTTTGTTGCTCCTTCCGTGTTTGAGTTGGGGAACGGAGTTTATTTATCTGTGTGCTCTTCCCACCATTGGTTGTTTTTCTTTTTCTCTTTTCTTTTTGACCAAAATCTAAACCATGCATATGAGTCCTATCTGTAATTCCAAATTAAAAGCAACTAAAACCCATACATGAAGATTATTGAAACTCAAAACAGAGAACTAACCTTTATATAAACTATTCAGAGTGCAAGAGAGAGGACCTATGAGAGTGGTGACGCCATAGACGAGTTCGTGGACAACTCTGACTGAGAACCGTGCGAACCCCTTTGATCAATCCTTGTAAAGTGTCTCAGGCTGGAATCCATGGAGGGATGCAGTGAGGTGACGCCATGTTCCGTCTTGGTAGGAGCTTGGGGTCCAACCATAGGAAATACAATCCACGACGTCAGCGAAGTTGGAAGCTCCACCAATGTTTCTAGGGTTGAACGTGGTGGATGCAAGTCGTGGGAGTCCCTCCAAATGGTGGACGCCGACGAGGATGATTTGCGAAATTCTCGGGAAAACTTGAGACTCCTTGCAGAGATCTCTGTAAAATTATCTCCCCAAGCCCTAATTTACCCAATCCACAAGCATCAGTTACGGGATGTGGCCAACAAATGTGAGAAAATACGAGAGATTTCACCTTCAATTTGGTAGATTTTGGTCTGAGAAGGTCGGCAATTTTACCGCATGAAATGAGAGAGAATCTATTCCCACCAAGGTTTTGTCCAAGATGCAATCAAAGCTTTTACATGTCTAATATTTGGGCATTTTTTTTTTTCGATGAGTTCTTTTCGTTGGAAAAGATACTTATTACAATCAATTAGACTGAGTCGTAGTGATGTCGATGCAAAAAGTAATATCTTATGTAACGGATCTATTTTGTGACATCAAGCAAGTATTTTTCACCAGCATTTACCTTGAAAAACAAATTGATAGAAAAATATATTTTATGATGTAGTGTGAGATGAGTTCATTATCCGAACCATAAACACACCTTTAAAAAAAGTGGGACCGTGTAAATATTCTAATATGGATGGCACTTTTTACGATGAGCCTAATTTGCTTGAATTGGCACCAAAATCTTTGGCCTATTAATTGCTCTAATTGATCAAGCATTTCTCAAAGGTACGATTTTTTGCACGAAAACAGAGACAACTTTCTTATTTAATAAAAGAAAATTTCCGAAACATTTATCATAATTTTCTAACCATGCAAACATTTGTAATGTGTATAATGTTTAGAGAAATGTTAATATGTCGTTTGGGTTTATTTTTTTTTATTTTAAGTGTTTATATATTTTATTTTATTTTTATTTTTTCACTTAATAATTAAGGAATTCATTTTTAGTATATTGATGTATTTTTTTATTTTTTAAAAATAATTAAATATATTATAAAAAAAAAGACAAATTTGTGCCGCAGCCTAACACTACTCTTACCATTTTAATTGCAAGCTCTTGCATCGTGTGATGTGTCATGCATTCTAAAAAGAGCATAGGATGTAGCTCGAGACCAGTTTTGAGAAGAACAAAAAAATTTATTTATTTATATTTTTAAATATTTTGTTTAAAAAATATTTACAATATGATTAAAAAATATTTTCTTAATTATTAAATAAAAAAATTATTAAAAAACTGTCAGAAAAAAAGCTCGAGACCCATTATCGGAATCCCAAACATTACAAAGGACGTTTTTCACAATTAAAGCGTCATAATTTCAATCTCATAATTACAGCCACCAAGGAAGGAAACACTCATTCAACAAAAGTCAAGTTTATCATACTGGCACTGTGAATTTGCTTGTAATAATTTGCTTACACGTGGTGTTTGCATAAAACACGTTCAGTGTGTATCACTAAACTCAGTAAACTTTTGATCACGACCTCGACTGATGCTCTATGATAGGTTGAAGATTTCGTTCACTTTTACAAATTTTTCATGTCAAATTATTTAATTTTCAAAATTTTTATATAAAATAAAATAAATAATTTAATATTTTAAAATTTTAAAATAAAAATAATATTCAAAAAATATACTATAATAATATTTTATCTCAATTTTTAATTTTTATTTCAATTTATCTCATCTCATCTCATCTCATTTATAAAAACAAACAAAATGGTAAGCTTTAGATAGTGTGTTGAGATGATATGAGTTGAGATAAAAGTTAAAAGTTGAATAAAATATTGTTAAAATATTATTATTATTTTGATATTTAAAAAAGTTGAATAATTTATTCTATCTTATGTGAGAATTTAAAAAAAATTATAATGATTAGATGAGATGAGATGAGATGAATTGAAAATAATTATGAATCCAAACGGGGCCTAAAAATTAAGGCCAAACACTATAAAATTTACATGCGTTTTATAGGCTGTAGATTGATTCTATCCAATTTCACAATCTCCCTACTTTTAATTGTCTTCACCTTCTTATTTTTCATATGTACGTAGCAATCAGCTTGGAATGAAAATGATGAATATTTTAGATGAATTTTCAAAATTGAATTCAATTAAAGTTTCAGAATTTTAAATTATTGATCATTGAAATATTTCATCAATAAAAATAGTTGATTTAATTAGATAAGACAAAATGTATTGTCTCTGTCTTTATGCAAAACATAACCTTAACTTTAATTTTTGTTCTCCAATTGAGGTTCGTCGCCTGGAGAGCTAAGGTATGGTTTGGATAGTAAAAGTGTTTTTTTTTATTTTATTTTATTATTATAATTTTTTTAAATTTTATATAAAATATAATAAAAAATAATAATATTAAAAAATAATATTCTATTAATATTTTATTCAACTTTTAATTTTTATCTAAAATTATCTTATATAATCTCATTATTTAAACCACACCTAAGGCTTATGTACGTTTATGGTCCAAGCTCCAAGCAGTTGTGTTTTTTGTATCTTAATTGGCCAAGTGGTTCGGTTGTCTAAAATGTCTGCTCCGTTGAATATTTAAAATTGAAAAGTATTTATATTTATTGTATTTGGATATTGAGATGAAATGAGATGAAAGTATCTCTCTAACCAAACTGGGTCTTAGCCTAAAAAAAGCACAATGCATTATTGTCTCTAGTGTATGCACAAAACACATTGAACGTATATTACCAAACTTTGAACGATCTTAACTAATAATTCTGTGATAGGCAACTTGGAATAATATAGATACGTATTTAAGGTGTAAGTCTGGTATAAGGTTTTTCAAAAAAGTGGGACCATCATGACAAAATGATTTGTTTTCATATGGGTCCCACTTTTTACAATGAACAATGCTTGCAAACTCTAGATTTTGTATAAATCACTTTCCAAAATTCAAAACTTGAACAAAAATATCGATTTAGTGAAGCCCCAAAAAATAACAATCTAAAAAAAATTACCCCAAATTTTTTATTTTTTATTTTTTATTTTCATTCAAGGAAAACATAGATTAAGAGGCTAACCCAAATCTTTGGCATCAATAACATTATTAAATAAGACGACTCGTGAAGTACTTGTAATGATGCTCACTAACCATATATAAGTACACCACCTGCGATATGCATTTCAAATAAAATTTGACAAGTCGGTTCCATGTCTAATTAAAAATATTTATCGTGTATTATCAAAAAAAAAATATTTATCGTGCAGAAATATCTACGCTTCAAAAATATTTATCTTAATTTTATAGATTCTTTTAAATATATTTTTATTCTAATTTTTAGATTTTTTTTTTAAGGGTGTTGACATGGCATGACGTGTCAAGTTCTGACTGGTTAAACTAATTTCGAATCGATGAATTGATGGTAGAAAGACAAGAGGACTTAGTTATAAAAATTTGCATACTCATTGCGAAAATTATAAATAATTTAGATCCGATGGAATGATTTACAAATAGACTTAGGTCTTGTTTGGATGTTGAGAAGAGATGAAAATTTTGTGAATAGTAATAATTATAGTAAAATAATTTGTAAATAGTAATAAAATTGTTTGAGTTAAGATGTTTTATATGATTTTAGAAAAAGAGAAAAAAAAATTGAATAAAAATATTATAAAATTAAAATATTGCTAGAATATAATTTTTATTTTTAGGTTTAAAAAAATTAAATTATTTTTGTATTTTATTTAAAAGCTTTAGAAAATTATAATAATTAAGTAATTATTAGATGAAATAAAAATAAAAAATATTTATATTTATGATATTTAAATATTGATTAGCAATAAGACACAATGCATTATTGCTTTCCTTTCCTTGAAGACTTGCTTGATGACTCCGTGATAGGGCTAAAGACTTGGAGTCAATGCTTTCGTTTCCTTCCAGCCAAACCAAGCCAGTATGTGCATGTCTGTGTGCGTCTATATAAAATTAAAAAATCGACCCAATTTTTTACTATTCACATAACCTCTATACATCATATTTTTTTTAATTTTTATTATTTTTTTCTTTTATCAAATATTTAATATATGAATAATAAATAGAAAAATTAAATTAGTTTAAAAAAAATAAACTCAAAAAAAAATTTAAAAGATATTAAAAAATTTAAAAATTTTAAAAAATATCGTGTGTGGAGATTGTGGAGGTTATGCACCATTGCTCATATAAATATATATATATATATATTTATATATATATATATATACACTGCCAGCAATGACGGCAGGGCATGTCATATAGTATAAATTTTTATTTTATTTTTATTTTTATATTTTTTTGACATATTTAAATATTTTTTAAAAATAAAAAAAATGCATCAACACACTAAAAACTAATTATTTAATTATTAATTAAAAAAATAAAAAAAAAATTAATATATAAAAAGCCAAAATGAGTGAACAAACTCAAACGATATCCTAACATTTTCCATATATATATTTAGTCTACACATTCGAGATTCCGTCTAAAATTATTTCTAGTCTCATCATTGCATTGTTTACTAATTTCTAGTCAATAGAAATTTATTAAAGAAAATGATACATGAACTGATGCTTCTAGATAATTTTGACCGAGACTTTATTTATGTGTTTAAATTTTTTTTATTTAATAATTAAAGAAGTGATTATTAATAAATTTGTATATTTTAAAAAAATATTTATCATGTATTATATAAAAAAAACTATTTATCGTGAAGAAATATCTACACTTCAAAAATATTTATCTTAATTTTATAGATTCTTTTAAATATATTTTTATTCTTATTTTTAGATTTTTTTTTTGTAAAGGTGCTGACATGGCAGTTATATGTCATGTGTCAAGTTCTGATTGGTTAAACTAGTTTCGAATAGATGAATTGACGGTAGAAAGACAAGAGGACTTAGTTATAAAAATTTGCAAACTCATTGAGAAAATTTATAAATAATTTAAACTCGATAGAGTGATTTACAAATAGACTAAGATCTCGTTTGAATATTGAGAAGATATGAAAAATTTGTAAATAGTAATAATTGTAATAAAATAGTTTATGAATAGTAATAAAATAATTTCAGTTAAAGATGTTTTATAAGATTTTAGGAAAAGAAAAAAAAATAAAAAAAATATTATAAAGTTAAAAGATTGTTAGAATATAATTTTTATTTTGAGATTTTAAAAAAAAAACTTTACTTTATTTAAAAGTTTTAAAAAATTATAATAATTAAGTTATTATTAGATGAAAAGAAAATTAAACATTAAAAAATATTTATATTTATGATATTTGAATATGGAGACTACCTTCAGCAAGAATGCATTATTGCTTTCCTTAATTTCCTTGAAGACTTGATTGATGACTCCGTGATAGGGCAAAAGACTTGAGTCGATGCTTTCCTTTCCTTCCTGCAGCCAAACCAAGACTACAGAGTACAGCCTACAGCCTATAATATATAAATATATATATATATATATATAATAATCTACTCAATATCATGAGGTTCTATCCTATTATTATTATTATCATTATATATATTTATATTAGCAGCTACCAATTTGAAATCAATTATATTAGATTCTTTGAAATTCGTGCATGACTGTTCCATGCGTGACAAAGAGATTATAGCCATCAGGATCGAGATAAAAAAGGCCATATGGTTGAAGGCTAAAGCATATGTTCCACAACAATCCACTTAAACAGAAAAGTAAAGCTTCAGTACTATGGCTTACGCAATGCATCTTAGGATTCTTGATTCAATCCGAAATTGTAAACTCTCTACATTGCTCCCACCTAAAAGACCCGTCTCAGCTTTAACAAGAGGAAAAGGTGGCAATGTACTTCATCCTTTTCAAAGAATGGTCCCTGAAGAAAACTCAAGTATTGACTCTACTATCATCCGACGAGCAGCAAATTACCATCCTACCATTTGGCATTATGATTACATCCAATCAATAAGAAGCGAATATGTGGTAAAGTGTGTGGTTTCTATTTTTTTTATTGTTTGTCTCAATAGTTTTTATAATTGTTGTTGGTTTATTTGAGAATTGGTTTATTTGTAGGGGGAGTTATTCACCCGAAAGATTGATACGAAGGGAGAAGTAACAATGATGTTTCACAAAGTGGTGGATCCTATAAAGCAACTTGAGCTAATTGACACTTTGTAAAGACTTGGAGTATCTTACCACTTTGAGGAATGAGGATATTGGAAAATAAACACATTATTAATCATAATGGTGATGTTTGCGAGAAGCAAAGTTTATATGCCACTGCTATTGAGTTTAGACTCATGAGACAACATGGATATGATGTACCTCAAGGTAAACAACACACTAGTAATGCTTTGACAAAAATAAATATCATATTGATAAACCCTCATTTATTTTTAACAATTGGTGAGGATTGTTGATTGCAGAGACTTTCAAAAGTTTCTTCAATGAAAAGGGGGATTTCAAAGAATGTCTATGTGTTGATATTGAAGGAATGCTTGCTTTGTATGACGCCTCATTCCACTTGAGAGAAGGCGAAAGCATCTTGGAGGAAGTAAGAGATTTTGCAACCAAACATCTTAAAGAGTATGTGGATCAAAGCAAAGATCAATATCTTTGTATGATGGTGAATCATGCCCTAGAGCTTCCATTGCATTGGAGAGTGATAAGGTCTGAAGCAAGGTGGTTCATTGATGCATATAGAAGAAGAGAAGATATGAACCCTACCTTGGTTGAGCTTGCAGAACTAGATTTTAATATGGTACAAGCAGTTCACCAAGAAGATCTAAAAGACGTGTCGAGGTAAAAAGACATGTTTATCCCCATTTTATAACTCGGATCTTAGCCTAAAAAGCTACAAGGAGATTTAGGGCATGTTTCGATACTTGGAGAATTTTAGAAGTTGTGAAAAGTAGAGTAAAATGATTTGAGTAAAGATGTTTTATAAGAGTTTTGGGAAAGAAGAGAAAAAAAGTTGAATAAAAATATTAAAAAGTTAAAAAATTGTTTTTATTTTGAAGTTTGTAAAAATTATATTGATTTTTGTATATGAATATTGATTAGGTAATGATTTGATCAAAAGATTGAAAATTTGAAATTGAAAAGTATTTTCTGTTTGAGTAACGAATGAAATTTTATGAATTCTCATGTTTGCCAAACATCCCCTTACTTTATATATATTAGATTATAAGAGAGGAAAGAAAATGCAATATATGCTTTATTTCTAAAACTAATATTATTTTCTTGTCTCGTACAAAAGGTGGTGCAGGAGCACTGGCCTTGGAGATTTGAGCTTTGTAAGGGATAGAGTGGTGGAAATTTTCCTTTGGGCAACAGGAGCATTATTTCAACCTCAATTTGGACATGAGAGGAGAATTTTAGCAAAGCTGGGTGCATTGTTGACAATAGTAGATGAGGTCTATGGAACTTTAGAAGAACTGGAGCTCTTCACAAATGCTATTGAAAGGTTTGTATTAATGGCAGCACACCTTAGATACTTCAAATATGGCTGCTTATCTTTGATGCAAATACTTACATATAATTTGTTCATGTGTTCTAGATGGGATGTCAATGAAATGGAACAACTTCGTTATTATATGCAAATTTGTTTCCTTTCTGTCTATAACACGGTTAACGAAATGGCTTTTAACACTCTCAAGGAAAAGGGATGCAACATCTTTTGGTACATGAGAAAGGCAGTAAGGCACAGACTTTCTTATTCATCACTATTTACCCTAGAACTTATTATCTATTATAACTCTTCTAATTCATTGATCCACCACAAATCTTTTAGTGGGCAGATACATGTAAATCTTATTTGTTGGAGGCAAAATGGTTTTACAACGGATATACACCAAGCCTTCAAGAATACCTTGAATATGGATGGATGACAGCAGCAATAGCAAATATATTGGTGCATTGTTATTTTTTTGTCACAAATCCCATAACAAAGGAAGCATTGGATTCATTGGAAGAGTATTCCGATATAATTTGTTTGTTATCATTCATTGTGCGACTTGCAGATGATCTCGGAACATCTACGGTTTGCAAAACATGCTATATATCCTAATTCTTTTATCAATAATTTATTGGGCTACTTCACATGAACATAGGATAACATGTTTTTATGTCTTTTGTAACCTAGGATGAGTTAAAGAGGGGAGATAATCCTAAATCAATCCAATGCTACATGAACGACACTGGTGCCAGTGAGGAAGATGCTCGTCAATACATGAGGTCCTTGATTAGTGCAACATGGAAGATAATTAATGGAAATCGCATTGCAAGTTCTCCATTCTATGAAACATTTAATGAGATCGCAACCAACATTGCAAGGGTGTCCCAGTTCATGTACCAGCATGGAGATGGGCATGGCATTGTAGACCGTGAGACTACGGACCATGTGTTAGCGTTGTTTATTCACCCCATTCCCATAGCTAAGAATTGATGAATGATTGGCTAAATCATATACATCTTTCCACTTTTTTCCATGTTTCTTTCTTATATTTGGAGACTGGATCATGTGTCAAAGGTAACTAGCTTGTCTTTTTACCTCATTAATAATACCGCTTCTTGCGAAAATAAATGATGTACAAGTCTCTTGTTTCCGTTGGAAAGAAATACAAGTTTGATCTCTATAATATTATAGATATATTGAATGTTGTTTCCAGACATATCCGCACACGATGCAGATGATCAAGCCGAATTGATTTCTGATTGCATGCATGTAACTATTTTTACGTACTTTTTTATTGTTTGTCTCTGCTGTGTTTGCATTATCTGGACTTGACTGATGAAGAGAAACATTTGTTGGAGTTAGTATTTTTAATAAATAGTTTTTTGTAATGTCTTTTTAATGTTTTCAAACGTGGTTAACAATGATAGAATATTGAATAATAGTGAATAACAATGATAATAGGTAAATAATAATAATAATAATAATGAGGCATTCTCATGAACTAGACTTGAGTGGTTATTTATTTATTTATGTATAATGTTATAGCCACCGCTACTCTTCCCCTTTTTCCTTCCCGCTTGACGTGGTATACCACCATGGCATGCTGTCTTTTTTTTTTTTTCTTTACAGTTTTCTTCTCGTTGTTTTTTTTCTTCCCACGTCGTCTTCCCCATTTCATTTTGTCTTCATCATTCCATTTCATCTTCCCAAATCCCCATTCCATTTCGTCTCTTTGCAATTTGTTTTCCTTTCGCTTCCCCTTTTTTTTTTCCTTCCCATTTCGTTTTCCCCCTCCAACCTTTCATTTCTTCTTCCCTCAAACCCATTACAGATTCGCTCTCCTCTGATTTCATCTCTCTGCATTTTTTTTTCTGCATTTTGTCTCTCTGCACTTCGAAGCCACTCTACATTTCATTTCTCTGCAGACTGTCTCCCATCCAAACCCCCAATACTGGCACATATTTGCAAGATTCAAACCATAAATCCCTGTTTCTAGCCATTTGTAAAAACGAAAATGAAACGGGTTGGAGGAAGAAGAAATAGGAAGAAAAAAAAAAGATGCAAAAATGAAAAGAAAAGAAAAAGGAAGATGAAATGGAGGTGGAAGACGAAATCTGTAGAAAGGGTTAGCACCATTGTCAAATCATTTGGGTTGAGTTCAGCGATGTGAATGGTTGCCGCCCATTTAGAAGCTAAAACCTTCATGAATTTTCCTTTGTGAAACTTGTTGAATATGCTTTTTTCCCTTTTGTGTTGCATTGCTTTTGTTTCAACTAGGAATTTGGACTCAGGTAAGCTCATCCATAGGAATCTCAGGAAATTATTTAGAGATTGAAATATTTACCTTTCAATAGAACTTCAGGTCAAGTCATAATGGAAATATAAACAGGTGATCTTGTTTTTTCTTGTCACAAAAAAGAAAAAATGAAAAACACAATGGGAATACGAAATGGAGGGTGAAGACGAAATGGGAAGAAAAAAAGGGGAAACCAGAAACGAAATAAACAAAAAAAAAAAAAAAGGACTCTGGAGGGCACGACAAAATGGAGGAAAAAAAAATTTAACATATGCGTGGTATGTCCATGTCAAGCGGGAAGCGAGAACGGGAAGTGGGAACGGAGGGTATAGCATTTTCCTTCATTTATATATATGGTTGGTGGGCTGTCTTATTTTATTGTTGTTGTCTTTTCATTCCAGTAAATGAATGTTTTACGTATGATATTAAATCTTCATGAAAAATCTAATCATGAAAAATCATTAGATTTTTATGAAAGATTATCTTCATCATTCTAACATCATATATCATATATAATTTTTTTTTTATTAAATATGTAATGCATGGATGATGACTAGAAGAATTTTTTTAATTTAACAAAAAAAAATGAAATATAATATAATATATGGTATAAAAATGATGAATATAAGCACTCAATTTTCCCAACGGAAATATAAATAGCCATGATGGTCACTACAACAAATTTGAGATTTTGGGATGAAATTTTTTACAGACGAAAAAAAATTCATCCCAAAAAGTCATTTCTTGGGACGAAATTTAAATTTCATCCCCAAAAATTGATAACTTTATAAAATCGTTCGAACATTACAATAGCCGTTCGAACAGAATTTTCTGTGACGAATTAAATCGTCTCAAAAAAATTTTCCCTTTCGAACAGTAAAATTTGGTGGAGAATTAATTTATTATGGTGGAGAAAGTTCACATACATTCGAACGATTATTTGTTGCGTTCGAACGGAAAATATTTGGTAGCAAATCCTGGCAGGAAAGTTTCTAAACCGTTCGAACGGAATATATTTAGTTAGAACATATTCAAGCACCACATTTATACATTCGAAGGTATAATATTAATCTCGGTACGAAACTCAAAATATAAAAAATATATATATCATATCTACAAATTCATTAATTAATTTTATGTAATTAATTTAAAAATATTTTAATGATTTCTTTTATATTAAATAAGATTTTAGTTAAATAAATATTATCAACCATACACCACATAGTATAAATCAATAATTACTTTAGAAAAGATTTTATATTTAATTTACAAATAAAACAAATTATCAAAACACCATATACATTGTTCATATATATAACAAAAGAAAATATAAATAAAAAATAGAAACTACTATGATGTGAGGTCTCTACACACATCCTCGACAACAGCTAATTGTGTCTCTACTTGTGTCAGTCGAGTACTGAGCGTGACCTGAGTTGCATTATTGGCATTAATCGATGTACGTAACTCATTAACCTCTGTACTTAACCCAGAGATGGCAGCCATAATCTCTGTACACAACTCAGACATGGCAGTATGCACTGCATCAATCACTACTGATGTGTGTACGCCGAGCTCAGCATGCAATACGTCAGCCATCTCCTCGCGAATAGATGTGTGTGATGCCTCAGCCTGTACAAATGTCTCACCAGCCGATACTCCAGTATCTCCCGACTGTGCATCTCTCTGAATCTCAGCCCTGTTAGGAACAGCCCCACTAAAACAAAATCTCGAGTGTCCAGTGCTCTGTGATAGGGTGGTGCTGTTGATCGATGCCATCGGAAATTGGGAACGCTCGGCAGGTTCGGACACGATCCCAGTATGTAACAAAACTCGAGTGATAAGGATCTCAAATGACAGTATATCTGTCGTAATGAACCGTGCCTCTGATCGGATCCTTTCAAATATATAACCAACGAGGTCGATCCGGATGCCACGAGCAACCTGTATCATAAATCTCGCTCGATCCATGCCGACCTCGGTCTTGTGCTGCCGTGGGTCAATATTATTGACAATGATCAAATTCATTATCTTGAAGAAAGAAGATAAATCTACCTGCCTAATACTTTTCGTCCCATCATACACTGGAGCATCTGGACCAACAATCAAGTCTCTGACCTCATGATCAGCAAGTGTATCGATCTCATCTGTGTAATCTGGTCCCTCGTCCTGAGACATAGCTACATCACCTGAAGGATCAGACTCTCTAGACGGCAAGTTTGGATATGCATCAAGAAGCCTAGGTATACCCAGATATGCAGCGAGTCCGTCTGCTGAAAATATAACAGGAGCTCCTCGGACACAAATCCTGTATGCCCCTCCATCGTCTGGGCTGGCAGTACCAAACTCTTTATAGAACTCAGTAACGATCTCAATGAAGGAAACGAGCTCCATTTCTTCTTCTCGATGATCTAAGATTGGTGCCTAACCACGATCATTGAATATTGATGGGAGGGAATGACCCTCCCGTATAAGAGCTACAAAATCAGACAGTTTTACCTGTCGCTCAAGTAAAACAGTTCGCTCTCGAACTATTTGGATGGAAGGTTCTCCTAATCTAGCACGTTTACGGCTCCGATAAGACATTATTATGAACCTGAAATTTTAAAAATAAAATATATATTAAACATTAGTGATAAAATCTAATATCGACGAAAAGATTTACAAAATTATATACTTTAATAAATTAATTGATAGAACAATTCAATAAAACGATGAAAACAATTTAATAATCTAATATAAACAAAATGGTTCGAATTTAATATAAAGCGTTCGAACGAATATAATATATGGTCGAACGGAAACCAAAAACCGTTCGAACGCTTAATATATGGTTCGAACGTAAAGGTTAAATCGTTCGAACGCGTTCGAAAGGAAACCAGATCTAACTCGACCATGGCTGAGTCAACTCAGCGGCCATTAAAAAACCTAAAATAGCATCGATTCCGTAGTTTTTTCGACAAAATATATAGTATTCTTCATTTCTAAACATCCTACGGTAGATTTATGGTATTCTACGGTGACTATAGATGAAAAAAATCTAATTTAAAAAAAAAACGAATAAACCATAAAATTATAAAATAAACGGTAAAATGAGTTTGAAAATGCATACCTTCACTTGGGAGGAAGAGTGTTTGACGTAGGTGCTGATTATGGCGGCAGACGACGGCGATTGTAGTGCGTTCAAAAGTTTTCTCGCTTTTTCAAATGGTGGGGACGGCGGCGTGAGAGAAATCTCTACCCGTGATAACTCATATGTGCATAACCGTTTGAAAGTTAAATATTAACGTTCGAACGGTAATATAAAATCGTTCGACCGTTAATACTTCACGTTCGAACGTAATTTGTTTTAAGTTTAGTAAAAATTATATTAAATGTATATTATATTTATAATCCTATAAATTAATATAATATATATACTATTATAGTAGATTATATATACTGTAATATATATGTAATATTCTAATATATATTATGATAGTAGAATACTTTAAATGATAACATAATAACTTATATGCATTTTTTTATAGTATAATAGTAATATATCATAATACTTTACTATCAAAGTGTTATATATGAGGTTGTAATATATATATATATATATATATATATATATGATAGCATATAGAACTATATGGTATGAGTTTATACTTAACTAATATATATCATACTATATATTCTATTATACTTTACTATATAAGTTATATATGATACTATACAAGATATATATATAGAGTATAAATTACTAATATACTATTATCTTATAAATTTCTCTATACTTTATTATGTGACCTTAGTATATTTGAGGCTATATATATGTTCTCCGGATATATTACTAATACATATGATCTTATATTTTTCCTTATACTTCAGTATAGGATAATATACATGATACGATATATATCATATATAGTATAGATTATTATATATCATATCATAATCATTACTAATATATTTTCCTTTATACTAATTTAGTATAGTATAATATATACGATACTATATATATGATATATAGTATATATTACTAATAGATATCATCTTACACGTTTATAGTATACTCTAGTATACTATACTATATCGGAAGATATTTAGTATAGATTACTATATATATGATAGTATATATAACTAATAAATATGATCTTATAGTACTTTTCATTTAATGATAAAAAAATTATATTTAAACATAAAGGTGATGTGTTCGAACGTTACTTGTAAACTGTTCGAACACATATTTGGCATTTGAACATATAAAAAAATATTCGAACGGATTATTGCTATGGTGGGAAAACATCCCGCCAATTAAAAACTGTTGGACTACCATTCAAACGTAATTTGTTATAGTTCGAACGGATTATTGCAGTGGTGAGAAAATATCCCGCCAATTAAAGACTGCTGGATTACCGTTCGAACATAATTTTTAGCGGATCGAACGGTAATGCAGAAATTTGTGCGGGCGGGAAATTGGCACGTTGAAAAATTTCTCGTTCAACTGAACTTTATTTACGTTCGAACGGTTGGTCAGAACTTATATAATTTCCGCACACCGTCAGCCCCTCATTTTTCTCTCCTCGAAAATCTTACATTTTCTTCACAAACTCCTTCATTCTATTATCATTCAAAGAGGATTGCTTAGTATATTTTGCTTAAAAGTATGATTTTCTTTACTATTTTACTTCTAAATCTATCATTTTTTATTATTGATTTTGTGGTTTATATATATATATATATTGTGTACGTGTTTCTTAGTTTAAACACAAAATATATTTGTTAGAGGATTGCTATTGGACGTTCAACGGTTGTATGTTTGTTAGAGGGTGTCATTCGAAGTATATTTGTAGTGTTTTCTGAATATAAGTTTGTGAGATACTAATACTCGTCTGAACTGGCTGGAGTTTGTAATCTGGGTTGAGACCGTTCGAACGTGGTTATATACCGTTCGAACGGTATAAACATGTTCGAACAGGATATTACCTTGTTCGAACGATTGTAAAAACAATCTTACATATCATATAAATATGTAATGTTGTAGTAGATTATATATAGTATATATATGTAAGAATTAATAATATTTAAATTTATATTAATATTTAAAAGATAATAGTTGTAAAAATTATTTTACAACTAATTACTTAATATGTCCTAAATATATATTATAATTACATAAGGATTAATAATACTTAAACTCATATTAATATTTAAAAGAGAATAGTTGTAAAAATTATCTTACAACTAATTATTTAATATGTCTTACAATTATATTATAAAAACATAAGAATTATTAATACTTAAACTCATGTTAATATTTAAAAGAGAATAGTAGTAAAAATTATCTTACAACTAATTATTTAATATGTCTTAAAATTATATTATAAAAACATAAGGATTATTAATATTAATAGTTAAACTCAAAATAGCTATTGTAAAATCTATCTTACAACACACTTAAAAGGGATAGGATTATATTAGAAAAGATAATTAAACTATGAGGACTAACTTAACAAATAATAGCTGGGTGCATTAATATTAAACTATGAGGATTAACTTAACAAATAATAAAAGAGAATTAATATTAAACTATGAGGACTAACTTAACAAATATTAAAAATAAATTGTTGTGTTTTAATATATGTTAGGATACTTGGCATATATGTTAGGACACTGAATATATATTGTATGTTTGTTGTGTTTTAATATCGTATCTTCTACTTGGCATTGAAATAAACCTTAGAACCGTTCGAGAGTTATCAATCATGTTGAACGGTTGATTGATAACTCTTGAATTGTCCAGAGTGGACAGTTTGGGATTATAAGATCATTCTCGCAAACTATGAAACTATATCGGTTGCATCCGACATTATGATTTTGATAGAGTCATCCCTTATTGTTCTTCGAATATGCAGTTTCGATGAATGTGCATCAATCTTGAATTGTCCAGAGTGGACAGTTTGGGATTGTAAGATCATTTTCGCAAACTATGAAACTATATCTGTTGCATCCGACATTGTGATTTTGGTAGAGTCATCCCTTATTGTTCTCCGAATATGCAGTTTCGATGAATGTGTATCGATGTATTACTCGTCGGTGTGCAAGACCAACGAGCATATTTGGAGAACTATGGGGAGATGTTGCCGAAATCTTGTTGGAAGTGATAGATAATAGTTGGTAAGTTGGCAATTATGATCTTACAATCCCGAATGGGATAGGACCAACTACTCGGTGAAATGAAGAAATTGCACTACATGTTAGATAATTGATTGTTTGTTTATACATGTGACTGTTTGTAATAGGATATTAGACATGGATAAGAGTTGGATGCGAGTAAGAGATCGGTTGGGTGAGGATTACAATGTATATGTTGAAGGAGTTAAGAAATTTTTGGAGTTCGCATCCTGTACAATTGGCAGTGACGGTCGTATTAGATGCCTACGTTGATTTTGCAAGAATTTACGTTCTCATAAGATAGAGTTAGTGAGAGAGCATCTGTTTGTCAAAGGTATTTACCAAGGTTATACCGATTGGGTCTTACATGGAGAACCGTATCCAACGTCATTTAAACTTCAAGATGAAGAAGAAGATATCGATGAAGATGTGCATCCTGAGGTTGTTGGTGACGAGGCCGAAGAGGATATGGAACAAATGCTGGGCAACATTGGTGCGGGAATGTTTATGAATGAAAGTGGAACAAATCCATCAAATTTAAATGATTTGTGCCATGACACTTTTACCCGCTTGTGGAATGATTCACAGCGTGAGTTATATCCTTAGAGGGCTATCATTGTCTCCCCATATATCCATAGATGCAGGGCAATTCCAAAGAACATGGATAACAGACTCCTCGACCCTCTTACACACTGGACACCAATCCTCATCAACTATATGTTTCTTCCTTAGCATCTGTCTTGTAGGAAGTATATCATTTAAAGCCTTCCAGAGAAACTGTTTGATTTTTCTTGGAACTTGCAGCTTCCACATCTTCCTCCAAACCATATCAGTAGCCTCTGCATTTGATGACTCCCCTTTAGACTGCTTTGTCAAAACATAGTCCAGGAAGTAGGCACTTTTAACTGTGACGATCCCTCTTGTGTTCCTAGCCCAAATCAGTCTGTCACTGATATTCCTCATACTGAGAGGAATACTGCAAATAAGTTGTGCCTCCTCAGAGTTAAACACTACTCCTACTAGATCAGTCTTCCACCTGCAGGTAGCCTCATCTGTAAGCTCAGCAACTGTAGACTCAACATTTAACTGATTAATGGTTGATTGAACTTTGTAGGAGATAGATTGTGGAATCCATCTGTCATGCCAGACTTTAATGGTATGCCCATTCCCAACTCTCCACATTGCACTTGCCTTTACCAAGCTAATGGAGGACCAAATGCTCCTCCATATATGAGAAGGAGAGTAACCTAGTTTAGACTCCAACACATCACAATTTTTAAAATATTTACTTTTAAAAATCTATGACACCAAGGAGTCTGGGTATTGAATGAATCTCCATACTTGTTTAGCCATTAATGCTTTGTTAAAACTATTCAGATTCCTGAAGCCAAGTCCTCCTTTGCTCTTCACTTCCCCTAGCGTTTCCCAGCTCCTCCAATGAATGCTATTGGTCCCTCTCTTATGGCTCCACCAGAAACGAGAAAACATAGCCTCAAGCTCTTTTAACAAACCAGATGGGAGTTTAAAGACACGCATGGTGTATGTAGGAATTGCTTGCAACACACTTTTAATCAGAATTTCCTTCCCTACCGAGGATAACATCTCAGATTTCCAACTACTCAATCTCCTCCAAACTTTCTCCTTCAAGTGTCTAAAGGTGTTGTACTTAGATCTTCCTACCATAGTAGGCAGACCTAAGTACCTATTGTAGTTCCCACACAGCACTCCATCGGTGGAATCAACAATCAGCTCTTTTTCTTCCAAATTTGTGTTAGGACTAAAAATAATAGAAGTTTTTTGTTTGTTTATTGTCTGACCAAAAGCACATTCATACAAGCATAAAATCTGCTCAACAGAACACCATTCTTCTTGCTTTGCCCTACAAACGATTACACAATCGTTTGCAAATAACAGGTGGTTAATGGACATCCCACCCCTTGTGGAAGCTCCACCACGAATGGTTCCACTTCTCTCAGCTTATTGGAAGAGGGAACTAAGTCCCTCAGCACAAAGAAGAAACAAATAAGGTAACAATGGATCACATTGTCGTAGCCCTTTTGAAGGAACAATAATTTGGCCTAGGATACCATTTACTTTAACAGAATATGTCACTATTTTTACACAAAGCATAATCAATTTGGTCCATTTTCCACCAAAACCCAACCTCATCATGATGGACTCCAAAAAATCCCACTCCACCCTGTCATAAGCTTTGGATATATCAAGTTTAATCGCCATACTGCCCATTTTGCCTTTTTGTCTTGCCTGCATAGTGTGTAAAAGTTCATATGCCACCATAACATTGTCTGTGATAAGCCTTCCAGGAATAAATGCGCTTTGGTTCCAAGAAACTACCCCAACCAGCACCTTCTTCATTCGATTAGCCAAAACTTCGGATATTAGCTTATACAATACATTGCATAAGCTAATAGGTCTAAATTCATTCATAGAGGAAGGGGAATTTACCTTAGGAACCAAAGCAATAATGGTGTGATTTAAACTTGTAGGCATTTCCCCATTTTTCAAGAAATCCAAAACAGCTTGAGTAACCTCCATGCCAACTATCCCCCAATGATCTAAGAAAAACCCAGCACTAAAGCCATCTGGTCCAGGAGCTTTAAAGGGGGACATTTGTTTCAAAGCAACTAATACTTCCTCATTGGTGAAGTCCCTTTCCAGATCACTCCTCATAGCTGTAACACCCCGTATTTTAGTGTATTTTTACTGAAGAATTATTTTTATGTGATCAAAATTTATTCTCTTATTTTAAAATTGGTTGGATTTTTAGTGAGTTTATTTCTATGATTTTAATTTGGTGAAAATTATTTTTATGTGCTTTCTTAATATTTATTTATTGTTATGCATTTAAATTGCTTTTAATATTTAAATTAATTACCGTGGGATTTTAATTATTTCAATTTGAATTTACCATTACGTTTAAATTATTTTATTTAACTTGTGGTTTTAAAATCATCTCCGTTGGATCATTTTTGTGACCCAAGTTATGAGGATTGGACCTCATTTCTTTTCCCTCCATTTTTCTTCCTCTCATTTTCTTTTCTTTTCTTTCTTTTCTTTTTTCTTCTTCCTTATTTCTCCTCCCCCGTGCGCGCGATTCTCTCATTCTCTCTCTCCCCGCGTCCGTTTCTTCTCCACCAACCAGCGCCGCCGTGCATCGGCGGTGGTCGACACCGCCTAGCCCGCTAGCTTCCCCAGCCGCCGGCGACCTCACCCCACCAATATCACCTCCGTTCGTGCCGCCGTTAGCCCCCACGAAGCCCACGAAACCAACGAAGCCGCGGCACACTTTCCGCCGTTGCGCCGCCGTCGCACCGCCATTGGCCACCATCTTCCTACCACTTCATCCCCGACCTCTTGGCAACCCATTGGATCCAACCCCAGCTCCGATCCGTCACCGGTGAAGCCCCACCAAGCCCATTTCCGATTTGTGCATTTTTGGCCTAAAACCACCCCTTGCGCCGCCACCCACGGCAAACCACCACCACCATTGGCTTCACCAACCTCTCTAGGCCCTACCCTACCATTTTTGGGTCTTCGTTTGTCCTCGTTGAAAAGTTGGTATTTGTGACCCACGGCCACAGTGTATTTTACACTGTGGTGTTGCTCAAACGTCGCATTTTTTCAACTTCGTGATCCTCCGGAAATTATTATATTGCACTGTAAGTATTTCTCCAAAGAACTTTCGTAATTTAAATGTATTTTTGCACTAACCCATTTCACTGTATTTTTGGCATGTCGGACTGAGTCCGAGGAGTTCGGGGGTCGGGTGGATTTGTGATTGGAGTTGTTTGGTTGGATTTGATTGGATTGGTAATTGTTGGTTTGGATATCGTGTTGGTACATGTGCATTTCATTATTTCATGCATGATCATGTTTGTAAAAGAAAACTGGGTTTTCGTGTATTGCATTCATGTTCATGTGTTTATGAAAACTGGGTTTTCATGTGAAAATGGATTTTTGGTGCGTGTGTATCACGACCCTAAGCCGAGATGGGGTATTAACTCAGTGGAGCTCCTCTGGTTACTCGGGAGCGGAATATACTGAGTAACGTCCCCTGGATTGTCGCCGAGCGACAATGGGATCGGACGAGATGGTCTCGTGCCGACTCCGTGGTCCTTCTGCTGGCGGGGACTAGAGGATGTCTGGCCACGTACGCGCTGGGCGCGGAACTGGGCATCGCTCGTTGCGTAGTGTGGGTGCTTGGCCATGTACGCGCTGGGCGCGGAACTGAGCACCGCTACGAAGCCAGGACGTGCGGATGGTCCATAGGGGAGGCCATGGTGCATATGGAAATAATGCATGGTGTATTTGGAATTAATGCACTATTTTCTGGGAAAATAGTGCGAGTTGAATTTTGGGTAAATCATTTTCTGGGAAAATGTTTTACGGATATTTTGGGCCAAAATGGGATTTTGGTGTGTGTTGGAAAATTATCATTTTCGGGGAAAATGATGTTTTGTGGAAAAATGCATATTTCATCATGTGCATGCATGTTAGTTGCATTTAATGCATTTTATATTACGTTGTTGTTTTGGGTTATACTTACCTGCGATACCATTTTGTGGTAACGCAGATTTTGATGCTGAGGAGGAGGAGGGCGAGCCTGAGGAGACGGCTCCGCCTGAGGAGTGATCTGGGATCACTCGTTTGTATATCTGGGACTATTGTAAATTATTGTATGGATGACTGTATAATTGCTATTTAAATCTTTACTGATGTTTGATTGTAAATAAATTCTGGTACTTAGTTGACTGATGTTTTATTCGTACACTGTTGCATGTACACACACTGGCACTTCGTTGGGATGTGTGACGGTGTTGTCACCATCCTGGTGTCTCAATCCCTGTGTATTTATATAAGGGGGATTGGGGCGCCACAGGTGGTATCAGAGCAGTTCGGCTTTGGGTAAAACCACATGTCCCTTAGGATAGTACTAGAAAATTATTTTTATTATTATTTTAAAATAATAAATTTTTTTTTTTTTAAGAGATGTAAGTTAAGTTATTTATTTTATATTATGAGTTTGTTGCTATGTCATTTTATGTTAATTGATGTTATTTGAATTATTTTATTTATTGCTTTAATTATTGTTTATTTTTGGTTGAGTATAAATTATCTGGATTTAAGCGGGGTTGGAGAATGTTCTATGACAGGATTATGGTGAGACCAAGAAGGCAAGCTGAGGTGCCTGAAGATGAGTTACCTAGAGGTGATGGAAATTATGCTATGGCAAGAGCATTAAATAGAATGACAGAATTTCTTCAACAGAATTTCCGACCGCCGCAGGGAGATTCAAGTAGAGGAGCCCAAGTGGGGTGTCCCTATGAGCGCTTCCTAACGCATAGGACCCCTGCCTTCACTGGGGAGGAGGACCCAATGCGAGCTAGGAGGTGGATTCAAGATTTGGAAAGAACATTTGAAGTTTGTGGATGCACGGAGGCTCAGATGGTATTATATGGAAGTTATATGCTACAAGGTGAAGTGGCAAATTGGTGGGAGACCAAGCGGACATTATTAGAAATGGAGTTGGGTTCCTTGGCTGCTGTGTCTTGGAAGCGTTTCATGAAAGAGTTTGATGACCGGTTCTTTCTTGCTTCAGTGAGAAGGCAAAAGGCTCGGGAGTTCAATAATTTGTTCCAAGGTGGCATGAATGTTGAGCAATATGCAAGAAAATTTATGGAGCTTGGACGGTTCGCTCCTCACCTCATTACTACGGAGGAGTTGCGGGTCGAGTGCTTCTAGGAGGGTTTGCGCCATGAGGTACGTAAACAAGTGGCCTGCCTTCGGATTAAGCACTTTCAAGAGTTAGTGGATTTAGCCAGCATTGCAGAACGGGAAAATAGTTTTGGAGCAGGTTCCCCTCCAGGTCAGAAGAGGCGGAGTTACGTTGGCGAAGGGAGTAGTTCTGGGTCGCCTCATAAGTTCGTCCAAAGGACTAGTGCCCGTCCGCATACGACCACCGGTGTTCGTGCTGGAGGTCGAGCTCCAGTTTGTAACAGGTGCAATAGAGCCCATGAGGGTGAGTGCAGCCAGAGAGGAATTCAGTGTTTTAGATGTGGCCAGCCGGGTCACTTTGCTCGGGAGTGTCCTGGTCAAGTTCAAGGAGGGCAAGGAGCGCGAGGAGGTCGACGAGGTGGAAGGGGCAACCAGAGACAGTTGGTACAAGCTCGGGTTTATGCAGTGACCCCTGGTGATGTGGATTACGGAGCTCCAGAGACCCATGATGCTGGGGTTATTACTGGTATGCATTTAATTATTTTAATTTGATTTAATATTTGATATGGTTGGATTATTTGGAATTGTCTGGTGGATGTGTTTGCTTCAGGTAGAGTTCGCCTATATGATTTCTATGCATGTACTTTGTTTGATTCCGGGGCGTCTCGATCTTTTGTGTCTGCCACTTTTGCATGGATGTGTAATCTGGTCACGGAGCCTTTATCGCAATCTCTAGTAGTGGCACTTCCAAATGGCGAGATGGTGTGGTGCTCTAAAGTTGCTTTAGGCTGTCCTTTGGATTTTGGAGGAAGGACACTGGATGCAGATTTGATTGTATTCAAGTTGCTGGGATTTGATATAATTTTGGGAATGGACTGGCTATATCGATATTCAGCAAATATTGATTGTAGAAGTCGGGTAATTGGTTTTCAACTCTCGGATGATGATTATTTGGAATTCGCGGGAAGTAAGTTGAAGGCAAAACCAACAATTATATCAGCAATTCAAGCTAGGAGAGATATAGCTCGTGGAGCAGATGCTTTTTTGGTCCAAGTTGAGTCTACGCCATCTGAGAAGAAGTCGTTAGTAGATATTCCAGTTGTGGGCGAGTTTCCTGATGTGTTTGTAGATGATTTGCCCGAATTGCCTCCCGTTCGCGATATGGAATTTGTTATTGATTTGGAACCTGGTGCGGCTCCTGTGCATAAAGCACCTTATCGCATGGCACCGGCTGAATTAAAAGAGTTGAAGACTCAATTGCAAGAACTGGTCGACAAGGGATTTATTCAGCCTAGTACTTCACCGTGGGGAGCGCCTGTGTTGTTTGTCAAGAAGAAAGATGGTACTCTCAGAATGTGTATAGATTATCGGGAGCTTAACAAAGTGACTATTAAGAACAAGTATCCTCTACCAAGAATTGATGATTTGTTTGACCAACTTCAGGGAGCGGCTATCTTTTCGAAGATTGACTTGAGGTCAGGGTACTATCAGTTGAGAATAAGAGATAAGGACGTGCCCAAGACTGCTTTCAGGACGAGGTATGGGCATTATGAATTTAAGGTGATGTCTTTTGGGTTAGCTAATGCCCCTACTGCTTTTATGGATTTAATGAATAGGGTGTTTCGGCCTTTCTTGGATTCTTTTGTGGTGGTGTTTCTTGACGACATTTTGATTTATTCTCGAGATTTGGAAGAGCATGCTTGTCACCTTCGTCTGGCACTTGGGAAATTAAGAGAACATCAATTGTACGCTAAGTTGAGCAAGTGTGAATTCTGGTTAGAAGAAGTTAAATTTCTTGGACATGTGATTTCTCAAGAAGGGGTGGCTGTAGATCCTAGTAAAGTAGAAGCTGTTTTGTCGTGGTCTCGCCCTTCGACAGTTCGTGAGATACGAAGTTTCTTGGGACTTGCCGGTTACTATCGAAGATTTGTGGAAGGTTTTTCTCGACTATCAGGACCTCTCACTGCCTTGACTAGGAAGAATACTGAGTTTGTATGGTCTGACAAATGTGAGAGAAGTTTTCAAGAGTTGAAGAGAAGATTGACAACGGCACCTATTTTGGCACTTCCGGAGCCACACAAGCCATTTGTGATTTTCAGTGATGCATCCAAATTCGGGTTGGGATGCGTTCTTACGCAAGAGGGACGGGTTGTTGCTTATGCATCTCGTCAGTTGAAGATTCATGAAAGGAATTATCCCACGCATGATTTGGAGTTGGCGGCAATAGTTTTTGCGCTTAAGATCTGGCGGCACTATCTGTATGGCGAAGCCTGTGAAGTTTATACTGATCACAAGAGCTTGAAGCATCTGTTTACTCAGAAGAATCTAAACATGAGGCAGAGACGGTGGTTAGAGCTAATTAGCGACTATCAGTGTGAAATCAAGTATCATCCAGGGAAGGCAAATTTAGTCGCTAATGCCTTGAGTAGGAAGTCACAACAAGTGGATGAAGCGGAATCATCAGATGTGGACTCTCTCCTTTGTGGAATGAGGAGACTTCTTATCGAGAGTTCACAGCAAGAAGAATTATTATCTTCAGTCTTGGATGTCCGAGTAGTGGATTTTGAAGAATTAAAGACTCTTCAAAGAAAGGACCCTAATTTGTTGGCTATCAGGAAAAGAGTCAGAAAGTCTAGAGGACCCTTGCATTACAGCTTGGATAATGATGGCATTCTTCGGTTTCGGGATCGTAGAGTGATTCCCCGAGATTCTGAATTTAAAGAGCGAATTTTAGCAGAAGCTCATGCGGCTCCTTATTCGGTTCATCCAGGAAGCACGAAGATGTATAGGGATTTAAAGAAGAATTTCTGGTGGGAAGGAATGAAGTCGGACATCGCTTTGTTTATTGAGAAATGTGACACATGCCGACAGGTGAAGGCTGAACATCAGAGACCTGCTGGTAGACTCCAACCTCTCCCTATTCCGGAATGGAAGTGGGATGATATTTCTATGGATTTTGTGGTAGGGTTGCCGAGGACTCCTAGTGGGAAGAACTCCATTTGGGTGATTGTGGATCGGTTGACCAAGAGTGCCCATTTCTTGCCTGTTAATAATACTGACTCGTTGGGTAAGTTGACTCGGTTATATGTCAAGGAGATAGTGCGTTTGCATGGAATACCCAAGAGTATCGTGTCAGATCGGGACTCGCGATTCACGTCCCATTTCTAGAAGAGTTTGCAGGCAGCATTAGGTACTAAATTGAAGTTTAGTTCGGCGTATCGCCCCCAAACGGACGGCCAATCAGAGCGTACTATTCAGACTCTGGAGGATATGTTGCGGTCTTGTGTCATGGAATTCCAAGGAAGTTGGGAGAATCACTTACCGCTTATTGAGTTCTCTTATAATAACAGTTTTCATTCCTCCATTCAGATGGCCCCGTATGAAGCTTTATATGGACGGAAGTGCAGATCGCCTTTATGTTGGGATGAAGTTGGCGAGAACAAATTGCTTGGGCCTGAGTTAATTCAAGAAATGAAGGATCAAGTTCAGTTTATCAGGAAGAAGATGGCTGAAGCGCAAAGTCGCCAGAAAAGTTACTCAGATACAAGAAGAAGAGACTTATCCTTTGAAGAAGGAGATTGGGTTTATCTTAAAGTCTCTCCTATGAAAGGCGTTAAGCGCTTTGGTAAGAAAGGAAAGCTTAGTCCAAGATATATTGGCCCTTTTCAGATCGTAGAGAAGGTTGGGCATGTTGCTTATAGAGTTGCCTTGCCAGATTATTTTGGAGATGTTCATGATGTGTTTCATGTGTCCTCATTGAAGAAGAGTTTTGGACAGCAAGAGCCACGTTTTGTGGATCCCGAACACATTCAACTGCGGCCCAACCTTACTTATGAAGTTGCCCCAACCCAGATCGTGGATTGGAAAGAGCAAGAGTTAAGGTCCAAGGTAATACCTATGGTGAAAGTGGCATGGGGTGATCCGTTGGCTCAAGATTTCTCTTGGGAGGGAGAAGCCGACATGAGGGAGCAATATCCGTACTTGTTTGATTGATTTTGACGGTATGTTCTAAGTATTCTCTTGGTTGAATCTTGATCTTGTCTTGGTTTAATATTTGACCTTGCCAATTTCGTGGACGAATTTTTTTTTAAGGGGGGAGGATGTAACACCCCGTATTTTAGTGTATTTTTACTGAAGGAATTATTTTTATGTGATCAAAATTTATTCTCTTATTTTAAAATTGGTTGGATTTTTAATGAGTTTATTTCTATGACTTTAATTTGGTGAAAATTATTTTTATTTGCTTTCTTAATATTTATTTATTGTTATGCATTTAAATTGCTTTTAATATTTAAATTAATTACCGTGGGATTTTAATTATTTCAATTTGAATTTACCATTACGTTTAAATTATTTTATTTAACTTGTGGTTTTAAAATCATCTCTGTTGGATCATTTTTGTGACCCAAGTTATGAGGATTGGACCTCATTTCTTTTCCCTCCATTTTTCTTCCTCTCCTTTTCTTTTCTTTTCTTTCTTTTCTTTTTTCTTCTTCCTTATTTCTCCTCCCCCGTGCGCGCGATCTCTCTCCTTCTCTCTCTCCCCGCGTCCGTTTCTTCTCCACCAACCAGCGCCGCCGTGCATCGGCGGTGGTCGACACCGCCCAGCCCGCTAGCTTCCCCAGCCGCCGGCGACCTCACCCCACCAATATCACCTCCGTTCGTGCCGCCGTTAGCCCCCACGAAGCCCACGAAACCCACGAAGCCGCGGCACACTTTCTGCCGTTGCGCCGCCGTCGCACCGCCATTGGCCACCATCTTCCTACCACTTCATCCTCGACCTCTTGGCAACCCATTGGACCCAACCCCAGCTCCGATCCATCACCGGTGAAGCCCCACCAAGCCCATTTCCGATTTGTGCATTTTTGGCCTAAAACCACCCCTTGCGCCGCCACCCACGGCAAACCACCACCACCATTGGCTTCACCGACCTCTCTAGGCCCTACCCTACCATTTTTGGGTCTTCGTTTGTCCTCGTTAAAAAGTTGGTATTTGTGACCCACGGCCACAGTGTATTTTACACTGTGGTGTTGCTCAAACGTCGCATTTTTTCAACTTCGTGATCCTCCGGAAATTATTATATTGCACTGTAAGTATTTCTCCAAAGAACTTTCGTAATTTAAATGTATTTTTGCACTAACCCATTTCACTGTATTTTTGGCATGCCGGACTGAGTCCGAGGAGTTCGGGGGTCGGATGGATTTGTGATTGGAGTTGTTTAGTTGGATTTGATTGGATTGGTAATTGTTGGTTTGGATATCGTGTTGGTACATGTGCATTTCATTACTTCATACATGATCATGTTTGTAAAAGAAGACTGGGTTTTCGTGTATTGCATTCATGTTCATGTGTTTATGAAAACTGGTTTTTCATGTGAAAATAGATTTTTGGTGCGTGTGTATCACGACCCTAAGCCGAGATGGGGTATTAACTCGGTGGAGCTCCTCTGGTTACTCGGGAGCGGAATATACTGAGTAACGTCCCCTGGATTGTCGCCGGGCGACAATGGGATCGGACGAGATGGTCTTGTGCCGACTCCGTGGTCCTTCTGCTGGCGGGGACTAGAGGATGTCTGGCCACGTACGCGCTGGGCGCGGAACTGGGCATCGCTCGTTGCGTAGTGTGGGTGCTTGGCCATGTACGCGCTGGGCGCGGAACTGAGCACCGCTATGAAGCCAGGACGTGCGGATGGTCCATAGGGGAGGCCATGGTGCATATGGAAATAATGCATGGTGCATTTGGAATTAATGCACTATTTTCTGGGAAAATAGTGCGAGTTGAATTTTGGGTAAATCATTTTCTGGGAAAATGTTTTACAGATATTTTGGGCCAAAATGGGATTTTGGTGTGTGTTGGAAAATTATCATTTTCGGGAAAAATGATGTTTTGTGGAAAAATGCATATTTCATCATGTGCATGCATGTTAGTTGCATTTAATGCATTTTATATTACGTTGTTGTTTTGGGTTATACTTACCTGTGATACCATTTTGTGGTAACGCAGATTTTGATGCTGATGAGGAGGAGGGCGAGCCTGAGGAGACGGCTCCGCCTGAGGAGTGATCTGGGATCACTCGTTTGTATATCTGGGACTATTGTAAATTATTTTATAGATGACTGTATAACTGCTATTTAAATCTTTACTGATGTTTGATTGTAAATAAATTCTGGTACTTAGTTGACTATCCGCTACGTTATTTTATTGGTACACTGTTGCATGTACACACACTGGCACTTCGTTGGGATGTGTGACCGTGTTGTCACCATCCTAGTGTCTCAATCCCTCTGTATTTATATAAGGGGGATTGGGGGCGCCTCAATAGCTTCAGAAATTCTTGAGTTTACTCCATCTAAACATTGATTTATACTTTCTCTTGAGGGATAAGTAGAGAGAAATACCTATGAAAAGTGCTACCTGAAACCGTGCATAGTGTCTTCTAAGTTTGTTAGCACCACACCATCACCATTCATTATTCTTTTTATGCAATTTTTCTTCATTCGCTGATTGACACAAGCAAGGTAAAATTTTGTATTCCTGTCACCCTTTTCCAGCCAATGTCTCTTAGCTCTTTACTTTCATTTGATATCCTCTTGATCCAACAAAACATCAATATCCTTCTGCAATTGTTTCTGGGCAGCCAAAGAGCTTTGTGTCTCATTATTTGCAGCGGTGCTAACAATATAGTTTTGTCTTTAATAGCTTTTGTTTTCTCCCTATCCATGTGCTTTCTCCACTTCTTGAGACCCTTGCTGCAATATTCGAGTTTAACTTGCACAAATTCAAGGAAAGACCTTCCAGTGCACCTTTTTCGCCATTCTGCTACTATGAATGAAGAGCAGCCCTCTTCCCTCCCCCAATTAAGCTCATACTGAAAACTATTGGGCCCCCTTCTTCGAGCAGGATCAAACCAGCCACAATCTAACAATAACGGTCTATGGTCAGAGCAAATAGCAGCTAATGTTTCAACTCTGAAGTTCCTATTGCCATCTATCCAAGATTGATTAGCCAAAACTTTGTCCAATCTCTCTTTTGTATAGGTGTCATCTTCACATCTGCTGCTCCAGGTAAATTTCTCCCCCTTACATCGTAGATCATTCAAGTTTCCTTGTTCTAATACTTGTCTGAACAGGTTCAACTGATTCTCACTCCTCAAACAACCAACCACCTTCTCATCATTTGATAGTATCTCATTAAAATCCCCAATGACACACTAGCATATGCCATCAGGTTTAAAGGATTTTAGTAACTCCCAAGCTCCTTTCCTTTGGCTGACATCGGGATGACCATAGAAGCATGTAAGAAGCCATCTAGAATCACCCATAACATTAGAAACTATAACATTTATATGTCCGGTTGGGTAATTAACTAACTCAACATTAAGCTCTTGTTTCCACATGATCATAAGACCACCACTTCTACCCAGTGCATCAACACCAATACAATTCTCAAACCTTGCCTACTTTGTAATAAACTTGGCACGGCTAGCAACCATTTTAGTTTCCATCACAAACACCACCTTGGGCCCTTTAGTCTTCACTAGCGAGCAAAGACATTGAACTGTTCGGGAGTTCCCAAGCCCTCGATAGTTCCAACTTAGTATTTTCATAATGCATGACGGGACTAGCATCCAGCCTCTGTCAATCCATGATGTGAAACATCATCAGTTTTGCCTTTCTTTAAAGATACTAAGTCTGAAAGTGTAGCATCATCCTCATCAAGCAATCTTTTCCTACCATGCTAAACATCTGGTTGTAGGGTAGTTTTGCCTTGACCTCGAGCTCTTCGCTTCCACTTACCTCCCTCATTTTGCAAGGGGTCAGTCTTCCCTCTGACTGACATATTTCCTTGCTGTATATTAGAAAATGTTCGTGGTGGTGAGATTGTAAAATCCTCAGAGGATTTGGAAGCAGGACAACTGGGCTTCTCTCCCACTTTGACAAAGCTATTGGGCCCTAGACGCACCTTAGAAGACACAATCTGTATTGGGCCTAAAAGGCACTCACGGCCCAATCTTGATATCTTATCACATCTAATGTTCGAAGGATATAAAGAATCAATTTGAAAAACCTCCCTAGCCATATTTATCGAAATATGCTCAGAGTAGTTGCCTTCCCCCCTACATGACTGAGCCACCTTATCCCTTTTTTCAAACCCCTCCATTGAATCACTCTTACCCCCATTTTTAAAAGCCCGGGTTGGATCACCCCTAACCCCTGAAATTCCTCCTACTTTTGTGGACTTGCCGCAACCACCTCCCACGTTAGCTTGTACATCCTGCACCACCTCCACACCCTTATGCTGCCCACCATGTTCAGAGCTACCGACTGATCCTTCCATTGCAGCATCCTTCTTCTGAGACTCGTCCTCCTTCCCAACAAAACTAGTATCAAAAGATAAAGGAGATACTTTACGCCGTAATCCTCCATCTGCATGAAGCCATGCACCGAATTGCATGGCATCACTGTCATACATATCATGCCGGCTAGTAGCATCCAAAGAACACCCCGTAAGATCATGTGCAATCCACCCACACCTGAAACATATCTTTGGTAATTTTTCGTATTGAAATGAAATCCATAATTTACCTCCCTTATGGTTAAAAAATCTTCCACGAGCAACATGTTTATATAGAGGTATTTCAATCTTAACATGTAAGAATCTTCCCCACCCTATTCCATCTTCCGCCACATCCACCGCTAGCACCTTGCCCACAAAGGCACCGATCCGTTCACCACACTCCCTTGTCATATGACCCAATGGGAGATTATGGAACTGCACCCAAAAATTCTCACATTCAAACATGATCTGCCTAGGGAGTAACATGCCATCATATGGACGTAAGGGAAATAACACATTGTCAAATAGCCATGGACGTGCGTCAAGGATACGTTGTTTATCAGCATGCGTTGCAAATGACACCACAAACACGTTCTTATCCACCTCTTGAAAGATAGCTCTCTTTCTGATCCTCCATATTCTAGCCATAGCATTCGATATGAGATCCTTCCCCACACCTCGTTCGCTACAAACTTTCCCAATGAGACTAAGGTCACCTTTCTTTTCAATATCGTCTTCCTCTCCTAAAGGGATTTCAAGCACCGTCTCCTCCTCCGAGAGATGTAGTTGCTTCCATCGCACTTCAATATCCTCCATCACTTGTTACTGCCTAACTAACTCTCTGAAAACTCAAAAACACTACCTCTGGAATCGCCTAGGCTCAACCATAGATGAGACTATGAAAAAATTATTTAAAATTACATAAACAAATGAATAATTAAGTTGTTGTATCCTAGAGAAAATAAGTTAAGAGTATGCAAGTCTACTGCACTGGTTTATTTGAAACTTTTTAATTTTTATTTTATTGTTGGGTATTTCACTAACAATTGGCAAAGAGAGTCATACCCCCAAAAAGTTGATAAAATGACTGGAGAAACGACAGTAATGTCTCATAAACCAGTGCATGGAACCTTTGAATTAGCAACTTGAGTTGATTAGTGTTTATCTTGCAAAGGTTGAAGTATCTTATGGCCACTTTAAGGATATTGGAATGCTGATCATGACCTTTTTCCCACGAGCAATTTTGTCCGAAATAGTCAAAATTGTTGCCAGAAATGACATTTTCCCGCCACTTCAACTTGTAGCCGACTCCCCATAAATAGTTGGCAACAGATACTACCAGTACCCACTAATTTAATTGTTGTCCATAATACTATCTATTATTTCTGGCATATGATGGTAGTTGGAAATATAAAATTTTTGTGGGAAACATGTCACACACGTGTGGAGCTTACTCGCCGAAAAAGTTTATTGTGACAAATGATGTTGTCGAAAATGAGTATTTCAGACAATAAATACGGTAGGAAATATTTTACAGGAAATACTTCAGACAATAAATATGAGCTTACTCACGTGAAAAGTTCATTAGTAATAAGTTATTCTTGAGTTTTGACCTTACTAGAAAGTATTTCGTGCTAAACATTTTGCGGGAAATAGTTCTTTTCTGCATTTTAATTTAGCGTAAATTACTTTCTTGTGACATAAATACTGTTAACTAGGGTTGGAAAAAGAAAGCCATAATGCTGAGAGTTTTGTTTGGAGATACCTATTAGCAACGATTTTAATCGCTGTAAATACGCATATGCCAACAAAAAATAATTCTGGTCGCAAATACTTATTTGCCGTGACAAAAATCTTCGTAAATATATATTTGCAACCAAAAAATTAATTCTAGCGATTTGGGATCACCGGAAAGAGTCTGTTACGAAATTAAAAAAAAAAAAATTAGTAGTAATATAGTATCACATCCTTATACCTAAAACACATAAAAAAACATGAACACTATATTACAAATACACTAAGTTCATAGATTAAAAAAGAATAAAAAATAGTAACAATAACTTAAATATATGTGACACAAGAAATAAATGACACCAAAAATATACTTGAACAGTGAAGTATATATGACATGAGAAAAAAAAAGTATGATACACTACAACTCAATAGATTCTAAAAACCTAAAGAGGTTAAAGCCAACATAAGATAAGCATAAAATCGAACATGATGAGCATAAATTTGAATATGATTAGCCCCTCCAATGATAAGAGAGAGAATACATTATATACTGTCTAAGTGAGATTCTTACAAGCATATGCACTAAAGTGGTATAATTATTAAGTTCAACCAAAATTGATAACACCATCGCCACCCTTTCCTCACAATAACAGCTATTGTAAGTACTAATGATATAAATGCAAACTGCAGCAGGAAATTCACAATATCATAGAATACATCCCTAGACAACCCAGAATAATTAAATGAGCGTACAAGGGAGCGTAGCATCACATACAAGGTTACCATATATATATATATATATATATATATCGTGTCTCTATCCAAGTATATATATATATATATATATATATATATATATATATCTATGGTATATATATCATATATATATATATCCAAGTATCATTAGTATATAGCATGTCATAATCTCAATTATCAAGTGTCAAGATTATAAGACATCTCATCCAAACTTGTCATAACAAATAGAAGCATAACATTATGTTGATAAGCTCAGGAGTGTTTTTTTTATTCAGCATTGTTTTCTATCCAACACTAATTATAAGTCTAACACAAAAAGACATAATTGTTTTCTATCAAAGAAAAATTGCTGAATCTTTTGAGGTGTGATATATATTTAACTAACCAAAAAGATACAAATTTCTAAGTAACCTAAGATGGACGATCCCAACACATTCACAGCCACCCTCAAACCTAACCTAATAAAAAAAATATCAACTGCATAAGTCCATGGTCTGATATCCTACTACGGAGCTTAGTCCATTGCATTGTATAAAATTCAACTGCAAAAAGCATTCAAAAATATGTTTTTTCTTTCCTGTCCAAAACCTTTAATTTAAAACAATTATTGGTACTCACAAGAATCAAAATGTCACACCCAAATCCAAGAAGATAACTGTCTCTACCTTTGCAAAGTGGAGGAGGCACTACAAGGAAAAAGGCTTTTAGCGACGTTTCTACATTTCTCGCAAAAGAAAATGATAATAATACCGCGCAGACATGAACATAGCATGAGTGAACAGTGAAAATATTTCTCATGACAACATATTTACTTATTACATCGATTTTTTCGTTGCAATAGACTTACATCTTTTCCGTCGGCAATCTTCTTCACGAAAGAGAATTTATTACGGCGATTTTTGAAGAAATGCCGCAATAAAACTTACATATACTTTTTCCCCTATGCGGTATCCCGTGTTGCTCATTCTCCCATTGCTTCCCATCATCATCTTCCTCTCTTTGTTATTTTCCTTTCAATGTTCCCTTCCCAAATCGAAGACGCCTTCTACCAATTTGTATACTGAAGGTTTGTTCCCCAAATCATAAGGTAACGGTCAGAAAATCTCGAGCCCTATCTCGTTAATTCCTTCCATTGTCTTCAATCTGTAAAAATTCGTAGGGTTTTTGGCTTGTTTTCTCAAAATTATTGTTTTATCTTAATTACACTCTATTTGGCACAGCTATCCTTCAAATATTGTCATGCCAAGACTAGTCCAGAAGGATCCCACCATTAGCCAAAATGGGAAGCAGAGCTCGATATGTGGGAGGAGCGAGAAAGCTGAATATGACAGTTAGATCCTGCATTAAGGTATTTTTTCCCCGGAAAAGACTCATTGAATATTTAGATCCAATATATTGCCGATACTCTTTATGCATCCATGAATTGTTTCCTGCATGGAGTTAATCATCAAATTGTAATGCCATTAGAGACTTGTTGTGAAATTCTTGTGATGTAATGAGAAAGGGATTGGTTTGTAGAGTTGGGTTGTTGTAGAGTTGGGTTTGTAGAGTTGGGTTTGTGACATTATGTTTATCAATTTTGCTAATTTTTCTATCGGTTGTGATACGATATACACTCCTCATGAATTTCCCCATCTAAATACACCTAATAGACAAATCAATTCCATGCATGCATGTGTGGAATTAATTTCGTGGCCTCACTTTTCCAAGGAGTGATTGATTGATGTACTCAGTAGTTACCCAGACCAAAGCATAAAAGTAACTAATCCTATACATTAGGTAATTTACTAACTTACTAACAATAGACAATCACTCTCAAGAATTAACATGATTGACCAAATTAAATAGTCATGCATATCGAAGCAGTTCCTTTGCTGCTGAGAAAATGAAGCTGTTTTGGACGAACTCAAATGGTAAGGCATGATAAACACTGGAAAAAAAAATGATTACAAATATAATCTAATTCATCATGTTCAATTATCTCAACCATGGATGCAATATTTTAGGGGAAAAACCGCAGTAGATATAGGCAATTGAATATCAGTCCTTTTTGCACACTGGAGAAAATACGAAATCAAGTGATAACCAAGCGATATCAATAATTGCAGGAAAAGATAAGCATTTTTCCTACTAAACACATAGCCCAACCAAAACCCATATTGAAGGGAAAGATATGGAACAAAAAAGTTAATCAGAGGAGGCAAAACAAAACCAAAAGACATACAAGAAGAAAAAGAAGAAGGGTTAAGTGAGTATGGAGGGGAATGCTAGAAATGGAACTTACCAAGGAACGACAAAATTGAGGGTGAGCTTTGATGCTAGGTGACAAGAACTTGATCAAATGTAGAGAGAGTTTGCGAACTGATGGAAAAGAAAGAAATTCTGAATTGTATTGAAGAATTAATGAAAAGAAGTGTTATTCTAAGTCTGCTATTACATCATATTTATACTGAAAATGTAAACTAACAGAATTAACTAATTACATTGTATTGACTATTTTAGCCTTAGCCTTTTCTACTTTGGATTTTAATTCCATATTATCATATGTAATGCAAGACTCCAACACCCCCCCTCAAGGTGAACATGAATGTTAAGAATGTTCATCTTGCGAAGGACATGGTGAAAAGGCAATGATCCAAGTGGCTTTGTAAGTATGTCTGCCAACTGTAGCCGAGAGGGAATATAAAATAACTTGATGAGCTTTTCCTGCAGCTTCTCTCGAACTAAATGGCAATCAATTTGTATGTGCTTGGTTCTCTCATGTTGTACTGGGTTTGTGGCAATGGCCATAGCAGATTTGCTGTCTGTATACAAGAGTGTTGGCTGAGAGTGATCAATTTGTAAGTCTTGTAGTGCATAGATTAACCATTGTATCTCACAAGTTGTAGTTGCAAGAGCTCTGTACTCTGCTTCAGCAGAGGATCGACTAATGGTGGCCTGCTTTTTAGACTTCCATGAGATTAGAGAATTTCCTAAGAAGACTGCAAAACCAGTTATGCTTTTCTTGCTATCAATGCAGCCTGCCCAGTCACTATCTGAGAAAGCTTTCAACTGAAGTTCTGAAGTTGAAGGAAAAAATAAACCTTGTCCAGGAGTAGCCTTTAAGTATCTGAGGACCCTCACTGCTGCTTTGTGGTGATTAACTGTCGGTTTTGCCAAAAATTGGCTCAAAACTTGGACAGAATAGGCAAGATCTGGTCTGGTAATTGTTAAGTATAGCAATCTGCCAACCAGTTTTCTATAAGCCGAAGGATCTTCATATGGTTCTGAATCATCAATAGTTAGTTTAAGATTTGATTCCATAGGAAATGCTGCAGGTTTGGAACCAATGAGGCCAGTATCTTGTAGTATGTCTAGTGCATATTTTCGTTGGCAAAGAGAGATCCCAGTGTGAGATCTTGCTACCTCTAGTCCAAGAAAATATTTCAATGGCCCCAAATCTTTAATTGTAAATTGATCATCCAGAAATTTCTTTAACAGATCAATATCTTGTAAACTATTACTGGCTAACAGTACATCATCAACATATACTATTAATGCCATAAAAGATGTTGCTACTTTTTGATGAATAATGAACAATCAGAGTTACCTTGAGAGAAACCATAGCTGATGAGAGAGGTAGACAGTTTTTCAAACCACTGTCTAGAGGCCTGCTTAAGACCATAGAGACTTTTTAAAAGTCTACAAACTTTGTTGTTCTGATTTGGCAGTCCAAGAGGCAAATCCATGTAAACCTATTCATGTAGTTCACCATGTAAAAACGCATTATTCACATCTAATTGATGAATGTGCCAATCCTTAATTGCAACAACAGCAAGTAGAAGTCTAATAGAAGTAATCTTAGCAACGGGTGAGAAGGTGTCAAAAAAATCTACGCCTTCTTGTTGAGTGTAACCCTTTGCTACTAATCTTGCATTGTGTCTCTCTATTGTTCCATCAGCTTTGTATTTGATTCTAAACATCCATTTGCAACCAATGGTCTGTTTATGTTTAGGTAAAGTAACAAGCTCCCATGTTTTGTTTAACTCTAAAGCATCAAGTTCATTTTTCATAGCTTTTTGCCATTCTGGAAATTGAGCAGCCTGTTTATATGTTTGGGTTCTAATGAAGTTGTGATTGAAGCAAGAAAAGCTTGATGAGATAATGAGAGTCTATTTGTAGAAAGGAAAGGGGAAATGGAGTAGAAATTACCTTTGCTGGAACCATCAGTAGAAGAAGTTGAAGGAGCTGCATTTGAAGAAACTTGACTACAATAATAATTCTACAGAAAGTGAGGTGCTTGTCTAAGTCGAGTGGATTTTCTTGGTTGTTCAGGAATATTGAAAATCTGATTGTTCTGAGGTATAGGATTATTGGAAATCTGATTGTTTTGAGGTATAAGAGAATTTTGATGGTCATCATCAATATGTGAAGTTACTAGTACAGGTTGATTAGCAACTGGATTATAATGGAAAATATCACAGCTGTATGGATTTTCTGATGGAGGGAATAGAAAAGAGTGGTTTTGAGGATCAATTGGTACAACTATAAAAGGAAGAATATTTTCATGAAATATAACATTCCTGGAAATGAAGATTTTCTTAGTATGGAGGTCCATTACTTGTAGCCTTTTATATCACAGGGATACCCGAGAAATATGCACTTGACAGCTCTAGGATCAAATTTGTGTCTGTGATGTTGAAGTGTTGAAGCAAAGCAAAGACAACCAAATACTTTTAGATGAGCAAGCTTTGGTATTTTATTGAAAAGCATTTCATAGGGAGTTTTATTTTTAAGAAGAGGGGTAGGAATCCTATTGATAATGTGAGCTGCTGTGAGGACACAGTCACTCCAAAAAGATAATGGAATATTTGCTTGAAACATTAAAGCCCTAGCTGTACTTAGCAAATATTGATGTTTTCTTTCAACTGTGCCATTTTGCTGTGGGGTTTCTACGCAGCTTCTTTGGTGTAAAATTCCATTTTTATGATAGAAATCTATGAGAATGAATTCAGGTCCATTATCTGATCTTAAAACTTTGACAGCAATGTCAAACTGTGTTTTAATCATTTTACAAAAAGTTTTAAGTAGGAATGGAACTTCAGATTTTGTTTTAAGCATATAAACCCAAGTACAATGTATAAAATCATCCACAATTGTTAAGAAAAATCTATATCCTGAATAAGAAATGGTTCCAAATGGACCCCATATGTCACAATGAATCAAATCAAACATTTTATTAGACTTGTTGTGTGATACAGGAAATGTTAGTTTTCTTTGCTTTGCTAAGGGACAAATGTCACATACATTTTGACAATCCATAGAGATAGAAGAATCAAGGTGTTTAAGAGAAGAGAGTCTGGAAAGGGACACATGTCCTAATCTATAGTGCCATAAGTCTAATGACTTTTGAGAGGCAGCAGAAAAATGAGTGGGATTAGTCTTAGAGTTTGCACCAGCAGAATTGAAGTAATATAAGCCTTGTTTCTCAAATGCAATCCCAATCATCTTCTTCATTGATTGGTCCTGTAAAAGGCAATGAGTACGAAAGAAAGACAAGGAAAGATTAGAATCTTTGGTTAGCTTAGAAATGGATAACAGATTAAAAGTAAAGGATGGTACACATAAGACATTTTGTAAGAAAAGATTATTAGAAATGCAAATTGTTCCTATGTGTGTAGCTGGTATAATCTGTCCATTGGGCAGATTTATAGATGCATTTATTGGTTTAGGAGGAAAACAATAGAATAGGGGTGAATAGATCATATGATCTGTTGCACCAGTGTCTAATATCCAAGAACATTTGGATTTTGAAGTGGAAGAAACTGAGTTGCAAGAAGAATTACCAGAAAATTGAGATGAAGTAACGAGATTGCAGGCTAATGTATTCTGGGTATTTGAAGGATTTTGAGATGACTGAGATGGTTGAGAAGAATTTGCAATAGCTAGTAGTTTATTAAAATCTTCAGAAGTCAAAGAAACCATGTGAGACTCATTACTGTTTTGATTACAGACTTCATCAGTTGCAATTGCAGCATGGGCAGCAGAATGAGTTCTTTTTCCTTTTGGTCCAGTCCACCCAGGAGGGTATCCATGAAGCTGGAAGCACTTGTCCACCGTATGTCCATTGTATCCACAATGTGTACAATGAAGGATAGATTTCTTGGATTTTTCTTTTGAAAATCTGTATTGGTTTGCTGCAGGATTCGGCTGTTTAACCATCAATGCATGTGATTCAGTAGGAACTGAGTTGGTCAATTGTCTTTGGCTTTCTTCTTGGAGCAATAAGCAAAAGACTTTAGCCATAGGTGGTAATGGAATTGAAAGAAGCAACTGACTTCTTATGGGAGCAAAAGAATCATTTAAACCAACTAGAAACTTTAGAACATAATCTGCTTGTTGCCTTTGTAACATAAAAGAGAAAAGATCGCATGTACATCTTGACATTTTTCCACAAGTACACGTTGGTAAGGGACGAAAACTGACATATTCATCCCATAAAGTTTTGAAGGAACTGAAATACTCAGTAACAGAGGAAGAACCTTGATTGATACAACTCAAAGATTTTTCAAGATGAAAAACCGTTGGTCCATCACTTCTTAAGTACTGAGTCTTTAATTCATTCCAAAGATCAAGAGATGAATTTACATAGAGCAAGCTATTTGGAATATCTTTGGAAATAGAGTTTATAAGCCAAGAAAGTACCAAGTTGTTAGCCCTCAACCAAGCTGTGTAAAGAACAGATTCAGAAGTGTTTGGAGGTCGAATTGAACCATCAATGAATGCCACTTTATTCTTGATAGATAAAGCAATGGTGATCGAGCGGCTCCAAGCAACATAGTTATCTCCAATAAAAATTTCTGAGACGAGAAGTGCACCAGGATTATCACTTGGATGCAAATAGTATGGACTTGATGAAATATCTGATGGATTTGTGATAACAGAATCGGTAGAACTTTCAGAAGGCATTTCAAGAAAGAAAGATTGAGAATCACAGAATTCAAGATAAGGGGCTGTGTAGAAAAAAAAATCACTACAAAATCTTGAAGAAGTTGTAATGCAGAGAAGAAAGGAAATGTAAAGAGAATGATCAAAAGATGAAAAAGAATGAATCGAGTTCCAGAAAATCAATGTGCGGAATTTCTAATCTGATACCATGACAAGAACTTGATCAAATGTAGAGAGAGTTTGAGAACTGATGGAAAAGAAAGAAATTCTGAATTGTATTGAAGAATTAATGAAAAGAAGTGTTATTCTAAGTCTGCTATTACATCATATTTATACTGAAAATGTAAACTAACAGAATTAACTAATTACATTGTATTGACTATTTTAACCTTAGCCTTTTCTACTTTGGATTTTAATTCCATATTATCTATATGTGATGCAAGACTCCAACACTAGGGTTTAGCATTCGCCGCCGGGGGGGGGGGGGGGGGAGACGACGAAAGTGCTTTATAGATGTCGTAGCAATGTAGTAGTAGTAGGTATGCCTTATAAAGTAAAGTCAAATTATCTCTCTCCTCAAAACACACTCGGAGACGCAGGCCCTTTGGGTTTGGAGAATAAACAAATTGTTCAGAGATCCTGAAGCTTCTAGTGAGTTTGGGTCGTTGGATGTATAAGAGGAGCAATTTTGTTTGTCCAACGTTGAATCACTCTAGTATAACCCTTTTTTTTTTCCTTCTTTTTTTTTTTTTTTTTTTGGCATGTTTTAATGAGATTTTCCCTGGGAACTTAAAATGTTGTTGATGATTTTGGTTGGTGAAGTGCTGAGAGTGAGTTGCTCCTTCTTTCTTGATGTCAAGTAAACATACTTACTTTAACCTTGGGTGAAGGCAGGCCTACCAACCGGGTTAGGGCTAGTCGACTTGGACTTGGACATGATCTAATATGGGCTTTACTCTTAGGACATGTTACAGTTGGGCTTAGATGGGAATAAAAAGGTGTAACAATTTTGTATTTATTATAATGTCTGTTTCTTTTCTTTTTTTGAAAACGAAAGGTACGTATTACTTTGGGAACACACAAATTAATGGTACAAGGCAAATTACTTTCCACTTAATTCATCAACCACTTTTAGTATTAGTAATTACCCATTACTAATTGATCATCAATAAATTATATATATGGAGCCAAGCCAGCTCTTCAATGATCTCATGTTATCTAGATAGGGCTTTGTTGATTAACATGATTATATTGTTTAGTGATCAGTGGGTTGAAAACTTAATGATCATCTTAGCTTATCTTTAGAATGAGATTTTTGAAATTAAACTTGATGGTTTGTAAGCTTCTATCTATAAGGGATCAGTGTGTCGATTAAACACAGGCTTTTGTTGTGTATTTCGAATGATTGAAAACTTGATAATTATGTAATAGTGACTATAATATTATTTAAGAAAGACATAACAATAGTACTTGCTTATGAATGTACTAGTATTTGGGATAAGGTACAAATAGTGATCATCAGGGATGATGGATGCGAAATATATAAGCTGATCATGAGGTTAAGGGTTGGATTTATCTATGATTGGAGACCATTGATGTGTTGTGCATGCACATTATAATTAATGGTTTTAATTTTCATAACAATATGGATATATATATATATATATATATAGTGTCAATTGCTCTATATAATGTATAGTTGGGAAGCTGTAAAAACAGGCAAAAAAGTGGAAAGAAAATAATAATAATAATAAAAAGACAAAAGACAAAAGGAAAAAGATTGGCCGTAAATTATGCATGGAAGGCAAGGAGTGGGAGTGATTAGATTCTGAACCCAAAAAGCTGGTCAATTTTCTCAGTACCTAATTTGGACTCGCTTTAGGTGCAATATTTATTCCCTTCCGCATAATGATTAGCTAGCGGGGACCGATTGTACCTTTTTGTAATATTTTGTTTTTCTTTTTTTGGAACATATATGAAAAGTTTTAGATTTTCTTTGTATATATATATATATATATATATTATGGCCGATAAAAGGCTCGATCCTTTGGAGTCATAAAAATTAAGCTAGAAGTACAAATACTACTACTTCATTCTGGTCAGAGTACATATATGTCTGCCTCCTTGCATGCATGCGCAAAATCAAGGTTTAAAGGGCAGTAGTAGTACTATTGCATGATAACTATATTGGAATAATAAAGAATTGTTGTTGTGCCTTGATAAAAAAAAATGCTAAAAAAAAGTATATATAATTTGTTGTTTCCCTGTGCAGGGCCTACTAGCTTTGGTATTTTAGCTGCTAAAGTTGAAATCAATTTGACCTTTGATGCCTTCCTATGTCCCCAGGTTTGATATAGAGCAGAACAAATAAGTGATGATTATGCTGATTGAGGAAATTAGACTCGAAAGTAGATAGCTTCCCACACTCTTGTTCTTAGTTTGTTACATATGAACTTGATTGCACACCTACTTATCAATACTATGAAACTTTCATTCACACCTGCTTTCCTTCTATTTTAAGGTTATAAAGGTTTCTGTTGTATTATTTTTTTCCTTTCTCTTGGATCTTTTGGTCGCTGTGATGTTTAAGATATTCGCTTTTATACCCTTCCTTATAGTTAATCAATAGATTTTCCAAATATAACTAGGTAAAATCTAGCTACTTGAAAACTGATTTCTGTTTCGTGTTATTACATAAAAATGTAGCCAGATTTTCCTTTTCTTTTTTTTTTTTTTTTCATGGGCCCTGATTAATAAATGCTGATCCGAAGTTGTCCACCTGCTTGTTAAAACCCCAAATACTTTGTGTAAGCTTTCATCACTTAACATTTTCATTTATTTAATTTATGTATGAAAAATGTAGGCAGTTTTCATTAATCAGGAAATACTTGTATCAGTCAATTATAAAGTCCACTGTGACACGTTGGTGAATGCAGGCAACTGAGATGAGCTTTAGCTCTAATGGATGTGTTGTTATTGTGTTAGTATTATACACAAACCCCTAATAAATATTTGAGCAACAAAAGTTGATTTCATATCTAGGAAATCTCTCTAAACCCCCAGGCCAACTAACTCCTAACTCCAAACTCTTTGTGTTTGTTTTAGGTGGATCATTGGTACTATCAACAGCTTGCTCCCTACTAAGCTTGGAGGAAGGATCTTTAATTAAGTTGTGAGGACCACCATCTAGGAATCGATGTGTTACTGAATTGAACACAACAAATCTCACATATCCCCTTACGGTGAAGGTATTTATTTATTATTATTATTATTTTTACAGCAAGTGCTATTTCAACCCTATTAAATATTCCTTTCATCCATTTCTTTGTGAATTATTCCATGCATCCATTAATCACCCCCTATTTCCAGTTCAGTCAAAAGATATTTTTCTTTTAATGCATGGATGGGATTCTTTATCAGCTAGGTTTGCGACTACATGTTCAATTGATTTTTTTAAAATTATTAATTTTGACCGAATTGTATGTGGCTAATTAGTGGTTCATCTAGTTTTAACACTTGTTGTTCAGGTGAGTCACATTATGCCCTAAGAAACTATTTGGACAGCATTTTAAATGTTTATGTATCCTATGTCGATATATACCTCTATAATATGCCTTTGTGTTAATTAACCTAATTGAAGGAATCTATATGCATGGTCCATAGCAAATGTAATTTATTCATGACTAAATCCATCAACTTCCTCTGTTTGAAATCATCTGTCAATGTTGTTTTACTTATGATGTTCCTAAGGCAACCTGTGGGCAACCTATGCGAATTTTCTCTAACTCGTCTCTTAAGCAGATTCATCTTAGTAGGAAGAACATCTGAAATAGCTTTCCATATAAATACTTTAACCTCATTTGGAACATTCAACTCCCAGCTTTGTGAAGTTTCCTGCCAAGTCCCTTTTACTTCTTGATTGGTCTCCTCTCATTCTTATTTTTCTGTTAACAATCATTTTTCATCGATATATACACCAACAAAAAAATATATACTTGAGGAGGAAAGATCGAAGCTCTCACATAACAAGAGAGAAAACAAGGGAAAGAAAGGGAGCCCACTTTTAGCGGTGCAGTGGAAAAAATAAGTGGATATTGGTTGTAGTTCAACTTTGGGTGCAAGAAAACTATGGTTCTGGTGGATTTTTGGTGTTCCCTTTTACAAGTTGAACCATACAGCCATACAAATACAAATTTCTAACTCCTTTAATCAAGAAAATTTATATTTTGTTCAACTGTGGAAACGAAGAGTTACCAGAAGTAGAGGATGCGTTCGGAGATAAGAGATTCAGAAATGACGGAGAGTGAAAAATGATGATCTCTATAAGAGAGAGGGCTGAAAATGTTGTTAGGGTTCAGAGTTGAGACGTTGATGCAGATGACACCGCTTGCCTCCACATACTGCTACCTTAAGGCGTGCCTGGTGCGAGAAGGTGGCAGTGGAACTGAGGATATTGCGAGAGACAAAGAGGAACAAAGAGAGAGAGAGAGAGAGAGAGAGAAGAGAGGTGAACCAATTAGATTTCATTCTATGATTTTTATAGAGCTCACCGATGATGTAGCAACGGCTAGCCGGTGACACAAATGGGATGGGGCTACAGTGCAAAGGGTGAGGAGAGAGAGACATGAATGGCATCACAACACATGAATATCAGGATGGGGGAGAAGAAAGAGAAGGGAGAATTTTGAAATCATTACCTTTTTGCGGTGAAAATAGTCGCCACAAAAAGGCCTCACTGCACGAACAAGTTTTAGTGGCAGACTTAGTGTCATCGTAAAATGTTAAAATCGTCGGAATAAGTTTCAGCGACGATGTTCTCGCCACAACATTCGTGATTCCATCTCTTTTTCGGTGATTTTATTTGCAGCGACAAAAAGTCGTTGCAAAAAGTGGAATTTGTATTTTGTCGAAAAGAAAAGACTGCTACAGTAAATTTTACTCATCGAAAATGAATTTAGCTGCAAATGCCACCTTTTTCTTGTAGCATGATCATGGTGATTAAGATGTTGGACTGGGATTATTGCTCATCATTATGCAATACCTTCTCTTCAGACTGAGTAAAAATTAAAAAATCTGACTCCATTCTGACTCCGAAAAAAATGGAGTCGGAGTTGGATTTTTTTAAAATTTTTCAATAGGAGTAAACGTCAGAGTTGGAGGTGTCTCTGGATCGACTCCAACTCCGATCTGATCGAACTCTGACTTTATGCTTCGACTCCGACTCTGATATTGTACATATGTTATAAAAATATGTATTTATCATATATATTTATCATACATACTAGTATAGTTATATAGTTAAGTTCAATAATGTATTAGTATGAGCAAGTTATTAAAAAAATAATATACTTATACAGTAATACAAATAGACTATTGATAGTTTAGTATATGTAAACATCATAGTATTACTATCATACATAATTAAATTTAAAAATAAGTTAGACACTAGTATTTAGATAAGTCTAGTATAATAAGTTAATAACACATATATTAATTTACTAAAGTATAATAACATGTAATTAGACACAATAAAATTTAGTATATAATTAAGTTATAAATAAGTTAGACATTAGTGTAATAACATGTAATTAAACAATATAGTTTAAGTTTTGTATAGAAATAAATTAGACACTATTATAGAAATAACTAATAAGTCCAGCATAATAAGTTAATAATACATAATACTAATTTACTAAAGCATTTGAACTCGAACGCCTTGCGATGTTGATAAAAGACATCAATTTGGAATTTTGCAAATGATGATCAAGATTACCGATTCGTTAATAACATCTAATTAGACACTAAAAATAAGTCTAGTGTAGAAATAAGTTATAAATAAGTTAGGCACTAGTATAATATAATAGCATGTAATATTATAGTATAATAGCATGTAATTAGACACTAAAAATAATATGTAATACTCTAGTATGATAACATGTAATTAGACGCTATAATATAAATCTAGTATAAAAATAAGTTAGCTATTAGTATAGAAGTAAATTAGCAATGAATGATTTATTTTTAGTTTTTAAAATTTTGGAAAAACTAAAATTTGAAAGCACACAATTTTTTTTTTTTAAATGGGATAAATATGAAGCTAAAAAAAAAACCCAAAGTAGAAAGCCGAAATTCGACTCCACTCTGACAAGTCAGAATCAAAGTCGGACTGGAGCCTACACAAGTTGGAGTTCGGATTTTAACTCCGAAAAAATCCATATTAAATCCAAGTCGGAGTCAGAGTTGGATTTAGTAGAATCCGTATTAAATCCGACTCCGATGTCGATGCTCACCCCTACCTCCTGTTGATGGTGCTTTAGCGGAGTAGTTTTCCTAGTTAGTATATATTGGCGTTGCTGATATTTATAATCATTAAGCTTTTATTTAAGACTTTAAGTCACCGACATTTTATGGGTACGTACGTAGATACTACTTTTAATTTGCCTCTTCCAATAGGCCTAGAGTGACCTGAATTTTTCCATAATATATTAAATAGAGCTTGTAATTAATTTCTTCTTCTTTTTTTTTTATTTTTATTTTTTTTATAAAGAACAAACATTTCATTAATAGAATAGAGTTTATAGACATTTATCAAGCCAAATGGCTTGAGAAAGAAAATCTGGAAAACAATCAAACCACATTGTGATACTCTCAACATTCCATGCATAACGGGCAAGCTTGTGGGCTACCCCATTTCCTTCTCTACAAACGTGTTGTATTTGGCATTCAGTATATAAAGCCTGAAGCTTCCTAATTTCAAGTAACAGGGCCTCAAGCAAAGCTGCAACTTCAAGTTCTGCATTCAATACTTGCACTGCCATCAAATAATTTGACTCCACTACTATCCTGGTAATTCCCATACCCGCACACAGTTGTAAAGCTTGAAAGATAGCTAATAGTTCAATAGCTTCCACATTAATCCCTTCCTCTTCAACCATAGTAGCTGCCCAGAGAGCTTCACGCTCATCATTTCGAAGCACCAAACCACACCAGTTTTGTAAATATCCCAAAAAACAGCACCATCAACGTTAACTTTTAACCACTCTATAGGAGGCGGCTTCCGGTCATAAAAACTTCGAATCATAGGTCATGGTAGCAGACGTATTTCCTTAAAAGAATTAAACACAAATAAGGAATTGTCAATAACCTGCTGCATTGCTACAGTTTTCTACTCATGCACCATCCGGTTCCTCCTCCACCAAAATCCCCAAGCAAGACAAAACATTAAGGCGAACTCCCCTTCCTTACCCTGCTCAACTACCTTCATAGCAACCTACATAGCATCCATATTTTTGTCCAAAGATTGCATTATAGGCACATGAGAATTCCAAATAGGAAAGATAGATTGACAATAGAATATTGCATGCGCACTATTTTCGACCCCTTCCCTACATAAACAACAAGAAACGTCTGTTGAAACATGTCTCTTGTATAGGTTTATTTTTGAAGGTAATCCCTCTTTGCATGCCCGCCAAGTGGAAATTTTAATTTTGTTTGTGACTTTCATTTTTCACAAAGCCTTCCATAATTTTCTCTACTGGTTTGAGTTTGAGCTTTCCCTTCTAGTACCATGTTTCCTCTCCATAGCCATCCTATAACAGCTTCTGACATTAAACTTTCCACTTCTCTCTTGAGACCAAATCCACTGATTTGGTTGTTCCCGAAAGTAGAGAGGCACCTTCAAATGTCTACAACTAAGTTTGGATTAAAGAGAGCCCTTAATTGTGCCACATTCCACCCTCCAGTCTGAGTATCTATCAAACTAGCCACAGTAGCTTCTTGGAAATCAACTCTGAGATCAACATGTTCTAGCATCAATGCTTGGTGACCGGGGATCTAGGGGTCTTTCCACAACTTGGCAGTCCTCCCATCCCCAATCTTCCATACACATCCATGCTTCAATAACTCTTTAGCTTCTCAAATGCCTCGCCATGCAAAGGATGGATTTTTTCCTAGGCCAGCTTTTAACAAAGAACTATGAGGAAAATATCTGGCTTTGTAAATTTTTTGCAACAAAGAACCTGTTTCTTTCAAAATGTGCCAACCTTGTTTGGCTAACAAAGCCAAATTAAAACCATGCAGAGATTTAAAACCCAGACCTCCCTTCCCCTTCGAATCACACAGTTTTTCCTAGCTTAGCCAATGTATCTTCCTCTCTTCATTCCTCTGTCCCAACCAAAATTTAGCCATCATTGCCTCCAACTCAGTACAAAAACCAGCAGGTAACAGAAAGCAACTCATTGATTAAGTTGGAATGGACATGGCAACTGCTTTAATAAGAATTTATTCCCTCCTTGTGACAATAACTACTCCTTCCAGCACTGCAAGTTTTTCCATACTCTTTGCTTGATATCTGAAAAAGCCTTGGATTTTGATCTTCCAACAGCCGGACGTAATCCTAGGTACTTTTCATACTGTTGTACCCCTTGAACTCCCCATAACTGCATTAACTCATTCTTCCTTTCAACAGATACATTTCCTGAAAAAATCATGGTTGTTTTTTCCTTATTAATTTTTTGACCCGAGGCAAGCTCATATCTCTTCAATAAGGCTTCAATCTTCGTATTTTCCCCCACATCTGCTTTACAGAAAATTACTGAATCATCCACAAACAGTAAGTGGTTTATAAAAGGAGCACCTCTACATTTTTTAATCCCAGGAATTTCATGGTCTAGAGCAGCAGATTTTAATAAAGAAATGAGCCCTTCAGTACATAACAAGAACAGATAAATGGACAATGGGTCCCCTTGTCTTAAGCCTCTACTTGGAACTATATTTCCTTTTGGTTCCCCATTCACCAGCACTAAAAAGGTAATAGTTTTAACACAACACATAATCAAATTAACCAAATTGTTGTCAAAACCCATGGTACCCATCACCTTCTCCAAGAAATCCCACTCAACTTTGTCGTAGGTTTTACTCATATCAAGTTTAAGGCACATATAGCCTTTCTTACCCTTTCTCTTCCTTTTTAGATAGTAGATTAACTCATAAGCCACAAGCACATTATCAATAATTAAACGACTAGGCAAAAAAGCACATTGTGAATCCGAAATAATACTAGGCAGAACCCGCTTCATTCTATTGGTTATCACTTTCGAAATCAATTTATATACCACATGACACAGACTAATGGGTCTAAAATCTACTACTTTCACTGGGTTCTTCTTCTTTGGAATTAATGTTATAAAAGTATGGTTTAAAGAAGATGGAAAAGACCCAGTATTTAAAGCATGTAAAACAACATGAGTAACCAAATTACCAACAAGATGCCAATACTTTTGGAAAAACAATGGAGCCATACCATCAGGTCCTAGGGCTTTGGCTGGATCCATCTGCTTCAGAGCCTCCTGAACTTCAGCCTCTATATACCTCTTAGAAAAATCATCATTCATAGCATTTGAAACCCTTCCTGCCAGTGCATATAGAAAATCCATTGGGCCTCTCTGATCTACAGTTGAAAACAGCTTCTGAAAGTACTCAGTAATCAAACCATCCCTCAACTCCCCTTCCTGCCATTCACCCTCATCATTTTGCAATTTTCCAACCAAATTCTTCTTCCTTCTATAAGAAGCCTTTGTATGGAAAAACTTCGAATTCTGGTCCCCCTCTCTAAGCCAAAGTGCCTTAGACCTCTACCTCCACATAACTTCATCCCACTCTAGCCACCTCTGAATATCATCCCTGATAGCCTGTTGTTCAATCCTTCTTAAACTCATTGGGTCACTTTCTTGCAATTGCTTTAATCGAAACTTAGCTTGTTTCAGTTTCTTTTGCACATGGCCAAAGCTAGATCGATTCCACGCTTGAAGCCGTTGCCCACAATCTTAGATCTTATTCATCAAATCATTCATAGACTTACTATTAGTGCCCCTCCTCCAAGTATCTTCCACAATATTATCACAACCATTCTCTCCTAGCCACATGGCTTCAAACCTGAATAACGTCTCCCTTCTACTCGCCACAAGAGGTACTTCTAAATGCAAACAAATGGGTATATGATCCGAATAAGCAGCCCCTTCATGTATGACTATTGCTTGTGCAAATCGAGTTCACCATTTTGGGTTCCCAAAAAATCTATCCAGTCATACACTAATACTCGAGCTAGACTCCCTCCTATTACACCAGGTATATTTGGGACCACTAAAACCAAAATCCGTCAATAAACAATCATTAACAACCTTTCGAAAATCTAGCATCTGTCTTTCGGGTCTATCTCGAGCTCCCCACTTCTCATGCTAATAGAGGATTTCATTGAAATCCCCAAACACCAACCATGCCTCATCATCCCGTCTACACAAGCAACGAATCAAATCCCACATCCTATATCTAAGGCTATGATCCAGATGCCCATAAACCCCCTAAGAAAGAATGTATCCGTACTAATCCTATCCACCATAACACATGCATCAATATGGAATTTTGAGTAATTCAGAATCCTTAAATGAACATCCCTTCCCCACAACATCGCACTGCCACCACTCCATCCCTCACTACTCACTGCCAAACATTTACTAAATCCAAGCTTAAACTTACAAGAATCAAAATCACGCACCTGTAACCTGGTTCCCTGAAGAAACCAAATATCGGGAGCTTCCTTCTTGATAAGATTGCGAAGGGTCTGAATGCCGAGTGGGTTCCCAAGCCCACGGACATTCCAACTGAGCAGTTTCATGGCTCTCAGCGGTGCTGATCATAAGCCACCGCCGATATTGAAGTTTGGGTCTCCATAAATCCTTCTACCAAAATATTCCTGGCTTGCCTTCTCTTAGATGTTCTGACAATATTCTCACCAGCCTCGACCTTCGCCTTTCGCTTACGAGTTGAAGATGTCCCTTGTGAGCTATCTGGAGTTGGAGATGAAATGATATTAATAATAGACATCCATTTCCACTTAGCCCCTTTCAAAACGTTAGGCCTCTTTCGACCCGTTATATCCATACCCTCATTTTGGCCTACCTTGGGCCCAACCTCGATTTTGAGTTCTCTTGTTTCAGGCCGTATTAACATTTCCTGCAAGCCCATTAGATCTTGTACTTGATCCACTGCACTTCCCACCCCATCCTCATTCAACGGCATTGTAAGTCTAATAGCAGTATTCTACTCACCCACCATATTATTCACTCCAAAAATCCTGGGATTAAGATCTTCTAACGTCTGCATGTTTCCAGTATCTGTTTCCTTCCTAGATGCCAAAACATTCAAACCAAAATTTTCTGGATTTAAGGATGGCAACGAATGCGTAAGATCAGGAATCCCATCCTTATCAATCAACTGTTGATTCTTCACCACTTCAGTTTCCGTAATCTCCGCCCCATCTCCAAAATTTTTTCCAGCTCCCTTAGGAGAATCTTCAGTACTTGACCCCAACGTCGGTGTATCTACCAGAGCGCGATTCCCGTTATCACTCGAATGTTGCTGTTGAGACCACCGTCGAAAACCTGGACTACCTGCGCGCAGCCAACTTCCATAAGGAAAACCATCTTTTTCAAAATTATCTTGGCCAACCATCCACAGCTTGCAATCCATATGAATATGGCCTAGGGAGCAGTTCGTAAGAAAACCTAACCCAGACAGGATCAACAGAACCAATATTAAGCATCTTCCCATGTAGCAAAGGCTTCGTAATATCAATGTTAATCCGAATCTGCATAAACTCTCCCCACACCATTTCTCCCTCATCAAGATCAATTGCCTCCACTTTACCTATAGTGTCTCCAATCCGGTGACCAATGTAGTCAGTTCTGGCAATTAAAGGAAGGTCATGCAAACGCACCCAGAAAAGGGACTCAGTAAGTTGAATTTGATGGACCTATTTGTGCCCTTCAACCTCCTTTACCAGCACCAATTGCTTATCAAATGACGAAGGACCATCTCTTATAACTTGATCCTTATCACGGAGATCGTCAAACTCTACCAACAAGATTACAGGGTTTAATTCTGTAAACTGAACTTTCCTTCCCGGCCTCGATGCTCTCTTCATTGTCATCTTAAAAGCTTCCTGATTATAATGACGATCGGTGAGCAGTTTAACCAACAAACAATTGCCACCACTAAGGGCGGCCTTTTCCAATTTATGGGCCTCCACAATAACCTCCTCACTTTCCTTCTTTGTCAGAGACATTCTCTTGTACATCTCCTCTAACCCTATTCCATTCTACCACCAGCCTCCGGTTTGCAAAAACAAAAAAGAGATTCTGTACTATCGACAGGCAGAAGCCTCTACAGAGGAAAACTTGAAGTTTTCAAGCTTGTAATTAATTTCAAGTTCCCATTTTAGGGCGGAAATATTTTTCGTTTATACTGTTTACTAATTAACAATAGTTGATTGTTATTTGTAATAGGAAAATACTTTAGTCACAAAATGATTAAATAAAAATAAACTTACAAGCTGACGTGATGTGAATATATTGCTTTAAGAAGAAAACCCCATAGACAAAACGATGGTTGTTTTTTTATATAATTATATATATGGGTGTGGGGCGGGGGAAACCAGGAGCGGGGCTGGGCCCCTCCATCCCCGGTCTCCGTTAGGGGCAGCAGATACGACATGGATCCCCCGCCCCACCCAGGCTAGGGTTGGGTGAGCAGGGCAGGGCCTTGCTGCCCACCCCTAGAATTCATTAGCAATATTCATGTCATTTTTTGTTCAACTTTACTTAATCATTTATTTGATACATTATCTTTAATTATACAATTTTATTTGTCATAGTGTTATATATGATACTCATTTTAATTCCATGCTTTCAAAAAACCTTAAGGATACATGATTAAATCTTTAATGACTATGTTACTATGAAATATTAAAAAATTGACAAATCCACTTGGACCACCTGACACTTATCTCACCATTTTGTTATAATCCTGTTACATGCCATCTATTACAATGGTCATAACCATCAAATTCATCTGAAGAAAATGGTAGACATAAAGGGGTGAGTTCACCGACTCAATAAATAGTGAACTTATACTAGTGGTAAAACATGTGCTAGTTACATTATACAGATACTGATTGTTCTAAAAAATATGGCAAAGGTTATTTTCAAAAGCATTTAATTACAATTAATAATATATACAAAAGAATTGTATGGTAGGGTTGTGGATATCTGCAGTTAGCTAAGCAGGACACAAATCGCTATTTTATCACCTAAGTGATGCACCCAAAACAAAGGTCATGTTTACTCCTGTGGCAGGGTTGTGCATTCTGCAAATAGCCAAGCAGAACATAAATCACCTTGTCAACAAAGTGATTGCATCCAAAACAAATGGCATGTTTACCCCTATGGTAAGGTTGGCATTTTACGAATAGCCAAGCAAAACATAAATCACTTTGTGACCAAATTGATTGCACTCAAAACAAAGGCCATGTTTACCGAGTGATAGGATTGTGCATTTTGCAAATAGCCAAGTAAAACATAAATCACTAAGTCACCAAAGTGATTGCATTAAGAAATCAGAGGTCATGTTTATCCCTGTGGCAAGGTTGTATATATCTGCAGATGTGACACTCTGCTTAAAAAGCCCATTAAGACTTAGCCATTAGCTTCCTTAATCTTGGTTAACATTTTTGGAAAACATTTTTTTTTTTTGGATTACTCTTAGCATTAGAATCACACTTTAAACTTAACTAGAATTCTTCGAAGGGTTTTAGTATTTTATTGTGGTTTAGTTACCATAAGACCAATAGTGGAATGACACTTGTCATTTCTTTTGGGCTAAGAAAAAGGCTAAATAGGACAGTTTTAAGTAGGAGCCCAAGAGTGTTTAAGAAAATTTTGTTAGGCCAAGAATAGGAACCTAAAAGCCTAGACCCATAAGGATTTATGATCTAATAGGCCTTTCTTGAAGAGTCTTAGGAATTAGGCCCAAGTGTGAGAAGGACTTGAAGCATTTGGGCCGAACTTAGTGGTAGTAAAGACCCTAGGCCCAACCTTGGAAAACAAGCTTTGTGGGCCCAATCTTAGTTGTCCTTTGAACCCTTTATTTATCCCTCAAATATGGACTTAAGGCCCACTCAATAACCCACCCTAAAAGCCCACATCAAAGAAATTTACACATAAGGCCCTCAAGCCCAACAAGACCCAAAAGCATTGTCTTCCATTTTTTTACGCTTGTTATTGAAGCCCACATGCACCATACATTTGGTTTCCCCAAATAGTAACCCACACCCCTAAGGATCCCATTTGACCCCAATTAAGTTATAACTTGAGTTAATCGCATTAATCAACTTACTCATGGTTTGTGATCTCTAAACCATGTTCTAAGCTTAATTTCGTTTTTAATTATTTCTCACTTTTTTTATTTGAACTCTATTGATTTTATTACTATTTTTTATCATTCTTAGGCAAAATTATAAGTTTAGTCTTGATCCAACACGTCATTAGAGGCAAAGATATGTCAATGCACAATCACCACCAATCGGCACACATATGCACCTTCATGAGCATTGCACCAAATCAACTCTAGCCCACGCCATTCCCATCTTATTTTTAGTTATAATTCCTCCAATCACACATCATTTCATCCCTTTTGAACCAAACCAAGTATTGGACGAAATTCCTTCAAGGAACCAAACCAAAGTCCAACCAATTCCATTGGACACCTAGTTGAGCTAAACCGAATGGCTTTATTTTGTTTTAAGTTTCTGTACTTGGTTGGATCAACACCACATGACACCTTCTTTCTCCTCAAATTCTCAAGAGCCCCTCAAGTCATCATGGGAAGCCTTGACCCAAACCACCCAAAAAAGAGAGCCAAATCGATTGGCTTTTTTGCACTAAAACATCACTCAGCAACCACTTCACCCTTTTCTTTGATCTGCCAATCCCTCCATCTTCAAACATCTGAAAAGGCCATCGAGAGGTGTCATATTACTTGCACAACACAATCACAGAGAGAGGACAAGAAGATGAGCAAGCAAGTGATGAAAGCTGGACAGATTTTAAAGACCCTACCCGACGACATTGTACAATGACCTCACTTGCTTCCTTGCATTTTTATTTTATTTTTCTGCACCAAGGCAGCACCTGCACCCACATAACTCAATGTAGTACCTAAAATGAATAAAATGATGGAGGTTTGAACACTATTCACCTACATAAGTGATGACACAAGTTGGAAACCTCACCACTACACTCCACAACCCACTCAACCAATCATCAATGCTCTCCTCCAGCTAAGGCCAACGCCCCCTCCCTTCTTCAACCCTATAAATACTCCCTCCACTCCCTTATTTCTCCACACCTATCCTCCAAGCTTTCTCTTGAGTTCTTGAGAGCATTTCTCCCTCTTAGTGTGCAAAAGAGTGGAAACCGAATGAGTTTTTGAAGTTCTTGAAGTGAGTATGGTTGGTGGCTTTAAGGGCCACGATTTTGGTAAGTATTCTTGTTTATCTTTTGTTATGTGTTAGAGTGAGATATTAGGTTTCAAATTATGCCATGAGAATGAATTTTGATTGAGTTTAATCAAGGGCTAGCTTGTTAATACCAAACCGGGTCAAATTTGAGGTTTTGTTGAAATTAATTATGTTGGGTTGAATTTGTAGCCATGGCATGACTTATTATGATTTTATGTGATGCATAAACGTCTTGGTTTAAATCTTGAAGGGTTAATTTTGAAATTAGAAGCATGCCGTAATAGGTTATAATTCTATCGTGTTGATCATCTAGCGTGCATCAGTTTTGATTAGTTTAAGTTAAATCATGAAAGTTTTGATTAAGTTTTACCTAGGCTTGAGAAATTAGCATTTAGAAAACCTTGTGATTAGGATAAGAAGGAAAATGCATGATTTGGTTTAGTTTTTGAAACATCTTTTGGTGAAGAAGACTAGAAACATCATGTATGCTTAATGGATGATTTAGTGGTGATTAAGGCATTGAGCCATGTTTAAATGTTAGGATGAATTTGTAGGACGTGAACATTAGTTTTTAATTTATTATTAAGGTCTTACTTACTAATGGCACTTGATGATTTGAGTACACATGCACCATAAGGGGGTTAATTAGTTGAAATCACACTTAGGCCCCGTTTGCAACTTGGATTGAACTGAGATCAACTCAGTTCAGTCTAATTTCAAGTTGAGTCTAACATCCAAACTCTCAACTCTCAAATCACTAAATTCATCTCAACTTAAAACCTCTTTACATGTGGGACCCAAAACCTTTTTCAACTTAACAACTCTTTACACGAGAGACCCACTACCTTTTTCAACTTCCCATGAATGCATCTAAATTCATCTTAACATCCAAACACATCTAAACTCATCTTAGTTAGGCCTCACAAAACTCACTCCACTATCTCAACTCGCTATTATTCATAAAGAACTCAACTCATCTCAACTCAGCTCAACATTCAAACAGAGTCTACATTAGTGGATTGCATGCCACGGGTTGGGTGTGATTAGCATAGTTGCACTTTGAATTTTAAAATTATAAGGGCATAGATGGTTTTATAATATTGAAAATATGAGGTTTATGAAATTTTGTTAAATTTGGGATTTATTTGCAAGTAGTAAAACTTTAGGGCCTTAGTAGTAATTTTGGAAAGTTTAGGGGTATTTTTGAAATATCTATATTTGAACCCTTTTGATTATGAATCTCTTCCTTAGAAACTCAATTCGTAACTGAGTTTAACTTTGTTTACAGTCACTATGATGTTTTCAAACTCAGACAATTTATAAGTTGACCTCTAACTTACAACTCAATAAGTTATTTATGATTTATTGATAAATGTCACATTTATGTTATAATTGTCATTTTGAGAATGAAACATCATGTTATATGATACATTGAGTACATGACTACATTCTTACATTATATGTCCAATTTTTCATGATTTGAGCATGTTACACAAAATTGTCATTTTCACCAGAAGCATTTTTTTTTTGAAAGACCGGAAGGTCACATGTCCAATAGTGACCCCCTCCCATCTTTATTGAAACAAAACCCTCACTTGTGGTTGATGAATACCGTGGAAACAAAAACAAGGCCCAACGAGAAACCCAAGGAAGCCGCAGCCCAAAAAAAATAAAAATTCTATTACAAGCCTATGGATCAAGAATAACAATAAAAACCATAGAAAAAAAAACCAAACCTAACATCATAATGAGGGAAGGCCTAAAAAATCCAAACGGAGCAATCCTCGAAAAATTCGAGGCATATTACAATTATTAGAATAAGTCAATTCTGCGCCTGAAGCCTCAGACTTGGCTAACTAATCCGCCACCCTATTACCTTGACGAAAAACATGATGAAAATTGCATTGCATAGTACGGGACAGCCCAACAATTTCCTCCCAAAAATCCTCTAGATAACATACACCGCATCTCCCTCTAAGCCACCAAGAAATAACCACCTTCAAATCCATTTCTACTATCACCTTAGTGATATTTAATGCTTTGCAAATTCTCAAACCTTGAAGGAGTGCCATGAGTTCCGCTTTATTATTGGAACCAAAGCCAACATGTGAGCCATAAGCCTTGAATCGTTACGAATAATCCCACCAATGCCACGAGAACCTGGGTTGTGAAGACTGCTACCATCTATATTCCGTTTGTGCCACCCCGACAATGGCTTAACCCACCTTACCACTCTGCAGCAACAGACTTTAGGAACCACCAGTTTAATCCGTAGGGCCTCAAGGATCATGCCATCCGGGCGTGATAATCACTTAGGTTGCTTAGCCACATGACAAAGGGAACCTAACCACACACAAATAGAATAGACAACAATTTCATGAGATTCCAAAATACCTTTCATCCAAGCAAAACATCTTCTTCTCCATAAGCACCAAGTAACAATGATGGGCATGATGCCCACAATAAATCCCACCTGCGAAGATGAGCTAGCACGCCTGAACCAAGTCCCAAAATTCTGTTTCCAAGCTCTTCCAATAGGAATACCAAAAAGAGTGCCCAAAAAGGACCATACTTTTTTAGGGAAATCACCCTCAAAGAGCACATGGTTCATATCTTCAATATGACGTACATTACAACAATCACATTTGGGAATACCAATACGGCTCAATCTATCATCCACACTCAATGCCATATGCCAAGCCCTCCAGAAATGTATAGACATTTTTAATGGAAGGAACTTATGCCAAATCCAAGCATGCCAATCAAGAGGAGATCCTCTGACATGAATACAATTCCAAGCAGATTTGGTAGAGAACATATCTGTCTCCGTAGGAGTCCAAACCAAAACATCCTTTCCAGAATTAGGTCGTGATAAAGAGATTAAAATCTCATCCACCTTATCCTGTCCTACTAAACTTTCCAAAAGATCTATATCTCAACTGTTCGACAACCTACAGTCTTTAATTTTTAGCAAGGGTGGACCCACTAGGGGCATCTCATTCATTAGGGGACCATTATTCCTCTATTTATCATACTAGAAAAAATTCTCACCTTCTCTAATCTTCCATTTAGAATTATTCAACAACAACGGAATACAATTAGCAACCATTCGCCAAAATCTAAACCCTTTAGAGGCCCGTATTAGGCACAGAGGCTTAGATCCCACATATTTTTCTTTGAAAAAATTGGCCCATAAAGAAGTACCTTGAATAAGGTTCCAAGCAAAATGCATATGTAAGGCTTTCTGAACATCTTGAAGAGCCTGTAACTCGAGCCCCCCTTCTTCCACAAGTTTGCAAATATGTTTCCACGCCAGCCATTTTCTATTATCTCGCCCATTAGATTCTCTTCGAAAGAAAGAACTCATCAACCTGTGGATCTTGGAGAGATGGTAATTTGGGAACCTGTAAAACAGCAAAAAGGTGAATCATCATGTTGGATATAACATTTTGCAACAGAATGAGTTTTCCACTGGTAGATAGTAACCTCATCTTCCAGCCACTGATTTTTTGCCTCACTTTATTCACCACGTCTTCTAAATGAACCTGCTTAAGTCTCCCCAAAATTATCTGCACTCCCAGGTATTTGAAAGGAAAAGTCCCTTCCATGAACCCAGTACTACGTAAAAGTCTCCGCTTTTGCCTAGAGGTAATTTTGTTCGAACAATATAATGCCAATTTTTGTATATTAATAGTCTGTCCCGACCACCTCTCATATTGGCTCAGAATTTGCTGAAGAACTCGAGCCGACCTCTGACTTCCATTGGAAAATATCATAACATCATTAGCATACATCAAATGAGAAACAATAGGCATACCTCGGGCCTGAGAAGAAAGCCCAAACTTATGCTCTCGCACACTGCCATGGATCAGCCGGGATAGTACATCTTGCTGAATGATGAATAAATAAGGTGACAGTAGATCACCTTGACGAAGACCTCAGCCTCCCGGGAAGAAACCCTTGACTGTACCATTCATCATATTTGAATACCAAGGGCTAGAACTACAGAAATGCACCAAATCACAGAATTGAGAAGAAAATCCAAACCTACGCAAGACTGTAATAAGAAAAGCCCAGGCCACGCGATCACAAGCTTTCGCCATATCCACTTTCAACATAATATTACCGCCATGGATTCTTTCATTAATAGATTGAACCATTTCCTGGGTGAGACGAATGTTTTCAAAGATGCTTCCTCCAGGAATAAAGGAACCTTGCTCCAAAGAAATTAGACGAGGCAATAGACCTGTTAAATGAGTTACAATAATCTTGGAGCAAATTAAAAAAAAAAAAACAGAACAAAGGCTAATGGGGCGGAACTTATCAAAACCTGTAGGCAACTCCACCTTAGGTACTAAAACCAAATATGAAGCCGTAAAGAACTTAGGAAGGTGTTTTGACATGAAGAATTCCAAAACTGCTTTCCACACATCAGCTTTAACCACCTCCCAACATGTCTTATAGAAATCTGAACCAAACCCATTAGGACTCGGTGCACTCTAAGACGGAATGGAAGACAAAGCCTCAAAAACTTACTCAAGAGAGGCAGAAGAGTGAGAGAGGCATTTTCTTCCTTTAAAATGACTGGTGCAATGTACTCTTCCAAACTAGGCTGCTTTGTCGGTGGGTTCCCTTGAAGGAAAGAAGAGAAAAATTCTACTGCCCCTTGGTCAATACTTTCCGGCTTCTCATAAATCACCGTATTAGATCACATATCCCGCACTCTTTTTCATCTTTTATTGGCATGACAAGCATGAAAAAACTTGGTATTCCGATCGCCATCCACCTGCCATTTTAACTTGGCCATTTGTGCCAATCTCACTTCTTCCCGTCACCTTCAAATGGCCAGATCCGAAACTACCTCATGTAATTTGCTCTCCAATTTATCCTCCCAATTTAATTGAAGTTGTTGCTCAATCTCCTCAACCTGTTTTTCAAGAGCATCAATACAACTCAAAGTATGACCAAAGACCCTTTTATTCCATTCCCGAAGTGCCACCTTTGTCTGCTTTAATTTTCTAGTCAAAATATAAATAGCTGATCCGTCCACATGAACATCCCATGCTGTCCGAACACAGTCCAAAAAATCATGGTGATCCACCCACATCTGTTGGAAACAGAACAGAGCTAGGCCATAAGAGAAAGGATCTTTCATAAATTCAATGAACATGGGAGTATGATCTGAAGTAGAACGCGACATATATGAACAAATAGCATTAGGAAACAAAGCAAGAAAAGAACTATCCATGAGAGCAAGATCAAGCCGCGCCCAAGGATGAGCTAGCCCCGATTGCCCATTACACCAGGAAAAAGCACTCCCTTTCGTAGCCATTTCCATAAGACCCCCTTGATGGATCCAATTATTAAAATCCTCCATAGTCATACTAGGTTGAGGCCTACCTCTCATCCTTTCTGAATTATTTCTTATAATATTAAAATCATCCACAAAGACACAAGGGTCCAACCCCACATTATTAATGTTGAGATCGTCCCAAAGGAAGCGTCTCTCTGCCAAAGTACATTTGGCATAAATTACTGTAAGCAAAAAATTTCGTGTTTCCTTCACCAACCATAATAGAAATAAATTGCATACCCATCCGAACAAATTGCACCTTATAAATACCATTCTAGAAAATCCATATTTTGCCCCCTTCAACCTCATTAGAAATTAAATTATCAAAATTCAACCATCTTGCCAATTGACGATCACCCTCTAAACTTTCAGAAGACTCTAAAAGAGCAACAATATTTTGCTTCAATTCTCCAATCAACTTCTTTAATATACTCTGAGAGGTCCCAACCCCTCTAATATTCCATACAAAAATGGAATCAATCATTAGGAAAGTTTAGAAACTCGGGCATGAACTCGGGAAGAGCTACGCATTTTAACAAACATCTTTTTCTTGAATTTTTTCTTACCTTCATTGGCCTTGGACTCCATAAGGTATTCTTTCTCCTGATTGAATACCTCTAATTGAATGTCTAGCTCCGGCTCCGAAACTATATTTTCGAACAAGCAAGTCCTCTCCTATTTCATCCGCAGATTACTCTGCCCCCGTTGTCTCAGTTTGCACCTCAACTGGTTCCATCCCCTCACTAGCCATCGGAACCTCAAACAAATCCAAATGCTAAATCGGATTCTAGCAACCCATCATAGACAACTCCCCCTGAAAAACACTCGTAGCAGTCCTAGGGCTTTCATTAATTACCATCATGTCATCGACCTGATCGTTTGCACCCTCTGGTTTCGTAAGTATCATCAAGTCACCAACCCGGTCAAGCACCAATGGATTTTCATTCTCAGGATCCACTAGCACTATTGGGTCTTCTATTACAAGTACCAGAACATCACCCATCGACTCGGACGGAGGATTTAATTCCAACGTAACCAAATCCTCCACTGCCCCCTTTGTTTCCTTACTGTTTATCATAGCATTTTCCACACCAACAGCAGGCAGAGAATTTTTCGTAGACTCATTCGCACTTGGCTCTTCCCATTGACAACTACAGATTGCCCATTCTCGTGATGGCCTTTCTTCCCTTTCCATCCATTCCCATTCTACCTAGCCTTTCCAATTCTGCACGTCTGAGCATTGTGACCTTGCATTTTACATGTAGAACAATATGCTAGGAGCGTTTCGTACACCACTTCTTGGTTTCGACTAGATGGTAGCCCCGTAGCCCTAATCTAGAAGTGGGTCAGTGGAGGTTTTGCAGCATCAACTTCCACGCATAATCTTGCTCCATCCGTTCTCGTAACGCATTGAGTCAGATTATCTCGACGAATGAACGTCCCAATAGGCGCCATAAGTATATTCAGAAAAGCTTCGAGATAAAAATTTGGGGGAGGACCTAGTAGAGAAATCCATACCGGTACGTTCTTCATTGAATTCGAAAGTCCAGTGAAAGGCATGATAAAAAATGCCATTAATCTCACAAACATCCCGTGATAAGGCTTTGGTAAAATCAACTTCATTAGCCATACGTACGAACACATGACAAGGACGCCTCATGGTGGAGACCATCGGTATGGTCAAGAGTCCCCATCTGCTATAAATGAAAGCACGTATTGCATCCAAGGAGGGACGCTGCTTCAAAAACTTAAGCACAACTGAGAAACGAAAAGGTTTCGCAGACCGTGCAAGTTCTTCTTTTGAAACTGGAAATACACATCCCTATCTACCATCTTGGGAGGTCTATGTGCCAACACCATCTCAAGGATGGGTTGAGGAACGGCGGCCACCAAGTCAACAAATGATTGATCGGTGCCACCATCAGCGGCTGCCATGTAGCCCTACGTAACGGCCAACCCAAGCGGCTACCAGCAACAAACCCTCTTTTTTGTAGAGAGAAAAAGGGTAGAAACGTCAAAACGTCCTGTTTGTAATTCCTTCTTCACCAGAAGCATACTTACAAACACATGTCATGAAAATATTTTCAAAGAATTGCATGAAAATGCCATTTTTGTCACAAGCCCAAAGGCTAGGATGGAAAATTATCCTAGTCAAACTCCCATGTCCACTCTGGAGTAAGTAAAAATGGAGTGGTAATCGCTAGATTGACGAAGAACAGTCAACGGGCTTTGAATGGGTTTTTTTTAAAGAACGCTAGAACGAAGTCAAATTTTATGATGCCTAAAAATGGTGGGTGTGTATGTTATGATGTTATGATGGTGTTATGTTATGTTATCAATGCATTGAGAACAAGTCTGTAGAAAATGTAGTTGAAACATGAGTTGTACTATCGTCACCAACAGGTACTCACAGTGCATACGGGAAACTGTGATGATACCATACGTTATGATGTTAAGGTTAATGTTTTTGTTAATGATGGCTTAATGATGATGAAATGTTATGTTTTTGCAAGTTGAAATTGAAAAAAGTTCTCTGTAAAAAAATGTTCATCAAAGTTTTTTTTTTTTTTTTTAATGTTTAGGAATTTGGATGGGAAACAAATATTGATTTTTCGACATAACAGACGTTTCCTATTTATCATTTATTATGCATGATTTATCTTTATGCACGTTGGTTGTTAACTTACTGAGATTTCAAGTAAATCTCACCCCTTGTGGACCCACTATCATTCCACTTAGAATGATAAAAGTTGTATCAGGACCTGACAAAGACGGATAAGATGGACCAGTGGATCCGACTGATTGAAGAAGAGTTGGACCTCGATACAAGATTAGATCTTATTTTGATATTCATAGCCCTAACCCTTCGTGCTTTAGAGCGTATGAAGGAATTGATCTAATCATGGAGACTTGTTATTGAAAGTAGTTTGCATTGAGGATATGTTATCTTATGGTTTGAACTTATGATGTTGTTAATGATATTGGGATGTTTTAGTTCATTCTGGCATGAGTTCTATTTACATCCTTATTCCATTGCAATTACTGCATACTACTAGTTGCATACTAGGATGCATTCCATATTAACTATCATGAACATGAGTATGTAATTATGTGTTGCATGTCCCGATGCTCTAAGTCTCTATTTCATCCCAAGCCGTGACCTGTAGGCGTCACAGCAGATAACCAAGTAGAACATAAATTACCTTGTCATCAAAGTGAGTGCACTAAAAAAAAAGAAGGCCACAATTTTACACCTGTGGCAAGGTTAGATATCAGTGGTCATAATTATAACCTGTGGTAGGGCCCGTAACCAAAGCAAAATAGAATCTCAGGCCTTAAGATTTTCATATACAATGCAATAACAGAATATCATACTGAAAAGACAATATCATATAGATCAAATAAAAGTTTCAAACTTGATATTCACATTTTATGCTTTAGAGAAATAGTTTACAAAAATTTCTCATGCTATAGCAATCATGATAAAATGTCGCATTTTCATGTTCAGATACGGAAACTAGTGCAGAAAATAGTCAAGATTGTCTTCATAACAAAATATACAAGTTTTTTATAAAATCAATCTCAGTCAATTTTTGGCAAAGCCTAGTATATATATATAGGAGCACCGCTTAACTTTTTTAACATTCTCTAAATCTTCTCAAGACAATGTATAAATCAATTGTCACTTATAAAATAGGCACGTAACTTATGTAGATTTCTAATTGTACGTAAATCTCTAATTACGTACAGACTTTGTAATTAAAACCCGAAATGCTCGAATAATCTATACTTCATAATGCCTAAATCATCATAACCCTAAAAATATTCCTACCTCTAGATATCTATTCCCTCTGAGTTTCTTCATAAAATATCATCAACCTTAAATGATTCATGCAAACTCGTGTGACACGAGACCTTGGTGATGCTCTCAGGATGCAAATCAAAGTCGTTTCTAACATACACCCCTAAAATGTGCATGTTCACATTAATCTCTTGTTCACACTAACCTTAGGCATAACCCATTACCCACTAGCCACAAACTACGTTAGAGAGAGAGAAAGAGAGTGAAATTGAGTTGGAACTACTTATCGTGGTCAGATTGGTGGTTGTATGTGGCAACGGCAACAAGGCAGAGGTGGTTCAAGATCGAAAGAATAACTTGGTCCAGCTATGTTGTGTTACTTGTTTGCATGGTGCAACACGACTTTTTGGTGTAAAGGCTTGCTAGCTCTAATGGTGGTCTTTTAGTCATTGGTCCGTCTGATGCAACGACGGTGCATCTCGGAGGAGGGATGACAATGGCTAGGTGGAGTTTCTGGCATGGGATTTAATAGTTTAGGATGCTCTATTTACGGGTTGCTAAAACATGGGTTGTGGCTTGGGTTGGCCTTCTTCATCGGAGGTCGAGATACGAGATGACTCCTCATGTCTCCTTCATTTTCTTTTTCAATGTTGCCTGTTGGTAATGGTCTCTTGTATCCTTCCGTCTAGGCTAGGTTCGGCTTCATCGGATGTTGGTGAAGTTTCACCCTTACCCTCATCTCGCTCATCACATTTTGGCATTGTCCACTTCCTCCTTGCTGTGCCACACTTACGCTCGTGTGGTTTAGCATTTTGGATATTAGATTCCTGGCTTCCAAGCACATTTTTCGTCTCGACGGCGTTCCTCCTCCATTCGTCGTCGTTCGGTCTCTCTCTTTTCCCTCTCACATCATTCTTCTAAGATTCAACGTATGATTTCAGGTGGCATTGTTGCTTTCCGAGTTGTTCTCTTCTCTTGCAACATTTCGTCTTCCAAGGCTTATTGACGTTGGGTTGGAGTTTTAGGAAAAATGATGGTCTATTTATGGTCGTGTTCTTCCTCATGTATTGTCTATCTTACCCCTACTTTGTGCGTTACAACTCATAATTGCAGCTCAAATAAATATGGGAACTGCTCCCACGTGACCCGCTCACTTTTTCATGTAAGCTCCTCGTTTTTCGAATTTCTCCACTGCGCTTTTACCAAGGGTATGACCTTAGATCTCAATCTCTGCTTATTTCTATTTATAATACATACCAGCCTTTCATCATACGTAAGATTTGGTTGTAACTGAACTAAATCTGGTTCAATTACCCGAGGTTGGCGGTTGCCGAAACTTTTCCTAAGTCAGGAAATGTGAAACACATGATGAATACCTTTGTAGCCTATTTAAAATTACCTAATAAACCACAATTGGAATTCTAATAAACTTGGCCTATGAAACTTAATTTAGGTCCATTAAAATGATTGTACGACTTGCTATGTCATTATAGGTGCATTGTAGCTTAGATTTTCTTTGTTAATTTTATATGTTTTAGTATGTTTTTAATTTTTAAATGATGTGTAGCAGACCCTCATTGGTGATATTTTAATTGAGGAATTAAAATGATCTAGGGATTAATTTGTTTAAAGAGCGCGCAAGTCACGTTGACTATTTAGTATTTTACGTAAACATAAAATATCAAATAAGAGGAAAGGAAATAGAATATAAAAACCAATAAACCGAGGGAATAATAAATTAATAGCTCCAAAAGATTAAAAAATAAAAAAGGAATTGGCGTATGCTTTGCATTTCCATTAGTAATTCCCTAAACGAGGGCCACAATGAAAATAGAAGAGAGATTGAACAAATTGAATCGGTACCACACAACTTTTGTTTTTGCCACTCATTTGTTTTCATTTTGACTTTTCTATCATAGTTTATTTTTACGTGCCATCTTAATTTATGGATCGCTTGACTTTTTTTTAGAAGAGTCAAAACCACATGTCCATGAGTGGCCTTGTCCCAATTTTACTAATAAAACCCTCACTTATGGCGGATGAATACCTTAGAAACAACCTTACAACTTAAAAAACAACAACATCACCCCACAATACAAATCCCCTCACCTAAGAGAAAAAACACTCAAAATTGAAAAACTAGGTCCGAACACTTCTTATATACAGACATCCTAACTTCTCCAATCTAATAATACCTTTAATCTCCACCGGTAGATTTGAAACTGAAAACCATACTCCATTACAACCTTTGGCACCACATCGAGCTAACCCATCTGCCGCAGCATTGATCTCTCTATACACATGATTTATAAAAAAGCTAAGTCCACCAAGTAAATGCAAAATTTCATCCCAATAATCCTCTAGGTACCACAACCCACATTTCTTATCCTGTAACCATTTTATTACTAGCATAGAATCCATTTCAATTTCCACATCCGGCAAACCCAACTCCCGCACCTGCCATAAGCCATATAATAAACCCAACACTTCTGCTGCATTATTAGTATTCTGATTTGTAAATTTTGCAAAACCACAAACAAACTCCCCTTTATCATTCCGAACTATACCACCCACACCAGGAGGACCCGGATTCCCAAACGAACTTCCATCTACATTTAGTTTAAACCACCCAGTTCTTGGCCTTAACCACCTAACTTGTTTCATAGCCAATGGAGAAAACTGTGTACACGGCAACTGCATATTTTTCATAATTTCTTCATCACGCCTTGATATTGCTTTTGACGCCTTCAACCTAAAGACAATCCAAGACGCCAATGCAATATTGAACACCACACTGAACTTACAGACTCCAACTTTCCTTCCATCCGTGCCTTGCAGCGCCTCCACCATAGCCTCCACGTAATCACCGAAGGAATAATACCCAGCAACTGACCCTTTTGTGTAGACCCTCTAGCAATTCGATGCCAACTATCTACCCGTGCTCTCCAATTGATCCTAGCCATATTTCCCATGCCAAGATGAATAGCACACAAGCTCCAAATCTTCTCTGCAAATTCCCTTGTTGCAAGAACATGACTCATATCCTCATACGCCCCGTGTACACAACAATCACATCTTGAAACAATTTGAATGCCCACTTTACGGATCCTATCATCCACAGCCAAACATGCATGCATAGCTTTCCACATAGTGACTGATATCTTCTTAGGAATAGCCGAATGCCACACCCATTTAGCCCAAGGAATTTCCAAAGATCTTACCCGATTACACTGCCAAGCACTACCAGTAGAAAACTCCCCACTTGGATTCTGAAGCCATATCAACTTATCTCTACCCTGTTTTAGACATCCTAGTTGTTCAATTAATTCTTCAGCTTTTTCTATCCCCACTAATTGTGAAAATAACTCCCCATTCCATCCATTCTCTGTTTTACAATCCTTCAATAATAACTCCGGCCTCCCACTGATCTCTTGTTGTGTAGAAATTGGGCCATTTACAGACCAATTATCCCTCCAAAATGATACGTTTCCTTCCCTCACCTTCCATCTTGAATATTCCAGCACCTTAGTCAAAGCCTGCATCATACTTTTCCAAAACTTCGATCCTTTATTCATAGACACTAGAGTTATATGCTTTGTACCAACGTATTTGTGTCTAAAAAATGATGCCCATAACGATATTCCTTGAATCAAATTCCAGGCCAACTTCATTTGTAATGAGCTCTGTACTTCCTGCAGATTACGTATACCCAGTCCTCCCTCCAACACTAGAATACAAATACTACTCCATGCCTTCCATTTCTTTTTTTCCTTCCCATCCTTTAAACCCCAAAAAAAGGTGCTCATAAGATTCTAGATTTTATTCACCACAGATTTGGGAACTTTTATCACCGCAAGACAATGAATAGAAAGACTCTGTATGACATGTTTTAATAATAAAAGACGAGCACCATTCGACAATAAACGACTTTTCCATCCATCTAACCGATTTCTGATCTTATTTATAATAACTTCAAAATGAGCACTAAGTAACCTAACAGAAATGATTGGAACTCCTAAATAGTTGAACGGAAAAACCCCCTCCGAAAACCCTGTCATCCTTAATAGCATCCGACGCCTTCCTTCCGAAAATTGTTTGGAAAAGAAAATCGAAGATTTCCTATTATTAACAACTTGACCCGCCCATTCCTCATACACTTTCAGAATATTCATAATCGCACGTATTGACGCTTTTCCCCTATTAGAAAATAAAACAATATCATCCGCATATAAAAGATGTGAAATAATAGGCGTACCTCAAGGCTGAGAGAACGTCTTGATCTTTCCCAAATCCACTTCTTTCTTTATCAACCGAGTAAAAATCTCTTCAACTATCGTAAACAAATATGGTGACAACGGATCACCTTGCCTCAACCCTCTTCCATTTTTAAAAAACCCCTTAGGAATCCCATTCATCACCACCGAGAACCAAGGGGTAGAAATACATTGTCGAAGAAGACCACAAACTATCTCTGAAAATCCAAAAGCCCGTAAAATATGCATAAAAAATTTCCAGTTAATACTATCATAAGCCTTGGCTATATCGATTTTTAACATAACATTTCCACCATGACAAGGTTTATTTATACTATGGACCATTTCTTGCGTTAAACTAATATTCTCAGAAATGCTCCGACCTGGAATAAAAGCCCCTTGTTCAGGAGAGACAATTTTTTTAACAAAGGGGAAAGCTGATTTACCAATATCTTTGAACAAACCTTGTAAAATACCGAACATAGACTGATCAGCTGAAATTTATCAAAACTTTTTGGATTTTCCACTTTCGGAATTAATACCAAAAAAGTGGCCGTATAAAAACGAGGAAGATCCACACCATTAAAAAATTCAACTACTGCCTCAACCACCTCTCTACCAATAATATGCCAACAAGTGCGATAAAATCCCGACCCAAAACCATCCAGTCCTGGACTACTATCACTCGGAATAGACAGGAAAGCATCATAAGCTTCATTCAAACTTGGTACCTGACGTAACTCTTCATTATCTTCCGGTAAAATGACCTCTTGAACCAGCCCCTCCAAAGAAGGCAAAGAACGATTCGTCCCTGCTGCTAGAAAATTCTGGAAATGAGAAATAGCACCATCATGAATATCCGCTGGCGATGAAAGAAGAGATCCATTCTGCATTTTCATTTCACGAACAAACAGAGTTTTTCGGCTTCGCAGAGCATGAAAAAATCCTGACGAAGCTTCCCCCGATTTAACCCAAGTTAACTTCGACTGAGAAGCAATCCTCTGTTCTTCACGATCCATCCACATGGAAAGCTCAACCTATGAAGCAACCAAATCTAATTCAACATGTTCCGAATACCCTACCTGTAGATCCCGTTCTAGCCCCTCAATACGATTTTGAAGATTTTCAATATGTATTTCCGTTTGGCCAAAAACATTTTTATTCCATTCCCTTAATGCTACCTTAACACGCTTCAACTTAATCATAAGTTTTAGTAGTGCAGATCTTGCAAACACCTCCCCACCCCACGCTTTATCCACACAATCCAAAAATAAAGGATGGGTAGTCCACATCTGCTGAAATTTAAAAGAAGGGAATCCATACTTCACAACCGGCCTCTCCATCGAAATCAACAAAGGAGAATGATCAGATGAAGTCCTATTTAAATATTTTACTTGAACATTTTGAAATACATCCATAGCAGAAACATTCATCAGACCTCTATCTAATTTCACCCAAAATCTGTTAAGCCCTGAATGACCATTACACCAAGAGTATTTCGGACCAAATGATTGAATCTCCACCAATCCACAACCCTCAATACAATTATTAAAATCATCCATCGCAATCACCAATCTTGGCCTACCCCCACGTCTCTCATTATCATTCCGAATGATATTAAAATCACCAATCACCATCCATGAACCCTGCTGAGTGCTGAAAGATAATAAACTTTCCCATAATTTCCTTCGCTCTTGATAGTAACATCTCGCATACACAAATGTTAAATAAAGCTCTTTCATGCTTTCCTTTACCACTACAGAAATGTACTGATCTCCCATGCTCACCAAAGTTAATTTAGTATCCTTGGACCAAAACATCCATAGTTTACCCCCAACCCCAATATTCGAACAACATTCTGCAAACTTCATTTTATCCTTCTAGATTGCCATCCGAGCATGATCCACCATTGGCTCCACAATGACAAAAATTTTGGGACGAAATTTAGAAACTAACTGTTTTAAATGCCGCCTAGACGTACCAACAACACGGACATTCCAGAAAAGATAAGATGTATTCATAAATTAACTCTAGATGGCTTATTCTTAACCCTTGTTGAGCAACGAACTTTGACTTCTTTAATACTACTATCCGTCTCCTTCCTCATATCGGAATCCGAAAACACCAATTTCTCCTTAGCCAAATGTTCTAATTTGTCTCCTGCCTCTGTATCTGACCCAACGTTTCTGGCCGAACCATCATTTATTTCTATATTCCTGTCCATCTCAGAAACCCCCTCCTTTCCCTGCACCTCCTCAATCGGATCACCACCATTTAGTGTAATTTGCATATCCCCAGGACCCCCCTCAACATCACTTACAAGCCCATCCGCAGCACAGGCAACATTCATTAATGACTAATCAATCACCAAAGAAGAAACCGCCAATAAATTACTTGAATCATTTTCATCCAATTGTTCTACTGCTCTACCAACCTCCACATTCCTACTAGGACTTAGACACAAATCCCCATTTACGACTGGTAAATCAACTTCCAAACCACCATCACTCCACTCAACCGTTCCCTCCTTTTCTACCGCATTTCCAAGAAGAAGAAGAGGTACCACCTCTGTATCCTGTGACACTGTTTCTTCCACCAACACCTCATTATCAACCATTTTACCTTTTCCTTTAGACGAAACCTCCGTCTCTAGCAACACAAACCCATCATCCTCTCCCTCCTTTAACATTTGATCGGATTGATCAACCTTTGCATCCTCTCCATTCTGTAAATACAAAACAGTACCAACCTCTACATTCTTTTCAGACTTATCTACCTTTTCATTACCTCCATCCTCCTTCTCCTTTGCGATCCATACCCTACTCGATTTATTGTGCTTCCAATTCTTGAGCTCTTTTCCCTCCTTTAACTTAGATTTACAAGTCTTTAAATTATGAACTTGCACTTTACAGCAAGAACAATAAGCCGGTAACGTTTTATACTCCACCTCCTGTAAAATACTTGTTGGGTGTTTCGGCGTCCCAATCCAAATGGAAGAAATTGGATCTTGATCAATCTTCATAAGCACACAGACCCTCGCACCATCAGTTTTGGTCGCACACCGTGTTGCATTATCTCTTCAAACAAAGACGACAATAGGCGCCACTATGTTACGTAAATATGCTTCTTGATATAAATTTGGGGGGAGACCAGGTAGCATAATCTAGACTGGCACCATGGCTGGTTCCTCCTCTTCTTTAAAGTCCGTTGACCATTGAAAGGTCCTGTAAGCAGCCCCTTCATTATTACAACTCTCCCTTGAAAGAGCCTTCAGGAAATCATCTTCATTCGAGAATCTCACAAACACATTTCGTGGCTTTCGCATCACAGAAACCACTGGTTGTGCAGCAAGACCCCATCTGTTATGAATAAATACTCTAATACGATCCAGAGAAGGCCTTTGCCGCAGAAACTTCTGTGGCGCCCCCAATCCCCCTTATAAAAATACACAGGGATCGAGACGCCAGGATGGTGACAACACGGTCACACATCCCAACAAAGTGCCAGTGTGTGTACATGCGACAGTGTTCAAATAAAATAACGCAGCGGATAGTCAACTAAGTACCAGAATTTATTTACAATCAAACATCAGTAAAGATTTAAATAGCAGTTATACAGTCATCCATAAAATAATTTACAATAGTTTTAAAAGCTACAAACGAGTGATCTCAGATCACTCCTCAGGCGGAGCCGTCTCCTCAGGCTCGCCCTCCTCCTCCTCATCAGCATCAAAATCTGCGACACCACAAAATGGTCTCGCAGGTAAGTATAACCCAAACAACAACGTAATACAAAATGCATTAAATGCAACTAACATGCATGCACATGAAAACATGCATTTTTCCACAAAACATCATTTTCCCCGAAAATGATAAATTTCCAACACACACCGAAATCTCATTTTGGTCCAAATTATCCGTAAATCATTTTCCCAGAAAATGATTTACCCAAAAATCAACTCGCACTATTTTCCCAGAAAACAGTACATTAATACCAAATGCACCATGCATTATTTCCATATGCACCATGGTCTCCCCTATGGACCATCCGCACGTCCTGGCTTCGCAGCGGTGCTCAGTTCCGCGCCCAGCGCGTACATGGCCAAGCACTCACACTACGCAACGAGCGATGCCCAGTTCCGCGCCCAGCGCGTACGTGGCCAGACATCCTCTAGTCCCCGCCAGCAGAAGGACCACGGAGTCGGCACGAGACCATCTCGTCAGAACCCATTGTCGCCCGGCGACAATCCAGGGGACGTTACTCAGTATATTCCGCTCCCGAGTAACCAGAGGAGCTCCACCGAGTTAATGCCCCATCTCGGCTTGGGGTCGTGATACACACGGACCAAAAATATTAACACATAAAATCATAGCTTTTCAAATCACATGAACATGAATGCAATACACGAAAACCCAGTTTTCTTTTACAAACATGATCATGCATGAAATAATGAAATGCACATGTACCAATACAATATCCAAACCAACAAATCCAACCAACCCATCAACAACAAATATCCAATTCAACCAAATCAACCAAACAACTTCAATCACAAATCCATCCGACCCCCGAACTCCTCGGACTCAGTCCGGCATGCCAAAAACACAGTGAAATGGGTTAGTGCAAAAATACATTTAAATTACGAAAGTTCTTTGGAGAAATACTTACAGTGCAATATAATAATTTTTCGAGGATCGCGAAGTTGAAAAAGGCGACGTTTGAGCAACACCACAGTGTAAAATACACTGTGGCCGTGGGTCACAAATACCAACTTTTCAACGAGGACAAACGAAGACCCAAGATTGATAGGGTAGGGCCTAGGGAGGTCGGTGAAGCTAGTGGTGGTGGTGGTTTGCCGTGGGTGGCGGCGCAAGGGGTGGTTTTAGGCCAAAAAAGTGCAAATCGGAGATGGACTTGGTGGGGCTTCACCGGTGACGGATCGGAGCTGGGGTTGGGTCCAATGGGTTGCCAAGAGGCCGGGGATGAAGTGGTAGGAAGATGGTGGCCGGAGGTGGCGCGACGGCGGCGCAACGGCGGAAAGAGTGCCGCGGCTTTGAAGGGCTACTGGTGGTTAACGGCGGCACGGATGGAGGTGAGGTTGGTGGGGTGAGGTCGCCGGCGGCTGGGGAAGCTAGCGGGCTGGGCGGTGAAGGCCACTGCCGGCTCACGGCGGCGCTGGCGTGAAGGTGGCCCGCGGCTTCGTGGGGCGCGTGTGGGCTACCGGCGGCGAGGTAGGGGCTGAGATTTGGGAGGTGAGGTCGTCGGAGGGAGGGGGAGCTGGTCGGACGGGCGGTGTCGCGCACGGCGGCGCGACGGCGGCGGGCTGGGCGGTGAGGAAGAACGGACGGAGAGAGAGAGAGAGGGAGAGGAAGAGTCGCGCGCGAGAGGAGAGCCAGCCAGAGAAAAAGAAAAGAAAAGAAAAAAAAAGAAAAGAAGAAAAGAAAAAGAAAAGGAAAAGAAAAATAGAGGGAAAAGAAATGAGGTCCAATCCTCATAATTTGGGTCACAAAAATGATCCAACGGAAACGATTTTAAAACCACAAGTTAAATAAAATAATTTAAACGTAATGGTAAAGTCAAATTGAAATAATTAAATCCCACGGTAATTAATTAAATATGAAAAACAATTTAAATGCACAACAATAAATAAATATTAAGAAAACACATAAAAATTAATTTCCACTAATTAAAATCCTAGAAATAAACTCATTAAAAATCCAACCAATTTTAAAATACGAGAATAAAATTTAAATAAATAAAAATAATCCTTTAGTAAAAATACACTAAAATACGGGGCGTTACATCCTCCCCCCTTAAAAAAAATTTCGTCCTCGAAATTGGCAAGGTCAACATTAAGACTAAGACAGGAATAAGATTCAACTAAGAGCACATACTGCCAAAATAGACCAGCAAGGCCACTCTATAAGCAACAAGCGCAACCTTCTCTACGATCTGAAAATGGCCAACATATCTTGGACATCAACAATCGCCCAAATTGAGTTCTTCCCACTAGGAGTCCTCGGCAACCCTACCACAAAATCCATAGAAATATCATCCCACTTCCACTCTGGAATAGGGAGAGGTTGAAGTCTACCTTGATGCTCAACCTTAACTAGACGGCACGTGATACATTTCTCAATGAACATGGCAATATCCAATATACTCGTTTTAGTCCCCCAATGACACATCACGACCAGTATTCCTAGAGTGACTGCTATCCAAAAATCTCATTTCCTCGAGAACCTTAATACAACATCCAATAAATTCCAATGATCAAAAGCCCTTACAATAATATGTGCCAACTGCAATCAACTCCTATGCTTCAACTTCTAAACCTTTATTGAATTCTACTATTGGAAACCTAATAGCCACTTCCAATGTTAACCATCAATAACAAATTGCACAACCAAATGATTAACCTCCAATTACAAATATCTTCTCAAAATTCAAGTCACCATTAATTCTTCAAATCAGCACAATTTGAACTCCTGACTACAACAAAAATACCACGCTTCTACTGCGCACTCTGATATTCGCCACATGCATAAAACATTTACGTTCTCATGAAACTAACACCATCGAGTACAAGGTGGCTCCATTCCTACTAACCAAAACTCTTATCACAATTTGGTAGAAAAACACTCTCTCTCCCAAAACCACGAGTTATAACTCAAATTCCTCAATTAACTTCTGCTGCCTTGATCAAAATCAAATTCTAAAAAATACAACCATGATCAAAGACAGAAACCCAATATCAAACAACCTCAGCATCCCAAATTGAAAATAAATGACCTCAACCCAAAATACACTCATCTCCTCTAAGATAAGAAACATACTTTAAAAGACTCAATTCCAACCTAGCGAATCAAAAAGAGTGCCTAGAGACTTCTACCTAACAACCTAAACCCGAAAGCTCACCATCTACATTCTAAACATCATCTAATCTAACGGTGACTAAACTCACAGCGAACCACCATTGACTTCACCAAAACATTAACAAAACCTCCTTGGTAACTCGCCCACCTATTTCTACTCCAATAAGCTAGTATTAACACAACTAGTTCCTTCAATAGCACATCACTATTAAACCTCAGGGCAAACCATACTGATCAAATCTTCAATCTACCAAAAGCCCTTGTAAAGCACCTAGGGATCCTAATGCTTTATTAACTCACATACTTGATCATATCATTCATCGCTAACGTCTAAACTTCAACTTCCAAGATCTTATCATATACCATACGTGACATCCCATCAATCTCTCTTCAAGTTAAATAACAATGTCTTTCATTCAACCAACTAGATGCTCAAACTCCAAAAGAAAGTATAACCTTAAAATTTAAATCCCTAGGTAACCTCAAGTCACAATTAATTCCTGAAGATAATCACAATAACTATTCCCAACCATGATTCATTGAGTAACCCACTTCAATTGCACACTTCGATCAACTCCCCAAAAACTCCAAGCCAAAGTCTCTTGAATTACTACTATTGTGTTGACTCCTCTTCCACACCAACCAAAACCACTTCTTTCAAACCAAATGAGACTAGGACCTATACTCTCCGAAATCCATAACCACTCACCACTACTATATATCAATCTTACGCACCCTTAGCCAAAACCAATAATCCTCCAAACGTGCAGGTGATCCTCATTACCATTTCCATCACTAAACCTATATCCTCGAAATCAATAAGAATCATTTCTTAAATCGTCACCATCTATTATCCTTAAAATTGATATAAATTAAATCCTCAACCTGACACTGTAACCTCATGCTAAAAAATAATTATTAACCGAACTAGATCAATATCTTCCATCTCCAAAGAAATTCTCCCATAAAATTCTCCTATCAGTAACTTAATTCAGATCAATCCTATTTTAATTCAGCCGTTCAACTCTGCAATTCTAAAACCTTAACCCAGATATAAATCATTTCCTGAAATCCTCAAGATCGATGAACTCAAATCTAAAACATTCTCCTTATAAAACTTGTAAATTCTAAAACCCAAATATTATCAATTTGCTTATCGAGGTTGGCAAAATCAAAAACTCCTAGTCTAAGTAATCTCTTAATTGCTTGTTGAACCTACCAGCTTAAATCCCATTAACTTATTTTCAAAAAAACTATGGGGCCACAAACCTTAGATGAACTTCTCATAAATCTAACATTGACATTCGTTGAACTTACAACCTCCTACCCCAAAGACTCATTACCTAAATTCTACGGAACCTAAATCCTCAATTATCCTAAGCAATTAAAAACTATTCCCCTCCTTAGCAGCAACTTGAGTACCTAATCCAAAGAGTTCACCCAGACCCTGATGTTCAAGCCTTGATATTAAAACAACAAATCACCAAGAGTTCAGGCCTACTATACCAATGTTTAAGCCTAACAATGGCCTTCTCAGTCGTACCATCTCCCTGTCATAACATAACCCTTAACCCGCCTTTCAATTTCGAACAAAACAAAATAAAATAAAATTTCATAAATAAAATAACATACGACAAAATGCATAAAACCAATGAAGTAGTTCACCATAAAATAAAACAATTAAATTAAAATGACATACAAATAAATAAATAAACAACGAAATTATTATACAATAAAATAAATAAACAACAGAATTATTATACAATAAAATAAATAAAGCCAATAAAACCATACTCAACCAAAGGTAAACACTAATTAAAACAATAAAAACAAATAACGTCAATTAACATCAATTAACATCAAATAAAATAGTAATAAACTCATAATATAAAATAAATAACTTAACTTACACCACTTAAACAAAAATTTTATTATTTTAAAATAATAATAAAAATAATTTTCTGGTACTATCCTAAGGGACATGTGGTTTTACCCAGAGCCGAACTGCTCTGATACCACCTGTGGCGCCCCCAATCCCCCTTATAAAAATACACAGGGATCGAGACGCCAGGATGGTGACAACACGGTCACACATCCCAACGAAGTGCCAGTGTGTGTACATGCGACAGTGTTCAAATAAAATAACGCAGCGGATAGTCAACTAAGTACCAGAATTTATTTACAATCAAACATCAGTAAATATTTAAATAGCAGTTATACAGTCATCCATAAAATAATTTACAATAGTTTTAAAAGCTACAAACGAGTGATCTCAGATCACTCCTCAGGCGGAGCCGTCTCCTCAGGCTCGCCCTCCTCCTCCTCATCAGCATCAAAATCTGCGACACCACAAAATGGTCTCGCAGGTAAGTATAACCCAAACAACAACGTAATACAAAATGCATTAAATGCAACTAACATGCATGCACATGAAAACATGCATTTTTCCACAAAACATCATTTTCCCCGAAAATGATAAATTTCCAACACACACCGAAATCTCATTTTGGTCCAAATTATCCGTAAATCATTTTCCCAGAAAATGATTTACCCAAAAATCAACTCGCACTATTTTCCCAGAAAATAGTGCATTAATACCAAATGCACCATGCATTATTTCCATATGCACCATGGTCTCCCCTATGGACCATCCGCACGTCCTGGCTTCGCAGCGGTGCTCAGTTCCGCGCCCAGCGCGTACATGGCCAAGCACTCACACTACGCAACGAGCGATGCCCAGTTCCGCGCCCAGCGCGTACGTGGCCAGACATCCTCTAGTCCCCGCCAGCAGAAGGACCACGGAGTCGGCACGAGACCATCTCGTCCGAACCCATTGTCGCCCGGCGACAATCCAGGGGACGTTACTCAGTATATTCCGCTCCCGAGTAACCAGAGGAGCTCCACCGAGTTAATGCCCCATCTCGGCTTGGGGTCGTGATACACACGCACCAAAAATATTAACACATAAAATCATAGCTTTTCAAATCACATGAACATGAATGCAATACACGAAAACCCAGTTTTCTTTTACAAACATGATCATGCATGAAATAATGAAATGCACATGTACCAATACAATATCCAAACCAACAAATCCAACCAACCCATCAACAACAAATATCCAATTCAACCAAATCAACCAAACAACTTCAATCACAAATCCATCCGACCCCCGAACTCCTCGGACTCAGTCCGGCATGCCAAAAACACAGTGAAATGGGTTAGTGCAAAAATACATTTAAATTACGAAAGTTCTTTGGAGAAATACTTACAGTGCAATATAATAATTTTCCGAGGATCGCGAAGTTGAAAAAGGCGACGTTTGAGCAACACCACAGTGTAAAATACACTGTGGCCGTGGGTCACAAATACCAACTTTTCAACGAGGACAAACGAAGACCCAAGATTGATAGGGTAGGGCCTAGGGAGGTCGGTGAAGCTAGTGGTGGTGGTGGTTTGCCGTGGGTGGCGGCGCAAGGGGTGGTTTTAGGCCAAAAAAGTGCAAATCGGAGATGGACTTGGTGGGGCTTCACCGGTGACGGATCGGAGCTGGGGTTGGGTCCAATGGGTTGCCAAGAGGCCGGGGATGAAGTGGTAGGAAGATGGTGGTCGGAGGTGGCGCGACGGCGGCGCAACGGCGGAAAGAGTACCGCGGCATTGAAGGGCTACTGGTGGTTAACGGCGGCACGGATGGAGGTGAGGTTGGTGGGGTGAGGTCGCCGGCGGCTGGGGAAGCTAGCGGGCTGGGCGGTGAAGGCCACCGCCGGCTCACGGCGGCGCTGGCGTGAAGGTGGCTCGCGGCTTCGTGGGGCGCGTGTGGGCTACCGGCGGCGAGGTAGGGGCTGAGATTTGGGAGGTGAGGTCGTCGGAGGGAGGGGGAGCTGGTCGGACGGGCGGTGTCGCGCACGGCGGCGCGACGGCGGCGGGCTAGGCGGTGAGGAAGAACGGACGGAGAGAGAGAGAGAGGGAGAGGAAGAGTCGCGCGCGAGAGGAGAGCCAGCCAGAGAAAAAGAAAAGAAAAGAAAAAAAAGAAAAGAAGAAAAGAAAAAGAAAAGGAAAAGAAAAATAGAGGGAAAAGAAATGAGGTCCAATCCTCATAATTTGGGTCACAAAAATGATCCAACGGAAACGATTTTAAAACCACAAGTTAAATAAAATAATTTAAACGTAATGGTAAAGTCAAATTGAAATAATTAAATCCCACGGTAATTAATTAAATATGAAAAACAATTTAAATGCACAACAATAAATAAATATTAAGAAAACACATAAAAATTAATTTCCACTAATTAAAATCCTAGAAATAAACTCATTAAAAATCCAACCAATTTTAAAATACGAGAATAAAATTTAAATAAATAAAAATAATCCTTTAGTAAAAATACACTAAAATACGGGGCGTTACAACTTCAGCACCAAAGAAAATCTAAACGGTACCGCAGAACGATCCAATTCTTCCTTCGTAAATTGTACAAAAATATCTCCATCCACATACTTGGGCTGCCGAAACGGAATACTCACCTCAGGAATGGCCTGAGGGTTATGTCTCAGCAAGTCTACATACGAATGTTGCCTGATTTGTGATGCTGGCGGGGGTTGGGTACCCCCTGCAGAAGCCATACACGTTACGTCAAGCCCCTCCCTAGGCAAGGAGATTACTTTCCGTAAAGTTTATTTCTTGGAGCATTCTTGAAAAATCCACCTCATATCAGATTAAAAGCATAACTCTTTATTATTATTATTACTATCACCATCATCTCCAGCATTAATTTATTATCAAAACGACAAATAATAATTTATTGGCTGCAAACAACTATTAAATCCATTAATAAATTTAAAAATTGTATCATTCATGTAAGGGGATTTTTCCCTTCCTATTGGCCCGTATAGCAAGTCCAACAACCCTCCTCTAAAAAGAGTTAGAGGATCTCTACAGAGAATCCTGCCCATGAGCGAAATCTGCTCATGAAGTAACTCACGTGTGGAAAAAGCAGACGATCAGGGCAGATGAGACTCGCTATTAATAAAAAGATTAGAAAAAGATTGAATCTGAAGAGAAGACGTCTCATAATTGGGAAAAAAAAATTAGTGTTACATTCTATTTTTTTCTTTTAGGCCCCATTTGAATACAGAAACGGTTTCATCTCATCTCATCTCATCTCATTATTACAACTTTTCTAAATTCTCATACAAAATATAATAAACAATTCAACTTTTTCAAATCCTAAAACAATAATAGTGTTAAAAAAAACTAAAAATATTTTCTTTAATTTTCATCTAAAATGATATCATTTCATCTTACTATTCAAACCTGGCATTAATTTGGCCTACTAGCATTTCCCTTATTTTCATGATTAGATAACTTTTGTTTTGTCTTTTTTTGTTTTTCTTTTGTCTTTCGTCATTGGCCTGGTTTATTTCTTCGCCTATGTTACATGTCTTCTTCTTCCTTCTTCTTCTTTTTTTTTCTCTTTTTTTTTTTTTTTTTAATTCAATTTTAAGAAGCAAACATCAATGTTAAATGTTGGGGGCTCATATAAGCCGGGTGGAAGCCTCGATCGGGAAGGTACCTAGTTGCGTACATCTCCTTGCAATTACTTAAGTGGTTAAATATGCGAAATTTAACACTATCTTATGTAGAGTCAAACTTCCCTTAATAAATAGTTCCAAGAGTTAAATATTTATTAAGTTGATAAGGTGTAAAGCGTTTGAGCATTCTCATCCAATTTCCTATAATTTTCTTTAAATTTTAGCTATAAATCACACTTCTTATAATTTTCTCCTAAAATTTACTCATTTTTAAAAACCCTCCTATATCTCATTTCCTATCTTTTCTATATTCTATTAAAAAAATCTTTTTCTATTCTTTTTTATTATTATTTCTATTATTTTATTTCTACCTCTTTACTACTCCCTATAAAATATATAAAAAGTGATTTAGGAGATGAACAATAACTCTCTAAATATAGAGAATCACTATTCACATCTTAAACCTTTTCCTCAAAATAGGAAATTGGATAGATCGTGTATTTAGGGAAAACCCAAAATAAAAATCCTATAATTTAGAGTAAAACATGTTTTAAAGAACCAGACGAGAATGCTCTTAGAGTTAGAACTCAAATCTCTGCTCTAATCTCAAGTGAAAATACTATTTATCACAAAAATTTAAACGGATACAAAAGATAAATTTTCTTATTTATTTTCTATTTTAGTTAACCATGTCTATAATCAAAGCGATGGTCAAACATTAGAATTACCATCGCATTTGGACAGCTATAAAATAATCCCTTTTTTTTCATCCATTTTAATCAATTTAATTATTCTCGCATTATTTGTTTTAAAATATTAAATATATATAATTATTTATTCATGGAATGGTTTTTTTTTTTTTTTTTTTTTTAGGTTTAATAAAGATATTTGGAGAGGTTTTTTTATCGTCACCATATGAGCCCAACAATACCGAAGGAGGCCCATACGGGAGGCCCCATGCGTTGAATGACTACGGGCATACCATACGCACGCTATCATGAAATTGCGCCACCTAGTGAGGTCAATACGGTAACCGTCATCTATAACTAAAGATATTCTCTCTTAAGAAAGCAATGAGATATTTGCCTACGATATAGTAATCCCTTCCTTCTTCAACTATCCTGGAAACGCAATAATCGAATACTCGAGATTTGGAGATTGGATTAAACTATCCTTATCAGTAATAATCCGTGCGTATATAAAGCACTAACAATAACAATCCAAGATCATAACTTTTCTCGTCCATCATAGTCCATATATAACATGTCCGTTTCATATTTTTGGTGGGCCCTTAAACAAATCTCAGGCCCAATAAAATCACGAGCCCAGAGCCGAAGAAATGAGTTCTTTCTTCATTGCCAATTCCCCATCTTTCTGCCCATGCAAACCCATGATTAAGAAAAAGAAACCCTTCTAAAACACTCACAGTTCTCTTGCCCTAAAATAGCATATGGAGCCCCCGTCCCAAGCTGAAATGGTGTTGATGCCATTCTATGGTCTGATGAATAGCTGCCCCAGACGGTTGGCTAGGCCAATTAACCAACCGTCAAAGTCTTCCAAGTTGCCGGTTTCCCATAGAAGAGATATTATGGATCTAATAAAAAGTAAATAGATTTATCAAACTATGCTTACCTAAGTGAAAGATTATATTACTAAAAGAATAAAACCCATGGGTTACGTAACAAGCACAAGCAAGCAAGTTGTAAATTTTTAACTTGGACTTAAAATAAAAAAATAAATGTGCATGTCACTTGTTTGATAAATACTTGTCTTCCTTTTATAGATAGTTTGGATCGATGAAGTTTCCTCCAATTCAATTTGGATGGAAAGTCTCTCCAATATACAAAATATATCATCTTGTGGTGGCACAATTGGATTTCTTATCTCTAGATATATTCGATCTCGGTTTTACGACTCCTCCCTCATTCACATTTGTGTGAGCCTCATGCACGGGCACCGCCGCTCATCCCTCCAATGAGCCACCACTAATCTGGATCATCCAATTCTAGATATATGACTATGTTACAGCTTATTCTTATCAAGAATTTTGGAAAAAAAGAACGTGAAGATTTTGGTCAACGACTCCGGAATCCAAATCAGATGATGGCAGTGCTTGCTTCGCAAAATTGGATCACAATTGTATTCAACAAATCCACAAGTTGGATTTCAAAACTACTTTTATAGCGGTCTCCTCCTTAGCTTGACTACAAAACAAGGGTCCGACGAGCCTAATTTATTGGTCTCATTGCTCATTTATTTTTATTTGTTTTGAATGTATGCATTGCAATTTCTGTAATGAATCTTTTTTTGTCAAGGTCCCCGACCCCCATGCACCTTTTGTACTCTCTTGTTTAATTTCAATGCAAGTATGATTAAAGATAAATAAAAAAACAGAATGCGTCACATTAAAATGTTCCATTGATTTGGTCTTCACGCATTATCAAATAACACCTGCTTCTTACATCATTGTTAAAAGAGCAATATTATATATGAAAGATACCATATTCATACTGTTGACATGACCAATATTTTAATTTTAAATGTATCTTGTCGATCAAATCACACAATGTCAACTGTGCCGAGGATGTGTCATACACACCAAGTTGTAAATATTAATTTCCTTACTTATTTGCTCGCTCTTTTGTACACCCAATCTTCACTTGGTTTGCTCTCACTCCATGACAACAGGCTATCAATTCCCGACTTATTCAAAATTCCCCCTGGCCGATCACATATCATCCAAAAACATCATTTTCTCATGGGAAAGGGACTTTAGACACGGGCTTTTTTCTTTTTGTGAGTTGGGAAAAGTGGTTGGTAAAATCTGACAAGATTTTGGGCAAGATTTTGGACAAATTTTATTACATCAAAATCAATTTGACACGAATCCGATTGATTTAGCCCTATTTGGAGAATAAGATATGCGAAATTTGTGACTAGCAGTTAAATACTTCGCAAATAATAGTGAAATGAATTGAGTCAAGATGTTTTATTGGGTTTTAAAAAATGAGAGAAAAAATTGAATAAAAATATTATAAATTTTTAATATTATTTTTGTTTTGAAATTTAAAAAAGTTAAATTTTTTTTGTGTTTTGTTTGGAACTTGACTTGTGCTGCATTTGGGTACTGAAGTGATCTCAGATGACCTGCTTGATCAGTAAATAGTAATATTTTGTGAGTCTCATTGGGATGTTTTTAAATGTATCAAATAAGTTAAGATATATTTAAATATATTAGTAAGTTGAGATATATTTAACATTTTATAGGAAGTTAAAAAAATAGTGAGTCCCAGTAATGAATGGTTTGAGATAAGTTGATATGGGTTTGACACCCAAACATACCCTTACACATTTAAAACTTAATGCATCATTTCTAATTATATAATTTTATTTGCTATAGTCTTATAATATATACCCATGCTAGCACATGCTTTTAAAAAAGGAAAATTATATTCCCACTGAGAAACATCACCAACAAAAGCTACCGATTGGCCTTTTTTGTTTTTTTTTTTTTTTTTTACTTAACGGTTAAGGGTGTTTTTAATGAGTTCATAATTTTTTTTAATGGCTAAAGGGTTGAAAAAATGTTTAAAAAAACCATTAAAAAAAACAATTGCAAGTTGGGTGAGGGTTTTTTTTTTTTTTTTTTTTTTTTGGGTGATGTTGGTCGGAGGGTGTAACAGCACACCTTAAAAAACTCTTCAATAAAGTCTTTGTTACTAACTATGTATTAGCAACCAATATATATATATATAGTAGCAGCTCCCTACGGCTGCCTGAATAACCTACCCCGGCACCCAAGGCAGTAAAAAGCAGTCTAGTATATTTATATCCAACTCCATGGCCACGGGGCTACTAGAAGGGACATAGAGGCAGGTAAGCAAAACACTTCTCAGCCTCTCCCCTAATGAGGCAACCGGAGTCTCCCTGGTACGGACGTCAGTGGACAAAGGCCAACGAACACTAACAATACTTATCTTCTTCTCTTTTAGTTACATGCCAAAATAAAGAACAACAACGCAAAAAGGAAGAATGGAGTAGGCGGGGTAAAGCACATCATGGATGGAAAAAAAAGAGGAAATCGGTATAGGGAAAAAGTGGAGAGACATCAACCTTGTCAAATAAAGTTGCTAAAGGCCCTAAGAGGACGACTACCTAACAAGGGTGAATGAAGGCAGCGTGAGCAGTTGAGAGGTCAGCCAATGGGGTAGGTAGGAATAGGTTAGGCACTGATAGGGTGGATCGTAAGCTCCGTATGAAGGCAATTCCCTTGCCCAACGCCGAGCCCATGATTTCCTGCGACAAAATCCTGAAGCTGGCCATAAAAAAATAGAAGAAAACATCAGAGAAGAATGTGTGAAGACAAACAGTCCGGCATAACAAGATATAAAGCAATTTCATTAATGATCAAAAGTTACACACAAGCCACATGCTAACGGCACATAGGTACATACATTTACAAAGAGGACAAGAAAGGGAAAGAATAGCAAAATAAAATAATAGCAACAACACCAAGAAGTTGCGGCATAGTAACGTCAGGAACCATGAGCAAAGACCTCGGCATCGGGAGCGTCAACCTTAGAGACATCAGGATCGGGATCATCATTTCAGAAAACAGTAGGCATGGGCATGGCTGGAAAGGCAGGACCCATAAAAGCATCAGGGATCTCTTTCATCTCTAACTTGCGGCTAAATGCAAAAGCTTCTTCGTCAACGGAAACTTGAGTAAGGTCAAGGTCCAGCAAATACTTCTCTAGAATCCGCGAGCATAGCTATGGTCTCTCCAGAATGCTGTCCTGCATCAACCTAAGGCCTTCACCATACCCATGCCCCCGCGTGGTATCATGAATGCCCACACTCGAGACAGGTCACCTCAAAGATCTGCGACAAGTCGCTCCATCCACTAGGCACCTTACCTCGCTTTCTTCTTTAGCTTCTTCCGATGGTAGTTAAGCTTCTTGATTTTCTTGCTCCCTTTCTCCAAGGCGAGTCGTACCGTCCTTAGCTCTTGCTTCAATAACTCCCTTTCATCCCCCTCACTGCAAGCATGCCGAAGGGCAGTCCAGGTCATCACGCAAAGCTCTTGATTTTCTTACTCAATGGCCTTTTGGCCGTCCACAATGAAGGCCGTTAGATAAGAGGAACCCTAACAGCAAGAGAGGCCAACATGGAATGGTCAATAAAAGGAATTTAGAAAATAGCAAAAGAAAAGAAAAAGAGGGAAAAAGAATTGCCAAATCTCATGGAAGAAGCCAGACAAACACTTGACCACCTGGCTGATAGCTTCCATGCGACACGCCCCGTTTCCAGTTGGGCCAAAGGGGGGATGACTTCCACTGAACCCTCTGTGTCATATGCTTGTGCGGCCACCTTGCCGATGAGCCCTGTCGACAACCACTTCAGCATGTGTTCCTGCTTGGGCAGGTAGATCTTCACACGGATCCCCTAAACCTGCACCATCTACAACATCCAAAAGGAGACCACCTTCTGCTTGGTGCTCCACCTCAGTGACACGGTTACCGGAAATAGCGCTCGCTGCCCCCTTAATAACTGAGTCCAAGCCTCCAAGCAACTCGAGCTCCTCCTAACCTACCCTACAGACCACATCATCCCATCCCACGAGAGTAGGTGAAGACATTGCAAAATGTAGTGACGCAAAGCCGAGACCCCCAAAGCAAGTCTTTACCCTGCCTTCAAAGGAGCAATTGCCGGCAACAAAAGAAAGGGAGCAGACCCCCGGATAAAGTCGTCCCACGATGACCTACCAGGGAAACCTGACTGCCAAGACTCATTGGAGTAGGTCGTTAAGGTCATCAGTTTTCGGGAACACTTCACAAGCATTAGTCGAGGGGCCTCTCACCTATGGGTCTAAGGGCTATAAGGGAAAAGATTCCACTGGCACCTCCATGCCAACAGGACGCTTTCATTAGCATCACCAGGACGACCGGACGATGGATCTCCGGCATAGCAGATGCTTGCCCTTCAGGAATCAAGGCTCCATAAAGGGGCCGCTATTGACCCTAGCCCCCTCCAAAAGAGGTGTCTTCCCTTTGCCTGATGGAGAAGGATCCACGAGGCGCTTTTGGGCAGGAGTGACCCGAGACCGGGCAAGAGTCACCCTGTCTTCAAAAGGAATATGACTGAAGGGAGGCAAGGAAAAACATAGGCTCTCCTTGGAAAGAAGGGCTTCCGAGAAAACGTTATTAGAGTTCTTCTTCACCAACTCCCTTACTATAGCAACACGTTGCAACTCGGCAGGGGTAGCTATCAAACTATTCACCTGACCCAATCAGTATGAATCAGGAACTCGTGATGGTTCACCTGAACCACCAAGAACTCCCATCAGTGGTCGAACACGAAAAAGAATTTTGGAGACCAGGGTATCGCGACTCTAGATTGATAAGGGCGTGCATCGCCTTGGAGCTGCAAACATTCTCCTTCTCCTGCAACACCTTGTGAATGAGGAAGAACTCACCGCCGGTGAGGTCAGCGTACTCTGGGTTCGACTCCAGAAAGAAACGTCACTAGATGATACTGCAACAAATCAGAAGCCTCCAAGCATTCGGGTGAAGTTGGGATGGGGCAAGACCAAGACGATCTAGCAAATCGCGGACGGGGCGAGGGAATGGAAGCCTCAAGCCATACGAAAACATAGAAGGAAAGAGAGCAACTTGGGAAGAGCGACCCTCAGCATCGACAAAACCCTCATGTGGACTAGGGACCTGGACAAGAAGGAATTTCCTCCAATAAAATTCTCTCCTTAGAGAGTTCAAGTGCATTCTTTGCTGATACATGTGCCACATTGTTAAAGTTTCTAGGGACATGCCTAACAGATTACTGAGCCACCTTTCCCAGCAAGTTTTTGACATATCTAATGAGATCTCCATTTCTCTTCAGGACTGATGATTTCATTAACCACTGACAGTGCATCTCCCTCAAGTATCATATGTTGTAGTCCTAACTTAAAGTAGCCTTCTACTGAGTTAGGAGCCCGAAATCTATTTGACTTGTAATCCGAACTCAACCCAAGCGACTATCTTGTTAAACAAAGACTCGATCACTGTCCATTGGAACTTAAGATAAAGGCTTTAAGAGCTGCAATGGATTCTCCCAATTGAGAATCTGGATATAATTCCCTAGATGATCTCCGTGTAGCCAAAACTCTACCTTCCCAATTTTGGACTATGACCCCTATTCCCACCTTGCAATGTACTTGCTCAATGGCTGCATCCCAATTAATCTTGTAAGTATTTGGAGGAGGTGCACAACAGTGTTGATCTTCTATAACAGTTGTTTATGCACTAGAAGAGGTCTTCTTCACAGCTTGCCTGTAGTCCTCAAGTGCCTGGTAAGATAGGTCCACCAGTTTGCTAGGAGGTAGAAATATTTCTTCAAAAACATATCTATTTCTTCTCCATATCTGATAAGCTATAGATGTCGTCTCTTCAAATTCCTCTTTATACAAATATTAGTTTAAGTTTAATAGCAACTCCTTAAAAGGTTTCTCCTCTACCAATCCTTTTTCAATTCTTTTGGAATATATGCCCTAAACATCCCGTGCTAATCTACAGCACCACAAAGCATGAGTTATAGTTTCAATCTCTTCCCTGCAGATAGGACAGTTTGGAGCATCCATCACCTTTCTTTCGAATAGATTAAGCATAGTAGGTAAAACTTCATGGCTAGCACTCCATAGAAACACTTGGATAGCATTTGGCACTTGCATCTTCCATATCTTTGACCAGATTTCTGAATTGGAAGTCCTACTCAATGACTGACCCTTCCTTCTATCTTGTATGTCCACTTGTAGATGATATTCACTTTTGACTAAGAATTTCCCATCTGTAGTGCATCTCCATGCTAGCTTATATGTATTATTACAAAGACTTATTGGAATCCTACTAATTAACTCTGCCTCAATCTCATAAAACAACTCTTTAATCAAAGACAAACTCCATTGCTTGGTACCAGTGTCTGTTAATTCTTTTACCAAAGCATTTTCCTCCAAAATCCTCACTGGTGTTTGAATTTTTAAAGAAGTGGGTTGAATGATCCACTTGTCTTGCCATATCTTCACTAATTCTCCATTTCCTATTTTCCAAATTAGACATTCTTTTAAAAATTGCTTTGCTGCTAGAAAGCTTTTCCAAAGAAAAGATGCATTGCTTCCCATCTTAGCATTCAGAAAATTTGTTCGAAAAAAGTATTTAGCCTTTAAGACCCTTGCTGCCAATAATTGCGGATTATGAATTAACCTCCAACCTTTCTTAGCTAGTAAAGCATGGTTAAAGTTTTCAAAGTCACGAAACCCAAGCCCTCCTAAGCTTTTGGCCTTGCCTAGCTTCTACCAACTCAACCAATGGATCTTTGATCTATCTTCCCTTAGTCCCCACCAAAACTTCTGCATAATGCTATTAGTCTCCTTCAAAATAGCCTTTGGAATCTTGAAAATTCCCATACTATATCTGGGGATGGCCTGAATAACAAATTTGAGAAGAATTTTCTTGTCTGCTTGTGATAAGAACTTCACCTTCAAATTACTCACCATGCTCCTAATCTTGTCCAATATTGAGTTTAATGCTTTTGATTTGTGTCTGCCCACGTATGAAGGTATTCCCAAGTATTTCTCATAAGATTTTGAGGCTCTAGTCCTTGCAGTTGATAAGATAACGTCCTTGACTTCTTGATTAATATTGTTGCTGAAAAACTCAATCGTTGGTCTAAATCATGTTCATATAATTCAAGAAGTCTAAAAGGCCTGCTCCATTCCAAGGGATTAGCCTTATAAAATAGAAGGCCATCATTTACAAAAATATAAATGGTTAATAGCAAGGAACCTCGAGCAAAAGGTATGCCTGGAATTGCCTTTATTCTTTGCATTGTTCAAAATAGAGCTTAACACTTTAGTGTAAAGAAAAAAAAGATACGGGATAGTGGATCACCTTGTCTAAGACCTCTCGAGGGTTTTATTCTTCTCTATGGAACTCCATTAATTAGAATAGAGTAGCTAACAGTGCTAACACATTTCATTATGAGCTTAATCCATAGTTTGTCAAAGCCCATTTTCTGCATAACAGCTTCCAAGAAGCTCCAACCCACTCTATCATATGTCTTGCTCATGTCTAGTTTTAGAGCCATGTAACCCTCTTTTCTGCCTCTCATTCTGTGTTGCATGGAATGCATAGCTTTATATGCCACAATGATATTATTAGTGATTAATATACTTGGTACAAAGGCACTTTGGGTTGGGGATATTAACTTTGGTGGAATATGTTTCAGTCTATTAGCTAACACTTTTGTAATAATTTTATAGAAAACATTACATAGACTAATAGGACGAATATCGGATGATAAATGAGGAGCATTGTTCTTTGGTATCAAAGAGATAAAGGTTTCATTTAGTTCATCAGAACCCCTTTTGGACAAAAGGATATCCTTAACTGTAAAAACAATATCAGCACCTATAGTTTCCTAGTGATCTTGATAAAAGGCAGCAAGGAAACCATCTGGGACTGGAGATCTCAAAGAGTTCATCTCAAATATTGACTTTTCAATCTCTTCAGCTGTGAATTATTTTCAGCATCTTCATATTCATGTATTCTATAACAATTGGACCAAGGTGCTTTAAAGTTTCTAAAATACCATCAAGCTATGAGGTAGTAAAAAGCTTCTAATAAAAGAGTTGGAACATACTACTAACCTCTTCTTGTCCTCTAGCACATTGACCCTCATCATTCTTTCGTTTGCACACATGTGAAAAAACTTGGTATTTCTATCCCCTTGCTTAAGCCACCTTTGTTTAGCTCTTTGGCGCAACTTAAGGTCCTGTTCTTCCAAAAAAATTCCACTTCTCTTTGCAAATCTGTTGGTCTCACTAAAATCACCTTGATTAAAACCTTGTAGTTTTTTTATCATCTCTCTCTTCTTGATAATTTGCTTCCTCTGATCTCCTCGAGTTGACTTGCTCATCTCACTAAATGATGTCTACATCTATCCAATCCACTATGTATGTATTCAGCCTTACTGGAACAATTAAGCAAAGATCTCTAGGCCAGCTTGACGATGTCTTTGCAATCCTCCCTTCTTGACCTAGCAGCTTCATATCTAAAGACTTTCCTCTGTGGATTGAACTCCATATCCGCATTGAGGCATGAAACAAAAATAGGGCAATGGTCAGAGCTTAAAACAGGAAGAACATGAACCTCTGTGAAAACATAAAGCATAAAGCAAAAAGCATATTCCAATCACAATTCCCTAGAATTATATCTAATCTTTCTTTAGCAAATTCCCTCCCTTCCCTGTTGTTACTCCAAGTAAATTTAGAGCCTTTAAATCTCAGATCACTTAATTCACATTCATCTAGAGCTTCTCTGAATGATTCCATTTGTTTGTATGGTTTGATAGCAGCACCTGACTTCTCCTCTTGAGAAATTATTTCATTAAAGTCCCCATACATAACCAAGGCAATTATTGGGTTGAAGAAGTCTCAACAAGTGTCAACATCCATTTTTTGTCATTCTCAGGATTATTGATAGCCAAAGAAATGTGACTCGGAGAATAAGAGAACAACTCGGTAGAAATATCCTTTTTCCACATGGCAGCTTATCCGCCAATACTATCCACCTCAAAGCTATGAGTATAACCCAATCTATTTCAAATGCTGTCAACTTTGTCTCTTTCAGACTTGGTTTCTAGTAAAAAAACCACACTTGGGAACTTTTCTTTCACTAAAAGATAGAGCTCATGAACTGTCCAAGGATTCTCAAGCCCTCGGCAATTCCAACAAATGAGATTCACAGTGATTGGCAGGGCTGCTAAGCAGCCTCCGCCAGTTCACTATGCTGGGTTTCACCCACGTAAGTATGTAATTCAACTTTTTAATAGTCAACAGTCCTTCGTATACCTCTAAACTTTTCTTCTTATTAGAGTTAGTCAAGTCCAGGTTCATTAATGATTCCTTTCTCACAGACCTTATGTGAATTACCTTCTCTTGCTATCCTTTTCCAATTGGATAAATGTTTTTTACCACTCTTTCTAACAACCTTATTAACAGGAGGTGGGGATGAAAAATAAATGTTAGGAAATACACAGTAATAAAATGTAAAGTTCAAACGAAACCAACTTAGACTAAAGCACATAAATCTCACTCTCTTCAAGGAGATTCAAACTCTCTGCGGTATGTAAAGTTTCAATTGAATTAGTGCAGCATACCTTTTCTTAATTTGTCTTTTCCAGGATACAATTGCCCAAATGATCGTTGTATAGCTCAAATCAACTTTGCACAAGTTATTGATTCCAAAGCCCCTCTAAAAATAACCTCTTTTGTCTGGAAAGTTTTAAATAATCTCAAATCATGACTATCTTTTTTTTTTCTCACTATAAGTACAATGATAAAAAATTGCTTCAAACTTTTTTATTCTTTTTTTCTCTACTTCCTACGTCCCACCCCAGTACCATTTCTTAAAGCCTTTTTATCTCCAAAAGCAATAGTTGGTTTCAAAGGAGCCTACCACCAGATCAAGTGCCGTTAATGCATGCCATATATATATTGCTCCTAGATTCTATAAACTGAAAAGATATATGCAAAAATGAAGAGCAACCTGATCCAGTGGGTTTGTCAAAAGCTAGGGAGAATTTGCAATTGTGGCTTGAACGGGAGGAAGTAATGTGGAGACAGCGATCAAGAGTGCAGTGGCTCCATGAAGGGGACTAGAATACTCAGTTTTTTCACTCCCAAGCTAATATTCGAAGGAGGAGGAACTGGATTAAGGGCCTCAGAAATGAACGGGGTGAATGGGTAGAAGGTACCTTGAACCAGAATCTGATTGTTGGTTTTTTCCAGACCCTTTTTTCAACATCTGGGCAACAAGGTCAACAGGGAGTTTTAGATTGTGTGGAGAGAAAAGTCACACCAGAGATGAATCAGCAACTTACTAGGCCTTATGAAGCAGAGGAAGTAAAGGTGGCTCTCCAACAAATGCATCCAACGAAAGCTCCAAGTCCCGAAGGTATGTCTCCACTATTTTTCCAGAAATATTGGCCTATTGTTGGTACTTCCGTGACTCAAGCTGTGTTACATACTTTGAATTCGAGAAAGATTCCTAAGGAGCTTAATCACACTTTAATTAGTTTAATTACAAAAAATAAGACTTGTGAGATGGTGTCTGATTTCCGATCTATAAGTCTTTGTAACGTGGTGTATAAACTAGTTTCTAAAGTGATGGTTAATCGGTTGAAAAATCTGCTGCCTAATGTTATATCTGAATCTCAATCTGCTTTTGTTGGGGGTAGATTAATGACTGATAATGTGTTGATTGTGTATGAGCTTGTGAATTACCTAAGGCACAAGAGGAAGGGTCGAAAAGGTTATATGTCCTTAAATTGGATATGAGTAAAGTGTATGATAGGGTGGAATGGCTGTTTTAGAAAATACTATGTTGAAGTTGGGGTTTGCAGAGTCTTTTGTACAGCTGGTCATAGAGTGTGTAAAAACAGTTTCTTTCTCCATCTTGGTGAATGGTGAATCCCTAGGACATATTATTCCTACCAGAGGTATTAGGCAAGGGGATCCTTTATCCCCTTATTTATTTCTCTTTTGTACTGAGGGGCTAATTGCTCTATTGAATGATGCTGAGAGGCGAAGTATGATGAAAGGTTTAAAAGTATGTAGAAGGGCCCCGAGTGTAAATCACCTTCTCTTCGCAGATGATAGCCTTATTTTCTGTAAAGCTGACTCTCAAACAACATCTCATATTCAGAAAGTGTTACATCAGTATGAGTTAGCATCAGGTCAAACGGCTAATAAAACAAAGACTGCTGTGGTGTTTTCTAAAATGTTTCAGAATTGTGACAGAGAGATTCTTGAGTTGTGGGGGGTGAGAACTTTTCAGCAATATGATAAGTATCTAGGTTTGCCTAACCTAGTGGGGAGATTTAAAACTCAAGCTTTTGAGGAAATTAAAAGGAAAGTGTGGGTTAAATTGCAGAGCTGGAAAGGGAAACTATTGTCTCAAGGAGGGAGAGAAGTTCTTATAAAAGCTGTTGCATTATCCATCCCTACTTATGCCATGAGTTGTTTCAAATTACCGTTGGGTTTGTGTAGAGAGTTGGAGAGCTTGATGGCTCAATTTTGGTGGGGGCAAAACGAAGAGGAGCGGAAAGTGCATTGGATGAATTGGCAAAGGCTTTGCTCGTCGAAATTTAGAGGTGGTATGGGTTTCAAGAACTTACATTTTTTTAACATGGCCTTGTTAGCAAAACAAGGGTGACGGATTTTACAGAATAATGACTCTTTGCTCCAAAGAATCTACAAAGCGAAATACTTTCCACATGTTTCTTTCTTTCAAGCAAAGTTGGGCCCTAACCCTTCTTATGCTTGGAGAGGGATAATTGAAGCTCAAGAGTGGTTAAGGGCAGGTTGTCGGTGGAGAGTTGGAACGGGTGAGAATATTAAAATCTAGAAGGATTTTTGTGTACCAGGACATAGTTGTTTACAGCCAGCTTTAGATGGAATTTCGGTTAATGAGGCACATGTGGACGAAACAGTGGATTCATTAATTGACCAAGATACCAGATTGTGGAATATAAGTCACATTAGATCTCTCTTCAATCCAAATGTGGCTGATAGGATTCTTCAGATCAGGTTGTCAAGTACTAAGTATATGGATAAATGGCTTTGGAATGAAGAATCAAGTGGAAACTTTACTGTAAAGAGTGCCTATCGATTGATACAAACTTTGAAGTCTGAAGGGAATGGAGATAGCTCTTCTCTTATGGCTAATAAGAAACTTTGGAGGGGTATATGGCAAATGAAAGTGCCTAGTAAAATCAAGATTTTTGCATGGCGAGCTTGTAACGATATTCTACCAATGCTGACTAATTTGAGACATAAAATAATAGATGTGGCTAATGTTTGTTGCTTCTGTCAGGTAAGCGGGGAGGATGTAGCACATGCTATTCTTTTTTGCTCTCATGTTAGATTGGTATGGATGCATTATCTCCCTTCCTTGCAGCACGGTCAGCAGCAGACAACTTTCTTGGACCAGGTTCGGCTTGTTTTAGACAGAGGCAATGACGCAGATTTAACTCTGTTTTTCCTGATTGGTTGGAGTTTATGGTATAGATGAAATAAGATGCTGATGGAGAAAATTGTGATTGAACCTTTGGCTGCAGTGAACCATGCTCTATCTTTACATAAAAGCTTTATACAGCTGCGAGCTTCTAGTGCTATGGAAAGAGGAAAAATATGTAAATGGAAACCACCTCCACCAGGTTTCTTAAAATTAAATGTTGATGATGCAATGTTTGCAGATGTGGGAAAAGCTGGAATAGGTGTGGTTCTATGAGATGATGTTGGGCACGTGGTCGTGGCAGTAACCAAAAAGGAGGATTTGGTTGATCAGCCTGCTACAATCGAGTTGTTAGCTGTGTTGAGAGGACTACAGTTTTGTCTTTCACTTGGGATACCTAACTTGGTGGTCGAATCTAACTATCTAGTTTTGGTGCAGGCGTTGCAAGATAGTCACGAGTCTTTATCATCAAATGGGAATCTGATTCAGGATGTTAAGGAGCTAATGAAGCTTTTTAGAGATTCACATATTCAACATGTTTATAGGGAAGGAAATGGGGTCGCTCATACCTTGGCACGGTTTGCATGGAATGTAGCTTATGTTCAGATGTGGTGGGACCAAGTTCTAGCATTTGTAAATCATGCTCTTTGGTTTGATCAGATTGATATGTAATGTTTCTTATGAATGAAAGTTTGTTTATTAAATAAAAAAAAAATGGATATATGCAAACGGCTAGCTTTATTTTTTCCATCCGTTAAAATCAACTTTGACTATTTTCACATGTGCACTTTGAAGCTGCCATTTCAAACGTCCAATTCAAAAAGCTGAAGGAAAGCAACAGTTATGCCAAGAAATATACGAATTGTTAACTAATATTATCTTATTAAAAAAATACCAACAACAAACGACTCCATTCTTTTTCAAAACGATTATGCAGTCATTGCATAATTACAAATATCTTTTCTCTTCATAGAATTAACCAAGTGTGTAGCCCGAAATGGAGTACTAGCTTTCCACTTATTTCCTTGATTCATGGAGTAACTTTTGCCAATTGCTTCCATTGGGGAGATAGTAATTGAATCTTCCTTTTTTGAACTAGATTCCAATTGTGACTGGCCCACCTTCCTCTGACTTTCTCGATTTAAATTGTTTCCAAAGCATCATTTGACAGCTGATCATTGCTCGAGTACTTTAAGGGATTCTGAAGAACTGCTTCCATATTTTCAGCTGCCTGTAACTTCTTTCCTTTTTTATCATTGCCTGAAAGCCCTTCATCGGAACTACCCTGCTGAGCTACTACAGTGATATCCTTTGATCGATAATCCTCCTCCTTCCTTTGGTAACCATTTGGAGTTCTCTGGTTGCTTGCCCTCATCCAATTGCCATACTGAAGCTGGTAATCTTCATCTTGTTTCCTACCCATGCCATCTTAGAACATCTTCTATTGGTATGTTTTAATATTATACCACAATGAAAGCAAAAGTTGGGCAGCCCCTCCTCGTACTCGAAAGTTATCCAAAACCTTTTATCAAAGGTTTTGTGATATCTACTAGAACTTTCACACGTAGGAATTTTCCCCAGCCTGTACCACTTCCATCCTAGTCCACCATCAACACTTTCCCTGCTGTTGTTCCCAGTCTTTCCCTCGTGCTTTCTGTTCATTCCAGCGAAAGGCATGTCATGAAATTGAAGCCAGAATGGTTCACAAACAAACTGAATGTCCTTTAGAGCAGACTCACCATGACAGTTTTTTAAACACACAAGGAATTTATCAAAAGGCCATGGATGTCCTTGTAGGACTCGATTCTTCTCTTTTTCTCCTTGGAATTCAATCAGAAATCTATTCCAACCCACTTCTTTAAACACTATTCGTCCTTCAGCTTGCCATAACTTTGTCATTATTGATCTGAAAGCACCTTTGTTTACCTCTCTGTCTGCCACAACGAGTGCCACCAAACATTTTTGCTTTTGGCAGCTGACATCATGACATCTTCCTCTATCACTACTACTTCCTGTCTTTCTTCGACTCTTAGCCCCTCACTGAGACTGGAGATTTCATTCTCCATTCTCTGAAACTCTTCTGACATATCTCGGAACCAAGAGAGAAAACTACCCCACCCTCACAAGAGGAGAGACAGTAGTACTAGTACCTCCTCTTGTTGGTGCTTTTTAGCGGAGTAGTTTTCCCAGCTAGTATATATTGGCGTTATTTATTTGCTGATATTTATAATCATGAAGCTTGTGGTTGAGGAGAAACAAATTTGTTTTTGAAAATGGTTTTTCTAACCCAAAAGCCATTTTTTCCCAAGTTAAACATAGCATAGAGGAGTATCATAGTGCTCAAGGACAACAAGTAGCAGCAAGTAGCAACAGAACTACAAGCAACGGCAGAGGAGAAAGAGAGCTTGCAAAGTGGAAGGCACCAAGGGAAGGAGGAGTGAAAGTAAATTGGGACGCAGCTTTTGATAAGAAAAACATGATGATGGGAGCTGGTATGATTATAAGAGATGCAGCAGGGGATGTTCTTGTTTCTCTTTGCCTGAAAAAAATACGTGTTAATTCTTCTATAGTTGCAGAGACAGTAGCTTTGTGGAGAGCTTTGAAGCTGTGCTCAGAACTCAATATTGGGGAGGCTGTGTTTGAAGGGGATGCTTTGGAGCTTGTCAAGGCTGTTAACTGTGCAGATGAAAACGGGAGTGGATTAGTCAGGTGATAGCAGATTGCAGAGAGCTGTTAGTACATAGACCTATGTGGTCAGTTACACATACATACAGAGAAGCTAACAAGGTAGCACATTTTTTAGCAAATTTTGCATACAATGTAAATGAGGAGGTAGTTTGGATAGAAGATGGTCCTGAAGGCCATTTTAGTTTTATACTCCAGGACAAGATTGTATTGTTTAAAGGTTGATGAATAGAAGCAGATTTGTTTGATTTCTAAAGACAAAAAAAAAAAAAAAAAGCTTGTATTCAAGTCACCGACGTTTTATGGGTATGGTAGATACTACTTTTAATTTGCCTCTTCCAATAGGCCTAGAGTTAGGTGAATTTTTCCATAATATATTAAATAGAGCTTGAAATTTCAAGTTCCCGTTTAGGGGCCGGAATAGATTGCTTTTATACTGTTTACTAATTAATCTCCAACTCTTGTGTTGATCAGCTCATGTTTGTCTTTACAAAACTTCACTTTTCATAAAAGGAAAGGATTTGTGAAGTTTGAAGGTAGACTATCAAAATTTATTTATTCTCATTCAAACTGTTGATATATTTTTCGGTATTGTAATAGTATTGTGGAATGACCCTCTTTTCTCACGTGGTGGTTCGTGATGATGGTGTATTTGGAACACTCATTCATGACTTGCTTAATAACACATAACTAAAAGTAAAGGAGATATTTATGTGGTTTTGCACGGATGCCTCCTTTCACGGGGTTTGGGTGTGGAATCCATTGTAAGTAGAGCTTTTCATTCTGTCTAAGCTCTCTAAAATTACTCTCATACACTCCAAGATAAATAAGTATTTATGACAGATTATTTGTGACGAAAATGATTATTTACGATGTAAATAAATTCATTTTGATAGGAAATAGTCATTTTCGCATGAAATAATTAGTCACAATTAAATAATTTTCTTATAGTGATAGAGTTATCTCGGAAGAATAATCTTGTAGATCTATGGTTCCCTTTCCTTCTATAAGTCCAATTCAATCCAGAGAAAGTAGATCCAAAGCCCCTATTTATGTTGCCGCCTCTCCCTCATCAAGTATCTCCCCTTACTTTATGCCTTGTCTTTTAACTTTATGTCTAATAAACTAATTGTCTATCATTTCTTCCTTCCATCCCATCTAGTGGGCATTAATCTTTGATAGCCTTCGATGGACTTGACACGTAACTCATTTTACCCCCAACACCTTTTATTTTAAAATTTCACTCTTTCTCCTAAGTCATACAAATATTTGGAATAGAATGATGTTATTATGCTGCCTTATTTTGCCTGCTCATATATTTTTTTATTTTTTTTTCTTTTTTTTCTTTTACTTACCGATTAGGAAAGTGGATATTAATATATTGGTATATTTTTTTAATTTTTAAAAATATTAAAATATATTAAAAAAATATAAACAAAAAAAAAGAAAAAAAAAAAAAAAAATTTGTATTAGTGGACACGCCAGTAGTCAAAGCTGGGTGGCACACTAATACTAACTTGTGAAACGATCTACAAACTTTTTACTAATAGGACACGAAATAATGGGATTTTGGTCCAGTTTAATTCAATCTGAATCAATTGTAAACAGATCCGATTGACTTCATCAGCAAAACTGTCATTTTTTGGTCAACTTTACCTAATCATTTATTTGACTACAAAAAATTATCAAATCCCTTAATAAATCTCCAAAATACACCATTCAGTTCATTACTAAACAATAATTAAGAAAAAAGAGCTCCATCTTTCATTGCCAATTCCCTCTCTTTCAACCCATGCAAAGCCATAATTAAGAAAGAAAAAAAAAAGAAAAAAACCGTTCTAAAACACTCGGTTCTCTTACCCTAAAATAGCCTATGGAACCTTTATCACAAACCGAAATGGTGCTGCTACCATTAGGCCTGCAACCAAGTAGGGTTTGGCCCCGCCCTGCCCCGTCCAATCACCAGAAACACCCCAACCCCAACTGAACCAACCCGGACCATTCAGGTTAGGTCGGACCCTCTTTTTTTCTAAAAAGAAAATTGGTGGCATTGAGAAGCCATAAAAGTGAGACAGATAAAATACGAGGAGAACCTGTCAACAAATTTGAGCCCATTTCCAATAGTCCACAAGAGGTTGTGCATTCCCCACTCTTCCACCAAGCTTTGAAGTCGTGAAATATGCATCAAAATTGAGCCCATTTCCAATAGAAGACAGGGTTAAGTGAGGAATAGTGAAGTCAAGTGCTGCAAAATCTAGTTCCAGAACATTTTCATCCTTTGCCCTGCAATGAAAACGAAGCTATGGTACAAATTTTGAGCCATAATTTGAGATACAATATTAGTTAAGTTAGAAAAACGTATGTTATATAGATGATCAACAAAATTATGGGGATGAATTGTTAGAATAATTTTAAATATGAGCTTCATTTGATTGCATGTTTTATAAAACGGGTTAGACATATATATATATATATTTATATAGCTCACAATAGTATTTTGTTTTAACCCATTAAGTCGAGTGATCATTTGGGGTTTATTGCACTTTAGTAATATAGGATTATATCCTATTTATATTGTGGTAAAATTACGTATGTAGGCCTGGAAACTCAAGGGTCTTTATTCTGGAATTCTTATAGACCCATTTGAATTTGAGTCCTTAATGGGAGGATTCCATAAGTTTTCTTTTATAAGAGGCTAGGTCCCTCATCCTCTCTATATGTCCATTGGCTTGCCCCATTGATAGCTGATATTTTTGTGAGGAGCAAGGAGGGGAAGATCGGTCTATCTGCATTCTCCAAATATGGCTTCCGCAGGTATATTCTCACCATTTTCGTATTTTATATTGCTATTCAAATTCTAATTTCTAGCATGTATTTTCGTGTTTTTCACATTTGGTATCAGAGCCACCATGCTAGGATTAGAATTTTTTGTAAGAATGCAAGGATGCTGTTTTGATGTTATGTTTTCGGTTTTCTTTTCTCAATGCAAATCGATCACTCAAAATCAAATTCGTGGATTTATTTATTGTAAATCTTCAATCCGTTTGGGCTTTTATTTTCTCTTCATCTGCTTCTGCAGCCTTACTGTTATGGTTTCGTTTATTTTTTATTTTTCCTTTATTTCCAGAACCATTTTTGAGCAAGAAAATCATATTACATAATCGATTGATCAAACTCATGTCAAAATCGGTTTTTTGGAATGCTATTTACTTGTTTTAGATGTGTTTAATAGTTGTTTTGTTTCGGTTTTGAGTTTTTACAAAACTAGGGTTCATACCCATTACAAAGTTTGATCAATCGACACTAAATATGGATACTCATTGTTTTAAAACATCATATATGTATTTTTCAGGCACTAAATATTGTTTCCCCTAAATTAATTTTGATTTTTGACCCAAGAATTGCAAGAAATTGAGAAAAATCTGTTTGAAAACCCGTTGACCCGAAATGCAGACCCGCGACCCGGTTTCAGACCCGCCTAGAGGTTGAAGATGAATTCTCCTCCAGCCAGAACGTTGCCCACGCGCATCAAGTTGCGCGTGTGGCTCGTGCGGGCACGTGAACAGTGTTTTTTCTCGTTTTCTTTTTCCAGTATTTGTGTACTCGCCCTATTAATTCTTTATATATTTTTGGAAAAATTTTTGTAACATCATAAGACACTGTTTTATTTTTTTTAAACATTATTTACACATTTTTTTAAGGGCTACAGTGTACTGTATATTATGATTTTTTTTTATATAATGAATAGTTAGTATCTTATATGATCTGTGCATATGTGTACTCTTTCTTAACTTGTTTTGGATGCATGTTAATATGGTGACTCGTTATAAGTATTTTGTATATATATGCTTTACAAGATCATATTTAATTTTAGACATATCTGTTGTTTTATATACTTGATCTATTCACACTGTTTTTATCTCACAATCACATTTGAACTCTAACTTTGATGGTATCATGTTGATGATTATTATTATCATTTTGTGATTGTAATTCATAGGCATTCAGATTATTCTTGTTTTTCCATTAAGTAAAATTTTTGAAATATTAGTGGGTGGTAGCCGCCAAAGTGGCACACTCATTGATTAAAAAAAAAAAAAAAAAAGGATATCTGTGTTTTCTAATTTATTGCACATAATATATTGCCCAAAGGTGTTATTGTGTGTGATATTTTAGAAAATTGTGTGAACTAGTTAATAAGATTGTATTAGTCTAGAAATTTACTTCTGCCTAAAGGTGATGGTATTTCGTGTGGGTCCCCCAATCCCCCTTATATAAATACACAGGGATCGAGATGCCAGGATGGTGACAATACGGTCACGCATCCCAACGAAGTGCCAGTGTGTGTACATGCAACGGTGTACAAAAGAAATAATGCAGCGGATTGTCAACTAAGTACCAGAATTTATTTACAATCAAAACAACAGTAAAAATTTAAATAGCAGTTATACAGTCATCCATAAAAATATAATACAATAGTTTCAAATAAACAATGTATTAAAATAAAGTAGTCAAGCGAGTGATCCCAGATCACTCGTCGGGCGGAGCCGTCTCCTCAGGCTCGCCCTCCTCCTCCTCATCTGCATCAAAATCTGCGTTACCACAAAATGGTATCGCAGGTAAGTATGACCCAAAATAACAACGTAATATAAAATGCATTAAATGCAACTAACATGCATGCACATGGAAAATATGCATTTTACTCAACACATCATTTTCTCGAAAATAATTATTTCAACACATGCCAAAATCCCATTTTGGCCCAAAATATCCGTAAAACATTTTTGCAGAAAATGATTTACCCAGAAATCCAACTCGCACTATTTTCCCATAAAATAGTGTATTAATTCCATATGCACCATGGCCCCCCTATGGACCATCCGCACGTCCTGGTTTCGTAGCGGTGCTCAGTTTCGCGCCCGGCGGGTACATGGCCAAGCACCCACACTACGCAACGAGCGATGCCCAGTTCCGTGCCCAGCGCGTACGTGGCCAGACATCCTTTAGTCCCCGCAGCAGAAGGCCTACGGAGTCGGCACGAGACCATCTCGTCTGATCCCATTGTCGCCCGGCGACAACCCAGGGGACGTTACTCAGTATATTCCGCTCCCGAGTAACCACAGGAGCTCCACCGAGTTAATGCCGCATCTCGGCTTGGGGTCGTGATACACATGCACCCAAAAATAATATCACATAAAATCACAGCCTTTCAAATCACACATGAGCATGAATGCAATGCACGAAAACCCAGTTTTCTTTACAAACATGATCATGCATGAAATAATGGTATGAACATGCACCAACACTGATCTAACATCCATCAAAATCAATCCCAACAAATCCAATCAAAACAACCCATCAACAACCAAACCAATTAAACCAAACCAACAAAACAACTCCAATCACAAATCCATCCGACCCCCGAACTCCTCGGACTTAGTCCAGCATTCCAAAAAATACAGTAAAATGGGTTAGTGCAAAAATACATTTAAATTACGAAGGTTCTTTGGAGAATTACTTACAATGCTATATAATAATTTTTCGAGGATCACAGGTGAGCTCGAAGTGGAAAAATAGTTGTCGAACAGTGTAAAATACACTGTGGCCATTCGTCACAATAACCAACTTTTCAACGGGTGCAAACGAAGACTCAAGATTGATAGGGTAGGGCCTAGGAAGGTCGGTGAAGCTAGTGGTGGTGGTGGTTGGCCGTGGGTGGCGGCGTAAGGGGTGTTTTTAGGCCAAAAATACCCAAAACGAAAATGGAGTTGGATGTGCTTCATCGGTGACGGATCGGAGGTGGGGTTGGGTCCATTGGGTTGCTAGGAGGTCGAGTATGATGTGGTGAAGAGATGGTGGTTGAAAGTGGCGCGACGGCGGCACGCGAGCACAAAGAACGCCGCGGCTTGGAGAGGTTTGGTGGCTAACGACGGCGATGGAGGAGAAACGAATGGACGGTGAGAGAGAGAGAAGAACTCGCGCGTGAGAAGGAAAACCAGGAGGAGAAAAAGAAAAGAAAAAAAAAAAGAAAAGAAGAAAAGAAAAAGAAAAGGAAAAGAAAAATAGAGGGAAAAGAAATGAGGTCCAATCCTCATAACTTGGGTCACGAAAATGATCCAACGGAAACAATTTTAAAACAGCTAGTGAAATAGAATATTTCAAACACAGTGATTAACATGAAATTAAATAATTAAACCCAATAATAAGTTAATTTAATTCGAGAAGAAATTTAAACACATAACAATAATTAATTTAAAGAAAGCACTTCGAAAATAATTTTCGTAAACTAAAAATCATAAAAATAACCCAATTAAAAATCCAATAATTTTAAAATAAGAGAATAAAATTTTGAATCCATAAAAATAATTCCTTCAATAAAAATACACTAAAATACGGGGTGTTACATTTTCCCCCCCTTAAATAAAATTTCATCCTCGAAATTGGCAAGGTCAACATTAAGACTAAGACAGGAATAAGATTCAACTAAGAGCAGACTTAAGAACATACCGCCAAAATAGTCCGGTAAGACCACTCTATAAGCAACCAGCCAAACCTTCCCTACGATCTGAAAAAAGGCCAACATATCTTGGGCTAAGTTTTCCTTTTTTATCAAAGTGCTTAACGCCTTTTATAGGAGAGACTTTGAAATAAACCCAGTCATCTATTTCAAAGGATACGTCTCTTCTTCTCGTATCTGCATAACTCTTATGGCGACTTTGCGCTTCCGCCATTTGAGTCCTTATAAACTAAACTTGATCATTCATTTCTTGAATTATCTCAGGCCCAAACAGTTTGCTCTCGCCAACTTTCATCCCAACATAAAGGCGATCTACACTTCCTTCCATACCCAGCTTCATATGGGGCCATCCGAATGGAGGAATGAAAATTGTCATTATAAGCAAACTCAAATAGCAGCAGATGATTCTCCCAACTTCCATGAATTTCTATGACACAAGACCGCAACATAACCTCAAGACCTTGAATAGTATGCTCTGATTAACCGTCTGTTTGTGGGTGATATGTAATACTAAACTTCAACTTAGTGCCTAAGGCTGCCTGCAAACTCTCCCTAAAATGGGACATAAACCGCGGGTCCCGATCCAACACGATACTCTTGGGTACTCCATGCAAACGCATTTTCTCCTTGCCATATAATCGAGTCAACTTACCCAAAGAGTCAGTATTATTAATAGGCAAGAAATGAGCACTCTTGATCAACCAATCAACAATCGCCCAAATTGAGTTCTTCCCACTAGGAGTCCTTGGCAAACCCACAACAAAATTCATAGAAATATTATCCCACTTCCACTCAGGAATAGGGAGAGGTTGAGGTCTACCTTGATGCTCAGCCTTAACTTAACGCCACGTGGCACATTCCTCAATGAACATGGCATTATCCAACATACTCATTTTAGTCCCCCAATGACACATCACGACCAGTATTCCTAAAGTGACTGCTATCCAAAAATCTCATTTCCTCGAGAACCTTAATACAACATCCAATAAATTCCAATGATCAAAAGCCCTTACAATAATATGTGCCTACTGCAATCAACTCCTATGCTCCAACTTCTAAACCTTCATTGAGTTCTACTATTGGAAACCTAATAGCCACTTCCAATGTTAACCATCAGTAACAGATTTTGCACAACCAAATGATTAATCTCCAATTACAAGTATTTTTTCAAAATTCAAGTTACCATTAATTCTTCAAATCAGCAAAATTTGAACTCCTGATTACAACAAAAATACCACGCTTCTGCTGTGCACTCTAATATTCACCACATGCATAAAACTTACGTCCTCATGAAACTAACACCATCGAGTACAAGGTGGCTCCATTCCTACTAACCAAAACTCTTATCACAATTTGGTAGAAAAATACTCTCTCTCCCAAAACCACGAGTTATAACTCAAATTCCTCAATTAACTCCAGCTGCCTTGATCAAAATCAAACTCCATAAAATACACCCATGATCATTGACAGAAAATCAATATCAAACAACCTCAACATCTCAAATTGAAAATAAGCAACTTCAACCCAAAATACATTCATCTCATCTACAATAAGAAGCATACTTTAAAAGACTCAATTCCAACCTAGCGAACCAAAAAGAGTGCCTAGAGACTTCTACCTAACAACTTAAACCCGAAAGCTCATCATCTACATTTTGAACATCTGATCTAGCGGTGACTAAACTCACTACGAACCACCATTCACTACACCAAAACATTATCAAAACCTTCTTGGTAACTCACCCACCTATTTCTACTCCTATAAGCTAGCATTAACACGACTAGTTCCTTCAATAGCATTTCACTATTTAAACCTTAATGCAAGCCATACTACTTAAATATTCAATCTACCAAAAGCCATTGCAAAGCACCCAAGGATCCTATTGCTTTATTAACCCACATACTTGATCATATTATCCACCATTGATGCCTAAGCTTCAACTTTGAAGATCTTTCATACACCATACATGATGTCCCAACAATCTCTCTTCAAGTTAAATAACAATGTCCTTAATTCAACCAATTGGATGCTCAATCTCCAAAGGTAAATATAGCCTCAAGATAAAAATGAAAATAAAAAATAAAAAATACCTAAGTAACCTCAAGTCACAATTAATTCCTGAAAATAATCACAATAACTATTATAAACCATGATTCCATTAAGTAACCCACTTGACTACACACTTCGATCAACTCACCAAAAATTCCAAGCCAAGGTCTCCTGAATTAGTACTATTGTGTCAACTCATCTTCAACACTTACCAAAGTTACTTTCTCCAAACCAAAATAAGACTAGAACCTATACCCTCGGAAATGCGTACACACACCATTTCTACGCATCAATCTCATGCACCTCAGCCAAAACCAATAATCCTCCAAACGTGCAAGTGATCATCCTTACCATTTCCATTACTAGACCTATATTCTCGAAATCAGCAAAAATCATTTCCTAAATCCGCACCATCTATTTTCCTTAAAATTTAATATGGATTAAATCATTAACCTGTCACTGTAACACCAAGCTAAAAATAATTATTTGACCAAATTAGATCAACATCTTCAATCCTCAGAAAATAAACAAACTAGATCATTACCTTCCATCTCCAAGAAAATTCTCGCCTGAAAAAAATATTCTCATATCAGTAACTCAACTCTCATCAATCCTATTTTAATTCAGCCCTTCAACTCTTCTATTCTAAAACCTTAACCCAGATATAAATAATTTCCTGAAATCCTCAAGATCGATGATCTTAAATCTAAAACATTCGCCTTATAAAACTTGTAAATTCTAAAACCCCAAATGTTATCAAATTGCTTATCGAGGTCGACAAGATCAAAAACTTTTAATCTAAGTAATCCCTTAATTTCTTGTTGAACTTACCAGCTTAAATCCCATTAACTTATTTCCTAAAAACTATGGGGCCACAAACCTTAGATGAACTTCTCATAAATCTAACATTGACATTCATTGAACTTACAACCTCCTACCCATAGACTCACTACATAAATTCTACAGAACCTAAAACCTCAATTATTCTAAGCAATTAAAAACTATTCCCCTCCTTAGCAGCAACTTGAGTACCTAATCCAAAGAGTTCACCCAGACCCTGATGTTCGAGCCTTGATATTAAAACAACCAATCACCAAGAGTTCAGGCCTACTACACCAATGTTTAAGCCTAACAATGGCCTTCTCAGTCGTACCATCTTCTTGTCATAACATAACCCTTAACCCGCCTTTCAATTTCGAACAAAACAAAATAAAATAAAATTCTATAAATAAAATAACATACGACAAAATGCATAAAACCAATGAAGTAGTTCACAATAAAATAAATAAAACAATAAAATAATCCGCCATAAAATAAAATAATTAAATAAAATGACATACAATAAAATAAATAAACAACAAAATTATTATACAATAAAATAAATAAACACCAAAATTATTATACAATAAAATAAATAAACAACAGAATTATTATACAATAAAATAAATAAACAAAAAATTTATTATACAATAAAATAAATAAGGCCAATAAAACCATACTCAACTAAAGGTAAACACTAATTAAAGCAAATAAAATAAATCAAATAACATCAATTAACATAAAATAAAATAGCAATAAACTCATAATATAAAATAAATAACTTAACTTACACCACTTAAACAAAAATTTTATTATTTTAAAATAATAAAAATAATTTTCTAGTACTATCCTAAGGGACATGTGGTTTTATCCAGAGCTGAACTGCTCTGATACCACCTGTGGCGCCCCCAATCCCCCTTATATAAATACACAGGGATCGAGACGCCAGGATGGTGATAACAAGGTCACGCATCCCAACGAAGTGCCAGTGTGTGTACATGCAACGGTGTACAAAAGAAATAACGCAGCGGATAGTCAACTAAGTACCAGAATTTATTTACAATCAAAACATCAGTAAAAATTTAAATAGCAGTTATACAGTCATCCATAAAAATATAATACAATAGTTTCAAATAAACAATGTATTAAAATAAAGTAGTCAAGCGAGTGATCCCAGATCACTCGTCGGGCGGAGCCGTCTCCACAGGCTCGCCCTCCTCCTCCTCATTTGCATCAAAATTTGCGTTACCACAAAGTGGTATCGTAGATAAGTATGACCCAAAATAACAACGTAATATAAAATGCATTAAATGCAACTAACATACATGCATATGAAAAATATGCATTTTAATCAACACATCAATTTGTCAAAAATGATTATTTCAACACACGCCAAAATCTCATTTTGGCCCAAAATATCCGTAAAATATTTTCCCAGAAAATGATTTACCCAGAAATCCAACTCGCACTATTTTTCCAGGAAATAGTGCATTCATTCCATATGCACCATGCATTAATTCCATATGCACCATGGCCTCCCCTATGGACCATCCGCACGTTCTGACTTCGTAGCGGTGCTCAGTTCCACGCCCGGCATGTACATGGCCAAGCACCCACACTACGCAACGAGCGACGCCCAGTTCCGCGCCCAGAGCGTGCGTGGCCAGACATCCTCTAATCCCCGCCAGCAGAAGGATCACGGAGTCGGCACGAGACCATCTCGTCCGATCCCATTGTCGTCCGACGACAACCCAGGGGACGTTACTCAGTATATTCTGCTCCCGAGTAACCAGAGGAGCTCCACCGAGTTAATGCCCCATCTCGGCTTGGGGTTGTGATACACACGCACCCAAAAATAATATCACATAAAATCACAGCCTTTCAAATCACACATGAGCATGAATGCAATGCACGAAAACCCAGTTTTCTTTACAAACATGATCATGCATGAAATAATGGTATGAACATGCACCAACACTGATCTAACATCCATCAAAATCAATCCCAACAAATCCAATCAAAACAACCCATCAACAACCAAACCAATTAAACCAAACCAACCAAACAACTCCAATCGCAAATCCAACCGACCCCCGAACTCCTCGGACTCAGTCCGGCATGCCAAAAAATACAGTGAAATGGGTTAGTGCAAAAATACATTTAAATTACGAAAGTTCTTTGGAGAAATACTTACAATGCTATATAATAATTTTTCGAGGATCACGGGTGCGCTCGAAGTGGAAAAATAGCTGTCGAACAGTGTAAAATACACTGTGGCCGTGCGTCACAATAACCAACTTTTCAACGGATGCAAACGAAGACTCAAGATTGATAGGGTAGGGCCTAAGGAGGTCGGTGAAGCTAGTGGTGGTGGTGGTTGGCCGTGGGTGGTGGCGCAAGGGGTGTTTTTAAGCCAAAAATACCCAAAACGAAAATGGAGTTGGATGTGCTTCACCGATGACGGATCGGAACTGGGGTTGGGTCCATTGGGTTGCTAGGAGGTCGAGGATGATGTGGTGAAGAGATATTGGCCGGAGGTGGCGCGACGGCGGCGTGCGAGCACAAAGAAAGCCGCGGCTTGGAGAGGTTTGTGGTGGCTAACGGCAGCGATGGAGGAGAAACGAACGCACGGCGAGAGGGAGAGAAGAACTCGCGCGCGAGAAAGAAAACCAGGAGGAGAAAAAGAAAAGAAAAGAAAAAAAAAGAAAAGAAGAAAAGAAAAAGAAAAGGAACAAAAAAATAGAGGGAAAAGAAATGAGGTTCAATCCTCATAACTTGGGTTACGAAAATGATCCAACGGAAACGATTTTAAAACAGCTAGTGAAATAAAAAATTTCAAACACTGTGATTAACATGAAATTAAATAATTAAACCCAATAATAAGTTAATTTAATTCGTGAAGAAATTTAAACACATAACAATAATTAATTTAAAGAAAACACTTCGAAAATAATTTTCGTAAACTAAAAATCATAAAAATAACCGAATTAAAAATCCAATAATTTTAAAATAAGAGAATAAAATTTTGAATCCATAAAAATAATTCCTTCAGTAAAAATACACTAAAATACGGGGTGTTACATTTCGAAACTGATGTGATTTTATTAATTAGTTTTGTGATATATTTTAAGAGTACCTTATAGCATGTTGTCTAGTCAGCCCAATGGTGACTTTACAATGATGCACCAAGACTCTTACTGTAATGAAGCTCATATGGTTCCGAGCTTAATTATAGACTGTCTAATTAATGGCCCATATTAATTAGAAATATTTGATTTCATCCATTAACTGCATGCTATCTGTTTGGATGATAATTAAATAAAATGTACTATTTCATGTTTCCATAGTTTTGAGTGCCTCCTCTATTTCAAGTCAATTATCTGCTATTGAAACCTTAACTGGGAATAATTATGTGAGATAGAAACGAGACGTAGAAATTGCTCTTGGTCTTTTGGGATTGGATTTTGCCCGGGAGGAACAACTTTTAAAACCTACTGATAAGAGCACTACTGAATATATGACTGAATATCAAAAGTGGGATAGAGCAAACAGGCTTTGTTTAAAGATCATCAAACGTTCTATATCAGATTCCATTATGGGAGCTATTCCGGACATTGATAATGCTAAGGAATTTTTGGGTGCCATAGGACAAAGGTTTGTTGAATCCGATAAAGCTGAAACTGGAGACCTGATGGATAGACTGATGAGTATGAAATATGATGGTTCTAGTAGAGTTAGGGAGTACATTATGAAAATGATACATATATCCTCCAAGTTAGAAGCCCTAAAATTCCCATTGCTGAGCCTTTTCTGGTTTATCATGTTCTTAACGAGATAAATGGGATTTAAATGATTTGATTGTAGTATGTGCCCAAGAGGAGTGTAGGATGCATCGTGAGACTGTTGAAACTGTGCAGTTAGCTTTTCAGCCACAACAGAACAAGGGGTCGTTTCATAATCACAAGTCTAAGTTCCACAAGGAAAATAAGTCACATCAAAATCAGCACAGTAAAAGGTTTGAAGGTCAGACTTCTGGTGGTCCTAAAGAAACTATGAAGAAAAATGATCAATGTAAGTTTTGTAAGAAGAAGGGTCATTGGCAAAAGGATTGTTTTAAATTTAAAGCTTGGTTGGAGAAGAAGAAGAAAAACTCGACAGGTACCTCATTAGCCTTAGTTTGTTTTGAGTCTTCTTTAGTAGATGTGCCTTTAAATTCTTGGTGGATAGACTAAGGTGCAAGTATTCATATTACGAATTCCTTGCAGGGGTTCGTAAGCAAACGGAGGCCAAGTGAGAATGAAGTGAGCTTGTGCGTTGGGAATGGAGTTCAAGTGAAGGTCGAGTTTATAGGAGTAGTAAAGTTATGTTTGGAGTCTGGTTTTTCTCTTGTTTTGGAGAACACAGTTTTCGTACCGTCAATGAGACGAAATTTGATTTCTATATCAAAACTTGATGAATCTGGTTTTTCTTTTAAGTTTGGCATTGGAAAAGTTGAATTGTTTTATGATTCTCGTTTGGTTGGAAATGGTCTTTTGTGTGATGGTTTATATAGAATGTCCTTGGCTTCTTTTGGTGAAGTCTCATGTGTTACCAATGTAGCAAAGAAAAGGTCTTTAATTCGTGAATCATCCTCTATGTTGTGGCACAAGAGGTTAGGACATATTTCAAAGGAAAGAACGGAAAGATTGGTGAATGTTGAGATACTTCCCTCTCTTGATTTTTCAGATTTTAACACATGTGTGGACTGTATAAGAGGAAAGCTGACTAAATCCACTAGAAAGGGTTCTACTAGGAGCGACGGTATTTTGGATTTAATACATACCGATATTAGTGGACCTTTACCTTCTACTATATGTGGAAATAAGTACTTCATAACTTTTATTGATGATTTCTCACGCTATGGATATGTTTACCTGATTAATGATAAATCCCTAGCTCTTGAGAAATTTAAGATATTCAAAATGGAAGTAGAGAATCAATGTGGGAAAAGTATTAAAGTTGTAAGATCTGACCGAGGTGGTGAGTATTATGGAAAGTATGATGAGTCTGGTCAAAATATGGGCGATTTTGCAAGATTTTTACAAGGGTGTGGAATAGTGCCTCAATACACCATGCCAGGAACACCTGAGCAGAATGGTGTTTCTGAAAGATGAAATCGGACTCTAAAGGACATGGTTAGAAGTATGATGAGCAGAACAAATTTGCCAGAATATCTATGGGGTGAAGCTTTGAAAACTGCGATGTATATTTTGAACAGAGTTCCCAGTAAAGCTGTTTCAAAAACTCTTTTTGAATTGTGGACAGGCCGTAAGCCAAGTTTGGCTCGTTCAGAGTCTGGGGATGTCCAGCTGAGGTTAGGATTTATAATCCTCTTGAAAAGAAACTAGACCCTAAATCTACTCCTGGTTATTTTATTGGGTATCCAGATAGATCGAAAGGATATAAGTTCTATTGTCCTAATCGTGGCACCAGAATTGTTGAGTCCATTACTGTAAAATTTCTGGAGAATGATGTTGGTGTCAGTGGGAGTTCTGTATTGAAGGACCTATTTCATGATCCTAATCCAGTTGTTGTTCCAGTTCCTATTGTACAAGAAAGAGTGGTTTCTCTGCCAATTGAGATTGTTAGTGAAGAACCTGAACAATAAGAAGAAATACCAACAATGGTTGAGTCAGTTTCTAAGCCACAAGTCAGAAGATCTCAAAGAGAAAGAAAGTCTGCATTGCCTAATGATTATATTGTCTATTTGTTGGAAAGTGATTTTAATATTGGGCATGTAGTTGATCCTGTTACTTTTAAGCAAGCCTTAACATGTCCTGAGTCAGATAAGTGGTTAAGTGCTATGGAAGATGAAATGAATTCTATGGAAAAGAATAGAGTCTGGGAACTTGTTGAACTTCCTCCAGATGCTAAAGCCATTGACAACAAATGGATTTTCAAAAGTAAATTAGACTCAAAAGGGAATGTTGAACGAAAGAAGGTAAGATTAGTTGCAAAAGGGTTCACTCAGCGGGAAGGCATTGACTATAATGAAACATTTTCACCAGTTTCGTCTAAAGATTCTTTTAGAATTATCCTGGCACTCGTGGCACACTATGATTTGGAGCTTCATCAGATGGATGTAAAGACAACATTTTTGAATGGAGATCTTTATGAAGAAGTTTATATGAGACAACCTGAAGGTTTTGTTGAGAAGGGAAAAGAAAATTTGGTTTGTAAGTTAAATAAATCCTTATATGGCCTGAAGCAAGCATCTCGACAGTGGTATTTGAAGTTTGATGAGGTTGTAACTTCACTTGGTTTTGTTGAAAATACAGTTGACCAGTGTATATATCGCAAGACGAGTGGGAGAAACTTTATTTTTCTTATTCTGTATGTAGATGATATTTTGCTTGCCAGCAGTGACTTGGGATTACTTCATGAAACAAATAAAATGTTATTTGCTAATTTTGAGATGAAAGATCTAGGAGAAGCATCTTTTGTGCTTGGCATTGAAATATGCCGTGATAGAGCTCGTGGTTTGTTGGGACTTCCTCAAAAAGATTATATACGACGTGTACTACAAAGGTTTGAAATGCAAAACTGTGCACATGGTGATGTACCCATCATAAAAGGAGATAAATTTAATAAAACTCAATGTCCCAGAAATGAGCTCGAAAGGGAATCTGTAAAGAACATACCATATGCTAGTGCTGTGGGGAGTTTGATATATGCTCAAGTTTGCACTAGACTAGATATTGCCTATGCAGTTAGTGTTCTTAGTAGGTTTCAATCGAATCCAAGGCAAGAGCATTGGAAAGCAGCCAAGAAAGTTATGAGATACTTGAAGAAAACTGAAGGTTACATGCTCACTTTCCAGCGTTCAAATCACCTTGAGGTGGTAGGCTACTCTGATTCTGATTTTGCTGGATGTCAAGATGATTTGAAATCGACCTCAGGTTATGTTTTTATGCTAGCTGGGGGTGCTATTTCTTGGAAGAGTGTTAAGCAAACTTTGGTGGCATCTTCTACTATGCAAGTAGAATTTGTGGCGTGTTATGGAGCTACTATCCAAGCTGTCTGGTTAAAGAACTTTATTTCAGAATTGAAAGTTGTTGATTCCATTTCGAGGCCAATTACTATTTATTGTAATAATAGTGCAGCGGTGTTCTTTTCAAAGAATAATAAAAGTTTAAGTGGATCCAAGCACATTGACATCAAGTATTTGGTGGTCAGAGATAGAGTGAAGGAAGGGCAGACAAAGATAGAGCATATTAATACAGAGGAAATGATTGCAGATCCTTTGACTAAAGGACTCACTCCTAAAGTGTTCAAAACACATGTTACTAATATGGGTATTGTGGAAACTTTTGATGTTTTTGGTTAGTGGGAGTTACTTATGTAATAAGAACTACGTTTTGGCTTGATCCCTTCCCATGGTACGTAGGCAACCCATTTGTTTTAGGGTGCAGCCCCTTTATAATAATAAATAAATCTCTCCTATTCATAAACTATATATATATATATATATATATATTTTGAGCATGCATTTGGCTTATGTCTTTTATTATGATATCATTATAATCTCGAGATATATGGATAAAAGACATAAGATGAATCTCCTTTAGAGACATGTGGCTTCATTTTGAAGCATTATTTGGACTGATATGAATTAGCACATCTTTTGATCACATTGGTGCTAAGTTCATACTACATACTACCACATTGGTCGGAGGATGGGGATCCATGTCGATAAGGTCATTAGCATTTGTAGCTGTGGAGTGGTCTTACATCGTTTAAGTGGTGTAACGATTTCCATGTTCAATGTTGATATTCTTGTTGGACCGGATCGTGTTTTCTAAGGTGGTATCATTTGAGCTATATATTTGTGTGGCCACCTATGTAGTCTAACCCGAGAGTCATTTTCAAACAAGTTTTTATTTTATAGCAATCAATATTTGCCCAAGTGGGAGAATGTTAGAATAATTTTAAATATGGGCTTCATTTGATTGCATGTTTTATAAAACGGGTTAGACATATATATATATATATATGTAGCTTACAATGGTATTTTTTTAACCCATTAAGTTGAGTGATCATTTGGGGTTTATTGCACCTTAGTAATATAGGATTATATCCTATTTATATTGTGGTAAAATTACGTATGTAGGCCTGGAAACTCAAGGGTCTTTATTCTTATAGACCCATTTGAATTTGAGTCCTTAATGAGAGGATTCCATAAGTTTTCTTTTATAAGAGGCTAGGTCCCTCCTCCTCTCTATATGTCCATTGGCTTGCCCCATTGATAGCTGATATTTTTGTGAGGAGCAAGGAGGGGAAGATCGGTCTATCTGCATTCTCCAAATATGGCTTCCGCAGGTACATTCTCACCATTTTCGTATTTTATATTGCAATTCAAATTCTAATTTCTAGCATGTATTTTCATGTTTTTTACATGAATAACAAACTATTAACATGTCGTTGGTATGACACAGACTAGAGCTTTTTTTCTTTTAATTAGCTAACTGGGTATATTTTCGTCGCTAAAATTAAGAAATAATTACATATCTAAAACCAAGATCTAGTAAATCACACTAAAAGTGGGGGATTTAAAGTATTGGGAGATACCTCGGTGAGCTTATTTCCCTGCATCTGAATAGACTGGCCAAGTTGCTTGGTGTGGCGCCCCCAATCCCCCTTATATAAATACACAGGGATCGAGACGCCAGGATGGTGACAACACGGTCACACATCCCAACGAAGTGCCAGTGTGTGTACATGCAACAGTGTACAAATAAAATAACGCAGCGGTTAGTCAACTAAGTACCAGAATTTATTTACAATCAAACATCAGTAAAAATTTAAATAGCAGTTATACAGTCATCCATAAAAATATAATACAATAGTTTTCATATAAACAAACGAGTGATCCCAGATCACTCCTCGGGCGGAGCCGTCTCCTCAGACTCGCCCTCATCCTCCTCATCTGCATCAAAATCTGCGTTACCACAAAATGGTATTGCAAGTAAGTATGACCCCAAATAACAACGTAATATAAAATGCATTAAATGCAACTAACATGCATGCACATGAAAAATATGCATTTTACTCAACTCATTATTTTCCCCGAAAATAATTATTTCAACACACGCCAAAATCTCATTTTGGCCCAAAATATCCGTAAAACATTTTCCCAGAAAATGATTTACCCAAAAATCCAACTCGCACTATTTTCCTAGAAAATAGTGCATTAATTCCATATGCACCATGGCCTCCCCTATGGACCATCCGCACGTCCTGGCTTCGTAGCTGTGCTCAGTTCCGCGCCCGGCGCGTACATGGCCAAGCACCCACACTACGCAATGAGCGATGCCCAGTTCCGCGCCTAGCGGGTACGTGGCCAGACATCCTCTAGTCCCCACCAGCAGAAGGACCATGGAGTCGGCACGAGACCATCTCGTCCGATCCCATTGTCGCCCGGCAACAATTCAGGGGACGTTACTCAGTATATTCCGCTCCCGAGTAACTAGAGGAGCTCCACCGAGTTAATACCCCATCTCGGCTTGGGGTCGTGATACACACGCACCCAAAATCCATTCTCACATGAAAACCCAGTTTTGATAAACACATGAACATGAATGCAATACACGAAAACCCAGTTTTCTTTACAAACATGATCATGCATGAAATAATGATATGAACATGTACCAACACTGATCTAACATCCATCCAGAGCCAATCCCAACAAATCCAATCAAAACAACTCATCAACAACCAAACCAAATAAACCAAACCAACCAAACAACTCCAATCACAAATCTATCCGACTCCCGAACTCCTCGTACTCAGTCCGGCATGCCAAATAAATACAGTGAAATGGGTTAGTGCAAAAATAGATTTAAATTACGAAAGTTCTTTGGAGAAATACTTACAATGCTATATAATAATTTTCCAAGGATCACAGGTACGCTCGAAGTGGAAAAATAGCTGTCGAACAGTGTAAAATACACCGTGGCCGTGGGTCACAGATACCCACATTTCAACGGTGACAAACGAAGACTCAAATTTGATAGAGTAGGGCCTAGGGAGGTCGGTGAAGCTAGTGGTGGTGAAGGTTGGCCGTAGGTGGCGGCGCAATGGGCAGTAGAAGACCAAAATACCCAAATCGGAAATGTAGATGGTGGAGCTTCACCGGTGGAGGATCGGAGCTGGGGTTGGGTCCAATGGGTTGCCAAGAGGTCGAGGATGATGTGGTAAGAAGATGGTGGCCAATGGTGGTGCGACGGCGGCGCAGCGGCGGAAAGAGTGTCGCGGCTTCCAGCCGTGCGTAGAGGCTCACGGCGGCTCAAGGGAGGCTGGAATTGATGGGGGGTGGTCGCCGGCCGGTGGGGGAGCTGCTGGGCTGGGCGGTGCAGGCCACGGCAGTGTGACGGCGGTGGGTTGAGGGTGAACGACGGACGCACGGGAAGAGAGAGGGAGGGGCTGGGCTTCGCGCGCGGGAGAAGGGGAAATAAGGAGGAAAAAAGAAAAAAGAAAAGAAAGAAAAGAAAAGGAGAGGAAAGAAAAATGGAGGGAAAAGAAATGAGGTCCAATCCTCATAACTTGGGTCACAAAAATGATCCAACGGAAACGATTTCAAAACTATAAGTTAAATAAAATAATTTAAACGTAATGGTAAAGTCAAATTGAAATAATTAAATCCCACAGTAATTAATTAAATATGAAAAACAATTTAAATGCATAACAATAAATAAATATTAAGAAAGCACATAAAAATTAATTTTCACCAATTAAAAAATCCTAAAAAAATAATCCAATTAAAATCCAATAAGTTTAAAACAAGAGAATAATTTTGAATCCATAAAAATAATTCCTTCAGTAAAAATACACTAAAATACGGGGTGTTACACTTGGCGTCTGATGAATTAGAGGCATCGAGAGAAGCTAATCCCTCACTACCCTTTTTTTTTTTCTAAGCTGTGTATTGTTGCTATTATTAGCTTCTTCGTCTTCTAGATGGTGCTCAAAAGGGAGGTTTGGGAAGTTTGATACGGCGGCCAGAGACCGCTTCTTGCTGTTGTTCTCCCATGTCAGTTTCATCTTCGTCTCTGTACACTGTAATCCTCTGAATGCTTTCGTGTTTCTTCTTCGAGTTTTTTCCTTTTTTTTCTAGGAATTTCTCAAGGAGTCGGGAAGAACATAAAGGAACACAATTTCGGTCTGGGACCTCCCCCTCTCTTTCCTCCTTTTCTCCCTCTCCCTCTGCGTCCACCCCATCAAATCCAGCGCCTACCACCTCGAGGCAGTCGCCTTCCTCTCCTCCACCTGCATCAAGTCTCGCCACGTCTGGAAGGAATCGCGCGCCGATGATCACCTCAATCCTCATCTACGCCATCTCGCTCTTGTACAAAAAACCAAGTCATACGGAAGGGGAACAGAGTATGAACGCAAAGGAGGAGGAGGGAGGGATAGGAATTTTGACGTAGAAGTGAAAGAAAAGCTTAAAAACGAGTTTTAATAGCCAGGTTCTAAACGACGGCCCGGCGTTCATCGGGTCCGATGGCGTTGAAACCGATTTTTTTATTTCAACCCGATTTTATTGGGTTGGATCCAGTTGGGTCATGCAGATTGATCGGTCCGTAGGCCTTACTGCAATGACATATATCTAAAGTTATTATTAAAAAGCTTTGGGGCTAATATAGTTTATAGGATTAATTACATATTGCCTCTTTGAATTTTTACTCAATTTACAATGTACATTCGAAATTAATAATTGCATCAAAATGAACCATCAAACTTTCAAAACTTCTTAATTCCCCCTTCTATCTACCAGCAACGTTAAATATAACGGAAATTCACTGCACGTGTTGCTCATGTACATAACATTTACTATAAAGATGTAATTTTTATTTAATTTATTATCATTGACCATATAAAATATAAAATAATATATGCTATCAATTAATAATAAATCATAAATCATTAAATAATTTTTTTTATTAATTTATATATGGTTAACGAATATCAAATAATTTTATTGTGTACATAGATTTAACATTGCTGCTAGACGGAATGGGAGGATTGGGAAGTTTTGAAAGTTTGAGGGTCCACTTGATGCAATTAGTAGTTTCGGAGACACGTTGTAAATTTAGTGAAAGTTCGAAAGAGCAAAGTGTAATTAACCCTAGTTTTTAACTTTATGGTTTATAGTTAAAAGCTTAAATAATAAGCACTATATATTATTAAAAATTTATTTATTGTTTTGTTATCACTTTCAAATAGGTTACATCCTTTTAAAACAAATTTAAAAAGTACTTTTTTTAAAAGATAATTTGACTTTTTAAAAATTATAACTATATCATTGATAGTTTAAAATTTGTAATTATCTAAAAATTGTATGGGTATTTTCGCTAAATGACAATCTTTTCTAAAATTAGAACATATTCCTCAAATATATCTTTTAGCTTATTTGATATTAAAAGTGTTTTAATATATAACACTCAAACAACCTAATTTTTCCATTAAAGGACTTTGAATACTATTTAAGTACTTTTTAGGACTTCTACTGCAACTCCAAACAAGCTCCTAATCATTAAAACTTTTCCGAATTTTTAAATAAAATACAAAAAATAATTCAATTTTTTCAAATCCCAAAAGAAAAATAATATTAAAAATAATATTCTAACCATATTTTAACTTTATAATTTTTTATTCAGCTTTTTCTCACTCATTTCCTAAAATTCTATAAAAATCTTAGCTCAAACCATATCACTACTATTCACAAATTTTCTCAATATTCACAAATTTCTCATTTCATTTCATCTCATCAGTGTACCCAAACGAAGTCTAAGTCTTCCAAGTTACTGGTTTGCCGTAGAAGATATTATGGATCTAATAACATATAAATAGATTAATCAAACTATGCTTGCTTAAGCGAATGATTACTAAAAGAATAAAGCACGTTGGTTACAATACAAGCATAAGCAAGCAAGTTATATGTCGTCCTTCTCTGAGGAGTAAGGTTGGTCTCTCTGTCTAGGCAGAGAAGTTTGTCTCTCAGATTATTTTCTGTGGAGTGTATGCATGGCAGATGAAGATCTTTCTACATTGTGGGAAGATCTAAACCTCCCTAAGAATGAAGAAGAAGTAGTACAATTATCGGATCTGTCCATTATTGAAGCCACTATAAAAGGAAAGAGCTGCCTTATGGCACTGATCATCACAGAAAAAAGTTTCAACAAGGAGGCTTTTAGATCAACTATGCCACAGGTATGGAAATTGGAAGGATGGATCAATTTTACTGAAGTTTGAGATAATCAGTTTCTTATGAAATTCAGAATAGTTGCTGATAAAGAAAAACTTTTAAAAAGAAGGCCTCCAACCTTCTACAGATCTGTAATAACCCTTCAAGAATTGATAGAAGTCTCCCTCCAAATGCAATCAACTTCTCCCATGAACCCTTTTGGGTGCAATTTCATAATGTTCCTTTGGCAGACATGACTAAAGAGTATGATGAATCGATTACTTTTCCATAGGAAATGTTTTAACAGTAGAAATGGATCAAGAAGGGAGGGGATGGGGTAGATGTCTTAGAGTTAAGATGGAGATTGACCTCACCAACCCTTTGGCTCATGGTAGATGGCTTAAAGTTGGCTGTAGACAAACCTGGATTGCCTTCAAGTATGAGAGGCTACAAAACTTTCCTTTAAGTGTGGTGGCCTAAAGCACAAAGGTAGATGTTGGCCACTACAGAAGCAAGGTAGTAATCTGATGGATGGCTCTTCAACACAATTTGGTCCTTGGTTAAGACCAGCCCCGTTCAGAACCAAATTGAATGAGACTAGGAAATATGGTGGCAGATTGGAGACAGACCAGTAGAACTCAGGCAACAGAAGCAATCCATGGCAGGGGACAACAGTGAGAACAGAAAACAAAGGCAGATTCCAAGAAATTTTTTGAGGCACAATCACAGGAGAGAATAGTGAATATGGAAACTGAAGATCCTATTACTAAGAATGGTAACTTTGATTTTTTCTAAAAGAATGAGGGAAGTCAGCAAATCTTTATGATAGGTAACAGTTCCCATAGTGAAGTAGTTGCTAAAGATAGCACCTCATCTCAAAAGGAAATTCAAAGGCCAGCACAATAGGTCATGTCAGAGACAATAACTCCTCCTGAAGGTAAGTCCCCAGGTGTTGATATGGAATATTTGAACTTCAATGTAGCATCTAATCTTGGTGGGTGCCTACTAGACTCTACACAAGATAACATCAATATTACCAACTTCGTCCCTCTTATATTGATGTCTAACACATAGAATGTGCACTCAATAAAGAAAATAAACCGGAAGAGAAGTGCCCCGAGAGTTGACTTCAAAGAGGTCTACTGAGCCTATTGTTATAACAGGAGAGACAGAGAATAGAGATTCAAGAAAAATTCTAATAGAATCACTGCTCCTCCACTGCACTAAAAAACCAAACTAACCAGTTTAACCTTGATGAGAGCAAATCTAATAACTCAAAGGTGGTGGCTGCTTTGCAGTCCCACCAACAACCATGATTTTCATAAGTTGGAACGGTCAAGGGCTTGAGAACCCTTGAACAATTCGAAAACTTCACCATTTGGTGAGTGTTATTGGCCGAACTTGTTTTTCTTATTGAAACAAAGTGTAATAGGAATAAGGTGAGCTTATAAGGAATAAGATTGGTTCCAAGCACAACTTTGTAGTTGATAGCAAGGGGTTGAGTGGTGGTATTGCCTTTCTGTGGAAAGATCAAAAGGATGTTGAATTGGAGACCTACACTAGAAGTCACATTTCTCTCAAAGTGCCTCTACCAGACACAGGAAAGAAGATGCTTCTAACTAGCTTTTATGGGAACTTTGAAGACTGAAAAAGAACTGTCAAATGGAACCTCCTTAGAGGGTTGAGGCCGCATGATGACATAGCTTGGTTATGCATGGGTGACTTCAATGAGATTTTACACCAACATAAAAAAAACAAGGGGTTGCAGTGAGACCTTATAAACTGATGGAGGATTTCAGAGAAGCAACTGATGATTGTGGTCTTAGTGAGGTTAGTTTTCAAGGGGACTTTTTTACCTAGAGTAATAGAAGAGAAGGTAGGAATTTCACTAAAGAAAAACTAGATAGAGCTCTGGGAAATCAAGCTTGGTTTAGTATGTTTGCAGATTCTAGTGTAATCACTCTAGCTGCAAAAAGTTCAAATCATTGCCCAATTCTAATTAGTGTTGTAGTGGAGAAGTGAGAGGGAGGAAGATGACATGGCCTTTCAAATATGAAGCATGCTTGGGCAAACGAGAGGAATGCCATGAGATGATAAGCAAACTTTGGGGTAACACCCTACATCAGCTTTCCAAGATATAAGAAACTACAATTGGACTCAAACGATGTAAGGATAATCTCATGACATGGAGTAGCTTCCTTCAAAAACCAAAAGGGGCTCATAAACACAAAACTAGCTCAGCTTAAAGAGCTACGAGAGGCCATTGCAGGTGACTGTAATGACAGTATAAAAAACCTAAAAAAGAAAGTGGATCGATTGCTTGAAGAGGAGGATGTGAAATTGAAGCAAAGAGACAAACAATAATGGTTAAAGAAAGGAGACAGAAACACAAGATTCTATCATATGTGTGCCAACCAGAGGAGGAAGACCAACACAATCAAGAGAATATCGTATGAGGAAGGAAGGCCAGCTGATACACTAGAAGAGGTAAGTCTTATGTTTCAAAGCTTTATTCAACATTTGTTTACTTCATCAAATCTTGATAAGATAGAGGAATGTATTCAACATTGTAAGACAAGCTTAACGCCTCTCATTCTTATTACTTTTCAATATGAAAAAGAAAAAAAATGAAAAGGTCGTCTTATTCAAAACCCCAATTATGAAACCCCTTCTCTCCCACTTCACGCCTCGGAACGTACCGTTCTTATAGAGAGAGAGGCGCTTTCACATCTTCTTAACCCGAAATGGGTGGGGAGAGGAAAGGTTCTTTTTTTAGGGTACTCCCAGGAACAGATCCAGTGGAGACGGGGTAGGGCCTGTAGCTCAAAGGATTAGAGCACGTGGCTACGAACCACGGTGTCGGGGGTTCGAATCCCTCCTCGCCCACAACCGGCCAAAAAGGGAAGGGCCTTTCCCCTGGGAGTAGGAAAATCATGATCGGGATAGCGGACCCAAAGCTATGGAACTTGGGTGTGGGTCTTTTGTCGAAATGTAATGGCCTTACTTTTTCTTTTTATTTATCGTTAATTTAATGGTGGATAAATGATATTTTAAATATAGTATGTCCACCCGAATCAGCATATTTTTTTGTTTTACGCCCCGTAATTCTTCCTCAGCCGGGCTTGGGCAGAATAGCAGAGCAAGTACAAGTATACAAGTATTAGTAGAATAGCAAAAATGCGTTCTTCGTCATTAATACGTTTGCTCGCGGTAATTCAGTTATTGATGATATGAATACTTTATTAACCCAAAATATCACTGCCTCTGAAGTAGAAAATGCAGTTTTTCAAATGAATGCTTTAAGATCTCCAGGACCAGATGGTTTTCCAGCTACTTTCTGTCAAAATCATTAGACTATGGTGGAGTCTGATGTATGTTCTGCAATAAAGCTTTCCAATCTGGTCTATGGCTTAGTGACTTTAATGCCACTCATATTGCATTAATTTCTAAGGTCAAAGATCCCACTAAAGTAACTAAACTCAGACTATTAGTCTTTGCAATGTCATCTACAAGATCCTTGCAAAAGTGTTGGCCAACAAATTGAAGAACATTTTTCTCACGATCATATGAACTACTTAGAGTGCCTTTGTGCTTGGAAGATTAAACACAGACAACATTTTTGTGGCGTATGATGCAATGCATACCATGCAAAGCCAATTAAAAGGCTAGGAAGGCTACATGGCTTTGAAGCTTCATTGAGTAAGGCCTATGACATGATTTAAGGGCCTTTTTTGAAAGCAGTCATAATGAAAATGGGCTTTGAACACAAATGGATAGAGGTTATTATGAGATGTGTATCTATAGTCTCCTATTCTTTTATTATTAATGGGATTCCTCAATACTCCTTCCTTCCCACTCGAGGCATTAGACAGGGTGATTCTCTCCCACCCTATATCTTTATTTGTATCCTGAGTCTCTAAGCAATCTCCTCCAAACAGCAGAAGCCTTACGTGCTCTTACAGAGGTGACTTTAGCTCAAAGCCATATGCATATCAATCACCTTTTCTTTGAAGATGACAGTCTTCTATTCTACAAGGCCAAACCTTTAGAGTGGAGCAGGTTATTGCATTTGCTGGAAACTTATGAGCAAGCCTCAGGTCAGAGACTAAACAAAGAAAAAACCTCCATTTTTTCAGTAAAATCACAAGGGCACAAGCTAAGGAGCTCATTACACAAGTAGTTGGGATTAAGTCTACAGAACCTTATGAAAAGTACTTAGGTTTACCAGCAATGGTTGGCAGATCCAAATCAAATGGTTTCAAAAACATTCAGGCTAGAGTGAAATGCAGAATTAGTAATTGGAAGATGAAATACCTATCCCAAGCTGGGAAAGAGATACTCCTCAAGGCTGCGATTAAAGCTATCCCTACATATTGCATGAGACTTTTTAAGATTCCTAAAAACATACTGGTGGAGCTAAAAAGAATTATGCAGCAATATTGGTGGGGTTAGAAAGTTGAAGAAAAGAAGATCCATTGGTGCTCATGGAAAAAAGTGGGGAAGGCTAATGCAGTAGGCAAACTTTGATTTGGAGATCTAGAATAATTTAACCTTGCCAGTTGGCCAAGCAAGGTTGGAGATTGCTCGAGAACTCAAAATCCATAGTTGCTATAGTTCTCTCTATCAAATATTTTCCAGGTGGAAATTTCCTAAAAGCTGGACAGAGCAGAAATCCCTCTCTTATCTGGAGGAGTATTATGGCAGTAAGGCCTCTGCTTGAAGAAGGGGTTTTTTGGTGAATCTATAATGGAAAAGTTACCAAAATTTGGCATGATAAGTGGCTGCCACATCCAACATCTTATTGCAACTCTTTTATAGAGTTTTTATACCAATAAAGTTTATGCTTCCTATAAAAGAAAAGTTATAAATTGTCTCATGGAACATAGACCAGGAACCACCGAAGAGCACAATTGTCTTAAGAGTAAAAGAGCACTTGTTTGTTTAGGTTATATGTAGTCTTTATTTTTTTTTGGCAAAATAATCTGAAAATTAAATATTATAATTTTAATGCATCATTATTAATGTTTGTAACTATTTTAAATTTAAATATTATTATTGCCCTGTTCCCCATGCATGTGGTTTACAAGATATATAATGATAAAAAAATAGAGCAATTGTTTGCTTAGGTAATATGTAATCCTTAGTATTTTTATTTTTATATCCAAATATCAAAATAATATATTATTTTTTAAATAATCAGACGGCTAGAAAGAAACAATATAATTATTATTTTTTAAACCTAATTTCGAGATAAAATTCTCTTCTTAAAAAAATAATACTATTACACTTTCTAATTTATATTACTCATTTTATCTCATCAAGTGACACATAATTTCTTCAAACATAATATATATATATATATATATATATATACACACAAAACAAAATAACTTCTAACAAAATAACTTAGAGAATTTTCCTCTATGGTATATTAGCAGCCAAAATTCAAATCAACGGGAAGCTACAGTAATGCTTTTGGGAGTGAAAGAAGCCAAAGAAATCAATATTGGAAAAATTGTGGTTATAGGAGACTCTCTTAATGCCCTCCAAGCAGTGAAGAATCACAATTTTATTCTTGACTGGACAGTGCAACCCATTATTCATGATATCAAGCTTGCTTTTAAAGGTTTTGATAGATGGGAACTCTAGAAAATATATCGAGATGAGAATCAATACGCGAATTCCATTGCACAGTGGGCTGCCTCCAAAAATATTTTTGAAAATATTCCACTTATTGTCATTCCACCTTCTTTACTAAGCTTCCACGGTGGAAAAGACCCACTTTTATTCTGTAAATTGTCTTTGCTTGTAAAATGCTAATTAATGTAGCGGACCCTCATATATAACATTAGATGCTTTTTGAAAAGAAAAAAAAACCCCAGACTTTTTAAAAAAAAACTCATGTGTTTCTTATCATGTGAGAATCACTTTAATGTCAAATTTTTAACTTAGTTTTTTTAAAAAAATAAATGCGCATATATTTTTTCACAAATATTTTCACATACAACGATAGTGGTCACTACTGCCTTCAATACTCTCCTATGTAGGCCTGCACACCGTCCAACCCGCGCAGGTTTTGGAACCGACCCGAACTGACCTGTGTACAGACCAACAAGAAAAGAACCGACCCGACTTTAGTCGGGTCAACCGGTCTGCCATTTGAGAACATAAAGGCAAAACCGATCTCCCCATTTCTTTTCCAAGCCCTAAACATTCATTCCTCCCTACTCATCCCCATCGAGAAGAACATTCCGATTTCATTTCACTATTTTTTGTATATTTTGTTGATTAATTTATTTCAATGGCGGTGGGAGAGCTGCTTCTTTTTGCATTTCCCATTCCTTGACCGATTGGCATCTCTCGAATTGTTGAAATTTGCTCGGCAAGGACTTCGACAACAACTGGCAAAATGGGATAAAACCATGACAACAATTCGAAAGGTCCTTGGTGATGCAGAGGAGAAGCAACTCACTGAAACGGCAGTGAAAACTTGGCTTGATGATCTCAGAGACTTGGCATGCGACATGGAAGATATACTGGATGAGTTCACCACAGAAGCTTTGCAACGCAAAATTCTCCTCGATGGGGATGAGTTGGGTCGAGTGATGTTTTTCTTCAGGCTATCAAAATGTTTTAGCTAAGGTGTGAGCTTTGTCGATTAATCAGCCAACTTGTGATGAATTTCTAGTTGCTTGGTGGACGAGGGCTACGTTATTGGGTCGTGGGGAAGTGAATGTGATTGTATTGTTTGAGTCAAAATGGCCATGTGATTTTCCTTATTTTCTCTCTGTTTGAGGCTGTGCTTGTTGCTTGTTGCTTGTTGGAGTCGACGAGGAAGACAAATGGAGTTGACAATGATGACAAACGGAGTTGACGGCGATGACAGTGATGACAGGGAGAAATGGGGAGGAATGGCAGCTAGGGTTTGAGATTTGAGGAGTTAGTCAGATCAAAACCGACAATTAACGGGTTTGACCCTCAAGTTAGTTCAACCCGTTTTTATTGGTCGGGTCGGGTCGGGTCGGTTGGTAGGACGGTGTGGGTTGACGGCTTTTTGTGCACAACCCTACTCCTATGTGCCATGGTCAACTCCAAAAATCTTACTGATGTTATCAATGTATCTTGGAAACTGCTACGGCTATCAAGAGGTGGTCTTGAGAGTTTTCACCGAGAAGTGTAAAATGCACTTTTTTATTCCGTGATTTTTAAAGCATTTTTAAATTACTTTAAACATTTTTTAATAAAATCAAAAATTCATTAGAACAACACTTCCTTAATCGTTAAATAAAAAAAAGTCAAATCAATGGAAACTCGATCTTGGGATAATTTTTGGTAACTTGAGCATTTTCCATATATCTTAGCCTCCCATTGTCAGCCAACACGCTCACAAGAATTTACAAAGGATTACACACGATATATGAATTCATTACCAATTAAAGAGAAAAAATGAGACTGAGTAACAATAAATTCTTGGCCAGAACAAATGTTGACCGCAAAAATAAACCAAAAGACTCATCATACACTTGGATACAGATGGGATTTTAAGGTGTGTTTGGTAAGTGAAGTAGTCTCAGATTACTTCACTACAATTCACAATTAGTTTACTATTATTCACAAATTATTCATAACTTTTTCATTACTATTTACAGATTATCTGAAATCATTTCAGCATCTAAACGTAATCTTAAAGCACACCTGATTATTTTCAGCTCTACATAAGAAAAGCAAAGTGTATACAAGTAACCCTATTTCTACAAGCACAAAGAACAAAAATACACTTAAGATGAATTACATCTTTAACACTGAAATCAGAACTTTCTTTTTTGAAGTCCAGTGATAAGACGTGTGAAATGGAATAAATTTGAAGAAAAAAGTAACCAAAAACCTTCTATGTCATTCATTGCTAGTTCCATTAAGGGCCTATTAGGGGTTGCGTTAGGTAGGGGTGGGCTCCGACTCTGATGGAGTCAGAAAGCCCATCTCCGACCTCTGACACCAACTTCGATGGGAGTTTGAGTGGGATGAAGGCCCACGACCCAATTTCAATAATTAAAACTAGGGTCCAAGCCTCCAAGGCCTAATCGGCCCCAATCTAAGTTTGGGGTCCAATTCTCAAAATATTTGTTTCAAGAATTAAAAAACAAAAAACAAAATCATCAACACCCTATTGGGCTTCCCATTTCCAAAAAGAAATGTAAAAAACAATCATACTAATCAGATGAGTAAATTACATACATTACAAAACCATTGGGCGAAGCATGCACAATCACAATCAAATAACATGTCAACTACCAGAACTACAATCACAATCACAATCACAATCACAATTACAAAGAACCACCAAACAACTAGCAAAATCACAACCAAATAACATCCACAATCACATGTTCACAACCTGTCAACTACCAGAACTACAATCACAATCACAATCACGACCAAACAATAACTTGTCCACCTTAGTCACAACCAACCCGAACCAACCCTCTCAAATTCACCAAAGTCCTCGACCAATTTCAAATGTAATATTGTATTGGAATAAAACAAAAAATATTAAATTAGTGATTAGAAATTGTCAATAGCCTCATTCCATTTTGTGAAAAAACAAAAAAACTATCAGCACCATTAGCCTCTTCCAAGCATCCTGCATTGTTTTTGAAATTAATAAAAGTTAGAAAAATTCACTATTTGGATAACCAAGCAAACATTATGGGAAAAAAAAAAATCAAATAAGCAAGTAAGCTAATGGTATTTCCTTTCTCACCAATAAAGGGGGATCTCCATCCCACGAGATGTGTTCGTCTCAGTCATCCGCAATTATTCTAGGGTTTGCAACTATGTCTACAAAATCATATAAATTATAAGTTAAGTAATTGAAATAATAAAAATATGCAAATAATAATTTAAAAGCATAAAGTTACCCGATTCAAGCTTGTAGCTCTTAGCCTCAACTGCATCTAGTCCAATGGGCGTTTGACTTAGACAGTTCTATGTGCAAAATAGGGTCTCATGTTGGCTGGAACCAATTAACTCTGATAAGTATCCAACACACTACTTCCGGTGCTAAATGTTGACTCAGAAGTAATCGTAATGATATGAATGGTTAGCACATCTCGGGCTATACAGAAAAGGACTAGAAACTTGGTAGAATTAACTTACCACCAAGTTAATAAACGAAATGCATACTAGGTGCCTCAACATCTTCCATAAAATAACGCTCAACCTCATACCAACACTACATAATATTCCTCGATGCATGGATTTGATGATACAATCAACAAAAGATGTCAAGCTGGCCGGGCGTGAAAAGCTATCACGTTTAGTTGAAGACTGACTACTGCTGTTGTAATGACTATATAAGTCGTCATTATCATTTTTCAACTCTCTAATAAACTCATCGGGATTCTCATCCCCGAGGACTAGGGGTGATAAATGATCGGTCTAGACGAAGAAACTGACCAGACTGATCGTTTCTGTTCAGAACAAACCGAGACCGACTGAGATTAGTGGGTCTCGGTCCATGTTTTAGAGGACCAAAAAGTTTTGGCTTGGTCCTGGTCTAGGGTTTTTGCACCTCGTACTAAACCAAACTGGACTGAATGAAAAATAAAAATAAAATTTATATTTTATATATATCACTTATATAATAATTGTACAATTTATTATGTAGTTTTCATCTCACCTATCATCATTATCAATATAAAATTTTAAATATTTTATTAACGGTTATTAATATTCTATCAATTAACTAATATAGAACATCAATTAGCTAATTATATAGTAATTATATAAATTAATAATTTAATTTTCATCTAATTTAGTATCATTGAACATATAAAATATTTTTTTATTGAGTTAGTTATATAATCCACATTAATAAGTCACTTAATTTTAATTTAGTATTTTACATAATTTTTTTAATTAATTGATTTAAAAAAAAGTAATAATAATTAGGCATAACTGACCGAACTGGACTAGATCGGACCGATAGCTACTTGTCTGGTCTGGTTCCTATGGGTGTTCGGTTCGGGCAAATGATGGACAGAAGTTCGGTCCATCACCGGACTAGACCAAACCGACCGATTTACACCCTTACTGAGGATGTCCCTAATCTAAAATTCTATAATAATCAACTTATATCAGAGGTTAAGGATTAAAACCATCAATAATAATCTATTTGCACCCCTACTGACTCTAGCAAATCATAAATCATGCTCCCATCCTCAGCCTCCATCCACTCAAATGCTCTTTAGTACTTCTTGCCACGTCCAACATCATGTATGTAGAGTTACATCCGGTCAAAACATCCAATCTCAATATACTAGATGATGAGATCTCATGTTGTTCGAAAATTGCCTTAAACTTGGCAAGCCTCTAGGGGAAAGCCCTCACATATCTCACAAGGTTGTAGACTTTAGTAATGGAATCATCAACCCATTAGCAAGTATGAGGTTGATGATATGAATACAGTATCGAACATGGATAAACTCGTGCTCACGAATGATATTCTCTTTTACCGTTATATTCTATCTGAACCAATCAATTGCAGTATTATTGGCACTGTCACTGTCAATTGTGATACAAATCACTTTACTGATCCCTCAATACTTTATACAGTAATCCACCTCTGCTCGAATGGATGAACCCTTGTGATCAACAATTTCTTCGAAGCTAATAACCCGCTTGTGCAACGTCCAATCACCGCCAATAAAGTGGGTTGTGATACGCATGTAGTTGACATTCTGTATGGACGTCCATATATTAGTCGTAAATGAGACTCTCTAACTAGTGGTAATAAACATTTCCTTCATCTTCGTATTCTCCTTGGTATGTCTCTTCAATCAATCTCACATCATTGTATACCGTGAAGGCATGAGATATCATGGCTCAAGAGTGTGCACAAATTTACGGAAGCCTTTTTTGTCAATTGTGGTAAAGGTCATCTCATCACAGATGATCATCTCCGCAAGCAAATCCCTCAACATCTTCTCACTATATTGAGTGATTGACAGTTTCTTAATCTGCATACTATCAGTGGCTGTGAAAATTTTGTAACTTAGCTTGGTCTGATCAGTAGCCACCAATCCCTTGTAAATCTTATAATACTAGCAACTATTAAGATGTGGTATTAATACAGAAGTGCATTGTTTCTTTGAATGACAACTACAAAGTTGCCCATAGTGGTGACATCTTGTATGTGGGTTCTCACGATCACTGCAAATTTTGATCAAATGTTTCCATATCTATGACTTTTTTTTATTAGGTTGTGGTATATCTTCCTCCTCATTAAGCATATCTTCATCTTTTACATCTATTGGGACTCGACTACTTGCATATGAAGCACCTGCTCTAGATATGGGTCTAGGGGTGAAAGTACCCCCACCAAGACTAGATGTGGGTCTAGATCATGTTGGATCTATGGCATCTCCTTGTGGACGATCATTCCCAATAGGTGTAGTATCCATATCTAGATCAATTATGCTGAAAAAATAACTTACAAGCAAACAAGTTAGAAGAAAAACAACAACATAATAAATAATGTTTAACAATGACTGATTCTAATCTAAACAAAGGGTCAATTAAACCTACCAGTTTTTAGTATTGTTGGGATCTCAGCAAATATGTTTGTTCCTATTCTAAAAAACCATGAAAAACATAAATGAAATGACCATATGAAGATTAGAAAACTCCCCACAGCTTGCTAGCTACTCTAGAGTTACCTTTGGAATTAAGCACCACGAGAAAAGAATTAGACCTTACATGTCTTGATAATGAGAAAAGGTGTTAAGATAACTTTAGAAAAGCTTAAAAGAACAAGGTCTTGCATTTGCAAAACTGATGCGTGCGTGAGAGAGAGAGAGAGAGAGAGAGAGAGAGAGAAATTAAACATTACATGCCAAAACTACTACTATTTTTACAGTATGCATATAAACTCTTAAAGTTGTTGGCATCATGACCCATCAAAATTTAATAATTTGCACCATTGGTTATGATTTAACCACTAGAATTATGTTCCAAATCCTATTTTTTATTGGTTAACCGAAGAGGATACAAGCTGCCTAAACTTTTATACCAGTGCTATTAGTGTAGGATGTAAATTTAAAAAAGAAGAAGAAGAAGAAGATGTAATTCATGTGCAAAACATAATATCCCCTTCTCGAAAGATTAAAAAACATAAACGTATATATTCATCAAACACTGTCCAGGCACTTATACATTGGAGGATTTGATTTACATGCCAATACAAGATGCTTAGTTGCAACCATTTTCCAACATCAAAGACTGTCGTCACGCTTAAACACCAATTTCAATTTCATGCACGTAGGAAGTTTAATTCAATTTCATCACAAATGATATTGAACCTCAAACCAATTTCAATTTCATGCACATAGATCAATCACAATTTAGGAACCTTAAATTTCAATTTCATCACAAATTAAACACTAAATACCAATTGCGACTCAAACAAATGGAGGTGGTAATATAGTTACGGATCATGAAGGCTGATGGGAAGTAGTCTATGGTGGGGCTGGGCTAGCAATGACGATAGATGATGGCAAACAACGTGGAATGGCGTACGGGAAGAGAGAAACAGAGAGAGAACAGAGAAGGTCGAGAAAGAGTGAAGGGGAAAAGGCATTCTTTGATTTGGACCCCCGTGTGAATAAAACGACATCTTCCACTTGAAATGGAACGACGTCGTTTAGTTAGGTTTTAAAAAAACTCAAATGAAAAACGATGTCATTTTACATATGATTTTTTTTAAAAAAAAGCCAGAGTTCGAAGTTCAGAGTTTGGAGCTCATCTGAGCTCCGAACTCCGACTCTAACTCTAACATAAGATTTTGGAGGTATTCCGGTTCTGACTGTGAATTCCGACTACTCCAACTCCATTGGAGTTAGAATCGGAATGGAGGTTGGCCGGAGTCGGAGGTGGCGGAGGGTTTGCACAGCCCTACTATTAGGAGTCTTAAGAAGTGCTTAAGTAGACTTAAAATATATTTAATAAACAAAAAGTTAGGTTGTTTGAATATTACATATTAATGTACTTTTTAAACTAAAATAAGCTAAAAAGTATGTTTGAGGAAAGAGAAATTATGCTCCTAAGCCGGTTCTTTACTCCAACACCACACACCGTGACGTGGCGAATTCAGTCTGATCACCACGTCATGGTTTTACACCCATCGATGTTCCCTTAGATTTGACCCTCACTTCTCCTACACGCAGAACGCATAGAGATTGAGGAGTTGATCTCCCCCTCCCATCTAAGCCTTGAGCCTTCTCTCCCTTTGAGTTTATCTTCCCTTCCCATTTGTGTCTCGAGACCTCTCTCCCTCTCTCACTCTCTCCCTCTCTCACTTCCGTGGCCCTCTCTCCCTCACTTCTCCTACACGCAAAACACAGAAATGCCTCTCGACAGAGTATGTCTTCCCCTCCCATCTGAGCCTCGAGCCCTCTCTCCCTCTCTCACTTCCATATCCCTCTCTCCATCTCTCTGTTTCGTACCCTCTCTCTCTCTCTCTAAACCTAATCTGTGACTCGATTCCATATTGGAGGAAACTACTACGTCCAAATCTGACTCGAAGGCATACGTGCGTTCATGTCCAGCTCAACTCATCCCCTACATCACGGTAGTTTTCGGCCAAATCCTTCTTTCTGGTTCCCTAGTACAATGACAATGTTTAAGTTGGGTTTCTTGAGTAGAAGAGAAACAATGAGTTGGGTTTTCTATTGTGTTTAATTTTTTGTATGGAAGTTGTTTTCTCTTAATCGTTTCTTGAATGTAACTATGTTTTTGGTTCTGCCCATCAACTATTTGATGGATTTACTAAGCAAAATGGGCATTGTGTGTGTCCATGGATGTGCCAATCACAATTTGTGTTCTAGTTTGGAAACCCTAGGAGAAAAGAAGAAACCTAAAATAATGGGAAAAAAAGATTATTTTGGAAGGAAAACTCATCCTCTTTCATTCTCTTCAGATCTATGTTGGTCTTGGGTTTTCTCTTCCACCTCATGCATGGATTAAGTCTTGGGTAGAAGAAATAAGATCTGGGCCAAATGAAAAGGACTGGGTGTATGTTAAAACCATATTTAAGTTGGGCATGCTTGTTTACCGTGTATTTATGGGTATCTCAGAATACAAAGATGGGGGCCTAAAGTATGGGCAGCTCATGTATAATTGAAAGAATATATATATATATATATATATATATATATATATCTCATGTTGTTGACATCCAATGCTTGCTGGTTTCAATTTTGAAAGGCATTCTTGTCAGTTTGTTCAACTTTCTAAGAAGTAGGTGTGCAGGCCAGCTTTTCTTCCTCTTTCTTTGCTTTTTTTTTTTTTTCCTTTGTTTTTTGGTAGGGAGGTGGGGTGGGTTATTATGAATTATGCTTCTTTGTTATTCTTTGCTTCCCATTTCCCATTTATTGCTTCACATCCATTTACAACAACTAGCTACTTATTGTTGTGCTTGGACTTGACTGCTTTTCTAAACCATTGCAATTCTTTTAGAATATACATTCTTTAGTCGGTGGCAGAACCCCAATCATACCACCTGTTGTTGAACTTCAATCCCCTGTTTTTGCCATGAACTTCTTATTTAACTCACTTTTGACTGTTTTAAGAGCCTCACGCTTTGTTTCCTGTAATTTCTTTTCTTGTTCCAAAATCATATTTATCAAACTTGTGCTTTTCCACCCGAGTTCTGATATAGTTGATAAATATGATATATACTTTCATGTATATTTTTTGTAGGCATACATATATATATTTAATATGACATAATTCCTCATTGAAGATGTGATTATATGAGTAGAATTACTCATATATCAGCCATCTTATCATTTAAGGTATATTCACCATATTGGATTACAGCTCTGGAACAGCTAGACTCCAGAACAAGCGTTATGCAGTAATGAATGCATGCTTCTATGTATGGTCTATAGTATTATTCAATCAAGTGCAATTACATTAAGTTCAGACACTACAACAATTCACGTTTCTTCTGGACTCTATGCCAAGGACATATTGATATATGGACCCAAATGCCGTTGATGCAGACCTGAAATGTCGCAATTATTCTACATGAGTACGGTGTTTATTACAATTTTGTAAACTTTGGCATTAAATATTTTCACTGTCTCTTTTAGATCACCTATGGAATCGAGTCAATCATCATCATGTGCAGTTGATGATTTTCAAATGGAATCACTAACATGTTGGTGTGGTTTGAAAGTCTCATTAAAGACCTCCCAAACTAGCAAAACTCCTGGACTGAAATTTTATACTTGCTTGAAGTATAACATAGTTAAGCATTTTTTTTGTCATATTTTTGTATTGTTTTTTAATTTTTCATATTTAACGTTTGAAATTCTTGAATTGTATGCATGGAGAAGCAATATACCAATTCTTCATATGGGCAGATATACTTCAACTGGTAGAGGAGAAAATTCTAACAAGAGAGAATGCAGTTCGGAAGAGGAAGCGTGATTTATTATTGCGCAAGTATGAAGTTCAGGAAAAAAAAAACTATTTGGGAGAGAGAATTCTCTTCACAAGCAAAAGGATAAAATTTAAAAGCGGATTGTAAAGAATAGATGTGCAAGTATATTATTGTGTATGTATTGTGTGTTATCTATTATAATAGTTTTTTATTGGTTTGGACTATAGATGTATTGTGTTATTGTTAATTGTAAATGGATGGTTTCGACTACGTTTCTGACGGATATTACTAATTTGATTATGTGGTTATGGTCCATTAATATTCTTCATTTTCTAGTAACACCTGTATATAGGATTTTATTGGAACAAGGTGGTCCATAGTCACTGGTTCCATCTTGTATGATTACAATTTCTTAAGCTCTTATTGGTTATGTCAAATTGAAATGCCATAATGTATACACACCTATCTCAATTAGACGTAAAAAAAAAATTGAAAGTAACTCATAATATCATCAGTAGAGATGCTATCTAATTACACTGCAATAACCACCTCTAGCATAGAAATGAGCTACTGCTTCCAGCTCAGTGCTAGCTGATGCTGCAATATCCTTTTAATGTACATCAGTTTATTTGCGGTATTCTTTGTGATGTTGTGGTCAACAAAAATATCATCATTTATGGTCCTTATTTTCTGCTATATTCATACGAGCGTAATAAAATATGGAGGTGCACCACAAACCTGTCTACTTACAAATGCAAACAAGCAAAATAAATTAACCCAACATATATACACACCCAACTGCTACACCAAGAATATCATATTGCACCCAAAACCAAAACAAATTCAATCAACTAGTTAGCTAGAATACATTATTTATTTGCCAAAAGCATGGTACAATTATCTATTGAGAATGGGATTGAAGTGGCACAACAAGGTGACATTGTCAATATGATTTTAAATCCTAAATGAACTCAACAAACCCCCAGAATATTATAAAACACAATAGAAGTCAATGAAATTGATGTGTGCTCAGTTCTTTAAACTACATATTACAAATCACAACAAGCCATCATTTGTTGTGTTACATTCCTTACAACAAATTATACGCTTTACATTAAAGAGTCTCGCACCCATAGCATCTTTCATCACAAAGCCTCATAGCCACAACAATAAACTGAGTTACAACCGCAGCCTCACTTCCTCATTGCCCAGTGGCGTTGGTATTGTGACAGTACTACACTACGTTCCAATAATATCGTCGCCCAAGTTAAGCTTCCAAGATCTCACCATGCTGTGATTCATCATCAAATATTTAAAAAGGTTGACAATTAAACAGTTAAATAAATATGGAGGAAAACAACATCCCTAAGATAAGTTGTCCAGAATTTTTTTCATAACATTTTAATTTATTAAAAAAAAGATAAATGATTTGGTTGCAACAGTTTCAAGCTTCTACCCCTTATCAGGGACTGAATTCCACCGAACTGTGTAAATTAATACTAATACTTTTTTTAAGAAGACAAAGCCTCATAAGTTCTATTGAAATAATACTAATAGTAAGTTTTATTAAAGGGGCTGGTATGAATAAATATTTGTTATTAGAATGAAAGTTCATTAAATTTCCTTGGGATTATGCTTATTTTATCCACCAGTGGGTATTATACTTGAAACCTATCTCTTATGTTGGCATATGAGATATTATCTCAGCTTGGATATTGTGGTTGAACTATTTTTTAGATAAGTATCTTTCATGTCCTGTTCCAAAGCTCCTATTGTTAGCAGGAACAGATAGACTGGACAAGATCTCTACTTTTAACTTGGTTTATGAATTTACTGAATTTTAACAGGACAATCATACATTGTAATGCATAGTTATGACACTTTCCTTCAATCAAAAGAAGGAAAGAACAAAAGGCGGAGGGGTGGGGGATTTTTCTCTTTGATTGTACATGACACAGTCACAAATCTAACTGATGAACGGTACGATGACTAGCATGAAGCTGAATATCTTATGTGCTGAGTACACCGCAATTAGCCCAAAACACGGGTTTCGATGCTTTCAATAATAGCTGCAAACATGATCTAGATGATACTTTAAAGACAGGTCCCATGTTTAAATTGTACCAGCCTTTGTTTAATTGCCATTAATGGCTTCAAATGGATCACCTTCAAGATCCATATAAGATTACAGTATAACCTCTATGTTAGGACTAAAACTATGGTAGTATAGGTGATAGCCATACCAAAATGATGAATCAAAGAGAATCTGCCCTGATCCAATTCAAACAATTGAGCATGTACGATATTTCACTTAACCATGAGAAACAACCCCCACCCACCTCTGATAGCTTCATTGAAAGCAACGAAAACAACCCCCACCCGCCATCCATCTCTGGTAATAATAAAAAAACCCTAGGATCTTTGTTGCTAATCCAAATCGGTCAGTAACCTCCAGCTTCCAAATTGCAGAGGAAAAAAAAATCCAATCTTTCTATATAGAGGTACGAAAGAAATACATTACTTTGTATTTGAGGAAAACCCAAACAAAGAAGACAAAGTTGAGCCATATAAAATCTGCCATGTTCACGATATATAAGAACTCAACCATGTACAAACAAACACAACCACATCCAAGAAAGAAGAGAAAACTTGTAAAATAAGTGTAAAAATAACCCAGCCATGTACATCGAGAGAGAGAAAACCTGGGTATGACTTTGTTCTGTCGGTTGTCTTCGTCGACAGTGCCAAACGATGCCGGACATAGTCTAAGTTTGAAAAATGTGACCTGAACGCCGCGAGTGAAGGCAAGCGGAGGGAGAACGCAGGGGAGGGGAAAAATTCGAAATGGGAGATGATTTGAGATAGAGATCAGGTAAAAGCCGTAAAATGTGTGTTTCACTTTTAGGAGAAGAAAAGAATAAGAAAAAAGCCATGTCATCCATGGGTGTGTGGTGTTGGAGAAGAACGGCAAATGAGTAGAATAACTTTGAGGAAAAGTATCATTTTGATTTTGTTTTTTCAAACGTGTTTTTCCGGATAATCTAAAATTTAGTTCAAATTTTAAAAATACAATCAATGGACGAAAATGCCTATACAACTTTCAGATAATTACAACTTTTTAAACTTTTATAGATATGGTCATAATCTTTAAAAAAAAAAACAAATTATCGTCATTTCTACCTTAGAAATCACTTTTTTAATTTGTTTGCAAACAAATATGACATGTCTGAAAGTACTTCACATATAAGGTTACCAAAGTGCAAATAACTTTTTAATCGTAGAATTTATTACTTAAACTATAAGTTATAAGCCCTAAACCTATATGCTATATTTCTCACCGTAATCTCAAACATGCACTAAAGCCTAGCGACTTTAAATTTTTGTGGACAATGATTTTGAATGAACTACAAAGTAAAATATTTTAAAAATTCTGTTGTTTTAGAGCCATATTAACATACCACACAACATAAACACAATTATTGACACTGGGACAGAATAATAGATTATTCTGATAGCTAGTTAAATAACGGAAGTTAGAGATTGAGATTGAAAAAATTGCAAACAAAGAGAAACACTAAGATTAGGATTTTATTATAAAATAACTTGAATGTCCTTCTGAAGCTCACAAGCCGGGCTTAAATAGTTAATGAAAAATGACAAAATTGTAATTAAGGCCAAAGAATATAATATAGAATAAGATAATTACGGTTAAAATCTAGCCTAAGAATTCATAATAAAATTGTTACTAAAAATAAATATTATCATAAAAGAAAATTAACCGAAAATGAAATAATTAACTAAAATTGACGACTTGGAAGGAAAAATTGTTGATTTTGGATTCGACAATAGAGCTTTCCGGATTGGGGTCATATGCATGATTTTGACACTTGTAGTCAAAGTTATGGATAAAATGCTGACACCACCACTTCACCTCGTCCAACCTAGAAATAAGTCATTCCTTGTCCAAATATGGGGAATACCTCTTCTCGCCCACATCTGCTGCTTCTCGCCCAAATCCAAGCAATATTTATCTCTTCCCACCAATTTTGAGCTGGTCTACCTCGCAAGATAGTCTAGTGCCTTTGACATCGCATCTGTCAATTGAGCCTCATCATTGGGCCAGGATCCTCCTGCATCAATTATACAGTCCTTATTTGAAACTCCAGGCTAAAAAAACGATCATATAGACAGACGACCATGTATATGCTAAGGGTAAATGACAGCAAAAGCTTATACGACAAAACTACCAAAACACAGCAAGGTAGATACATCAATATCATCCTCTTCATCGATCAGTAACCTAATCCCATTTATAGAATCTCTCCTTGGTGCAAAATATATCACTCAGCTATCACAAGTCTTGGCCATATCATCAAAAATATTTACAAGCAAGATTACTACATCATGGCAAGGACGCAAATCTGGCAATAAAATATCCAGAGGCACAACTCAAAGAGTGAATATCACTCCAAATTAGAAAGCAATTGCCTTCAAAACCGATCAAACCATCCTAAATGTGTATCCCACAAAATATTAGTGGTACAGAATCAAGTAACATTGGGATCTTTTTAGAGCATTAATTAATGAAAACCCAGCAGCATGATGTAAATAAAAGTAACTATAGCGTGGTCTGATCCTTCTGAGTGGAGGTTTTTTCTCTTGTCTCCTTGGTACGAATCTGTGTTTTGAGCCTACTTGGTACGAGTCTACTTTGGTCTTGGGTCAATGATGGATGCTGATATTGAGTGTCTGTATGCTAATTTATTGTTAACAGAGAAAGAGTGTGAGGATGTTGTGGTGGATGTCCACCAAGTGGAGGATGTTCTAGCTCGAGGGGAGCACTGTTTGCTTATACAGTTGTTGACTCGGAAGCATTATAACCATGAAGCTTTCAAGCAAACTATGTAGACGATTTGGCAGCCTTTGCTAAGTATGAAGTACTGTGATCTGAGTTCGTTATTCACCCTAGTGGAATTTGAAGATCCACGACACAATTGAAAGTGCTGAAGGAGGGGCCATGGTCTTTCGATAAGCAATTGGTCCTCGTAAAGGAGTATGATTCAGATTGATAGTTTGAATATTCTTCATGCCCCTTTTTGGATCTGGATTCATGATCTCCCTTTCATGGCCCATAATATGTATATTGGTAAGTTGATTGGTGGATTGTTGGGGGAGGTCTTAGAAGTTGATTTGGATGAGGGTGAGATGGAGTGGGGTGAATCTATGCAAGTCTGAGTGAGGCTTGATAACTCACAACCTTTGCAACGTAGGAAACGGCTGAATTTGGGTGGGGGAAAATCATGCTAGGTTCACTTCTTGTATGAACGTTTGCCAGATTTCTATTTCACTTGTGGAATTTTGGGACATACTCAATGGGACTGTGACTATTACTGCCCAGAGAATGCGAGTTCTACTTCTCTTGCTTACGGTTCTTGGCAATGGGTTTGTTTTTCCGTTAATAGGAGGGGTGTAAAATTAGGGCAACAGGTCCATACTGGGATGCGAGGGGTGATGGAGCCACCAGTTCCAGCAGCGAAGAGGGAGTCTCAACTGCAAGAGGAATTTGGGTCTCTAAACAACGTGGATGATGTGGTTAATAGAGGTGATTCAGAAGCTTGCTTTGTAGCTACAAAAATTGCGGTAACAGATGTTGGGAGTGGGGGATCAGTTTCAAAGTTACTACCTGATGGTGAACGAGAGGTTTCCATAAATTTAGGAGATGAGCAAAGTTCAAAATAGGGTGATCGTTTGGTGGAGAATATTATGAAGTTAGCTGAGGAAGTAGAGATTGGGCTGTTAACCGATGTCTCGATAGCTGAAGAAATGGGCCCTATGGTGGGCTTAAAGGATGCTGACTCAGCTCAGTTTGTTGACCCATCTTATCTTGTCAACCCAGAATGTGGGTTATCTCTATTCAAGGGCACCGATCCAGTAAAAAGGACAAAAGGGAGGGCTGGGAATCTTGCGAAGGGGCGAAAGCTGAAGGGGTCTTCAATCTCTGAGCGCGATGAGGATCGTACAGGGAAGAAACTCTAGTTGGATCTTCACCACTTGTCTGCACCATTAGAGTTTTCTACTGGTTCCCATATGGATGCTACTGGGCAAAGAAGGAAGTTTAAGACAGGGCGACAACTACGAAATGAGATATCAGTGGTGGCTGTTGAACAGCCCACCGGATGTAATGAAACTCTTCAGTTGGAATCCTCATGGGCTTGGGAACCCAGGAGGTATTCGCACACTTTATGATCTGCTCGTGAAAGAAGCTCCCGAGGTAGTGTTTCTTCAAGAAACTCTTTTACATTCTAGTCGTTGGGATTATCTGAAATTTAAACTTGGCTTTTAAAATTGTTTTGTGGCAAATAATGTTGGTCGTAGTGGAGGGCTGGCTTTGCTTTGGAGGGATGAAGTAGATTTATCTATTCTCAGTTTTTCCAACCACCATATTCACGCTATGATGAAAGTTACTTCTGTGGAAGGGGGGAAATTAGGCTTAAGGGTGTTTATGGACACCCTGAATTGGCACATCGAGATGAAGTTTGGGCCCTCATTGAGAGTTTACAGCTAGATAAGGAGTTACCTTGGGTCTTGTTTTGAGATTTTAATGAAGTTTTTTATCAACATGAGAAATGTGGGGGAAGAATGAGAAGTGAGCGGTAGTTGGCTGCTTTTAGATCTGTTTTGTTGGATAATGCTCTTAGAGATGCAGGTTTTGTAGGTGTCCCTTTTACTTGGAACAACAGAAGGGAGGATTGGAAAATATTTCTGAGATTAGATCGTTTTCTGGTTAATTAAGCTTGGTGTGAAGCATTTCCAAATTTGAGAGTTCAACATGGGTTTGCCTCGTATTCTTATCAAGTTCTATTGTGGATGGATACTCTTGGGGCAGTTGTTAGAAGGCATGGGAAGAAGATCTTCAGATTTGAAGCTATGTGGTTAAGTAATCCTGTGTGTGCTAAAATTGTTGAGAAGAATTGGAATCGATTGAGTGGCTCGGGTTCTATATATTAGTTGATGGGCTGTATTAAGCAGTGTGGTGAGGTCTTAACGAGTTGGAATCAAAACTCTTTTGGGCATGTGAAAAAAGAGTTGGCATTAGCTAAGAAAAGACTGCAACATGTTAAAGAAAATGATCTGACATGTCAACATATTTCAGATCATAAGCAAGCCAATGAAAAGGTTCAGAAGTGGATGGAAAGGGATGAGATCATGTGGAAACAAAGGGCGAGAGTTATGTGGCTGAAAGAGGGCGATTGTAATTCCAAGTATTTTCATTCCAAGGCATCGGGGCGACGAAGAAAAAATAGTATTATACAGCTTCAAGATGAGCATGGGAATTGGAAAAAGGGGTTACAAATGGAGAATTTGATCACAAATTTTTTTCAGGCGTTGTTTATTGCTGCCAAAATTGTTGATATGGAAGAAGTCTTATCAGGAGTCACGTTAAGGTGAATGGATAGATGAATGATTGCTTAGCACGGCCTTATGATGCTGAAGAGGTTGAGGTGGCAATAAATCAAATGCATCCTTCTAAAGCCCCCGGGCCGGATGGAATGTCTCTAGTTTTCTATCAAAAGCATTGGAAGGTGCTAGGTAAATCTGTCACTGATTGTGTTCTTTCTATTTTAAGGGGTGAGGATTTTCCTAGGGATTTGAATCACATGCTTATTACTTTAATCCCTAAAGAGTTCGACCCGTTTAAAGTGGCAGATTTTAGACTTATTAGTCTTTGTAATGTACTTTATAAGATTATTTCAAAAGTCATTGCTAATAGGCTAAAACAAGTTTTACTCGACGTTATTTCTGAATCTCAGTGTGCTTTTGTGCCTGGGAGACAGATTACTAATAATGTTTTAATTGCCTATGAATTATTACATTATCTTCGTCAGAAGAGGAATGGGAAGACGGGTTTTATGTCCCTTAAATTGAATATGAGCAAGGAGTATGATAGAGTAGAGTGGGGATTTTTGGAAAAAATGATGGGTGCTTTGGGTTTTGATTCTGGTTTTATCAATTTAATAATGAAGTGTGTGCGAATTGTTTCTTTTTCAGTTCTGATGAATGGTAGTCCAACTAATACTTTTTTCCCTACTCAAGGGTTGAGGTAAGGCGATCATTTGTCTCCTTATCTTTTCATGTTATGTACAGAGGGACTTATCAGTTTATTTCAAAGGAATGATTGTAAAGAAGGGGTGGAAGGTATTAGGATATGTAGGGGAGCCCCTAGAGTATCATTCGTTGTTTGCAGACGATAGTGTGATATTTTGTAAGGCTGATAAGCATACTACTGAGAAGATTCATTCTCTTCTCAGTAAGTATGAAAAAGCTTTGAGGCAATGCATTAATAAGGATAAGACTTCTATGGTCATTAGTAAAAATGTTAGTGAAGCTGGAAAATCTGACATAATGCAAATGTGGGGTGGAAGCCACACTCAATAGTATGACAAAGATTTGGGTTTGCCTCCTATGGTGGGGAGGTCAAAAAAACGAGTTTTGCAAATGTTAAGCAGAAGTTATGGCAGAAATTGCAACTATAGAAGGGTAATTTGTTATCTCAATGAGGTAGGGAAGTCCTTCTTAAAGCTGTCGCTATGTCTATTCCCACGTATGCCATGAGCTATTTTTTTTATTTCCAACTTCTTTATACCACAAGTTAGAAATGTTAATGTCTAATTTTTGGTGGGGCTGTAAAGGACAAGAGAAAAAGATTCATTGAGTTAGTTGGAAACGATTGTGTGATTCAAAGTTTAGAGGTGGTATGAGATTCAAATATCTTAGGATTTTTAATTTGGCTCTCCTTACTAAACAAGTTTGGAGACTTTTGCAAAATGATGAGTCTCTTTTGTTTAGAATGTTCAAAGCCAAATATTTTCCTAAAACACATTTGTTGGAAGCTAAGTTGGGGGTAAATTCTTCTTTTGTTTGGCAAGGCTTTGTCAAAGCTTCTGATTATTTCAGGAGGGGGTGTTGCTGGAGGGTGGGTAATGGAAGAAGGGTGAGGGTGTTTCAGGATCCTTGGATTCTTGATGTTGCTGTACAGGATCTTCAAACATGTGGTCCAGGTGTGGATTTGAATCTAAAAGTTTGTGATTTAATGGATGAGACATCGGGTTGGTGGAATATTGAGGTGTTGAGAGCTCTCTTCTATCCAAGAATGGTGGAACAAATTATTAAACTTAATGTGTCCTTAACTGCTGAAGATTCTTTGTTTTGGTTTCAAGAGAAGAGGGGTCACTACTCTGTCAAAAGTGCCTATAAGTTGTTCTGACAGCTAGATGGACAAGGTGGGGTGAAAGCTCTAGGGAGAGATCTATTAATTCTTTTTGGAAGTGTTTTTGGCATCTAAAAATTTCAAAAAAGATTAAGATTTTTGGATGGAAAGCATGTCTTGAAAATCTCTCTACTACTTTTAATTTGCGAAGAAAGAAAATTATGGTGGCTAATAGTTGTGCTTTATGTAATCAAGCTAGTGAGGATGTAGTTCATGTGTTGTTCTATTGCTCTGATGCTTTTAATATGTGGTCTCATCATTTGCCTATTTTGCATAATATTCCACCTAGATTATCCTTTTGGGACGTGGCTGTATTTATTAAAGAAAAGGGCTCAATTGATGATTTCTCAAAACTCTTTTGCATTGCTTGGGGATTATGGTATAGAAGGAACCAGTTTCTATTTGAGAACAAAGTCTTGGATGTTAAATATGCTATCTGTTATTCTTTGTTTTCGCATTATGAGTTCAAGCAAGTGTATGCATTTGAAGTGGGCTGTAGAGATATTAAAAGGGCGGTTTGTTCGACTCCTCCAGTGGGGTTTTTGAAGATGAATGTTGATGGTGCCACTTTTTTTTATCAACAGAAGGCGGGTATTGGGGTAATCCTTAGAGATGAAAATGGTAGTGTGATTATGGCCTGCAATAAAGTTGAAAGGGAGGTGCTCTCCTCATAATTTATTGAAGCTAGGGCTATGTTGAGTGGTTTACAGTTGTGTGCTCAGTGGGGGGTACCGAATTTGCTACTGGAAACTGACTGTTTGATTCTGGTCAATGCACTTCAGGATGGTTCTTCTTTTTTAACAGATTTTGAATACTTACTTAGAGATATCAAAAGGTTGATGTGTGGTTTTAGAGATATTCATGTCTCTTATGTCAATAGATTGGGAAACTCAACTACTCATCTCTTAGCAAGACATGCATGGGGGGTAGAAAATATTGAAATATGGTGGGAGATGTGCCCTTCTTTTGTATCACAAGTTGTTTGGCTTGATAGAAGCAATATTGTGTAAGGACTTTTGTGTTGTTATGATTCAATGAAATCTCAGAGTATCAAAAAAAAAAAAAAAAAGTAACTATAGCCGACATCATGAATTTATAATGCAACTAGGATGTTTACCAAAATTGGAAAGTAGTCCAATTACTCTGTTGATCTCTTACTTCATGAGGATGGAATGAGCCTAATTGGCTAGTTTAATACGTGCAAATATTCATTTTGCAAATGTGTCTACCATCGTAAGTGAAGCCATGAAGCACCTAACCATTACTTTCCCGTTGTCCCAAGCTTTATTCATCACATATGGAACTATGTCTTCAGCATGCTGTTTGTGGCTAGCTTTTTAGTGAAAATGATTATTTCCTACTAAAATGAGTATGTTTTCGTTATAAATAGTTATTCTCATTATAAATAATCCATCACAAATGTTCATTTTTCTTGTAGTGGTGCAAGACCATCAACAACTAATTAGGAAAAGGCCGATATATTCCCATGCTACTATAGTTAGGATAGCTTGAAAGGGGGACAAAGGAAAAATAAAGAAAGATAAAGAACTTTTATGAAACGGCCTTCTCAACTGCTTGGCTCCTATCAAGAGGAAAATCCTCTCATTTTCCTTTATCGTCTCAAAAAATAGGGGAGTTTTACACTCCTACTACAGGCTAAAAGCCTTCCAGCAGTCCAGTTTGAAGCCACAAAGCTACAATGACCTCCATTACAACAAATTTGATTTTTAGATATGAAATTTATTATGGACGAATTTAATTTGGTCCCTAAAAATACTTATTTGGGACAAAATTAAAATTTCATCTCAAAACATGGATGAGGTTCTTAAGGCATTCGAACATATACTAGATCTTCTATAACGAAATATATTGTCTCAAAAATAAAAATACATTCAAACGGGTAAACATATCTTCAAACAAAAAGTTAACATATGTTCGAATGGTTTAGTCTCTATTCGAATAATAATCTTGGCGGTAAAGTACATATAATTTTGTCAAGGGAAGTTCAAAACCATTCGAACTGAAATTTTATGTTTGAACCAGAGTTTTTTGGTGGGAAGATTTGGCGGGATGGTTGCAAGATGGTTTGAATGAAAAAATATTGGGTTCGAACACTACATTTATTCATTCAAACGACTTCTTTGGTGGAAAATTATGAAACAAGTGGCTCAGATTTGTTCAACAATGTTCGAACAGAAGTGTTCGGTTCAAATGGTATGAACTTAGTTTGAATAACTTAAATAAGCGTTTGAACGTGATTGTTTAATTATAATAATTTATTGAAAGGCATCCAAAATACCTTAAAAATAAATATTTTTTAGTTTCTTAGTTATCATTTTCAAAATATAAAAGGTATAGATGTATTATCTAGTATTATTTATGGTGAATTAAAATATTTCATATTCATAAATTAATTTTAAAATATTTTAATGAGTTCTTTTATGTTAAATAAGATTTTTAGTTAAATAAATACTATTTTATAGATAGTATCATTTTTTATATTATTGTGAATGGTAAGTAAAATAAGAAACAATATCTTTGACAATAAACAAGCTAGCAAACATCAAAAATAAAAATCATACACTAATTATATCCCAAAAATATAATGTTTAATACAACATAAAAAGGTGAAATAAAAACTAAAACTACCTATCTGGTAAGTAGCTCAAAATCCTCCTGTAAGGAAGATATGCATCCCTCCATCTCCTGAATCTTCTATTTGATGGGCTCAAAATCTCCTTACTCAAAAGACGGAGATGCTCCTCGAGCAGAGATCGTACCCATTCAAAGTAACCCCAACAGGTTGTCTTTGAACACTGGTATGACAAAACTCAGGAATTAGAGTAAGCCAGGCTTGAGATAGAATATTTGAGATCCAAGGAAAAAGAGTTGCTAACCCAATTATATCAAGTAGTGGATTTAGAGGCGAGATTAGAACAAAACATGTAGAAGAAGTTGAAGATTCAATCCCAAAAAATGTTTGAACATTGACAATCAATAATGTTCCAAAACTCTATGCCACCACCACAATCCTACAACTTATTTTTCTTTAATTTTATTTTTATTATTTTGTCCCTATATATTTGAACAAATGTGATGTTTAAATTACATTATTTAATATTAGTATTGTATTTTTAACAAAAATCAGTTCTTTATCATGAGTACCCTTCGAACGGTAAATTGCAATTTATAAACCTGCAAGCTTTTTGTGATACCCCATATAATATGGATAAGGGTAGGTAGTGTATGAGATCTCACATTGTTTGGAAATGAGAAGTTCTTACTCTTTATAAGGTTCCAATGGGGCTCCAATTGTATCATTGACTAGTCATTTTGAAGTATAGGCCATGTGATTTGTGCCTTCCATTGGAGCGTTACAAATGGTATCAGAGTCTATCCAAACCAGAAATGTGGGACTTGAGTCGTGCCACCTACAATGGACAGGCCCGACGAGGACGTCGAGAATTTAAGGGGGTAGATTGTGATACCCCATATGGTATAGATAATGATAGGTAGTGTATGGGATCCCACATTGATTGGGAAGGAGAAGTTTCTTACTCTTTATAAGGTTTCAATGGGACTCCAATTGTATCATTGACTAGTTATTTTCGCGTATAGGTCATGTAATTTGAGTCTTCTATTAGAGCGTTACACTTTTTACCTTACATTCAAACTGGAAAACAAAACCATTTGAACAACATGAGAAAAATCCAGTCTGTTCGAGCCACAAAACCTAGCATTCGAACGGACTCCCATTCCAATAGTCGTTTTGTATTCAAACTGGCAACAATCGTTCATATTAATTGAATTCGAACAACAATTTTTCTGTTCAAACACTGTCCGTTCGAATAGGATCAAATCTATTCGATCATTCAAATCAAGTTTCTGTACCGTTTTAACCGTTTCAGCTTTGTTTGAACGGGTTTTTAGGATAAAAATGTTTCATCTCAAAAACAAATTCCCATTATAATTCCTATGATTGGTTCGAAAAATCTTTTGAAATAGGCTTTCTAAGACATCTTAGAGACGAATTTTTTTCATCTCAAAAAACTTTTTGAGACGAAAATGAGTAAGGATGATTCTTAATTTTGCTTTAAATGTGTTGAACAATATATAACACACATATATAAGGAATATATTATATTATTATTGGAAATAACAAAAAAAATAATTTAACTAATTTATCAATGAAATCTATCAGATATGCACCCTTGTTGAGATGATAGTGTGTGGTTCATATAAAATTGAGTAACTGAAAGTGCATAGATTTTGGGCATTGCCATGAAACTGTGTCGACTGCAAGGTCTTGGCTATATCCACCATTTCGTTATTAATTTCCCTTGAAATAGAAAGCTTCCTTCAGTACATGCGTGTGCATCTCATGATCAATGACTTTATCTTTGCTATGGTTGTGTAGCTTTGGGATGGAGCTGACTCTTGAGAGGGACAAACAAGTCGCTGCATCTCATGATGTACCTATCTTTCTTATGTTGTTTATCCTAAAGCTGACAACTTCTTAAACTTTACATAAATACATACATATATATATATATATATATTTCATAATTTTTGGGAGGCTTTTTATTATCTATTTTAAAAAAAAAAAAGAAGAGAACCAAAATCGAATAGTGGATCCCTTCTTGAACGATTTTCCTTATAAAGTAGAATAGAATCTTCCTTAAATATGCACAAGATATTTATCTTGTGTGGCAAAGAATTATATATGTCAAAAGTCGTTAGTTTCTTTTTTCCTTGTGTAGAAGACAACGTCAACATTCAATTATATGCGAAGAAGAAATGTCAACAATTATATGTTATAATCACCAGTTGTACTACATACTTGGGTCATATTACAAGAGTTGGCCTTACATCCATTAAGAAAATCCTAGATTTTTTCTGTTAACGAGTGAATGGATGAAGCCTTATCATTTATTCACCAAATTGATCTCATCCGTTCATTTACATTTCTCGGAACAAGTGCTAGATTTATAAAGGGATTTTATAAAAATAATATCATAATGAAACTGATGTGGCTTGAGTTCTCATAAAATAATATGCCTAATGATATTTCCACTATGATTACTACTGTAGAACAAACATGTAGGCTGTAGCAATGACAAAATATCCACAGATTGCATATGTCATCTCTGCAAGGAGAGTGTTTTGGACTTTTGGCACACCTTCTCTCACTTTGAGTAGCATGAGAAGTAAAGCGGAATAGACAGAACGACAGAAACCTCTCTCGCTCCAAGGACCAGTAGGGTCCCCTCTGCCTCGGACGTGCATTAAGATAAGCCTGCAGGGCATATATAACATGGCCCCATGTCGCGCGCGGACAAGGGTGTTCAACAGCTGCACTGAGCATTGTCTTTTGTATGTGTATGTGTGTGTAAATATATATATATATGTATGTATTAGCAGTCCTTTCATTTCTGATGAACTTTTTACCGTAAATTTGTTCAAATATAGAGCACACGTATATGTATTATTAGCATGTTTGCTTAAAGTTAAATGAACAAGCTTTCGAACATGAATTTCCAGTTTCATTACCAAAAGATCAGTCAAAATTTTGCAGAAATTGTCTCTGCAAGATCTCTCATACTTCAAATTTTGTCTCTACAATACATAGTTTGGAGAATATGTATTGGCATGCATATTGACAGGTTGAAGCTCTTCTGTTTGTCTACAGTTTCAGCACATGAAATAAGAACAAAGTGCGTGCTGCATCATGGTGTCGTTTAGCCCACACGTGTATATGGTGCATATAGCTAGGTATCAAACCCATATTAAGACATTCACAAGAATTATACTTGCACACATCCATTCATGCTCATGTTGTCTATCCGACAAGCATTTTAGTAGTCCTCGATTATTTCTTAGTACTAAAACAAGCTTTAAAAATAGAAACATGGTGATCCTACTTGTAGCTGAATTTGATTATACTTTTCAGCTCATGCTACTCATGACCTACAAACACAAGCTCAAGAAGTCGAGAAAGCATTCATGTCCTTTCTCACATCCAGAATTTTTTTCTTACCTTTGCACCAGTACTCTGAGCTGAAGCATTAGCTTTTTTTGCCCTCAGCAGCTTCTCTTCCTTTTCTTCCTTCATCTTTTGGGCTCTGATCTGTTTCTCCTTTTGTTGTTGTTCGTTGGCTTTCTTGTCCAAGCGATAGTTGTGATAATTTTCCTCGTCCTCTTGCTTGAAAGCAGCCAAGCCATGTCCACCCTTTCCGCTCCCACATGGATGTCCTTGATGACTTGGGCCAGAAGAAGCATCAGAAGCCATTGAATCATCACTATCATCATCGTGATTAGCATCATTGTTATCATCATCATCATCATCATCGCCATCCCCATCATTTTCATCATCACTATCCCCGTTATCACCACTTCCATCATCATCATCACCATATATGGGGGAGCCAATATACATTGTCCACCCAGATTCACTGCTGTTACATTCTTCTGCAGCTCCAAAAACTTGGGAAGACTCCATTGCTATAGTAGCAAGCAAGAAGAAGATCTAGAAAGTGGGGGATAACACCCAAATAAAGTAGAAGTGGAATTTAATAAGCTGCAAACTACTGAAACTTTTTTTTCTCAGTTACCTGAAAAAACCACTAATGCGTTTTGTAATCTCTGAGTGAAACAGCTTTCAACACAAAGAACAGATATATACAACTATCTAACACTATTAAAGCTACACGAAAGCAGAGTCTATTTAATAGCCAGGATATAACTCTCACCACACCCCTTGGAAGTGTAAAATAACCATAAATTCTCTGATCTCACTGAGTAGAAGACAGCTAGAAGCTGTCAATAAATAAAATGAAATCCACCTTAAAGAAGGCACAAACACAAAAGTAAACTTGAATTTTCAAAGGACATGGCGTGGTTTTATATATATATATATAGAAGATGCAATCATCTTTACTTCTGTCTGCATTGTTCATTAATAAAAAAGGGGAGCTAGCTTTAATTGCATAAGACAGATTGGCTCGGTATACAGAATTAATAGGGAGAATATAAGACCCATGTTTTTAAGTAGGACACGAGAAGATCTCTTTGCTATCCGATTTAGTTTTCACATCTTTAATACGTAGAGCTGTTATCCAAAAATTAGTAGGGCCTTTACTTTTGATAAAAATGCATGAAATCTAACTGGAGTTCATGTATTTGAAAGGGACTTATCAAATATCTTTCTGCTCTTTCTCTTGCTTTTTTGTCGTCTAATTTGCTGGTGCCTGTTTACTGAGAAAGCAGGTTCATGTCTTTTGTGCTATTGTGTGTACGAACAAAGATTTTCTTTACAACTTATTTATTTGCTCTTATACACACGTACGTACAACGCCATAAATTAGTTGCAGTCCAGCTTATTTCAAACATATATATACATATGAGCTTAGCAACAAGTGAGTTCGGGTACCAAATATTTATATAATTTTTCATTAAATAAAAAATAAAAATTTGAATGAGAAAAAAATCTTCTATCTCACCTAAATTATTTATTTTCATTTTCAAATCACGTCGTCGTTTCATTAAACAATCTTTACATATCAACATCACTGTACAAATTGATGCGCCAATTTTGCTTACAACGAAGACTTTTTCTACACAAAAATAAATGCTTTAGTAATACAAAACTATTGAACTTAATGGATGAGGTTTGGAATATGAGTCAGTGACTCAGTATGGTAGAAATTCAATGAACGAAAGGATAGGTTGTGCCGAACAAAGTAATGTAGGTTTTTTTGGCCTATTTGAACGGTACATTGTTTTTTCCAAGGAGAAATTCTGATGCATGGGAGTGAAATAATAGTGATCGGACATAAAACTTCCAGAATTTACTTCTCTATTAACTTGTGAAACTGACATCTTTCACATCTCCTAAAATGCATGATGGTTTTAGGGCCTTCCTGATCAGGATTTCGATGCCTTTCACATGGTGCAACGCATTCATGGCTTTGGTCAGGGGACTCGCTGAATTTACTTCTCTTTTAAATTGTGAAGTGACTTTTTACTTCAATTAATTATATATAAAAAAAAGCAGCACATCTTTCACATTCGAGAGCATCTGCAATGGTTGATGTAAAATATATATATAAAAAAAAAAAGTTGATTAAAAGGTCATTCTAATGGATTTTATATTTTTATCTTTCTTTTGTATTTTGTTATAATAATCTTTTAGAGATAGAGAATACTGCTAATAATTCTAAAATATCTTTAGTAGATTTATCTCTTTTACAAATTTATTGGTAAATAGAAGAAATATTTAAAATGAATAAAAATTATTAAAAAAGAATATTTAAATAATATAAAAAAATAGATAAATTGATGTATGATCTATTATAAAAATTAGTATCTAAAATAGATAAAAAAATGAATTTTAATGATGTGTTTTAAAATATACAATAAAGAAAGAATGCTCCATCTCCTAAACCGCAACTGGTTTTAGGGAAATTTCTCAGGATTTGAATGCATTTCTCATGCATGTTGGAAACTTGCAAAGCATTCCAAGCATTCAAGGGCTTTTGTTTAAGGAAGTGTCCCACAAGTTTTAACTTCTAGTTAGTTCTTTGACACTTCTTTTACGCGTTTCTCTCAACCTAGATATGAGCATGCGTTTTTGGTGAAAAAAATCTGTGAACCTTGACTTTTGTGGTAACTTCTTCCCCACTGATACACCGACAGAAGGGAAAATAAAACAGTACATGATGTAATCTCACAGTTATGAATCCATCAAGTACTCTTTCTAAAGGAGTGGCTCACTCTCCCTCTTTACTTGATAAGGGCAAAGAACAAAATGAATATGTAATTGTTTAATTCTATGGCTACAACGTTTTATCCATGCGCTGTCCTATTATTTTTAGACATGTTTTCTTTCTGTTCCCCAGTTTTAATTCCTCCCCACCATTTATTTTGGAAATTACAGGACAGGGTGAGGCCCCCATGCATTATTCTTGCTGGCTTCTTGCTTTGACTCCAGGCTCCACGTTAAGATTCAAAGTGTGCATGCACTTATAATAGGACAATATTTCAAAGCTGTTGAGATTTCATTTGTCCATTTTTAATTACCCTTGTGCTTTTGAGGTTAACTATAATTATTTTTTGGCAAGATTCATGTGGGAGCATTTAAATAAACAAGAAATTTTTTTGTCAATTTACACTAGAGTAGTGTTAGGCTGCCGCCAGCAATGATCATATACTGGCGTGCGATCTAGTACAAATTATATGTCAACATATTTAAATATTTAAAAAAAATATATCAATGCAAAAATGGTCAAAGTGAGGAATCAAATTCACACCGGCCTACCAGCATTTCTCTTGACACTATTGATGTGGAAACTCTACATCAAATACATTAAAAAAATCTTGATTTTGTTTATGTCATGAATATTAACTATATATCACGTGAGGTCCCACATTAATTTGGGTAGTAGCGAAATTCATAAAATATATAGTGTTCTAATGATATATTTTGTGTTGATAATCTCTGATAGTACTTCACATTATGACATGTACCAAAGCCGACACTGATTTTGGATTATATATAATTAGGCAATATAGTTAATTAATTTAAATGAAATCAATGGTTATGGATGCCTTTTTAGGTCTTATTTTAATCATCATGGGACAAGGACGATATGGTTAAGTTGAAATTGCACCCCATTTCACCTAATCTTCCCAATCTTTGAATTCGTTTTTGCAACTGAAAATATCTTCTTCTTCTTTATATATATATATATATATTTTTTTTAATTTAGAAGGGAACCTCTTTTTCTGCCTGGGTTTGACAACAGGGCTCAACCAGCATATCATGATACAGCTAGCATTCAATATACCCTTGGCATGACTTTCTAGGTAGGCTCTAGCACACGTATGATTATGAAGGGAATGATGTTGAAAAAGAGTAGGACAAAAACAGCAACGTCAACTTTATTAAGCTTGCCACTGTTTTTTACTTGGTTTGTTTGGGCTATTTTAATCCATTGAGAAACACTTTACTTCCTCGATGAGGCAAATTTTAAGCCACATTCTCACTGCGACTTAGCCAGTCATGTGACAAATGGTATTCCTACAACCTACTCATTTACGATAAGATTAAAAATCAATCAATCAATTAACCCTCATCTGTTTGACACACTGAATCTATTTCTTTCCCAGAAGAATCTCTCTCTCTCCCTAATTAAAAATTCCTAAAAAGTGAAAATCCTTATAAAATTAAAAAATTAACCTTTAAATAAACGATTCTTTAACAAAAGTGATTTTTTTTTAAAAAAAATATTATTTTCTTTGAAATTTTTTAAAAAAACAAAGATTCAGGTTTTATTTCAAAAAATTACTTTTAAAAATTTTACCCATTTATAATTGTTTTTACTTAATTACTTTTAAAATAAGTGTATTTATGTCAAATTTTTATTATGAAATACATTCATTACAAAAAAAAAAAAAAGAATATTTATGATGAGTTATTTGCGACGAAAATAATTATTTGTGATGAGAATATATTCATTTTGATAAGAAATAGTGATTTTAACAAGAAGTAATTAACCACAAATAAGCAACTTTCTTATAGTGATTGCGAAGTTTTGGTAGTGTGACGTCCCGACTCCCACGTGCAAAAAAATAAGGGAATCGTGACGTCAGGATGGTGACAACACGGTCACGCATCCCAACGAAATGTGCTCAAGTGTGTGTGCAACATGCAAAGGTGCACAATAAAAGTCGCAGTGGATAATATAAATAAGTCAACTAAGTACCAGAAATTTAAATACAAATATTCAACACAATTATCTTTAAAAATATACAGTCATCCCAAATATAATACAAAAGGTAAATACATAAATTGATAAAAACATAACTCACTAAACAGGAGCAATCCCAGATCACTCCTCCAAGGGAGCCAAGCTAAGGCTCGTCATCATCATCTGCATCAAAATCTGCGATACCATAAAATGGTACCACAGGTAAGTATAAACCAAACAACTCTCGGGATAAAAATACATTAATGCAACCAACAATACGACAAAATACATTTAGCCATAAAATACCATTTTTCCCAGAAAAATGATTATTTCCAACAGACGCCAAAAATCCCATTTTGGCCCAAAATATCCGCAAAACATTTTCCCATAAAATGATTCACACAAACAATCCATTTATCGGACACTGTAGGCGGGAATCGCAGGCGGGACTCTACCACCGTCCCTGCTTACCACCATCCCTACCGCGTGCACCGTAGGCGGGAATCACAGGCGGGACACAACCACCATCCCTGCTTACCACCATCCCTATCGCGTGCACCGTAGGTGGGAATCGCAGGCGGGACTCTACCACCATCCCTGCTTACCACCATCCCTACAGTTCCTTTACACACAATGAATACTTAACAGAGCACTGTAGGCGGGAATCACAGGCGGGACACAACCACCATCCCTGCTTACCACCATCCCTACAGTCTCTTTTCCTTTTACTCATATGAAAATCCATTCCAATAAACACATGAACATGTATGCAATCATGCAAAAACCCAGTTTTCTTTACAAACATGATCATGCATGCAATATGCGATGTACGTGAACAAGTCATAACCAACAACCAACAACCACAATTCACAATGCAAACAAACACACAACTCCGTCCACAATCCATCCGACCCCCGAAACTCCTCGGACTCAGTCCGGCAAAACAAACCAATTCACAGATAATATGTGTTAGTGCAAAAATATATTTAAATCACGAAAGTTCTTTAAGAAAAATACTTACAGTGCAATATAATAATTTCCGGAGGATCTCGAAGTTGCAAGTGGTGATTTCTGAGCAACACCACAGTGTAAAATACACTGTGGCCGTGGGTCACAGATACCCACTTTTCAACGAGGACAAACGAAGACCCAAAAATGGTAGGGTAGGGCCTAGAGAGGTCGGTGAAGCCAATGGTGGCGGTGGTTTGCCGTGGGTGGCGGCGAAATGGGCGGTAGAAGACCAAAATGCCCAAATCGGAAATATAGTTGGTGGAGCTTCACCGGTGACGGATCGGAGGTGGGGTTGGGTCCAATGGGTTGCCAAGAGGTCGGGGATGAAGTGGTAGGAAGATGGTGGCCAATGGCAGTGCGACGGCGGCGCAACGGCGGAAAGAGTGCCGCGGCTTCGAAGGGCTACTGGTGGTTAACGGCGGCACGGATGGAGGTGAGGTTGGTGGGGTGAGGTCGCCGGCGGCTGGGGAAGCTAGCGGGCTGGGCGGTGAAGGCCACCGCCGGCTCACGGCGGCGCTGGCGTGAAGGTGGCCCGCGGCTTCGTGGGGTGCGTGTGGGCTACCGGCAGCGAGGTAGGGCTGAGATTTGGGAGGTGAGGTCGCTGGAGGGAGGGGGAGCTGGTCGGCTAGGCGGTGTCGCGCACGGCGGCGCGACGGCGGCGGGCTGGGGGAGAGGAAGAACGGACGGAGAGAGAGGGAGGGAGTGGGAGTTGCGCGGGAAGGAGAAAAATAAAGAAGAAAAAGAAAAGAAAGAAAAGAAAAAGGAAGGAAAGAAAAATGGAAGGAAAAGAAATGAGGTCCAATCCTCATAACTTGGGTCACAAAAATGATCCAACGGAGATGATTTTAAAACCACAAGTTAAATAAAATAATTTAAACGTAATGGTAAAGTCAAATTGAAATAATTAAATCCCACGGTAATTAATTTAAATATTAAAAGCAATTTAAATGCATAACAATAAATAAATATTTGGAAAACACATAAAAATAATTTTCACCAAATTAAAATCATAGAAATAAACTTACTAAAAATCCAACCAATTTTAAAATAAGAGGATAAATTTTTGAACAATCAAAAATAATCCTTCAATAAAAATACACTGAAATACGGGACGTTACAGGTAGTATGTGGGAGTGATTGCCAAAATTGAAAGTTTTGAGGGGTAGGTTTCAACCAAAAGAATATTTTACCTAATAGAAGTATGATTGTGTGAAAGTTAGGTTTTGCACTAACTACTCTCAAGAGTTCATGGTAAGTAAAGAGAAACCATGAAAAGCATTAGGGTTAAATAGGAAGTGATCGAAACTTTAAGATTTTCAGTTAATTATTGTGATGAATTAGAGTAAGTGTACTGCCATGCCATAGTAGATGAAATTCAATAAAATGTGCTATGTTACAATAGGTGGAAATAAAAGTGAAAAGCAAAGAAAATTGAAGATTTGGGGTTAAGGTTGAGGCAAATCCTTGAAGTTTTGGATAAGTATGAGAATTTTTTTCTTTTTTAGAAGAGGACAGATCCCAAATTTATTAAAAAACTCTCACTTGTGGCAGAGGAATACCGTGGTTACAATCTGACCCATGGAGATTCCAAATAAACAAGAAAACCAACCCAAGAATAAAAAAGAACTAAAAAATCACCACAAGACTTATTAAACTAGAAAGACCTCTAATAGAAATAAAGAATAAGAAGACAACATGGTAACAAAGAATCTCAAAACCAACCTAGAAATAAGGGACTACAACTTGCACGCACTAAATATCCCTCAATAGCAAATAAGGTAAGGAGCATTTGTCAAGGCACAACAAACCTTTAAATCTTCTAGGAATAAGACTATGAGCACGAAGATCCATACAAGAATCACAGGCTCCTTTGGCAAAAGAAATCAGCAACCATATTGTGTTCATGAAAAACATGACAAATGCGACAATTAAGAGTCCGAATAAGCTCAATCACCTCTTTCCAAAAGTCTCATAAATACCAATGGGAACATTCACCATGATGAATCCATGAAAGCACCATCATAAAATCTGTCTCAACCATAATATCCAATAATCTTAGGTCTTTACAAAGTCTAAGTCCATCTCTTAAAGCCCAAAATTTAGCTACAATATTAGTCTGAATTTAATAGTGATGAGAAAAACTTGCAAATAAATATCCTCTATGATCTCGAATCACACCACCTCCACCAGATAAGCCATGATTACCAAGCGAACAACCATCTATGTTTAACTTCCAATAACCATGATCTGGAAGTTGCCAAGCAAAAGCTCTAGCTTTAGTACATTGCAGCATAAGGATACGACATTTAATGCTCTGCAAAATCTCTTGATCCCGAATAGAACAAGACTTGAACTTCATAGGCACCACAAACACATTCTGAATCCGCATCAAAATAGTCGACATAATATGCTCCCAAGTGAATTTGCTATCCTCCATGCAAATCTTACACTGAAAAAACCAAAAGTCCCCAAATAATCATAATCGGAATAAGGCCACGCATTATCCCCAACTGAGAAGAACTTTTGGCTTTCGCCCACCAAAGTGAAGCATGATCAAAAATACTTTGACCTCTTCTATATCTAACCTCTAACTTGTTAGAAAAAAATTCTCAAATATTTTCAACTACAAAACCATTCCCGAATAGATGTTCTTATGTTTCAATAGCACTTTTATCCACACAACAATAACAAGGAGATGGTAAATGAATACCAATTTTTTTAACATTCACATCATCAGACATCACACGATTCTAGAATTTTCAAGCAATATAAGAGATTTTACTAGGAATACCTCTAAACTAGGTCCATTTTGCCCAATGAGGAGGTTCCGATTAAAGGTTTAAAATATTCCATGCCCCCTTTGTCGAAAATTTACCATCAGACGGCAAAGGAGAATCAATCTCTTGAATCCGATCAACTAGCACATAAATGGATCAAGCCAAGGCTCAAACCAAAAATTTACCTTACCTTCCCGCATCTTCCATAAACCATGTTTGAAAATCAAAAGAACTCTATCAAGCACACTTCTCCAGAAACTAGATTCACGAGGAGATTGAGCAGCTTCTAAAGGTGACATATCCCTCAAATATCAGCTCTTAAAAAAATTTGCGCAGGGATAATCACTTCTAATCAATTTCCATACAAAATTTAGTAAAAGTGAATCATGCACTTCCTTAAGGTACCTCACCCCAAAACCACCTTGTTTTTTAATTCTCATCTCATCTCCTTCTCAAACATAATTCGAATAGAAAATTTTTAAACTAATCATTACAACTTTCCTACACTTTCAAACAAAAAGAAAATAATTCAACTTTTTCAAATCTCCAAACAAAAATAATATTATAAAACTATATTCTAACAATATTTTAACTTTATAATATTTTTTATTCAACTTTTTCTCTTTCTTTTCTCAAAACTCAAAAAATACTTAACTCAAACTATCTCACTACTATTCACAAACTATCTTACTAATGTTCACAAAATTATTATATCATGTCACTCCTCAAACGAGCCCTAAGTGTTTTGACATGTCTTTAAACAAAAATAAGCCTATGAATGCGTAAGAAATAAAAAGAATACGAAGTACAAAGGGATGGTTGAAAACAAGGTCAAAATATAATTAACATTATAAAGTTTAGGACCAAATTGCAAATAATAAAAATTTAAGGGTAAAACCATAAATGTAAGTTAAAGGGCAAATTAATCAGTAATTAATGAAATTAGTAACGGGTTTTATGCAGTGCCGGCTCAACATAAAATTGGGCATTAGGCGAAAGTTCCAAATGTAGCCTTTTAAGACAATTAAATAATTTATTATAAAATTAATAATTTATTTAAAAATCATTATTTAAGCCTTTTGAGATGCAAAATTACTTTTTAGATTTTTATACTCAATATTTATTAATATGTTATTTCGATAGATAAAATGGTCAATCCATTAATCTTTCTTGTGACATAGTCGAACGTAAATATGATTTTATTAATTTTAGTATTGAAAAATATATTTCTTCTGATGCAAGGGTGAGAGGTATTGTTAATAATATTCTATAAGCAATGCATGCATTTGGAAATGAATCAAACTTTTTAATGTATTCTAATGTTTCTATTGGAGTACTAGTATCTATTTGCAAAACTTATTTTAATACTTTTAATTCTGAAAAAAAATCTAAACCAGCTATTTTAGAATATTCACCATATATCGCACGCGGTGCTTGTGGTGAGACTTTAGAAAATAATTTAAGAAAATGAGACGGGAATTATTAAATTTTTTAAAACTTTTTCATTTCCATCCTAGGATATAAAAGATTCTATGTTTAAAATTAAAACTTGTTCTATAAATTAAAAGAGAGTTTAAAAAAAAAAATTATTAAATTAAATTAAAAAATCTTTTTACAAAAATTTACTTTCATACATTGTATAAAAACATGCTAGCTAGGTTTCTATCACTCTTCCTTTCATTTCACTTCATAAAGCATCATAAAGAGAAACATTTCTTTTTCATTTTCATATCAATATAAATCCAACAGTGGAGATAAATCCAACTGAAATTAAAGCTGATAAAAATAAAGAGTAGAAATAATTACAAGGGAAATATACAGAATTTTAAAACCAACTATTATTCTTGATCTGAAAATAAGAATCTTCATCATAAAAAAAAAAATGATGAGTTTTAGTAAATATTTCTAAGCGAAATAAAAACATCTAAATAAATAGAGTTTTTAACATAAAATAAAATAATTTATGTTGAAAATGATGAGTTTTGGTTCTATTTCTCTTTCAATTGCATTTTCTTTCACTAAAATTAAAGCAGACATGCATGAATCCAGTTTCGCTATATTTTTTCAAATAGGAAATAAGACCTTTTAATTGCTCTATAGCAACATCAATATGCATTTCTTTAGATTGTAAAATTTTTCCATTAGATTTAAAAAATTTCCATTATTATCTTAATAAATCTTTTAATTTTTTCCACGAAATGCTAAGTTACTTTTTGCAAGTTTTTCGCAACGGCAATAGTTATTAGTAAGACTTTTTTTTTTCCAGTGATCTTTCTCTCCATGTTAATTTGTTCTTGAATGTCTTTTTCAATTGTCTTATTCTTTGACAATCTCGTTTCTAAATCAACCCATGCAACTATTCATGTTAGTGATATGTTCGTCATGACTCATGAGTTGTTTCATGACTTTTTAAGTTTAAAACCAAGATTTTTCAAAACTCTAGTTTCTTGGTTAACTAATTGACTTTTAATATACTTTGGACTTAGTTTGCAACAAAAAGAGTACACTTCATCTAAATTTTTTGAATAAGCTAACCATTTTTTATCGTGTTTTTCTCCATTAGGTAATTTTCGGATATGATATATCGTAGAGAAATGTCTATTATTTTCATATTTGGGAAAATCTATATCATCATATCTAATTGGACCTCTTTCCACTAATAGATCTCTAAGTTTAGTATCAATATTTTTCCATTGACCTGGATCCAAATTTTAATCATATTTTTCTACATCTTGATCTTTGTGTTCTTCATAAAACATTTCCTCATACTCGCAGGTGGACGAACTGGACCTTCTTGGAGTTGCTCGGACTACGAAACACGACTTCAACAGCAAACAATATTAGGTGTAATTTGCTCCATAAATAAATTTACAGAATTCCTATGTTTTGTGCTGGACAAAAGAAAGTTACTTTATTTAGGTTTTTTAAATTTCTAAAGAATCAATCATATCAATTCAACTTTCCAATTCAATAAAAGCTTTCACTCTTCCTCGAAGCAACGTATTTCAAATCATTAGTTTTTCTTTTGCATTTAGATTTTTTTTAAAATAATTTAATGTTTTTGGTGCCTTGATTGGAATATACAAGTCATCCCTGGTTTTATGTAAAAGTTAAAGCGTAAGGTTGTCTTATATCTAAACATCCAAATTTCAACTTAAAATTTCTTTACACATAGAACTCACAATTTTTTTCAACTCAATACCTTTTTACGTATGAGACTCATAACTTTTTTTAACTTGTCATAAATACATATAAACTCATTTTAACAATATCCAAATATATCTAAACTCATCTTAGGTGATTTCCATAAAACTCACTCTACCATCTCAACTCATTACTATTTATAAAAAATTCAAATTATCTCAAATCAGTTCAACATCTAAATGAAATCTAAAACTACAAGATAAGATGAGATTGAAAATGAGAGGAAAGTTAAGTTGACGTGGCTAACAGACATTTGGAAAGGTCAAGAATACTGACAGTAACACTTTGTGGAAAAACAATTTTTTGTGGCAAAATTTAGTCACCGCAATTAGTTTTAAAATTAAAATCCCCCTTTTTCCCGTTTCTTCCCCCTGATACTCTCATCTCTCTCTCTCTTCCCATGATTGCAATCCTCTATCCTGCGGTGAGCTCACCCAAAGCCAGTCTCTCCCCAGCGCAACCTCACCCTGAGCCAGTCCCCCCTCCCCCCCCCCCCCCCCCCCAGGCACAACCTCACCCAGTCAGTCATCCTCATAATTTTCCTTCAAAAAACCCTAGCCTCCACAACTCTCATCCCTCTCTCTCTCTCTCTCCCCAATGCCTGGTTGCCGCTTTCTCGATAGTAGAAAAGGACATATTTTGGAGGTTGGTGTTTCTTGTGGGCTCTTCCATTCTTCGTTGCTCGTCGATGGCAAGCTTTGGATTTGGGGTAAAGGCGATGGCGGCTGCCTTGGATTTGGCCACGAGAATCTGGTTTTTGTTCCCACTTTGAACTCTCATTTGGATTTTGTTAAGTCTGTTGAGCTTGGAGGACTACATTTTATCGCACTCACCTCCCTCGGAGAGGTCTTCACTTGGTCTGTTCTAATTCTATTTTTTTTTCTTTTAATAAGTTGTTCTAAATTTACTTTATACTCTCAAAGTAGAATATCTCATTTGCTCATATTTCAATTCTAATTTTACTAATCCCATATGCATTTTGGTTGTTGGAACTAACAATACTTCGTTGATAAATCAATAAAATATGGTGATCATTCACCTTATTAGTATATATATTGTATTAAGTTTTAATTCTCACTCACCTACACTCACGTGCACTGTAAGCTAGAGTACTCTTTAGTTTATTTTCTATTCCAGTACAAATACTCTGTAAATATTATTCATTTTAATGTAATGAGGTATTCCAGAATTCTCTCTTGGTTTCTCTCTCTCGATTTCCCTCTTATCATGGTATCAGTTGCGATGAAACCCTAGCCCTAGCCCACTACTATGCCGTCATGACCCTCCAACTACAGAACCGCCACCTGCTTCTCATCCTCCTTTTTATCCTCCCCCTTCCGCTCCTCCCCCTTATGGATTATTCGAATCCATATTATTTTCAGAGTGGAGATCACCCCGGCGCGATGCTCGTCTCCCAACCCCTCACTGGTGATAATTGTTTCACATGGAACCGTCCATGGCCCTTATTGCCAAAAATAAACTCTGTTTTGTTGATGGTGTTTTGTCCAAACCTTCTGAGAGTGTTCCTATGTATCACGCTTGGATTCAGTGTAATACTGCTGTTCTTTCTTGGTTGCTTAATGCTTTGTCTAAAGAAATTGCATCCTTCGTTCTTTACATCGATTCTGCTGAAGATAAGTGGAACGACTTAAAGGAACGATTTGCACAGAGCAATCGACCTCGCATTTTCCAGATCCGAAAGGTTGTTGCCTATTTGCTTCAAGTCGATGCATCTGTAAGTTCTTATTTTACACGATTGAAAAGTTTTTGGGAAGAAATGGTTCATTTTCGCCCTATGCCTCTTTGTTCTTGTGGAGCTATCAAAAAGATTGTTGAATATCAATAAGAGGACTATGTCCTGCAATTTTTAATGGGACTTAATGAGTCTTATGCATATCTCCATAGTCAGATCTTGCTCTCTAATCCTTTTCCTCCGATTAACAAAATATTCTCGCTTATCCTTTAAGAGGAAAAGCAGCAAGAAATTTCTTATGATTCTTTATCTTCTAATGAGGTTGATGGTATGTTGACTAATTGGGATTCTAGTCAAATGAAGGGCTTTGTGGTTGGATCTAGGATTCGTAAGCCATTGGCTCCTCGTAAAGATTGCCCTTACTATACTCATTATGGCCTCTCAGGTCATACCATTGACAAATGCTATAAGATCCATGGTTATCCACCAAGATATAGAGCAAAGTCTCAAAACCCTAATTAGGCCACTGCCAATCCGGCTACTGCTAACCAATATGTTCCTGATTTGGTTACGGTTCCACCTTTTCCTTTTTCTCCCGAGCAATGTCAACAACTCATTAATTTTCTTCAACCTCAAACTAATATTTCATCTGTGAATCAAGTATGTACAATACCTTGTGTTGTTACTAGCTTCACTGCACCATCAACCTCTGCACAAACCCCTTTCAGGTATATCTTCAACATTCTCTGTTGTTGGTCCACAATCTTGGTTTCTTGATTCTGGGGCAAGTAATCATATGATTAGTTCTCTTTCATTTTTTATATCACCACCAATTCATGTTAACATCTCTGTGAAATTACCTAGTGGTTCTTACATTCGAGTCACACACAAAGATACGGTTAGACTCTCTGATTCTTTAGTCTTAGCTAATGTTCTTTGTGTTCTTACATTTACCTTTAATCTTATCTCTGTTAGCAAACTAACTTCTCAATTATCTTGTTTTCTTATTTTCTTACATGATTTTTGCTACATTCAGGACCTCTTCAATTATTGACAATTGGAGTAGTTAAAATTTCTCAAGGTTCATATCATTTACTGCATATTTCTGGCAGTTCTGTTTCTTGTAATTCAAATACACTTTCTCATTGTAATGTTGTAAAAAACAATTCTTATCTTTGGCATTGTCATTTGGGACATATTTCTGACTCTAGATTGCATGCCCTAGCTTCTGATATATCTTGTTCTACAAATAATACTCATTGTAATTTCTGTCCACTTGGTGAACAGAAATGACTTTCTTTTCTGAGTTCTTCTACTACTAGTTCTCTTTTTGAACTCATTCATTGTGATATCTGGGTACCTTTCTCACTAACTTCATATGATGGTTTCAGATTTTTTCTTACTATTGTAGATGATTACAGTCGTTGTACTTAGATCTATTTGTTAAAATCTAAATGTGAAACACGATCATTTACAATCTTTTTTTACTTTTGTGGAGACCCAATTTAATTGTAGAATGAAGTATGTCCGTACTGATAATGGTTTAGAATTTGATATGAAAAACTTTTTTTCTAGTAGTGGGGTTATACATCAACATAGTTGTGTATACAATCCGCAACAAAATGCTATTGTTGAAAGAAAACATCAACATATTCTTAATGTTGCTAGATCTCATCATTTTCAATCAAATATTTCTTTACATTTTTTTTATTGATTGCATCCTCACTACTGTCTACTTTATTAATAGAATACCCGCTCCTATTTTAAATAACAGATCACCATATGAAGTACTTTTTTTTGTTAAACCTTAGTATACTCTGTAAATATTATTCATTTTAATGTAATGAGATATTCCAAAATTCTCTCTTGGTTTCTCTCTCTCGATTTCCCTCTTATCACACCTGCCATGGTAGAATTTACAAATGTGGCCAATGTTTCTAGCTGGTGTAGGAATTGAATGGTTAGATAGTATACAGATTGAAAATCAGTTGTTTGGAATTCTAAATTTTATCTATGCTCATGTGGTTAACCCGTTTGATATTTCAAAATGAGCTTCAAACGTGCCCGGAGTTTGTGGGGTCTACCTCACATATTAATTCAAATACAGAGCAGCTGCATCATAAAAATGTCCAAAATCCTATTATAACTGTGATTGCCTAGGAGTTGCGAAAGATGGTCGGCTAATACGAGGTTGTCTAAAACATAAATCTTGATTTGTTTATTGCTTTGGTTTCAAGGTCAATTTCTAGTTATATCAAGAAAGAAAGTTGATGATCAGAATATGCAAACCTGTTTATCTGAGTCACCCAGAGGATGATACTATATAATATTTTGCCTTGTGAAATGCCTCGTGTACTTGGGCCTGGCCTGGCCTTTTTACTTGATCAAATAAAATCTTATTTTACCTATAAAAAAAAAAATAATGCCTGTGTTCAAGCCCAATATGGATGACAGAGTGCTTTTTGTGTCCGAATAGAGTGAGTAATACTATATACAGTCGTGGAGTACACAAATGTCATGCAGTCGTTTTGAGAAAGAGTGGAGTCCACTATTAAAAAATTAATTTATTTTGATATGGGTCTCGTATTTATTCACTTTTTTCAAAGTAATTGTACATTACTTATGCACTCACGACTACAGGTATCATTTCTTTTAATTGAAAGTTCATTTCAAGTAAACAATAAATGAAATAAGTTAAAGTGAAATAAAACAAATATTAATATGCATGAGCTTAGGAGACATAAAATGATTTTCTTGAAGGCATGGTCATTCATATATACAAGAGCTTAAAAATACGATTTGTACGTTAAACTGCAACCAAATTGGGTACTTGGATGATAATCATGATTATACGAAAGATTGCAGTAAATCAACATAAAGCAATTTTATTTAAACAATTAAACTAATGCAAACACAAGTTCCATGAAATTCTAGAAAGCATCAGAACGAATTGACATAAATTTGTAATTCATTCTTACTTATCCAACAAGATTTATATGGACTCAAAAAATAGTTATATGGCTTATAAGTTCACAGACATAAAAGCCCTATTTTGTAATTTTCCCTAATATCAAACCAAAGCCCCTCACACTACAAAAAAAAAAAAAAAAAAAAAAAAGACTATTTACGACGAAAATAGATTCATTTTAATTGTAAATAGTCATTTTGTTAAAAATAATTGGTCTCAAATAAATAGTTTTATTGTAGTGACAAAGTAAGATAATTGAATAAAACATTCAAATCCACTTGTGGAAAACGAAAAGAATTCTCATGAAACCTGTTTCTGTGATAGCAGCAATATGCGTTCCACTAGTTGCAATATGACGTATTTTCCCACTCCATGCAAGAGCCTTCCACCAATCGAGGGAATAGTTCTGTATGGTAAATAGAATGTCCAACCGAACCAAAACCACCATAACCCCTAAGAACTTCATTTTTAATGAAAAATCATCAAGTGACGCAGACTAAAAGCATGTTTAAGTCAAGTTAGCAATGCCAATTAGATCGAAGAGTATATTATTTATAGTAGTGAGTATAAGAACAATATTCTCATGCCAATCAGTTGCACTGCTGTTTGACTCGGACCTACAACAAACATACGCACTGACAACATGTAGCATTACATGGAGCTCCATGACTGTATGTAGCATTACTCTTCAATTAATTGAACAAATAAATTGGCACAATAGGATTTGTATGTGTCATATACACTTAAATAGAAGAAAAAAATGAGAATAAACTGGTGGTGATTAGTATAAGGAGCATAAAAGCCCTTTGTGCTGTTTTTAACTATTGGAATGAGTCATAAACAATATAAAAGAAGAACCAAGGGAGAAGCCCACTATTCATGCTTTTCCCAACAAAAGGAATTTAGGGTATGCATTCTGGAAGAACTAATTTAATTGGGTGACCAGTAAAATGGACAACAAGGTGCACATAAAAAACTGACCAATTGACATTTAATTGGGTGACCCCATATTGACCTGTAACACCTAGCAACCCCATATTGACATGTCTCTCAATATGGGGCTGCTGGCATCTGCAATTGGGGAGGAGGGGCATCTGCCCTGGTTCTTGTGCTCATGTAAGCCATTTACATTTGTTGAGGCCTGTGCTCGGTTTAATATATACTTCATAATTTCTAGCCCTTTATCATGATACTAGTAATTATGAGATTTGAAATGTCCCTTTTGAATAGTAAATGAAGTTCATGATTAACAACGGATAAACTCAATGGGAGTGTGCTCGATCCAGCTGCATCAAAGTTTTCAAGATTACATGTAGTACTACATTCCTCTGCACTTTACTTTGCTATTTTCAACTTATTGGGTTGTAGTGTATCATATTTTATCTGTAGTGCTGTTTTTGCTTTCAATTTCAATAGCCATTGATAAACGTGCTCTGTTTCTTTCATTGAAGCCTTTCAAGTATTATAAATTTCTTGTGTCATATATATTTTCCAGTTATCCTTAATTTTTTTAATTGACCTGCATTGGTATCCTTAGAAGCATGAGACGATTGATGAAGTGTGTGTGTGGGGGTCAGGAATAGTACTGAAAGTGACCTTGAAGATGTAGAACTTGGTTGAGCTGTGCTGTGACATGCACAATGTAAGAATAAGATACCAAGCCTAACCTTATATTTTTACTTATAATAATAAAATAAAATAAAAAAAGAAAAGAAAAAAAAAAAGAAAGATACCAATCCTAACCATAGCATAAGTGAAGTAGCTATGTTAAGAGGAGCCTTTATTTATTATTGCTCAGTTTTCTCGGTAACCAAACATGGGTTAATAATTATGTTGTATTGGTGGACTGATGTTTTATTTTCTCTTTAATTGATAATCAATTCATATATCGTGTGTAATCCTAATGAATTCATATATTGTGTAATCCTTTGTAAATTCTTGTAGTTGCTGCTATTAGTATATATTATCATGAAATTTTTGAGGTTTCTACTCTTAGTATTGTAGTCAATTTTCGAGGTTCCTGAAAGCACTTGATGATGGAACCGATGCCCAGAAAAGCATTCTCCAAACAACCAAAATAGAGAAGTTTTAACTTTAGCAAATGCAAACGAAGAGACTTCCTCTATGATTTTTATTTGTCTGTTTTATTCCATACATTGATTAAATTTAATCTGAATGAGTGACAAAAGAAGATGGAAAGAGGGCATTAAAGGAGCAGCACTGGTGAGGAAGAGGTAACATCTATTTGCATGTTGGTTCTATGTAATTTCTTAGTAAGTTAATTTTTATTTATAGTTAATTGATGCATTCCTGTTATGCAATGAGAAGGACGTTGCAAAACACCTCAGGGTAAGATGTTTAATATCTCGTGATTTCAAGACTTGACCCTAGATGATCTTAGAATTTGGACCCTAGATTTGATTTTTTTTTTTTTTTTTTTTTTTTTTAATTTCAGTTTGGTTTAGGTTAATGTGGTAGAGCTTGTGCTAGATATATTCCTCCTTCACTCATTTGTTTCATTGGTCTGATTTTCTCACAATCGGGTGCAATTTTTTAACTTATCCACAATAGTTATGCAATTTTGGTTGTTTAATCTTAAATTGGAGGCATATCTGCTTAAATGGCTTTTGGTTTTCATAATTATTGGGATTTTTCTTTTGCTGTTTTATGAAGATAGTAGTACTAGTATTGATTGTGCAATAAAGAAGTTAATCCACATTGATGATACTATAAAAATATATCATAAGGATTATAATACTTCGTTGGATGATTTGGAATACTAGTGAAACGGTTCACTAGTGTTTTTTTTTTTTTTAATTTCTATAACAAATTATGAAAGTCACTGCAAAAGGACCCTTTTTTCTTCAAAAATAGATTTTTGCAACGATTAACGTATTTTGCAAATACGCTTTTAGAGTCAGAATCCAAATTCATCGAAAAAATTTTATTTGCGACAATGATTTTTGACGGAAAAGGCTATAGATATTTGTGACGATTCCGTGGTCGATGGAAATTGCGGTGAATTATGATGGTCACAAAAAGTCCTTACAATTCCCATAACCTTTTAGCGTTGAAACAAAATATCATTGGAATTTGCTTATTTGCGGTGATTTTTACCGTATTAGCGACGAACAGTTATCGCCGCAAAAAGGCTTCGTCAACAATTTTCATTGGCAAAGGAATGCACATTTGCAGCGACTTTCTAACTATTTACGACCAACTTAATAGCCGGAAATAATAAGCTATTTGCGACGATTTTTTGCTTTCGTTGATTAAGAGCAAAAGTGACTCTATAATTTCAATGAATGGCAGCAAACCTATCCAGTGAGTCTGCATGGCAGCCGCAGAGGGTGTTGCTGGTCGACAGTCTTGCACTGACCTAGTGGCGGTGGTCCCTCAACCTTTACCAGAGATGGTTGTTGCATCTCGTGCGCCAAAGTGCATGGAAGGGGAGATTTTCTTTCAATACTCTTAAGGAAGAAATCATTCAATCTGTTGAACCCTTTCGTTCTTTCGTGGTTTTGAAATTCCTATGTCAATGCCCTTCCCTGGACAACATACGAGCTTTTATTCATAGTCGATGGGGCTTGGTTGTTATGCCCGTAGTCTCTGCTATGAGGCTCCCACAAAATGTTTTTATCTGGTTTTCCATTGAGTCTGACTTTGTGAAGGCCCTATCTCGTGAATCCAATGAAGTCTTGTTTGTTCGTACAATCGAAGCAATTGCAGTAGAAAATTGTAGTAGCAATTCCAACAAAGAAGTTGTTGGGTGTATCCGAGGAATAGAAGGATGTCCCTTGGAATGTGAAGGGAAAATGTTGGTTGCAGGCTTTTTTCTTCAATAAAATGATTAGTTGTATTAATATATATACCAAGAATATCATATTTCACAAAGCACGAGATTACAAAGATTCAAACTATATGCAACAAAATGATCATCTATATTATCGATAACAGATCAGACAATACTAAACTACCCACAAGCTGCCAATGAAAGTTCAAGAGGAAACAACAAATGACAACTTCAAAGGCACCTCATGCATATGCCATGCATGTATACTCCACTAGTTGCAGACTTGACACCTAAGGAGCTTTCATAGCTTGACACCACATGCTTCACTTCGGCCACTACCTTCTACACTTCCGATCGACAAAGCCTATCTTCACTTCCATTTTCACCGGTCAAAGATCATTTCTAGCATTCCCTCAAGTTTCTTTCAATTTTTTTACACACAATCACATTCAGGCTTCAATTAAACTAGCCACTGCCACTACTCAATCATAGCAAGGAAATCTGTAGAAGTTCAAAGTTTGAACCTTAGGGGATGCTTGGGTAATAGGAAGAGATTAGAAATTTGTGAATAATAGTGAAATTGTAACACTTGGGCCCAAGGCCTAGGCCTAGGCCTAAATGAAGCCCAGCTCGGAAGACCCCAGCATAAACGGCGTCGTTTCGGTGAGCCTCATTCTTCCCACTTTGATTTTTTCTCTTCCCTGACGATTTTCATTTCAGTTTTCTGCTTTTTGAAAATCCCTCCATCCCGATTGCCATCTCCCCATGTGTTCTTAAGTTTATTTCTCCTCACATCAAGTTTTCCCTCTTAACAGAACGAACTACTCTCAAACTCCCCCTCCTCTATGATTTTCTTCATCATTATTAGGGCTACTAAGTTCGTGGCCTCCCAAATACTTTTTGTTGCCATCGACTTGTTCCACGAAGGTGAGCATCTCTTTCTCTCCCTCCCAATTCTTTTGTTTTCCTTTTCTTACCTCTCTGACAATTTTGTGAATTTTCCTTGGGTGTTTCTCTGTGCAGTCTGCTCGTGGGTCTCAAGCTCATAGTGTGGCCGTCGAGCCTCACATCGGAAGTGCTAACATTGGTAAAAATCTCTCTTCTCACTATCTAGCTTCAGTCTCCTTTTTATTTTTACTTTTAGCCTCGATTTATTTTTCACGCACACGCCCTCTGTTTTAGTTCACCGTGTACACACTCAAACCACTCAATTCCTTATTGTGCATATCACTATTTCTTTCACTAGATTTTAGTGAGTTTTGGGCTTAGAATTTTGTGGATTGCTTTGAATCGGTTGTGCGAAGCTAGTTGAGACTTTATTAGGTAATGCCCTTCTGAAACCTTTGATAGTGATGTTCATTAACTGCAAGTGTATATCACAAGTAACACCGCCGTTGTGACACAAGGCATTGACATAATCGTTAGCGTCTGCTCGCTTTCATTTCCATCGTACTAAACTCACGAATTTAGGTAAGTTAATCTATAGAGATAGTATCGTTTTTATTATATACTTGGCATTATGATCTGTATCATTTTGAAATTACATGGTTGGATTGAAATGTGGATAAGGTGTAGTTGATATGGTGGCTGTGTGGATTTTTAATTACATGACTGGTGGGGAATAGCAGTGACCAAGGGTGGAGTGGTGTTTTTGATGTTGGTTGTCTTTGATTGAATGCATGTTGGTAAGAGGTAAGCTGAATCAGTTGGGTTTGGCTACTGCGTGGAGATTTTAGTGGCTGTGTTAGGGTTTAAATGCTAATGGTTTGAGGAGGGGACTATTCGGGTTTAATTTTATGATAGATATTGAGTTAAAAAGTGGTTGTCTTGGTTTATAACTCAATAAATAGTAGCTTATTGGATTGGTTTATTAAATGTTGGGTATATGTTTTGTTTAGGTGGTATTACTGCTAGAGTTCTGACTCAAAGCATAGATAAACAAAAGTCAGGTAAGCGGGGTTCATATACTAGTTTTGCACAAAAGAAATGAAATTAGGTTGACTTTGAAAATAAGCATGTTTATTTTTTAAAAGAAATCTCAAAATGACCTCAGATATTTGTTCTACATATGCATAAATTCTATATAAGAGAGTATTTTCTATCATGACTGGTGTAGACATGAGCTAATTTTGTGTGTATTCTGTTTTTGAACTACGCAAAAAGAGCAAATATGAAAATTTAGAAGTTTTTACTGTGAATAAATGAATATGTTTTGATTTTGTTTATTTCGAACATGTGAAATGATCTGAAACTGTTCAGTTTTCAGTTTTGATATGATGTGGCATCTGAAAATCTTGGCATGAATTTTTGATTTTGTATCTGAATATGATCTAGTTTTGATGTTGTATTGTTTTGTTTCTGTTAAGGCCCTGCCACGGGTATAATGGTGGTTTATAACCCTGCCATGGGGGTGAAACATAGTATACGGCCCAGCCACAGGTATAATGGTGGCTTATAACCCTACCACGGGGTGAATATGGTATACGGCCCAACCATAGGTATAATGGTGGTCTATAACTCTACTACAAGGGTGAAACATGATATGCCACGGGTATAATGGTAGTTTATAACCCTACCATGGAGGTAAAACATGGTATACGGTCTAGCCACGAGTATAATGGTGGTTTATAATCCTACCACGGGGGTTAAATATGGTATTTGTCCCGATGCAGTGCTTTGATATGATATGAAGATGATATCTCAGTTTATGATATGCCGAAGGATTTTTGAATAAGAAAGTTTTTCTGAAAGTTCCGCTCTGATGTTTTGTAACAAGTTTTGTTTTTGCATTCTGAAAGTAAATGCTTTGTTCTACATACTGAACTTTATAAATGCTTATATTTACATGCTAGTATAAGTAGGGGTGTAAATTCAAACCGAAAAATCGGTCCGAACCAAACCGGGCCGGACTAGTTTTACCGGTTTTGAACCAGTCCGGTTCGGAACCGGTTTTTAAAATCTAAAAACCGGCCGGTTCCGGTTCCAGGATTTTTTGGACCGGACCAGACCGGTTGATTAAAAAAAAATAAAAAATAATATTTTTATATATAAGTTTTATATATAATGTATAATTATAAATTTTTATGTGAAATTTTTATATATAATATATATAATTATATATATTCATATATGAAGTAATTTCTTGTTATAATTTATAAATTATTACATAAAATGTTAATATTAAATCACTAAAAGTTTATAACTAATACTAATATATAACTTATAACTATACCAATAGTCTAATATTAATACTATTATATAGTCTAATATATTAATAAAAATATAAAACAATTGTTTTTAAATTAAATTTTTTTTTATAAACAAATTTTTAATAACAAATTGTGAAACTTACATTTTAAAAAAATCGAAAAACCGGACCGGACCGGACCGGAAACCGGTAAAACTGGAAGTACTGGTTTAGGAGGATAACTGGTGCGTAATCGGTTTTGAAAAATACAAAACCGGTACATACCGGTTCGGTCCTAAATTTTATCCAAAACCGGACCGAACCGGACCGGTTACACCCCTAAGTATAAGTTCTCTACTTATTGAGTTGTTGATAACTCAACCCTTTTATCTTCACAATATTTTCAGATGATTTTGACAGTTTAGCTGAGAATCAGTAATAGAGTTTGTGGGCAAAATTAGCTGTGGATAGTAGTTGGATACCTCGTGGTACTAGTGCTATTGGTGGATTTATTTATTTAGTAGGTTGATTTCAATATGTTTAGACGATTTATGTAAACTTGTGTCAATTCTATTTTATTCTATATTGTTAATTGAGACATGAAGAGAAGTTGATATTTTTATTTGGGTTATTGTATTGAGGATCTAAAATATGAATATGTATGGTTAATTAAATTTGAAGTGTTTACGTTTGATTTGGAGCTTTTGGAAGTATATATATTTGGAAATATGTTAATATTGTTGGAGTTAATTATCAGGTAACAAGAGTTAACTCTTTGGAACTCCGAGGTCGGGTCGTTATATAAATGGTTTCTGAATGGTAGTGAAATGGTTTTATATTGAGTTACAATCTTTTATTAGATTTTGAAAAATGAGAGGAAAAAAAGTTAAATAAAACTATTATAAAGTTATAATATTGTTATAATATAATTTTTTAGTATTATTTTTGTTTTGGGATTTGAAAAAGTTGAATTGTGTTTTGTTTGGAAGTTTGGGAAAGTAGTAATGATTAGGTAATGATTAAATAAAAATTTTGAATATTTGAAATTGAAAAGTGTGTATTTGAATAATGATTGGGAAGGAAATAAGATGAAATGAAATGAGTTGAAACCTTTTCCCAAACAACTGGGGGGGTGTTTGGAAACAATTTCTATCTCATCTCATTTACTTCCCAAACATCATTCAAATACAAATACTTTCAAACTAATCATTACAACTTTATCAAATTTCTAAATAAAAAATAAAAAATAATTCAACTTTTTCAAATTCTAAAACAAAAATTATATTTAAAAAATTATATTTTAACAATATTTTAATGTTATAATATCTTTTATTCAACTTTTTCTCTCATTTTCTAAAACCTACTAAATATTTAACTCAAACTATCTTATTACTATTCACAAACCATCAAACTATTATTCACAAAATTTTTATCTCATCTCATTCCCCAAACATCCCTAAAGTTAGAAATATATAAGTATGAAATTGAATACTGTGTAAAAAGTCAAAGTCTCACTACAACGCAATTGCTTTTTAATGACGGTTGGAAAATTGTGACAATCCCCAAACCGTCACTAAAAACCCTTTTCTGTGACGATTTCTGGAAACCATCACTAAAGACAGATGAGATTTTTTTTACATTCCAACGTATGGAAATTTTACATTCGAACGTCACATATACGTTCGAACATTGTGGCTACTTACGTGCAAACGTGAAATGTTTTGGCGCCAACGTTCGAACGTTAGTAATTAACGTTCGAACGTAAAATGTTTTGCGCCAACATGCGAACGTTAATTACTAACGTTCGAACGTTGGCACCAATTTTAATTAAATATTACTCTAATTTAAAAATTATTTAGTTTTTATAGTGCATAATTTGTGAACAAGTCTATATAATTGACTTGTATATATTTATATATACACAATTTGTAATATATTTATTTATGTTTATATATATTTGAAGTGCAGAGATTTAGAATTAAAGATAGAAAATATAATATTATATAAGAATGAAAATTGAATGGTGAAAAACCATAGAAATATTAAATAATATTTTTCTTTACAAATAATAAAAGCAAAATACAAAATATGATCAAATTTCTTAAACAACACTCAGATGATAGCGTTGTTCGCGAAATTCGAACTCCGTACCTCCTCAGTCAAGGTATCAACCTTGTCGTTGAGGATACCTACACGATGGGCGATCTCAGATACATACGCCTCTATAGCCGCGAGCGATCGATTGATCTTATGATCGATATGCGCAGTCAGCTGTGAGATCACCGCATCAATCCAAGCAGGCTGCGCATCTCCTGCATATGTACTCGGCGGTTGCTGACTACTACTCCCCACATGACCTGGCTCAAGCTGCGTCAGAGGAACTAGATCCTTTACACGGGGTGGCTGACGTCCCCTAGCCTGTCCAATGCTACGTCAATGCATGGTCATGTCGAGGGGGCTCATCTGATCTTTCACCCGCTCCTCTGGCTGAGTTGGCACTCCTCGTGCAAGTAATAGTCGGCTGATCAGGACACCGGATGAGAGATTATCCATGGAGACGATGCTTGCCTTGTAACGGATCCTCTCAAAAATGTGAAGTGGCAAATCTATGGGATCTCCACGTGCCACTCGTATCAAAAACTGTGCCCGAAGCCGACTAAATGTGGTTTTATGTGCCACAGGATCTACCATTGTTGCAACAATAAGGTGCAACATGCGGAAGAAAGGTAGAAGATGGTTCTGGTTGAATGCGTTGTTCCTCTCAATCTGCATGCGGTCCCTACCGGTGAGGATGTAGAAATCTTCGACTCAGTCATCATCTCAAGCCTCGAGGCCAGTATCCTCGGCCTCTGATCGGTCTGAATCTCTGGCTGATGTTACCTCAAATGGGCGGCCAGTAGATGATGTAGAAGTGGCTACATCCTCACGGGATGTAGCGTGTGCAGATGTCTCAACTCCTTGACGAATCCTGAGGTGCTCGACGATGACATCTGGTGAAATCTAAATGGAAACCACCACGTACAGTCACGGTATGGGAGGATGTGTCTTGAGGCATGGCACACATCCCCATATAGAACTCTTGAACCATTGAGGGGTATACCTTCCCTCTCAATGTGCATATATTTCCCCAGCCCCTACTGATGAAAACATCTCTCAAATTCGTCTGCTCCTATAAGAGTTCATCGAACTCATTAATCAGGACCTCTCGTTCTACCATAACAGTACGAGCCTCGATACGAGCAGTGTCCTGAGTGACTCCTTCCCTCCCTCGTTTCCTAGTATGCAGAGGATGAATCATATCCTGAAAATAGAAAAGGAAAAAAAATTATTTACATTGATACATTTTTTGTGTTAATTTTAAACTGCTCTGCATTAACAGTCGAACATAGCAAAAGAACGTTTGAATGTTCAGATAAAACGTTCGGACGTGTATCCTTTACGTTCGCACGTAAATCAATGTTAATAAATTTACGTTCGGATGTGCATCCTATACGTTCGCACGTAAAACACATACGTGCGAATGTATAACATACACGTTTGAACGTAAGCAGTAAATAAATTTAACTAACGGACGTTTGGACGTTTATGTTATACGTTGGAACATATGAGTTTTACGTGCGAACGTAAAGGATGCACGTCCGAACATTGAGACATAAATAAATTTAAGAAATAGTACGTTCGGACGTTATAAGTAAAGTTCGAACGTAAATTTTACAAAAAACTAACTTCTGAATGTAAAACAATACACGTTCGAACGTAGAAGCCTTGACGGCTATGTAATTGAAACTTCGTATGTTCGAACGTCTTGGTGAAATGTTTGAACGTTACGATACAGAATGGCTGAGTCGACTCAGCCATTATTGAAATCTCCAAAATCAATCTACAAGGTTCTAAATGCCGAAATGTCACCGTAGAAATGAAGTATACACTTCAAGAAACTTTTTTACGGTGACTATTTGGCCAATGGCAAGCTGTGGTGGCCAGAAAATTGAGTTAAACATTCGGTCACTACTTGATCCATTTTAATCAAAACCAAACCCAAATCTCAAATAAAATACATGTTATTTGATTAAAAGATGAATGTCTACCTTGTAGTGACGGTTGTGGCGGAGTTTGATGGCGGCGGCGACGGAGGAGTGGCGGCCTGCAAACGGGAACGAAGTTAGTAACGATGAAAATGACATTTCGCCGTTCTGTTTTGGGCTTATATGCACGTTACGTTCGAACGTAATTCTTAGTACGTTCGAACGTTTTTCGATTTATTTTCCAAAATATTGACTATAATATATTATATTATTAATATATGTTATATATTATAATGTATACTATAACATATAGCATACTATATATTATATTATATTATAATATATATATATTGTATATTATAGTATCAATATATATTGTGTATTAATATATATATAATGTATTCTATAGTATATTATATATATACTGTACTATATATATAGTATAGTATATATCTAATATTGTATTATATATAATATATTATATATTATATATATACGATCCATTATAAACTAATGAAAATAACATGAGAACCACAAGCTCTTATTACTAGCCCAAAACGATATACTTTATTTATTACAACTAGTACCCAAAATTCTAATGTACAAATTTCTAAATAGATTTATTGGAATCAAATTACTCTCTCTAATGAATGACAATTAGATTAATTGGTTTTTTGAATTTGTAAGTGCTAGTTATATTTCTTCAAGTTTAGCAATATGTTTATACATGTTGTTGTGATTTTATGCTTACTCTTGAAATAATTGTGATTATTGTTTGTGAATATTGTGAATAGTTTGTGAGTTTATGTTGTTCATTGATGAATTAATATGTGTAGAAATATTGTTGTTGTTGTGATATGGATTTAAAATATTATGATTGTTGTTTTTGAATTTTTATTGAATATGTTTAACAAGAAAATTATAAGTTTAGGATCTTAATTTAAGTAATATACTTGTATTATATTCTTGTTTTAAAATTTAACATAGAGTAAGTATATATAATATATTCATACTAATTTAGTTAGAATATGATTATTATTCAAATTATAAGTATAGTATAAAACTTAATCTTAAAAAAAAAAAAAAGTATATATAATATATTCATACTAATTTAGTTAGAATATGATTATTATTCAAATTATAAGTATAGTATAAAACTTAATCTTAAAAAAAGAAAAAAAATTATATAACTTAACTATATATAAAGTATAATACTTTTTTCATATGGAGGGAGATAAAAAATGGGACTGGCCATTGAATCAGTAAATTAGCAAGGCAGTTTTAGTGGGAGGATCGATCCCTTTTGTTTTCAAAGTAATGTTCAAATATCCTCCATGATTGTGTTACAAGTAATATATATATAAAGGACTGACTAGCTAGCTAACTCGATGATCACGTTGTAGTTGCGTACTTTCAGCTGTTGCATTTGTGGCTATGAAGTGGGCCGTACGTATTTTCAGACATCGATATATGTGTTCATCGATATAGGTGTTAATTGAAAGTCATATATTTGGATAAAATTGAAAGTCATACAAATTATGACCCTCAGATGATGTGATTCCAGAAAATCATTACTATATAGTATATATAGTGCATTATATATATATAGTGTATTATATATATAGTATTATAGATATATACTATACTATATATATAATACTATATATATACTATCATATTATGTTTTCATTTAAAGTATTATGCTATCATAGTATATATATATATATATATATATATATATATATATTATATAGTATATATCATAGTATTATGCTATCATAGTATCTAGTATATATACTATATTTTATATAGTATTATGCTAATATAGTATATATATCATAGTCTATATACTATTCGTCCAAGTGAGATTTGAACATTCGGACGTTAAAATGTTACGTTCGAACGTTCGTCGATAAAAATAACTGAAAATTTATAAACGTTCGAACGCCAAATTTATTAATGTTCGAACATGAAAATAAAAGTGCGGAAAATTTTCCACTCGATTTAGGTACCTCTGTGATGATATGAACGTTCGGACGATAAATTTTTACATTCGAACGTTAGTGGATGAAAATCATCGAGAATTTACAAACGTTCGAACGTTAAAATTCCAGTCGTTCGAACATGAAAATAAAAGTGCGGGAAATTTTCCGCTAGATTTTTGGCATTGTTATAGTAAGATACGTTTGAACGTCTATAGAAAACGTCTGAACGTTTTTTCTAGAAAATTTATCCGTGTTTTTTAACGTTCAAACGTCATCTAAAAATTGGGCAGGATAATATAACGTTCGAACGTATAACTTAAACATTCGAACATTTCGTCTAAATATTTTCGCTTTCAACTAATACACGCACGGGAGGCAATAGCCTCATTTCTGCTGCTTCTCCCATGCGCGCAAGAGAAAGACCTGAGGGAGAGATCAAGGTTAGAGAGAGAAAGGGTTAGAGTGAGGGAGAGTTGAGTGAGAGAGGGATCACGTGGGTTAGAGTGAGAGAGTGTTAGAGTGAGAGTTGAGTTGAGTTTTGGTAAGGAAAAATTATTTTTATTTTGTATTTTCTTAAATTTTATTATACTTGTCTTGTATTTTTGTTATATATATTTCTAATAAGTTAGTCTTGTAATTTTTTGAAGGATTGGTTATTTTGGCAAGTTGGAAGCTTTTGATTTGTAAGAGGATATTGTGAGTGCTAGGTATATTTCTAAACTTTAACAATATGTTTATAAATTTTATGCTTACTCTTGAAATATTGTGATTATTGTTTGTATAGTTTGTGAATACTTTGTGAGTTTATAGTATTATTGATGAATTAATATGTGTAGAAATATTGTTGTGGGAATATTGTGAATATGTTGTGATATGGATTTGAAATATTGTGAATCTTATTTGTGAATTTTGTTTGAATATGTTTACATGGGTAGAAATATATTGTGTTTAAGTTTAGGAATTATGTGAAAATTTTGATATAATATTTTTTGGCTTTGAAGAATTTGTGAGTGTTAGTTATCTTTCTCAAGTTGAGGAATATGTTTATACATATTGTCATTTTATGCTTACTCTTGAAATGTTATGATTATTCTTTATATAGTTTGTGAGTTTGTGATATTCATTTTTGAATTAATATGTGTAGAAATATTGTTGTGAGAATATTATTGTTGTTGTTGTTGTGGTATGGATTTGAAATATTGTGATTATTGTTTGTGAATTTTTATTGAATATGTTTATATGCTTAGATTTATGTAAAGATTGGGAATTTAATAAACATTTAATATGAGACTTAATATTTAACATTTAATAAGTATATATAATATATTCATACTAAGTTATCCAGAATATGATTATTATTAAAATTATAACTATAGTATAAAACTTAATTTTAATAAAAAAGGAAAAAAAGTATATAACTTAACTTTAGGAATGATAATAATTAAAATAATATAATAACCTTTGAAATTAAGTATAACAATTAAAATGATACTTTAAGAATGATAATAATTAAAATTATATAATAAGTTTTCAAATTAAGTATAACAATTAAAATGATACTTTATGAATGATAATAATTAAAATTATATAATAACCTTTCAAATTAAGTATAACAATTATAACAATTATAATAAAAATTATATAACAATTAAATTATTTCGTATAGGATAGCCCTAACCAATTAAATTATTTTGTTGGCTGTTGAGAAATCTAAACTTTTGATTCCATAACTATTAATTTTTATTTCTTTTATAAATTAACAATGTCACATTCGTATTGTATTATATTATTAAACTAGAGAGAGATGAAAGAATATGTGAACAAGTTTCGTGTCTTGTACACCCCGTGGAAGAATGATCTTGAAGAAATGTTGGTCAAATTGCTTGACTCTCAAAGTCTCTCCGGTCTTGAGAGCTGTCAAGGTCGGACAGTTTGTGACAGTTAAGTAATTAGACTAAAATTTAGACATCTATTCAATATCATTCTCTCTCGTTGTGTACTGATAGGAAACTATTTCACATAATTTTTCATCTCTCTCTAATTTAACAATATAACACTACTAGAAAGTGACATTGTTAATTCAAACAACATGGTCATATTGTTTATAGTGTGAATTTGATAAATATGGTGTGACATTGCATAAATATTGTGATTATTGTTTGTATAGTTTGTGAATAGTTTGTGAGTTTATGCATGGTATTCATTGATGAATTAATATGTGTATAAATATTGTTGTGAGAATATTGTGAATATGTTATGATATGGATTTGAAATATTGTGAATTTTGTTTGAATATGTTTACATGGTTATAAATATATTGTCCTAGGTTTTGTTAATACATGTTATTGCTTACTCAAGTTTATGAATATGTTAATATTCTTACCATTTAGTTAGAATATGATTAGTTAGAATAATCATTATTATTCAAATTATAACTATAGTATAAAACTTAATTTTAAAAATAAAAAAATAACTATAATTAATAATTACTTATTAAATATAAATAACTCACTCAATTAAGTATAACAATTAATGATACGACTTTAGGAATAATAATAATAATAATAATTAGTAATTATTAATTATAGTTATTAACTATAACAATTAAAATTAATGATACTTTAGGAATAAGATGAGTATAAAACTTAATTTAAAAAAAATAAAAATTAAAAAAGTATATAACTTAACTATATATAAAGTATAATATACATATAATAACTATTATTAATAAACCGTCCATTAAATATCCTTACCATTGTGAGGTTCCAAACTATTATATTATTATATATATATATATATATATATATATAAAGAAAGAAAGTCAAATACTCTTCAATAAAAAAGTCTTGAACCTACCAAATAAGTAGAGTTGGAATAAATAAATATATTTATTTAAAATAGACTAGAGAGTAAGTAAATAAGGATCAAATAAATGCTTATATAAAAATTATATACTTATTGTCTATATAAATAAATAATTCATAACAATTAAGTATAACAATTAAAATGATAATTTAGGAATGATAATAATTAAAATTATATAATAACTTTAAAAATTATATATAATAATTATAATAACAATTGTTAGGACTGGAGAGTTTAGGACAGTTAAGCAATTAGACTAAAATATAGACATTTATTCATGATCATTCTCCCTCGTATCTACTCATGATATGAAACTTGTGAATATATTCTTCTATCTCTCTCTAGTTTAACAATATAACATGCAATACTATTTGTTTAACAATCTAGACACAGAACATGAAGATATTGTTTGTAGTATTTTTTCATAGATGCGTGTGACATTGCATAAATAACCTTAGACCCGTTTGGGAATTAGTGTACATTTATGTGTCTACTAATTCCTGAATTGTCCAGTGTGGACAGTTTGAGATTATATTATTTGTATTGCACATTTTTGTTACTTCTATTTTCCACGTTTAATATGAAGTTTCGGTGTCTTCTTCTACTGTTCTTCTGGTATACTGCTCGTAGGGTCACAATCTCTCTATTTGAACATGTATACTTGGAGAATTATGAGAAGGTGCTGCCAAAATTTTTACTAACATGGAAAGTAGTAAAGTGACAAGATTTGTGCAATATAGATAATATAATCTCGAATGGGATAGGACCAACTACCTTATCAAAAAAGTAACTTCGTATTGGAGCATAACATGCATGTGAATTTTCTATGTACGTGTTATTAATAGATAGATATTTTTAGAAATGGACAAAAATTGGATGCGTCTGGGCGATAGACTTGGAAATGATTACGTACCCTATGTGCGTGGAGTAAGAACCTTTATTGATTTTGCACGGGCCTCTGCTGATAGTCGTGATTACATTAAGTGTCCATGTTGAGGGTGTAAAAATTTGTGTGCGATAGGGTTGGATGAAGTAGAAAGTCATATATTTGTGAATGGTATGGATCTGAGGTATACCCGATGGGTACTGCATGGTGAGTCGTATGAACAGTCAGCAGATGTATTGGTCAATCATCATAATTATTTGCGGCACATGGATAATGATTATGAGCAGAATGAGATGGAGGAGATGTTAGGTGACATTGGAGCGGGGATGTTTATGGATGAGGTTGACGACAATGCCTCAAGTGGCGAAGGGACTGATTGTGATAATTTCGTTTCAATGTGGGAAGATGCAAAGCGCGAGCTTTATCCAGGCTGTACAAAACATTCCAAAATATCGTTTATTGTGAGTTTGCTTCACATTAAGTCATTGTGCTAGATGTCGACGAAAGCAATAAACATGGTATTGGACTTATTTAACGAGATGCTTCCCGAAGGGTCTACATTGCTCAAGAACTTTTATGAAGCGAAACAATTGAGAAATGGATTAGAATTTGAGTACAAGTCCATACATGCATGCAAGAATGATTGTGTTTTGTTTTGGAAGGAGAGCGAGGAGAAACAAGCATGCCCTGTATACAGAGAGTCGAGGTGGAAGGGTAAGAAAAACGTACCGGTTAAGGTATTGCAGTATTTTCCCTTGATACCTAGGTTGCAAAGACTATATATGTGTAAGAAAACAGCTCACGATATGAGATGGCACGAGGAGAAAAGAATTAAGGACGACGCATATATGAGGCACCCAGCTGATTCACTTGCGTGGCAGTCTTTCGATAATCAATATCCAGAGTTTGGGATAGAAGCTCGGAAAGTGCGCCTGGGACTCACAACCAATGGATTCAACCCTTTTGGAAATATGAGTACAAGTTATAGCACTTGGCCTGTAGTGTTAATTTCGTACAATCTTCCACCATGGAGGTGTATGAAGGCGCCCAACTTTTTGTTAACTTTACTTATCCCCGGCCCGAGATCACTTGGGAATGACATTGACGTATTCATGGAGCCCTTGATTGAAGAGCTAAAAGAGTTATGGGAAACAGGCGTTAGAACTTATGATGCATCCACGTTGATATCTTTTCAGATGCATGTTGCGGTAATGTGGACCATAAATGACTTCCCGGCATATGGGAATCTTTCCAGCTGGAGTACGAAAGGGAAGTTAGCGTGTCCGACGTGTAATAAAGAAACTACTAGTGAGTGGTTAAAATATTCTCAGAACTTGTGTTTTATGGGTTATCGACGTTATCTACCAGCAAATCATGCATGGAGAAGAAAATGTGCTAAGTTTGATGGGAGAATAGAGGATAGAATTGCACCAAAAGAGTTGTTTGGGGAAGGGATAGTGGAACGATTGGTACATGTTAGAGCGAACAATTTTGGCAAAGGTCGGGGAAAGAATAAGAGAAAACGAGGCACGACAGAATTGAATTGAACAAAGCGTAGTATTTTTTTTTATTTGCCGTATTGGTCGTCCTGCATGTTGCGGCATAGTTTGGATGTAATGCACATAGAGAAGAATATTTGTGATAATATACTGGGTACATTGATGAGCATTAACAAAAAGACGAAGGACACGATCAAGACGAGGAAAGATCTTAAGAGAATGGAAATTAAACATAATCTACATTTGCGGGTGGAAGGCAATAGGGTGGTCATGCCGCATGCATGTTTTACGATGACGAGGGAGGAGATGATGGACTTCTGTAAATGGTTGCAAGGTGTGAAGTTGCCAGATGGTTATGCTTGAAATATTGGTAAATGCGTGAGTCCTGATGACTGGAAAATCAGTGGATTGAAAAGTCATGACTGTCACGTATATTTACAGAAGTTATTGCCTGTGGGAATTCGTGAAAAGCTGACATTTAATGTACGTGTCACCATATCCGAACTCTATATATTTTTTAAGTATTTGTGCGCTCGGGTAGTAAATCGAGATGTGTTGCAGAAATTGGAAGAAGATATTGCTACTATACTATGTAAATTCGAGCAGATCTTTCCACCATCATTTTTTGATGTCATAGTCCATTTAGCAATACATTTACCCCGAGAGGTATTGTTGGGTGGACCGGTGCAGTTTCATTGGATGTATCCAATTGAAAGATATTTGGGTCGACTGAAGCGCACTGTTGGGAATAAAGCCAGAGCTGAGGGTTCAATAGCAGATGCTTATATACAAGATGAATGGTTAACATTTTGCTCTCTATATCTTCATGGTATTGAGACACGATTTAATCGTCAAGAGCGAAATGCTGATCTTGTTGTTCCGCCTCCTTGTGAGTTATCAGTGTTTTCTCAGAATGTACGACCCTTGGGTACACAAACGGGTTACGATTTAATCAATAGAGAGTTAGGTAAAGTTTAATGATATGTGCTAAATAATTGTCGGGAGATTGATGATTATCTCAGGTATGTCGTTCCATAGTTCGAATAATTCTAGTTTTTTTCAAGTTTATCTATAATTATTGTGCTCAAAATATACATCTTTTACATTTATCTATAACAGTGAGCACATGGACAAACTTAAGACGGAAGTAAAAGAAAATATAGAGGCAAGACACGAGGAAGAATTTCCCGGATGGTTTGAAGAATGTGTATGAACTAAAATTATATATATGTTATATTTTGAAACTTTTAACTCTGGGTAATTTTTAATAAATATATACTATTTCCATTGTTAGATTTTGGAACAACGTACTCGTGATCCTAGATCAATTTCTTCTGAGTTATATGCACTGGCTCATGGTCCCTCAAATAGAGCACTTTGATACACTGCATGCACGGTTCGAGGTTATAGATTCTATACTCTGGACCGTGAACGTAATAGAAAGACTCAAAACTCTGGTGTGTTGGTAGATGGGAGTCATTGAACAGATGATATTGACTATTATATTGTCATACGTGATATTATCGGATTGAAATATCTGAGTGGGTTTGTAACATATGTCTTTAAATGTGATTGGTGGGATCTAGGCAGTAGTCGGGTTTCGATACATAGGGATAATCACTTTACGAGTGTCAATACTGCATCTAAATGGTACGAAGATGATCCATTCATATTGGCTTGTCAAGCTACGCAAGTCTATTACTTGATTGATCCAATGAAAAGTGCTAATGAAGATAGTGGAGAGATAACTTGGCAAGTCGTACAAAAATTTGTCCCTCGAAATATATATGAAGCAGGAACGAGTGCAGAATACGAGAATAGTGGAGATAAAGATGACACTTCGATTGTGGAGGCATACTAGGAAGATGGAGAGGGTATTAACTTGTTTGTTGACCTTGGTGCACTCGAGTTGCTCCCCTTGTGTAGAGATGATGTCCCACCCATCCATCTCGACCAGTCCGTATTAAATGATCATTCAATTCAAGTAAGTGAGGAGGAAGAAGAAAAAGAAAAAGTGTCACAAGATGAAGACGAATCAGAATCTGGCCACGAGGTGGATTAGGAGGATGAAGAAGAGGTGCATGATGATGATGATGTTATTGAGGGAGATTCTGAAACAATCATGAAAAATATATCTAAAGATGAAGAATAAAAGTACTAAATATTTTATTCATATATGTGACTATAAAATATCTTGAATTTTCATAATTTCTTCTAATTAATTTTCTTTGATATTATTAATTATTTTCAAGAATGCCGCCAAAACGACAAGAAATATGCCTCTGCCAAGTCCAAGTCTATAACTCATTGACGACTCCCCACTCAAGGAATCAGCTCCTGAAGATCAAGTTAACACGCAAGAGAATAACAGTCAGTCAACACCTACCAGTAAGGAAATATTGTTGTTGATAATTAATTATATATTTAATATTTTTGTCTCAATAACTATATAACTATAATTATACTGTCTATTATCATGTAGTTGATGTATCTGCACGTCGCCGTCGTCGCTATACACATGGCATCTCTCTTGAGAAAAGTAGAAGGCACGGAAAACTCAAGATCATCATTCTTGATAATTCCACTGGAGGAGTGGATGATAGTGCAACAGCGCTTTCCTCTTATATTGGCACAGTAGTTCGAGCTTATGCTCCATTGTATGTGTGCTCATGGCGAGATGTTCCGAATGAGATTAAGGAGCACATTCGAAGTCATGTGCTGTTGAGTTTACTTTGAGAGTACATTTTTTAAACCTAGATTAGTATATCATATTTTTTACCTGATTCACTTGTTATGATGAATTCGACCTCGACTATGGCCATACCAAGGATTTGAGAACCGTGAACGAGTTGATGGCTACACTATTCCGACGTAACAAGGGACGATATCATGACCACTTCAATAAGTTTGAGACGTTGGAAGAGGCTGCGTAGTCTCCTTTCCAACAGATGAAGTTAGATAATTGGAAAAAGTGTTGTGATCTTTTACATCTCCAGATTATCAGGTATTTTACATTTATATCTTTTAATTATTTACATTCATATTTGTTCTATATATTATATGTATATATATTACAATTAACATTCTTAATATATTTTGTAGCACTTGAGTTCTACAAATGCACAAAATAGATCCGCTCTGACTGTCCACCATCGTGCCGGTTCAAGGTCATTCCACCGTCTTGCTGAAAAAATAGTAATTAAAAAATTATAGAATTCATTTATTTTTCTGAGATTTTTTTATTTAAGTACTAACATTATCTTTTTAAAATTGCGTATGTCGCTTTGTTAGAAACATGATGATCCTGAAAACTTTTCTCTCATTCATGTCTATGTTGTTGCTCACACTAATGAGCATAGTGAGTGGATGGATCCTGTCTTTGCAGATAATTATGTAAGCAGTGTTAATTTTGTTAAATAAATGATGTAACATGTGAATAATTTATTTCTTATTTCTATTTCTTTTAATACGTTACTTATTAACGATCATTACCTTTAAAACTGCAGGAAAAATGATGGAGATGCAGTCGACTTCTGGGAAATCCTCCCCTAGTGACATAGACATATTCACGCAAGTGCTCGGGCCATAGTCTAGTATGGGAAGAAGTTTGGGACGATCTATTCAGCATAGATGTTCATCCTCCTCAACCTCATCGACTTCACAAATTAATAATCTTACCAAAGATTTAGAAGTAGCACGGCGTCAGAATGAGTATATGAGGTCAAGACAGCAAGAGTTAGAGTCTCTCTTAGAACGAAAGTCTCATTTAGAGATGTGTTTGCAAGACCAACAGAGAGACCAGGAGGAAAGAATACGCAGTGAAGTCCAAGAGCAAGTGTAACGAGAGATGATGGTGTAAATGGAGCGTGTTATGTCATTGCAACAGAATCGCGATGGGCGAGGGAAAAAGAAGAAATAAATTTTATCAGTATTGGTGGCTAGTTTTAATATCTAATTTTAAAATTTTATAAGACATTGTTACTTGTTAATTGATGGTATGTAATATGATACAATCGGTATGTTTCTAAATTTTATGAAATTAGTATTTCTGATCTGTACGTTCGAATGTAAACTAAAAACGTTCAAACGTTGGTTCACATTCAAACCAACATTCAAATGTGAATACATAAAATTGGATAGTAACATTCGAACGTAGGCCTCTATGTTCGAACGTACTCACACTCAAAAGAACAAAACGTTCGAACGATTAAACGATTAACGTTCGAACTGTAACACCCCGTATTTTAGTGTATTTTCACTGAAGGATTATTTTTTAATAATTCAAAAATTTATTCTCTTATTTTATAATTATCGGATATTTTAAATGGGTTATTGTATGATCTTTAAATTGTGAAAATTAAATTATTATGTTTTCTTAATATTTATTTACTGTTGTACATTTAAATTGTTCTTCTTTTAATTTAATTGATTGTGGGAATTAATTATTTTATTTTCATTGTATCATTACATCTAATTTAATTTAATTGATTTGCTGTTTTAAAATCATTTTCGTTGGATAATTTTTTGTGACCCAAGATGTGAGGATTGGCCCTAATTTCTTTCCCTTCATTTTTCTTTTTCTCATTTTTCTTTTCTTTCTTTTCTTTTTCCCCAGTTTCCCCCCCATCCCGCGCGACTCTCTCTCTCTCTCCCTCTCTCCCCGTCCGGTTTCTCTTCCATCCAACCCGCCGCCGGTGACCGACACCGCCCCCTCCGTCCAACTACCTACCGGCCGGCGATCCTTCCCCGTAAATCTCAGCTCCTCCAACGCCAGCGTTCTCCTCCACGCACGGCTTGAAGCTGCGGCCTTCTCTTCCTTCGTGCGCCGCCGTTGCGCCACCTCCGGCCACCATCTCTTCACCACTTCATCCCCGACCTCTTGGCAACTCAATGGACCCAACCCCGGCTCCGATCCGTCACCGGTGAAGCATAACCAAGCCCATCTCCGATTTCGACTTTTTAGCCTTAAAACCACCCTTTGCGCCACCACCCACGGCAAACCACCACTACCATTGGCTTCACCGACCTCTCTAGGCCCTACTCTATCAATTTCGGGTCTTAGTTTATCCCCATTCAAAAGTGGGTATTTGAGACCCAAGACCACAATGTATTTTACACTGTTACGTTGCTGAGCCGCCACTTCTTGCAGCTTCGTGATCCTTCGAAAATTATAATATAGCACTTTAAGTATTTTTTCAGAGAACTTTGGTGATTTAAATGTTTTTTTGCACTAACACATATTACTGTGAACTGGTTGGTTATGCCGAATTGAGTCCGAGGAGTTCGGGGGTCGGATGGATTGCGGACAGAGTTGATTGTATGTTTGGTTTGTGATTGGATTGTGTTGACATTGCTGGTTGTTGGATATTGGTGTCGTATTTTATTCACTGCATTTGCACGCATGTTCATGTTTGTAACTGAAAACTGGGTTTTCGCATGATTGCATAGATATTCATGTGTTTATTTGAAAACTGAGTTTTCATGTGAGAAATGATTTTTTAGTGTGTTTGAAATGACTGGATTGACTGGTTTGAGAAAAAAGAAAATGAACTGTAGGGATGGTGGTAGAGTCCCGCCTGCGATTCCCGCCTGCGATTCCCGCCTGTGGTGCACGCGGTAGGGATTGTGGTAAACAGGGATGGTGGTTATGTCCTGCCTGTGATTCCCGCCTACGGTGCACGCGGTAGGGATGGTGGTAAGCAGGGACGGAGGTAGAGTCCCGCCTGCGATTCCCGCCTACAGTGTCCGGCAATTGGTTTGTTTTGTGTGAATCATTTTCTGGAAAAATGACAGACTATGTTTTTGGGCCAAAATGAGATTTTGGCGTGTGTCATTTTTGGGAAAAAATGATATTTCATGGATAAGTGGATTTTGTCGTATGAATGCATGTTGGTTGCATTAATATGTTTTTATTCCGAGAGTTGTTTGGTTTATACTTACCTGTAGTACCATTTTATGGTATCGTAGATTTTGATGCAGATGAGGATGGCGAGCCTTAGCTTGGCTCTGTTGGTGGAGTGATCTGGGATTGCTCCTGTTTATCGAGTTTCGTTTTTATCAATTTATGTGTTGCCTTTGTAATATATTTGGGATGACTGTATAGCTCTTTAAAGCTAATTTGTTTTGAATATTTGTATTTAAATTTCTGGTACTTAGATGATTTATTTATATTATCCGCTGCGATTTTCATTGTGCACTCTTGCATGTTACACACACTTGAGCACATTTCGTTGGGATGCGTGACCCGTGTTGTCATCATCCTGACGTCACGATTCCCTTGTTTTTGTACGTGGGAGTCGGGGCGTCACACGAACAAAGCCCCGAACATACCACTTCCATTCGAACGCTCCTTCATTTACATTCGAAATAACGTCCGAACGTTAAACCCGTTACGTTTGAACATTTGTCCGTTAATGTTCGAACGGAATTTCGAACGTTTATTATAATGAACGTTCGGACTCATAAACGTTCGAACGTAAATATGATACGTTCGAACTATAATCAACGAACGTTCAATTTGACGTCCGAACGTTACTTTCTGTGACAGTTCTCAACCGTCACAAAAAAAGTAACGTTCGAACGTTCAATCAAACGGAACACCTTCAACCGTCACTAGAAATATTTTTAGTGACGGTTCAACAGTAAACCATCACCAATTGTTTTCTGTGACGCACATTAGGTGATAGCCGTGGTGACGGTTTCAAACCGTCACCAAATATTTTTAATGACGTTTTGGTAATTTTTTGTGACGGTTTCCTCTGTCACAAAAGACAAATTATATTGTAGTGTCAATATATTCAGTTAGTTAAATTATAATTCGATAGTACTCCAATTAGAGGCTTCAAAGGATTAGTGAGGATATAGATCAGAATGGTGATAAGATTCAGGTATGGTTGTAGTCCTTGTCAATGGAATTTAAGTTGTTAAAATGGAAGTTTAAACAAAAAACGCAATGTTAGCGTTACGTATACGTTTCGTCCAAGAGAGTATTTTAGGAGTAAGATTGTCATCATGTAACCAATTAGTAAGGTTTCAAATTAACTCATTTCAAGAGTTGCTAAGTGAGAAGAGAAACCATGGAAGGCATTAGGGTTAAATAGGAATTGATTGAAATTTAATATATTAAATTTATTGTGTCGAATTATGAATGCATGTTAAAGAGAAAAAAGCATTAAAATTGTAATAAAAAGGAGTTAGGTAATGTAATTTTCGAACATGTCCTAGGAGATGAAATTAAATAAACTGTGTTATGTGACAATAATAGTGGAAATGAAAGTAGTGAAAAGGGAAGAATTATATTGAAGAATTGGGGGGTTAAGTGTAAATCTCATCAAGTTTACAGTTCTCATCATGAGAATTAGATGTTTTGAGATGTCAAACAAGCTGGCTAGGAATGGGTAAGAAATAGGGAAAAATGAAGTATAAAAAAATGCTTGAAAACAAAAGAACAAAATATTAATTTTATAAAGTTTAGGGACCAAATTGTAAATAATACTAGTTTAAGGTTAAAACTGTAAATAACAGTAAGTTAAAGAACAAAATTAATAATGGTTTATAAGGGCTTGTTTGGTAGAGAAACGATCTCATTTTATCTCATCTCATTGTTACAATTTTTTTAAATTTGTATATAAAATATAATAATTAAATAATTCAACTTTTTCAGATCTCAAAACAATAATAATATAAAAAATTAATATTCTAATAATATTTTATTTAACTCATCTAAAATCACCTTATCTTCCTATATATCCAAAAGAGCACTACGTAAAAAGTTAAAATCTAAAGTACAAATTAACTTTAGATTGGAAACTGCACAGAAAACGAAGAGCTTGCGTCTATGCAAGGGCAGTATGCAAGTTGTATCATATGACTTGAATGAGTTTCAAGATAAAATAGATTCATTTATCTTACAGCCGATCGATTGCATAGAATATGTTTTCTTGTGACGCTGGTATTAGTCAATGATCAACCTGTTTTAATAAGGTGAGAAATATTTTATAAACCACCCTAATATGAATGCATGATCAGTTGAATGGATTGAGAATAAAACTAGGGCGGCCATGCAAATTGGATCATAGTTTGAGGGGGATTTGTTTATTGACCTCGAGAATATCAGTTGCTAATTTTTTGTGATTAATACGGTGGAAGTAGTTCTTCAGAATTACTAAAAAATAAGTTTTGCAAAACGTAAGCTACAACCACTCCACCATCAAACAGTACTCTTTTATATCTGTGCACCATCTTCATCCTATCAACCTAAGCTTGGCATCACCTCCCCCCCCCCCCCCCCCTCTCTCTCTCTCTCTCTCTCGAAAATGAATCAAAACCAGGCTCAAGGTACCTTCGATTTTCTCTTCTTATATTTCTTTATAGTACTTGTGATAATTTTTATGAGTCAAGAAAATGATTATGTTAAGAATGTTTGGAATTTGCAGGAGAACCATGTCCTTCACCTGCTAATTACCAACTGGCCGGTCCGTATCAGACTCAACCACCCGGTCATAATCTGATGAAAGATCGACAAGGATATCCTGGAAAGGTCCCTCGTCAAAGGGAAACCGTGTCCAGGGTGATGGTTTCTGGAGGGGATGGTATTCTCTCTCTCTCTCTCTCTCTCTCTCTCCCCCTACCTGTGACAAATTATTATGATTTCTTTCTGTTTTTTTCTTGGCAGTTGTGCTGGCTTGTGTTGCTACTGCTGCTTGGATATCTGCTTCTAAAGATCTAGAGAACATGATATATATCATGTCTGTGTGTAGGCGCCCACGCGTATATGCATATATATGTTTGTTGCCATTCCCCATGCGTATATGTTATATAGACACTGAGAAATGCGACTCGTGTTCTAAATTCATCATCTCTAGTTATACTAATTAATGTAAAGTAGTTTGAGTGTTTCTTATATCAATAATAATTACTTAAAACAAAATCAGCTAGCTAGTGTGATTAAAAATATTCAACATGAAGATCAACAACATTGTCCATAAAATTGTTGGCTTGTTATCACGTATATATACAAGTGATGATATGAGACTCTAGTTATCATGTTCTTAGTGTTGTATCTCTAATTTGATATTCCATATAATTAGTGTTCGCTTGTTTGATACGTTCTATAGAAGAAAGAGAGAAACCCAACAATTTTCTCATACGAGTAATGCTATATATATATATATATATATATATATATATATATATATATATATATCATACTCTCATCCTATATATTCTCATCCGAGCACTACCAAAATGTGACACTTTTATTAACTTTGGATCATCCCCTTTATTTTCTTAAAATAAAAGTTTAAAGAATGATATGTATTATCATCTCATCATATATAGTAGGATGAAAGTAAATTGAGAGTGTGCTATGTAGAATATTTTTCAATCTCATACAAAGCACGTGCTCTCCTTCCATTCCTGGCCAGTTAGGTGTTGGCCGATCGAGCACGTGCTCTACTTCAATTCCAGTACTTAGGTGTTGGCCGATTGCGCACAGTATTCAATCTTGATTAACCCTTTATATATCTTATTATTCATTTTATGTTTTTTAGCTTTCATCTCTTCAAAAAAATTTAAGATCTTCAATATGGAAGACTAGGAACCAAATCACAAGAAGCATATAAAGTTCTTGGAATCATTTTAATTCCATCAGTTGGTGTATTGTGTATCATTTTATTACTGTAATTAGTATTTTAGTAAGAGTAATGCTAGATACAAGTCCCAAATAAATAAGTCGCATATAAACATTTTGTAAAAAGGTGAGTCTCACTGATAAAGAATAATTTTTTACACTTTTTTTTAAGTGGGCTCCAATTTTTTACAAGATTTGCATGGGACTTGCCTATTTGAGACTTATACAAATCATTTCTCTTTTAGTAATTGGTTCTTAGAATGCATATGGTGTTTTTAATAATGGATTAAAAAAAAAAACATGCTCAATATTCTTTCCTTTTCTCTTTGATCTATATAAATATTTATATATATATATATATGCTTCTTTTTTCTAATTTTATGAATCAGAAAAAATGAACATATTTGTGTGTTTGAAACATGCCTAGCATGCGCAGATCTTTCACCTAATAATACATGTGTACTCAATTTAGTGAAACTAGCTAGACATCTTTCATTTACCCCTAAATGGAACAACTCTGCGTGACAAAAGTCAACATGAGGTTTCGATAGGATGATCGAGTTTCTTATAAATTCTCAAACCTAATCTCTCGATCTTTTGGCTTAAAGCCAAAAGTTTGGCCCTATCTTTAATTTGTCACACATGAGATGACTTACTTATAAGGTAGTTTATTATTATTATTATTATTATTATTTATATATATTTTTTATGCTTATGGGATAGGTTAAAGAAAACGTGTAGAAAGCGACCTTATTCGACCGAGGATTAAGAAATAACAACGCCCAATACATATCTCACTACGTTGGTCCGAAAGTATAAAGAATCTTTGACTTTTATGGCAAGTACTATAGCTTTTAAAGACGGAGAAGTGTTAGGTCTACACATAAATCTTATGTGAGAAAATTTACACATAAATCCTATCACTAGATGTGTGAAATAAAAGAGATAAAAATAAAAGAAAGAATTTATCCTTATTCTTATTAGTTTTCGACTTAATTCTCCTAAAACTAATTATAAAATAGAAGGTCGGATTTTTTTAAAAAGTGAAATTTCAAATTTCTGTTTTGCCTCCGGCAAGCTTCATTTATTTTGAAGGGTCTGATTTTCTTTCACTTCTCAAAAAGCTCATGCATGCTCTATTCACAATTTTGAAATAAAGCAATCAGGCCCTAAAACCCTAGAATTATTCCATAAAAACAAGTACTTGTTCTTCCATCTAATAAACCATGACCTTGATGCTATTCATTTAATTTAATCCTATAAACTAGTAAACTTTCCTTAAGAATATTAAAGAAGATGACGCAACAGCCATGTCTATCTAGTTCACACCATATTTCAACATATCACGTGCAAGAAGAAAGACCATTATTATTATTATTATATATATATATAAATGATATTTGCAGTTGTGGAGTGTGTAAGTCATGACACCAATATATAGCTAATATAACTAATAACATAAACTTACTAGAATATCTTCGATCCCTTGAGGATCGGGAGTCAACATTAAGGCCTGGTTTGGTTACACAATACAAATGAAATGTTTTCATCTCATCTGTACCGAACATTAGTTTTCCTTATGCAAACACACTATATTTCATCTCTAAAATTTAAAAACATCTACTTAAATAAATAGTAATGAATAGTAATGAACAATAAATACTGATAGTGAACAGTGAACAATGCATGAACACTGCAAAACTGACATAAACAGTATATGAACAGTAAGAACTGACAGTGAAAAGTCCATAAACATTGCATAAATAGTGCACTTTTCAACTCTCTAATCAACAGTGGGACCTACACCTTTTTCAAATCCTAAAAATTAAAAATTATCTCATCTCATGCATTCACTACCCAAACACACATTTTTTTTTTTTTTTTACAAATTATTTCATCTCATTTTAACTCAAAAATTTCACTACTATTCAAAATATCTCATCTCATATCATTTGAACTGCATAAACAAACGAAGCCTAATAGTCTCACTGTATTGTTTCTATTATATATGTGCAAAGAATCATAGCTAGATGATCTATCAAGAGTAATTATAATTACTTTCCTAATCTTTCACAAATCACAATGTACTGATCTATATAATGGTATAAATACAGTATTCAGTTTGGAATATTGACCAAACTATTTTTTGCATTCTCTTTCGAAGAAGACAATTATAAATAGCTTGAGGGCTCTACTTATTTGGTATACTAACCCTAACCTTAAAGAAACTTGAGTCTTCTGCCTAATCCTAACCCTAACCCTACTAATACCAATTAACCAATCGTACATACCTTCTACCTCAAGCATCTAAATCTTCTTGACAAGATTCATCAAGATTGCACTGCTTTTTCTCATGCATAACTAAAATCTTTCCTTTCCTAGGGTTTCCCTCTCCTAGGGCTTCTTTGTGTAGAGGCTATTTTCTTGGCATAGTACAGGCTCTTAGTTTTTCCCTTGTGCCTTTCTTGTGAAGACATTTGGGTGGGTGACAAGTGTAACGATGGAAGTGAATCTTGAAGAAATGTACAAGAAACTCTCTCTCACGACGACGAAGAGTGAAGAGATTCAAGTAGATGTACAGAAGTTGCAAGATGTTGTTCTTTGCAGTGGGAAATGTTTGTTGGTCAAACTCTTTATTGAGCGTCACTACAACCGGGAGGCTTTCAAATCTACGATAAAAAGAGCACGGAGGCTGGTCAAGGACATCAAGTATAGGAAATTGAATTCGGTGATCATGTTAGTCAAATTTGACGATGAAAGTGATAAGGATTGAGTTATTAGAAATGGTCCTTGGTCGTTTGATAAACACTTTGGTTGGTCAAAGAAGTTGAAGGTCCTCAACAAGTCCATCAGATCAAGATCACTGGGGCGTCTTTCTGGGTTACATTGCATGATCTGCCATTTATAGCACAGAATGAGTATGTGGGGAATCTGATAGGGAGCAAGATTGGCAGGGTCATTGAAGTGGATATTGAGAAAGGTGAAATGGCTTGGGGGATTTTTTGCATGTACGGGTTTCCATTGACATCTCCAAACCTCTGTTACATGGAAAGATGGTGAATATTGGCCTTACGGAACCTGTGTGGATTCGTTTCTCTTATGACGATTACCCAACTTTTGTTATTGTTGTGGTCTCTTGGATCATGGCCATTTGGAGTGTGAAAAATGGCAAGGGCATCAGAGTAGTTTTGAGTCAGATGGTTTCCCTTATGGAAGTTGGATGCGCGCTGGATCCCAAACGACGAGACGTTGGCCTCGTCGGGAGGTGCAACCTGAGGCTGGTAGCAGCAATCCTGTGGCTTCTCCGGTGGAACCTAAAAGGAAGGAAGGTGATGTTGTCATAGATCAGGGCAATAATCAGGAAGCTGTTTTGGGGTTACAGCGGCATTAAAGGAGACATTTCCCAAGACATGCAGACGTTGAATTCCATAAATCCAGCAAATATTGTTGAGTGTGAGAAGGAAGTTGATAAGGAAACGGATGCTGGTGTTACGCAGGAATTGATGAAGGTGGATGAGGGAATCATGGTTCCTCAGAATGGTGTTTTAATGGGCTTGAAAAATATACTAGAAGCCTCTGCAGTGGGGACTAAAGGCCTTATGGGCCAGCAATCACAGGGAGTGAAGTCCAGGCAGACCTGGTTGGGCCAAGGCTAAATAATCTCAATGTACTGGAGGGGCGTAAATGGAAAAGGTTGTCCATTCTTAACAAACAACAACCTTCAGCTTCAGTTTCACCACAACGGTCATCTTTAACTCGCAAACGAAAGGGGCAGTTAGAGGATGATGAAGTTTCGAATCGAGTTTCAAAGAGGAAGGTGGCGTTTATTATCCTAAATGATGACTCGGAGAAGTCTCAAGATGTTTCATCGGCAGTGGCTTGGTCCCAGCACTGCCGAGAGCCATGAAATGCCTCAATTGGAATGCCCGTGGGCTTGGGAACCCACGAGGCATTTGGGTCCTTCGAGACCTCATCAAGAAGGAATCTCCCAATATAGTGTTTCTTTAGGAAACTTGTTTGAAGGTACGTGAATTTGAAAGGTGTAAATTTAAGCTTGTTCAATTGTTTAGCTGTTGACAGTGAGGGAAGAAGTGGGGGACTTGCAATGTTATGGGGGAGGGATATTAATCTGTCAATTCTGAGTTACTCTAAGTATCATATTGATGCATGTGTGAAAGAGGATTGGTGGAGAACAATGCAGTTTTTTATAACGGGAATTTATGGTAATCCTGATTCTAGCCAAAGACATAGATCCTGGGATTTAATTCGATCTTTATGTAGAAATGAGGATGAGGGGTGGCTGGCTTTTTAGGATTTATTGAAATTCTGTATCATCATGAGAAGTTGGGGGGGGGGGGAGAAAGACTACAGAGTCAGATGGGAGATTTTAGACGAGTTGTTGATGAGTGCTTACTTAGGGACATTGGTTTTAGGGGCCCTAAATTTACCTGGTGTAATGAGAGGGAGCCAAAATCAAGAGTGAATAAACGTCTAGATATATTCTTTGGTAATCCTCAATGGTGGAATTTATTTCCACAAGCTGAAGTTGTTCATGGTGATGTGGCATACTTAGACCATACCCCCATTTGCTTGGAAACAGAAGTTGCTCAAGTTGAGAAGAGGAATGATCGATTGATCAAATTTGAAGCCATGTGGATTGGTGAACCAGGTTGTGATAACATTGTGAAGGATACTTAGAATTTTGCTAATGGAAGAATTGATCTTAAGGATTGGGGACTGTGGTAAAAGGCTTCAAGTAAGGAATCGTATGGATTTTGGAAATGCTCAGAGGCAATTACAAATGGGCAACGATCGATTCAAATTGTTGCAAGATTGTGATCCCTTGGGGCGGAGAAGAGAAGAACAGAAAGATGCCAGGGAAGAGGTTCATAAATGGTTAGAGAGGGATGAGGTTATGTGGAGGAAGAGAGCTAAAGCTTTGTGGTTGAGAGAGGGAGATCAAAATTCAAAGTTTTTCCATACTAAGGCAACTCACAGAAAGAAAAAGAATTCAATTGGAAAGTTGCAAAATGAGGTAGTGGATTGGAAGGAAGGAGAACATAGAGATCAATTGATTATTGACTACTTCATGAATATGTTTACAGCATCAACTCAGTGAGGAAATTGTGATTTTTTGGGGTCATTGGCAGAAAGAGTGACTGATGAGATGAATGCTAAATTAACCAAGCTCTATACTGAAGCTGAGGTGTATGTAGTCTTGAAGCAGATGGAACCAGCTACAGCACTAGGACCCGATGGCGTGGCACCTTTGTTCTTTCAAAATTATTGGCCTAACCTAGGTAAGTCAGTTTCTATTGTTGTTCTAGAAGTCTTGAATATTGGCATTGTTCCCACATCTCTGAATCATACTTTTATTTCTTTGATTCTCAAGAAGAAGAACCTTGTTAAGGTGGCTGATTTTAGACCAATCAATCTATGCAATGTGATTTATAAATTGATTTCAAATGTCATTGCTAATAGACTTAAAAATGTATTGCTATGTATCATTTCAGATTCTCAATGTACTTTTGTACCTGGTCGACTCATAATTGACAATGTTTTAGTAGCTGATGAGTTAGTCCATTACTTGAACATGAAGAGAAAAGGTAAAAAATGTTACATATCCCTCGAACTTGATATGAGTAAAGCTTATGACTATGTAGAATGGGATTTTTTGAAGGAAGTTATGAGTATGTTGGGTTTTGAGGAACGGTTGATAAAGTTGATTATGAATTATATTCAGTCTACCTCTTTTTCAGTCTTAGTTAATGGGAAGCCAAAGGGTCATATATTTCCAGGTAGGGGGATTAGACAAGGGGACCCATGGTCTCCTTATCTTTTCTTGCTAGTTACTGAAGGGTTGATTTCTCTTTTGAAAGATGCAGCCAGTCATCATGAGATTTCTGGTATTAAGATTTGTAGAAATGCCCCTTGCATTAATCACTTATTATTCGCGGATGATAGAAATATTTTCTGTAAGGCTGATGTGGGTGAAAACAGGAAGATACAAGCCTTGTTGGAAAGGTATGATCATGTCTCTGGCCAGAAAATTAACATGGAGAAAACTGCAATGATATTTAGTGGCAATGTTTCCAAGGAAAAACTAGAAAAGCTAATGTAGCTATGGGGTGTCTCTGAAGTGCAGAATTACGAGAAGTATTTGGGCCTCCCTACTGTTAGTCCATCAAACAAAGGCCTTCTCTGAGATAAAACAAAATGTGTGGAAAAAGCTTCAATGTTGGAAGGAGAATATGTTATCCCAAGGTGGGAGAGAAATATTGCTCATGGCAGTGGCCCTTTCAATCCCAACTTTTTCAATGAGTTGTTTTCTCCTCCTAATTAGTCTATGTTCTAAATTGGAAGCCATGATGGCAAAGTTTTGGTGGGGCCAAAAGAAGGATGAAAAGAGAATCCATTGGATGAGTTGGAAAAAAATGTGTGAGCACAAAGGGAAAGGGGGACTTGGTTTTAAGGATCTGCATGTATTCAACCTGGCTTTATTAGCCAAACAAGGGTAGAGAATTATGTAGGAGATAGATTCTTTGATCCATCGAGTATTCAAGGCAAAATACTTCCCTCATGGAGTGTTCGTAAATGTTGGGTTAGGTAAGAGACCTTATTTTACCTGGCGAGGCATTTGGGAGGCCAAGAAGTTGATGAGTCAAGGTGTTCATGGAGGATAGGAGATGGTAAACTTGCTAGGCTTTGGTAGGATCCTTGGATTCTAGGCCATCAATCTTTGATGAAGGAAGTCATTTTAATTTGTGATAGTTTAGAGAAGCTTCTGTTTACATTTTAATTGATCCAATTACTAGAGGTTGGAACTTAGATCAGCTTCGAGCTCTCTTCAATCAAAGCTTGGTTACAGATATTTTAAAAGTAATGATCTATCCCAATGAGCAATTAGATAAGATGATTTGGCCCTAAGAAAGGAGTGGAAAATTTAGTGTGAAAAGCTGCTATAGATTTTTTATGTTACAACTACAGGGCTGTAGAGGGGAGTGATGTAATGACAGGCAACAACAATCCTTGTGGAAAATGAGAGTTCCTAATAAGATAAACGTCTTTGCTTTGAGGGCATGCAAGGAGGTTCTACCTTCCCAATAGAATCTACTTAAAAAGCATGTCAATATCGAAGGACCCTACTGTTTTTGCAAACAACAAACTGAAGACATAGCCCATGCTTAACTATACTGCCCTAACATTCATTCAAGCTGGTTTTCATATATTCCTCTCATTCAACAGCTAGGAGTAAACTTACTAGTATTGCAAGTAGCTTTGGCAATTTTAAAGAAGGGACAGGAGGATGATCTAGCCACTTTCTTTGCTATTGCTTGGGGATTTTGGTGGAGAAGAAACCAAATAGTTTATGAGCATAAAATTATTACAGTCCAACAGGTCATTGATCATGCTCTTTATGTTATAAGAGCTTATACTAATATCAAACATTTGGCTAAGTGGAAAGCTCGAGAGTATTATGATTGGAAGCCTCCACCAACGGGTTGGTTGAAACTAAATGTGGTGCTCAGAGATGATGCTGGTAAGGTGATTTTGGCAACAAGCAAGGTAGAGTTTGAAGTGAATACTACTGAAGCCATTGAATTGTTGGCTATTTTCCGTGCCTTATAGCTGTGTGCTAGTATGGGGATCCAAAGATTGATTGTGGAATCAGATTGCTTAATGGCTATCCAAGTGCTCAACAATGAACTTGTTTATGATGCAATGTTAGTTCCATTATTGAGTGAAATAAGAAAGTTGTTAAGATCTAGTGTTTGTAAAGTGCAAATTTCAACATGTCTATAGAGAATGTAATCGGGTTGCTCATATTTTTACCTGATATGCTTGAAACGTTGAGAATATCTCAATGTGGAATGAGCGTTGTCCAGACTTTATTGCTCAGGCTGTTTGGCTTGATAAATGTCTATAAACTTTTTTTATTAATGAAATTTCAGATTTCCTATATAAAAGAAAAAAAAAAAACTAGAATCTTTCACCTCCTTACAGCCCTCAAATCCTAGATTTTCAACCGAAAGCAACCTCTCTCTCTCTCTCTCTCTCTCTCTCTCTCTCATTTATTTCTTTACACGTAAAGGACTGGCCACTTCCACCAGTGATACTGTAGATGAGTTTTCTTCAATTGATTCTTAAGTATATTTCTTCTTGATTCTAGTTCAGTTTTTCAAATTATATCTTAATAGGTTTTATGTATATTTCTTGGATGATGAATTTATCATCAAAACGGCCAATGCATATTCAATATTTTAAGAGTACTGCTACTACTACAGAAAATTCGATACCGAATAGGTATGAATAGTGTAAATTATTTTTTCTTTTTTCTTTCTTTTTTTAATCATTTTTAAATCCTTATAAATATTTTTAAAAATAAAAAAATTACAAAATCATTAAAAAAATACTTTCTTAACTATTAAATAAGAAGAATTTGGTACAAAATATGTGTACATTAATTTTTCGATGACTCTATCATTTGTCATGTTTCAAACTAAAACAGTCAAATCCTAGACTTGGCTATATAATTGACGTTGTTCCCATGGATTTTAATATAGAAATCCCATTATATCCTTACAGTTCTCCCTGATAGTTGTTTGATATTATTCTTGGTAAAGGTATTGCAATAGCAAAAAAAGAAAGCAAGAAATTTATGAGTGTTATCATCATGTAGTATATATCCTGAAGAAGTTTCTGGTAAGGAAGATTAATGAAGAGGAGAAATGTTTCTTCTTAAAATTGCCTGATTCTATCACATTATTCCCTTGATATTTTATGAATAGCTGTATGCATATTTATTTGAAAAAAATTGCATGATTCTATCCTAATATTTGAATTTCTGTATGCATATTTATGAGTTGGAAAAAATATGATGTCTCAAAATATTTTTATGTTTCTCTTTTTCTAATTTATGAATCAGAAAAAAGATCAGATCATAATATTGGAATTTCAAAGCATTCTTTGAAATTTGCATACCATATCTTTCACCTAATACCTTTTAGTGGATGTAAACTTGACTAAGCATGGCTCTACTCCTTATTTTTTTTAAGAGCATCAATTATACTAGCATGTCCAGAATCGAAATTACTTTACTGAAATTCTGTTAGTTTTAATAAAATCGATTTTTTTTTTTAATTTTTTTTAAAAAACCAAATGTAACACCCCGCCAAATTGTGACAAGAAACCATAACGGTAATAGGACTTTGACCATCTTAGTTTAGAGACTTAGTAGGTGAATAGATGAAGTTGCGACATTTATCACCTTTTAGAAATCATTCTTTTGGCAAATGAAAAGCGGCATGAAAAGGACTTACTACCTTGATAGGCCTTGAAATGAACTTGTTGGGGATCATAGCTAGATAGGAAGTGAGCTTAAGCATGGAAAAGTTAAAAGGATCATACTCTAGAGAAGAAAGCCTAGAATGTGCCCAAGGTAAGGCCCAAGGTTGAGGCCCAACTCAGTTACTAGAAGAGCCTAAGGTAGTGTCACAACCCCGCCCTAACCTAGGACGAGTCCGTGACCCATGACCTGTTCTTTCCTTATTATTATTAGTACTATATTTTTTTTTCTACGAGAGTAACAAGGGATATGCGTGAATATGTCACACATGTAATCTGCACTTCTAGTTAAAAGAAAACACCTGATAGACAATCTGTTCAATATTTTACACGAAGGACTCTTAGAGTCTATCATTCATTCATCAACTATAACTAGTTCTAAATAAGAGGGGACTCAGTCCCTACAACACATACAAAAAGGTGTTAAACCATCGTATGTGGGGTTACCATCACCTCACCATAAAAGTTCCACTATTACCATGACCCCACCATAGTATTTACATCATGACCAAAGACATATTGTCTTAAAGTTAAGCCAACAAAACGTCCCAATACGGGACCCATCATAAAAACAAAAAAACATAAACCATTATCATCAAAATCTAACCGACAGAGAAATTCTAACCATCGGCCCCTCCCTTCTCGGTAGTGCCTGGCTCCACAGCCTCTTCATCCATACCTAAACGTTTAAAACATAAACACAAAGTGAGTCTAATACTCAGTAAGCAGTACACCATCATGTTGTTAACTTATTAATCACGTAATCTTTCTTTTGAAAATATTCATACATAAACATTTGTTAGTTCTTGACAATGCTTTCATGAATAAACAGTTTAAGGAATAACTATACTTTCATGCACAAATGATTTAGGGCATAACTATACTTTCATGCATAAACGGCTTAAAGCATAACTATACTTTCATGCATAAACATGTCTAAGAAATGACTTTACTTTACGTTTCACTTTCTTTGGCCGGTACACACTACTATGTTCCGTGTGTTGGGGTTAGTGGTCTTTTGGACCCAGATTCCTCCTGCAGCCACAGGTTGGGAATCCCTTTCATGGGGGGCAGCACTGGGTGTACTACCAGTACTACTTACCCGGCATTGCAATCTTCCCATTCCTTTGGTACTCTTTTATTCATATGGCCGTTACGTACTTTCATGCTTTCATTCCTTTTCCTTCCTTTCTTTGCAGTCAAACGTTTTTATTATCTTTCCTTAGTCCAAATGCATATGCATTTCTTTGAAAAAGTGTTTCATGTCATGCTACATATAGATAAGGTGTAGTTATTTAAGAGAACATGCATAAAAATTTCATGATGCATTACCTTATATACATACACATAATTATAATCAATAGGGTGTTTAACAGGGGCTACCAAGAAAGGCTTGTACATAATATTTATACATTTATTCTTTCTTTAGAAGAATATTTGAAAAGAGAGAAAGACATTCTTTCATAAGAGGGCTTTGTGTAAGGAGTATGGTCATAGCTACTTACCTCGATGTTTTACAAGTAGGTTCCTTGAATCTTGAAAATAAACTCATATTCAATGAAATGGGATAAACATATTAATATTCATTACACATTAAGCTTACTATCCGACGCCCTACACGCTCACTTAAATTTCAAATTGGAATTAAAGTGTGTTCCTTAACCCCTTTAGCTACATACATGGCACTAACTCAAGCATTAATATCCTCATTCCGATTTTAAAGAGACTCATGAAAGTACATAACTTGCTTGTTGTCCCCTTTTAAAGGCCATCCTTTTCTATATGAAGGATAGGTAGAAATCATAGGTTAGGAATGTATAGATGGTAGGTAAGAATGGAAGGGAACAAGGAAGTGCTACAAGTCTGTAATTTTCATTTAAAGATGGCATTTGATAGCTTTGTAACATCATATGGAAGGTAAATCCAACAAAAGGGTCAATGCCCACAAGAGGTTTGATTTTTGTCACTTGTTCTTCAATGGTTTTTCATATTAAAATTTAACTTTGATTGAACAAAAGGGTGAAACTGAACAAGGGATGAAATTGGCTGGTTTAGGCTTCAAAACAGAACATATTTTAGAAATTCTGCAGTACATGGGCAGCTAGTAAGTCTTAGTACATTCATGGTCTTAAACACCCTTCTCTTAACCAAAATCTCAACTATATAATTAAGCAATATTAGAGTTGTAGAAAACTTAAGAAAAGCCTCATATATTTTCTGAAAACATAGCATAATTAAAAAGGGTACAACATTCGGCAACTTAAAATTCCTAAAGTAAGCTTACTAGTTTAATCTAGAAATTCTTAGTGGCTTACTTAGGCCATAAACTTGAGGAAAGTATATCTAAAATTATAAACCTCAACTCCATTAAAACATGGATTAGACTCAAGAAAGCACAAGAAAGGATTACAAACCTACCTTGCACAACACACGGCTAGAACATAAAGAGGGCATAACACACACGGCTTCTTCATACATACATATATATATATATCAACAGATCAACTAATCATCACTTGTGACTAACCAAGTTAAATAGAAAAAAAATACCATTTTCGAATGATAGAACAAACAGGGAAAAACAGCTTCAACATACTCGATTTGGCCAAAAAATAGAGCTTTAATGTTTATTAACACATAGACAACAACTAAAATTAAGATCCAAGCTAAAACAACTCAATGGGTCTCCCAAAATCAACTAAAATTGAGTTCAAGTTAGGGTTTTTCTCTTTGGTGAAATCCTTCCCAAAACACGAAAATGGGGAAGAGGAATGTAGGCTCGACTTAAGGAAACAGAGGGCACACGAATCCCTTGATTGGAAGTCCAAACTGAAGCATTAAAAATCACAAAAAGGAAAACCCACTTGATTAAACCATGGCTAAGGTTTCGAAATACACAAGGGAGAAGATTGAGGGTATTCTTACATTGCTATTTTCCTCTTGAGGAGAAGGAAAAATGGATGCTTGGCTTGAAATTGAAAGAGAAATGGAATAGGAGAGTAGTGGGTTGGTCGCACGGTGAGGGCTGAAAGAGTTCTCTTCCTTTCCTTGTTCTAGAAGTCGGTGGGTGCAAGAGGAAAAAGAGGATTTGTTTTCTTTGTCTCTTGGAAGCCGACGTGTAGGAGAAGGAAAGAAGATTTAATTGGCTTATTGAGGAAGCTACAGGTTCAAGGGGAGAAAAGTCAATGAATTTGATCAAGCTTCTCCCATAAGCTAGGAAATGAATGGTGGAGATCAAATGTGGGGAGATATTTCCTTTACCTACCCATCCAATGGTAAAAAGAGTTTGGGCCATTTCTTGAGTAAACCAAATTAAAGGGCTTGAAAGAAAATATTGTAAGGTCATAAAAAAAATCATACCCTTGAATTATTTAATAGCCCACATAAAAATAAAAGCACACTCATCTTAAAATAAAATAATAAAATAATAAAAGTTTTTATCTCAAAATATTTAACTTAAAGAATTAATTAATGAAGTAAGGACCTACGTAGTAGGGTTCGGGTATTACAGGTAGGGCCCATACCAAAGCTTGAAGTTAAGGCCCCAGAGCACAAAGTGAGACCCAGTTTGAAGCCCAATAACTAGGCCCAACCAAATGGACCAAGGGCAATAAGGAAAGCCCCACCCAAAGCCCTAAAGAAAGGTTAGTCCAACCTACAAACTTGGGGCCAAAATTGCCCAACCTAGAGACCAAGCTTAGGAGACTTCCACATCACCCTTGCCTTGAGATTTCAACACCTAGTGAATCTAAAATGTGTCTTCACCAAACCAAGTGGCGCCCAAAACTTCTTGGCTGCCAAGTTTTACTCTCCACCATGAAGTCAAGAAGGTAACTTATGAATTTGGTATGACACAATAGGACAAAAACCAAGACAAAATAGCATGAATGCTATGTATTAGCTATTTGACTTCAAACTGATTTTCTCTGGGAAAACTTTTTGAAACTAAGCCTCGTTCTCTTCAAATTAGATTAAGCATTAGTTAATCGAGACTAAGACTAAATACCAGCTCATGTCATAACCATAGGAGACATGTCAAAGCGGTGCACTTCACATAAACATCTCACCAAGTGCAATTGGATACCCTTCAGCACATGCCTTGATTACTTGATCCAACTTGAATGAAATTTCTGCAACAAGCACAACCCCACCTCAAGCATAACAATATGACATTTTACATTAAATATGCTACGTGTAACAAAGAACAATATGTTTTGTCATGAGCATAGCATGAAAAGTATTTTTATCACGACCCAATGCTATGATGGAGGAATATCCTAGTAGAACTCCTATGTCCACTCTGAAATGATTAAAAATGGAGTGATAATCCCTGGATTGAGAAAGAACAGCCAAAGAACTTCGACTGGTTCTTCTTTAAAGGGTTCTAGGGCATTGTTGAATTATAGCACCCAACGTTGGTGGGTGCCCATGTTATGAAAAGTTATGATAAATGCTTTGAGATTTATTTGCGCTGCTCTGATGACGTTCCAACTAAAAGTTGGGCTACGGTAACCAACAAGTACTCACGGTGTAAAATGGAGAGCCATGATGATACCATATGTTAGGAAGAATCATAAGTAAAGAAAGAAAAGAACTGGACTGAAAGGAAGGTGAAAAAGTGTGAAATATTCTCTGTAAGAAAATGTGCCTCTGAGTTTCCTGAAAGATGTTTATGAATTTGGATAGGAAACAAATATATCATGTTTATATTATCTTTGTGTATGTTGGTTGTTAACAATTTCAAGAAATCTCACTATATTAGTCTCAACACCATTCCTTCCGGGATGGTAGAAGCCGTAACAGGACCAGAAGATGGTGATGAATACCAACCCTTGACTGAGGATAATTGTGACTACCCAGACTTTGCCCAAGTCTTCACACATTATTTTCGTTACTTTTAACCTTAGCCCACTTAGAAATTAACCCAAAGGGAATTGGTAAGGTGAGAGTTTGTGAGGGACACAGGCCCCATCATATTGCTAGTGCACTAGGTGCCTAAGCCCACTAGGCTCGTTTGGATAGTGCGATGAGATGAGAAGGGTTTAGATAAGTTGAATAAAATATTGTTAGAATATTATTTTAAATATTATTATTTTTTTAGAATTTGAAAAAGTTGAATTGTTTATTATATTTTGTATGAAAATTTGAAAAAATTATCATAATGAAATAAGTTGAGAGTGTTCTGTATCCAAACGGGGCCTGCCCAAAAACCTAGTGACACTCAGCCACTAGGAGACTTAGGATTTGGAAACCCTAATTAGGGTTTTGTTTATGGAGGGAAGCACTAATTAGGGGTAGTGACCTTTAGATTCCCTAAGTCCAATCATTTGTGACCTAGGGAAGAGACATTTCAGTTGAACAAAGCAATTGTCACTTGGCAAGCATGCTAGATGGCTTCTAGAAGAAGCTAGAGTTATGGAGGGAAGGTAAGAGATCCAGAACACTTACGGCACACGCCTATCTCACCCACCAACACGCTATATGGCCAACATGCAAGCTTGCCTCTAGGGTTCGTTGTATCTAGACTTGAAGTTCGAAGAAGGGAAGAAAGAGAAGTGGGTTTTGGTTACCCAAAAGCCACACGCCGCCCACCAATGCATTAATACATGAGAGAACCAAGGAGATATTGCAATGATGAGGAAGTGTAAGAGGTGCATGGGATAAATCAAATCTGAAGACAGAAGCCTCTAGGAGACTCTTAGGGTTTCAGCTAAGAGGTTGACACGCCTAACCATTAGGAACCAACCCCCACCATGCCATTTGTCACGCATGCACATAATAGTGGAGTTCTTAGGAGATTTGCAATAATGAGGAAGATGAAGAGGAGGCTTTGGGAAGAGACCACACGCGATCCTAAAGGCTTCTAGAAGAATCTTTGTGAAATGAAGACAAGAGGATTTCGGCTAGGGCAATCACGCATGCATGCCTCATGCAAATGGCATCCATGCACAAGCCAAAGCTCCAAGACATGATGAAGCGCACTTAGGTTTGGATACAAAAACCAATTTAACTCATCTCATCTAATCATTACAACCATTGTAAATTTCTATACAATAAACAATTCACATTTCTAAAATCCTAAAATAATAATAAATTAAAAAATAATATTTTAACAATATTTTATTCAACTTTCAACTTTCATTTCAACTCATCTCTCCTCAATTCACTATCCAAACATCACCCAGGTTTCATCCATAAGGACCTGCACACCCCTTGTCTATAGTAAAGGTTCATTGAACCTATACCACATGAGGGAAATGGCAAGGGCCATTTAGGATTTTGGTTTAGGGCAAAGGCCACACCACTTGTCATCTAACCTAGAGGAACTTTTGGCATTTCTGCAAAAAGCCAATGATAAAGAGGAAAATGGGGAGATTTCAGCCAAGGGAAGAAGCAATGTGCCACTTGGCACCCATGCACAAGGGCCCTTCAGTTTCCACCGTCAGAGTAATGATAAGTGAGAGAGAGAGAAAGTATGGGGAATTGAGGAGATATTTAAGGGATGCATTAAAGGGGTTGGGGCCTTACAACCCCAAAGGATGCCCAAAAAGCATTTAGTCTAATTTCTAGATTTTTCACCTCCCTCTTCTCTCTCAAACCCATCCACCCTAAGAAGAACAAGCACCTCACACACACAATACTTTCTCTCCATCCAAACATACTCCACACATAAGGCTTGGGAAGGGGACCGAGGAACCCCCATGTTGGAAAGAACCTCATGGTAAGCCCTTTACTCCACCCACTTCCCTTGAGCACACACACTCACAAGGCTTCTCTTTGAATGAAGAGGGCTCGGTTTGGTTGAGTAAGACGCTACTTTGTCTCGAATTATGGGAATGATGGGAACCTTCTATGCCAACTTGATGAACCTAGTCAAGAGTGAAAGTCTAGGGTTTCTCTCAAGGAAACCAAACCACCACTAGTGAAAACGGAAGAAAATAGCCTTTTGGGAGGCTAGGTGAGCCACAGCCACCACTAGGGTTTTGTAGTAAGGGTTTTCTTCCTAGTAAAGCTTCCGGTCACGAGGGTTGATAATCATGCATGATGAGTACTCCTTACTTACACGCCATGCACATTAACAAACTACTAAGATTGAGTCTTGTAAAGAGGGTACAACCACCATTTGGCCTAGGGCATTCCCTCAAGGCCAGCGCTCATGAGAAGTCACGCAAAGTGAGAAAGGAACCCTAGAACATGACACACACTCGCGAGTTAGGGTTTCACTTATTTCACTTAGTCTAATGATTTAAACCTACACTTTCAGCTTGCTTGATCGTTGGCATTTACTTTACTTCGGCTATTTGTAAGTTAGCCTCTAACTTACCTTAGGATAATATACTTATGTAGCGTGTAAACTTTGCATGTTATCAATCAAATTAGTTTATGGAATTGTTGCTTGTCACATACTATGCTTTCAGCCTTATACATACTTGCTATGCTCAAATATTTCTTATTGATTTAAATGACATATTTGGATTCCGAGTAATGTTGTATGCTTGGTTAAGTTTTCACATATTGTTTTATAATACAAGTATATCACATGTTCTAATTCTTTCATGTTGTAGACATGATGCACTTTGATACAAGGCACAAGTACAAGATTTCATTGCATATGTGTCACATCATTCATGCTATAGATGTTCAGGTCATGCATTAAAGAACAATAAGTTTTGTCACAAATACATGTCACATGCATTTTGAGTTGTGCATTTTTTAATAAAGAAGGGGAAATGGTTTTTGTCACAACCCCAAATGCTAGGACGAGAGCATATCCTAGTGGAACTTCTATGTCCACTTTATATTCCTTAAATTGGAGTGGTAACCCCTAAGTTGACGAAGAACAGTCAACGAATTTCGAATGGGTCCTTTTTTAAGGATTCCAGAGCGAAGTAGCACCTAACGCTAGTGGGTCCACCACATTGAAATTGCGATAAAGTTGAAGTGCAAACCGGTCAAAAGGGTCGACTATGTAATGTAGTAACTAGCAGGAAGCCTACAATGCATAGGGGAGCTGTGAGGTGTCCACCTACATTGTATATGGTTTTAGATGGCTAAACGTGAGTAATATGAATTGAATTTTGACATAATTATTTGTGTTATATTGTTACATGAATACTTGGTTACGCTTTCGAAAAGAATATAAGAAAGAAAGAAGATTTTGGTCAAGTTCATGTCCATGCACGTCATACTCATGGTTTGCCTCTACATACTTATGTTATATTCTTGTATGTTTTTGGTTAACTTACTGAGATTTCGAAATCTCATTGTAGAAGTTTCTACTACCATTTCCCCTGGAATAGTAGAAGTTGTAACAGGATCTGAAGACCCTGCCCAAGATGGACGAGTTGCCATACCTCATCGAGGATGAGTTTACCCTCGAAGCGTGGTACTACATAGTTATTTCTTGTTTAAAAGCTACATCACGCTTCCTTAAGGAAATCCAGGATATCTTAAATAAGGACTACACACCGCAGTGGACACTCGAGCTTAAGGAAGTTGTTACTCAAGAAAACTGGTTGGACTACGTAAACAACTATATAATCTAGGCATGGGGGTACACAATTGAATCATAAGAGGTCACTCGAAGTATTGAGATACAGCAGATGGAACCCCATGCCTCACAAGTGAATAGTTTCTTTTGATGTAACACAAATCGGTGTGAACCAAGTGCAAGGGGTTAAGGTTTAAAACCCCTTTTTGTATCAGGAGTTAAAAAACAAATACTTTTGGGATTTTACTAGTTTTTTTTTATTTTGGTACCATATACATTAATTTCTTAAAATTTTCTTAGATTCAAACTTTTTTTCGCTGCGATTATTACATACTGCTAGAAATGTGTTAAGTGCATTGAATGTTAATTATCATGAATGAGGGGTGTGTAGCCTTGAATTACATGTCCCAACGCTTTAGTTTTTGTCAAATCCCAAGTAGGGTCTGGGGCCATCACAATAATTGAAGAAGAACTAGACCCGAACTATCAGTTGGAGTCAATCATGATGTTCCCATAAATGGTCTTGTTCACCCTTCAACGCATCTGAGAAATGCTCTAAAAAGTTTTTGTTTTAAAAACCCCTGATCAACCACAACTTGAAATAAGGAGATAATTCTCCATTTGTTATATAAGAAATGTGTACATGTCTCACATTATGGACTTCTAAGTGAGATATAAGAATATGTTAATGAAGTAATGTTTTTAGTTTATTCTGGTGCAATAAGTTTTACAAGTCATATTTTCGTTGTGATTATTACATACTACTAGACATATGTTGAGTTGCATTGCATGTTAACTGTCATGAACATGGATATGTAGCTATGTGTTGCATGTCTTAATACTCCAAATCTCATTTCCACCACAAGTGGAGGTTGGGGTGTCACACCAAAAGTGGTATTTCATTCAATAAACCAACAAAACATTAACAACATGCATGATTTCTTAGAGATTACAATAACATTCACTTGCATTGGATGGTCTTCAATCCAGATTTTCTCTTCAACATCCTGGAGCACCAGCTTCGCCATTCTAGAGGCTGAAGCCATATTTTTTTCTCTCTCGACATGTCCAATAACCTCTACTCTTGAACTGTTGGTTAACATCTTCAATCAATTGACCACACTTATTACTCCTAGTTTCCACTTCCATTTTCACCTCTTGAACCACTAACAAAGCATCTCCTTCCAAAATTGCATTCCAAAATCCCAAATTACTACACATGCCAATGGACTTCCATGCATAGTGCAATAGCTTTCGTCACTCTTGGATCGAATATGAATTGAACTCTCGTACACATTGCAGCCACCACTTCACCTTTATCTTCACAAGTCATAACTCCTATCCCCCCATAAGCTTGCTCTTGAGGTCTAAAGAGGCATCCCAGTTGAGTTTAATAACATTCGTATCTGGCTTTTTCCATATCATCCTTTCCCTGTCCAGAGGAATACCACGCTAGTTTTCCTTCTCACCCCTCTTTGAAGCTTGATTGAACGCAAACAAACTACTTTCAACTGCATTTAGAACTTGCTTTGGACTTGTGAAAATCCCCTAAAAAATGAAAGAATTTCTTCGAAACCATATATTTCTCATAGTAGTTGCAAGCATTTCTAGTTCCTCATCATGATACTGGTTCTGCAATTTATCCCACAGCTCCATAAAAGCATGTTCATGATACGACGTCTTCTAGACACTATTCTTACTGTAAAGCCCTATTGAAAGGCCCAAGCCACATAACCTATAATCCAAAAGGACTAATCAATAGTACAATTAGAGCCTCATTAGAATAGTATAAAGAGTAAGAACTTCTCATTCCTAAGAAATCTCATACACCACCTACTCTTATCACTTATTAGAATGGAGTACGTATTACAATCTCCCCACTTATATTCCCGACGTCCTCGTTGGGTCAATCCGTCGTAGGTGGCACTATTCCAATCCGAAATTTATGGTTGGTATAGGTTATGATACAATTTTTAACGCCCTAACAGAAGGTCCAAGCCACATGATCTATACTCCAAAAAGACTAGTCAATTTTACAATTGGAATCCCATTAGAACATTATAAAAAGCTAGAACTTTTCATTTCCAATAAATGTAGGATCTCATACACTACCTACCCTTACACTTATCAAAATGGGGTATCATAATTAGAGTGATATTAATTAGGGCTGAGCAAAAATTTAAAAAAAAAAATCGAACTTCGAAACCAACTCTGCTCCGACTCCAACAAAAAGGAGTCGGAGTCAAATGTATTTTTTCTATATATCGATCATATATACTGGTATAGTTATATATTTATATAACTAGAACTGATATAGTAAAATTATATAATATACTAGTATGAGCTAATTATTTTAAAATAATATACTTATATTGTAATATAAATAGACTAAATTGACTAATAATACTTTAGTATATGTAATTTGTAAACATCATAGTATTACTACCATGTAACACTAATGTATAATAACATGTAATACTATAGTATAATAACATATAACTAAATATTATAGTACAAGTCTATAATAGAAATAAGTTAGATACTAGTATAGAATAGTATAATGAGTTAATAATATGAATTATAGTATAATAACATGTAATTGTTAATAATCAATAAAATAGTACAAGCATAGATACTAACAATTCTATTTAAACAAACTAAAGCACCAACTATAATTTGACTCTTATCAGTTGCACCCATATTAGAGCAAACAAATATGGAGGTTTTCCTGACCAAAGGCTCTTTCATATTAGTTTAATATTCTTATACTTTTGTCACTTTGTGCACTCAGCCAATTTTGCTCTATGAAACAAAATATAATCATTGGCAAACAAAAGATGATTTATCCTAATGCCACCCGTTGCCACTTTTAGTCCTTGCCACTTTTAGTCCTTTTGTTTCACCTCTTCTTTTGGATAGATTAATTAGGGAGCTCAATCCTTCAACACAAAGTGAACAAGTAAGGAGATCAGGGAATCTACTGCATGTGAGTGTAAATGGGGTTTGCTGCATGTCCTACCTAGTGGAGATTTATTGGTGTTAAATTGGGGTTTTCACCCGATTGGCTAATAGCTTTTCCCTTTAAACTTTCCCCTAGATTCGTCTCCACACTTTTAGCCCGGATTCCATCTATAATATCATTTGTATCATCATTTTGAGCCATATCCTCCATCACCTCTTCTGTTTACACCTCTATCTTTGCTCTTTCCCAAACCCGTCTCACTTACAGTGTCTCCAACCACCATTTGACCATTTCTAGTATTGTAAGAGCCACCTCCTTCACAACAATTCCAATTGTTTTCCTTAGCATTTCCACTTATACTTTTATCCTCCATAGCTGTTGGTCTTGTTAAAAACCTTTTACGCATAGTTGAATCTGCACGCAACCATGAGCCGAATTGATTTGCTTCTTCATCAATACGAGGTTTTTTATTAGGGCTATACAGAAACCGACATGACCGGCCATCACCAATGTAGATTGGCCACCGGAGTCCAGAACTGGCCGAAACCGATAGAGAACCGATTAGCCGACTGTATAAATTAAGGAAACCAACGCCGGCCGGTTTGGTTTCAGTCTAAATCAAACCTAAACCATTGAACCGGCCGATAATATATATATTATATATTATACATATATAAAATGGCTTCATTCTAGTTATTTGTTTTATTAAAAAAAAAAAAGTGAAATGGTGGTTTCACCTAATTTTAATAAACCCCATTTCTTCTTCTTCTTCTTCTTCTTCTTCTTCTTACCCCATCATCCCGCTGCATCTTCCCACTGAAGGCATTGCCTGCCGCTCCCATCCTCATTTACAAAGACACCGACGAACCTCACCAACTCACCAACATCAAAGATGCTGATTTTCTCCCCCCTATTCAGTCGATTTAGCCAATTCTGAAGCTCCAAACACAGTCGGTGCAACGTCAATTTTGGACTGAAGACGTCAATTTTTAGCCCTACTTCTTATAACTATTGCTAGGGCATCCCTAATTCTCATGCATAATTTAGCCACATTTGAAACACATGCATGGTAACTTTTCATATAGGCTTACCCATAGTTTATTTACCAACGCGTTAACAATTATGCCTCTTACTATTACCTTCGATAGATTCAGTTCTAGTTTAACTCATAGGTAATTTTCCCATCTGACGCCTTCCTCTTGTATGCCCACCTCTATCACCTTACCAATCGTTCCCCCAATGTGTTCCCCACATTCTCAGTTCATACATGCCAGAGGCAAATTGTGTATTTGGATCCAGAAAATTTCATGGTCGAAATTCAACATATGTGGTTTGGTAAATCCATCAAATGGGTTAAGGATAAACAAGTTGTTATCGAAGAGTCAAGGTCTCCCTTCCATCACTCTTTGTTTATCCACTTGATTTGCGAAAGTTATGATGAACACATTTGGCTAAAACTCCCAAATGGAAGCCGATTTGCTCACCTTCCATACTTTCACCATTGTAGAACATATGACATCCTTTCCAATAGGTTGTTTCGAGCACACGTTGCTCACTAGACTTCTTTCTCCTTTTCTTTTCACTTCTTCAGTATTCCACTGTCCAAGTCGAAAGACGAATGCTCCTCTTCCGTTAACCGAAGTTGATCCCACATTTCCTCTAGATTCTCCATCCCTCTCCTTCCACAATCAACTGCCATAACCAGCGACTAATTCCACTCTTACTCTAGAAGAGTATGTTGTGACTATAACTCCTCCTCTACCTTCTCAAGTGAGATGAAAGAGAGAAGCCTTGACAAGGGAAATAGACTTAAGAAGCTTGAGAGTAATGATACACGCACAACCTTTTTTACAACCTATTTTTTTATTAAAAAAAACTTATCTTTTAAAGCTAGTGTTTAGCTTCTTTTGCAATATAACTTCCCTAACTATCAAAATTATCAATTTACCTCTCAAATTAATACTCTTTTATAATTTTTCATTCATCCAAAACCTAACAATTATGACATATGACATTACTATTTTAACAATTAGATATTAATAGATCTTAAATTGCAACTTATATTTCAAGTTTAGGAACCAAAAAGTAATTTTAATAGTTTCATAGTCATATCTACATAACAAAATGAAATTCTGATCAAACATATAATTAGGAAAATAATTTATCAAAATATAGGATCATATGCAAGTCATGTGCAGACCCGTTTAAAAAAAGTAGAACCCACTTGAAAAGTTAATTTTTTATACACTACTGTAAATAAGGCTTTTTGCGGCGATTTTATGTCTGTCGGAAATAAAATCGCCTCAAAAAGCCTTTAATTGCAGCAATTTTTACATCGTCGTGATTTTTTTACATAAAATTTTGAAACTGATATTTTGCGGCACTTTTACACTTTTTGCGACGATAGTATTCGTCGCAAATACTAAATTGATCTTTTGCAGCGATTCTTAACTTTTTGCAACGAAACAATTCGCTGGCATATTAAAAAACTTGTTACGGCACTTCGTTAATCGCTGCAATTGCAAAGTGGTCGTTTGCAGTGATTTTTTAACTTTCAAAATCACTGAAAAAAACTATTCCCAGCGATTTTTTATGAGCCACAAAAAAATAACAAAAATAATACTTATTTTCGGCGATTTAAATTTTGCTGGCGAATTAAAAGCACAGGTTTGGAAGATACTAATGCAAAAATTAACTGTTATGTCTATTGCGGTGACTTTATACCTTTTGTGGCGACTTGTTTTTCCGCAATAAGAAATTTTTTCTATAGCTCATTTCTGTCAAATGCAAAAATCCCCGCAATAGATAATTTTGCTACAAAAATTATCGCCGTAAAATATTTGCGGCCACTTATGATATTATTAGTGGCGATATAAACTTGCTACAAAAGATAATAAAATTAAAAGCCCCGCTCATTTTCCAGTGATTTCCCTCCATCCCTCTCCCCCCCCCCCCCTCCCCCTCTCTCCAATCCCTCTGTCTCATACAACCCACGCCGCCACCCACAGCCCGTCGCCAACATTCCCACCACGCCACCGACACCTCACCTCAAAGGTCACCCGCTCCTTCTACCCCAGCCCCCGCCAGATCTCTTGCCTCCCGAAATCTGGCGTCACCCCCCTCTTTCTCGGATTTCTCTATATTGCCGCCACTAAGGGGTCGTTCGCCACCGCCCACACGTCGATGTCGTCGCCAGTTCTCCATCGGAGCCCCCTTCTCCTCCACTCCTAGCCCAGCAGTCTGAGACCCTCCCTCTCTCCCTTGCTCTATTCGCAGCCCACGATCACCAGGTCTCCCCAGCGCCACCGTGCTCTTCCCGAGCCACCACGACCACCCCTGATATTGCCTTTTGTTTTCACATTTATGGGTTCTTTTCATTCTTGTTATATTTGCTTGATTTATTGTTTTAGTTCCATTTGGAGATTGGGTTTTGTGTTTATATCTATGTGGTCGCTAGTTTGTTTATGGGTTTGTTTATATCTATATTTATATTTGAAACATTTGAGATTCTTTCCCCCTAATAAGAACTTAAAAAATCAATATGTGATTTACGGATACTATTTGCATATGATACCAGCGCCAAAATTGTCAAGGTGAGTCTTTTAATGTTTCAAATGTGGGAGTAGATTTAAGTCAAGGTATAATGCCAAGCAATTGACCTTTGCTTCTGATCACATTAGTTCTAAGAGCCTCACTTCAATATCTATAATTATTTGTATTGATGATTGGAAGTGACAGACATTTTTTACCCTTCTGCTATCATAATATTAAATAATGAGATCTCATCTCATAAAGGGTTTGCATTAGTGATCCTTTGCCATCCATATTGTTCTCCTTGTAGTGAAGACATTTATTGGAATGCCTTCAGAATTTTAAGCTCTTAGTTTTCATTGGCACTCGTTGTTGCTTGCCTTGTGCAGCAATTTTCATTCTTGTCCTTTGAGGCTGAGATACTGAGGAGAATAATATCTCTTTGTATTGATAAACAATGAGAAATGTTGAAGAAAACAATGTGTTTTGGATGGTTATCCTGACTTGCTCAATACTTGGGGGACCTTAAGGCTTTATTTTTCAGTACTCTTTACCATTGGATGTTGTCTTGACTTGTTTTACAACTTCTCAGTTTCAGGATTTTTTGGGTTCTTTTTTTATTTTTTACTATTTTTGTTTAGGTCTTTCTCTTGTTTCAAGCTCTTAACCTATTTCAGTTTAGCATCAATGTATCGTAAATTACATTGCAGCATAAGATTGCAAAGGGAAAAGAAACTAACATATACAATTTTCTCTCATATCATGTATTGAAGATATTGAATAGAATTACTTATAAAAAGAAGATATTGCCTAGAATTACTATGCATTTTGATTTGGTGTTCACCCCTAGTATATTTGTTGAGACTATATTAGTTTATTAAGTTTCTTAGTTTGTCAATTTGTTTCTTCTTGACCTATCAAAAAAAAAAGTAGATGAGGTTGTGTTATTCACATGATCTTGTTCTTCATTTGAGGAATTTGACAGGAAGGAAGGTTGCTAGTCAGAGAGATGACCTTCGTGAGCTTGTAGAACATTTTAATGTAAGTAATTTTCCTATTACTAGGACAAAGATTTACATTTTTTGGGTTTGGTTCACATATATTGGGCCTCCTAGGTATAAATCCCTTTGATAATTTTTTATAAGTAAATTATTTTGATAATTACAGGACTTAATGCTTAGTATTGATGTTTTGTTCTAGCAATCTAGGTCTTAATACATGGAGCTTATAAGTTCTGATGGAGAAATACATAGTGCACAATCTAGGTGGTGGGTTTAGTTCGAATACTTTCCTGGCTCAAGTACAAAATACAATTTTATGCATTACTCTTTAAATTTTAAGTTATTTCAGCTGCAACATTGCCTCGCACATCACTTTCTTATGGCAATGTCTGGCATTTTTTCTGCTCTATTTGGTTTCAAGTTTGGCCACGTCCATGTAATGTTGGTTTCATTTCCCTCATAACTTGTTATGCTCAACCCCTGAAAATTTGAATTGAATGTGACGAATTGGGTGGCTGCCAAGTATGATCTATTGTTGTCTTCCTTAGTAGATCTTAAAGTCTCTCTCTCTCTCTCTCTCTCTCTCTCTCTCTCTCTATATATATATATATATAAGAATGTTCTAGTAATTAAGAAGAACAACTAGCTTTCTATATCAATTATATATGTTGGTTTTGATCTCCTCTGACTTCTTTGTGACCTCTCTTTCTTTGACAGTGAATTTTACAAGCTAGCTAGGTAGCTATATGCATGATAATCTCCCTTCCCTAGCTTATATATCAACATGTGACCAATGACCATTGTATTAATAATGCCTTTTATCTGTTTGCACTTTTCTTTTATCTCTCACGGGATATAAATCTGAAACCATTTATGTAATTTATTGGCTTGGAAACTCAATCAATACTTCAATACAAATGACTTTATAGTATACACTACTAATGCTTTCGCATGGGCTTGAATTTCTTGGGGATAATTGGTTATAAGTTCTAAGTTGCGAGATTACAATGTGATTATAGTTTTCTAATTCTACAATGTTATAAGGTCTAACTTACATATGTAGATGATCGCATATGGAGCAACTTGTGCACACTTTGTGGATTGAATAAATCTAGCTCATTTCTAACAAACGCACAATTTATTGAAAATATTGAAGTGTTGAGTTATACATTGAGCATAGATGCTCCAACGTAGAAGAAGTTAAAGGTAATCAAGTGTATTTTGTTTGTGTATTTTGAAGTGTTGAGTTAGCTTTATGCTTCTTATCTTTTCTTTTAGTATTTTTGAGTCTTGGATGGCAAGAGTGAGTACCAATCAAGGTAGTCCAAACATATGGAATGCCTGAGATCTCTAGGCTATCCATGAGAACAAGTTGATGCATTGTCTTATTTTAGGTTTGTCTTCATATATATAGATATATACAAAACTAATGATGTATATAAAATTATACATAGTAGAACATATATATACATAAATAGAATAACTGGGAAACAGTGCATTTTATTCTTGTGCCCCAGGAAAAGAATTGCTTTGAAAATTGGTTGTGATGTATTGGATTTAAGATCATGTATGTGCTTTTTACTTATTCTCTGGACTAATGTTGAATGCCTATATTTCTTAAATTTCTGTGAGTGGTTGAGTTTGGTGTGGTAGAGTTTGATGTGCCAACCTATTTTGCTTATGCAGGATGTGGTACTGTACTGGTCATATTGCCAAAAAATGTTCTGAAGAGAAAAATATGTGGTGCATTATAAAAAAGGTGTTGCACCTGGAAGGATTTCTGGAGTGGATCCCATCAAACAAATAACCAAGAGATGCATCCGAATTGTCAAAAACATAGAAGCTAACCTTAGTGGATGTGTTATGCAGGTAAATGATTACTTCTCTATCTTGTTCAGAAATCTATTAGACCTAATGGGTCGTGTCATTCTCTTCATTGTGCTATTTGTGTGTGTGCATATATATATATATATATATATATATATATATATATATATATATATATATAGTTTGTAAATTAGAGGGTTAAAACCTTAAGTAAGGCATGTAAGGCTTGTTGGGTTTTTATGCCCCCTTCAGACAAGCATATAGTCCACTATGATCAGTTCTTAGAGAGATTTAGATTGAGGAACAACAACCCTAGTAGAGAAGTAAATAAAATCAGATGTTACATACTAAATAACCATGCCAAAAATTTTAATATATAAACTGGACTAATAGCTTTGTAATGTCATATTGTACATGACATTATCATTTACATGTAAACTTGTTGCAGGATAAATTTGAAACTTCATTTGTAAATGTATATGTGATAGTTGATGTTTGTCAATGTATAAAGTCATATATGTAGTATATTCGTAAGTGATAATTGAATATCACTTATTAAATTCCAATGTTATTTGTTGTTATTGGAAATAATGGTAGGAACATGCGATTTATCTATAACATATTGTGTATACTAATACATTTTATATACAATTGGTAGATTGATGTTTGCATGTCTATGGCAGTGGTATTAAATGGATCTAAATGGTTGTTATGGTATTAAATGGATCAAATGATTGCAGAAATTGCAATTTATATAATTTATGGCGAAATTGCAATTTGTGTGGCCATCCAGAAATTTCATAGTGAATATAATTGCAATTTATATTTTTTATATATTTTGTTTTGTGCATTTTTTTTATTTTCTAAAACATTATTTATGGCGAAACGTACTTGCCGGAAATTTTTTGTATCAAATATTCTTTTGCAACAACAATTACTCGCTGGAAAAATATAATTGCAACGATCATTCAAAATTGCTAGAAAAATATAGATGTTTTTCCGGCAATTTTTTCACTATTTGCAACGACATATATCACCACAATTAGCTTTTCTCAACAATTTATCATTAAACTGGAGGGCCTTTTCTAGCGATTTTTTGAATAATTGTAGCATAAAAAAAATCGCCGAAAAAAGTAACTACTTTGCACGATTTTTTGCAGTTCGCTGGTTTAACTTATAATTGAGCAAACAATTACGACGAACATTCGGCGCAGTAAAAATCGCCAAAAAAGATCAAATCTGACGATTTTAGGAGTTATTTCAGGCAATTTTTTACGTTGAGAAAGACTATTTTTCTTGTGGTGAAACCTATTATATAATAGGTTTTTCTTGTAGTGAAACCTATTATAGGTTTCACTTTTCTAAAAAGATATACGAAGTTTACACGTCTTAATTAAACTTATGTCTAAAATTACTCTCTTACACTAACGCAAGCGGCTCAAGCATGGGAATGGGATTCCTTTTCTTATAATTGAGAAAATTAATGGCCAAGAACCTTTTGGTTGTATATCTGCATACCATTATTAATTGTCTAGGTTTTGCTCCCTTGTACAATTGGCTTTTTATGTCTGCACGATCGACATGCAGACATAAATATAACAGCTGTGAATATTTTATTACTATTTATAACATATACCCATGTAATTTAGTATGTCTTTTCCCCTTATAAACTGAAGAAGAGAAAATATCAACGAATTAATTAATACAGACAAGAACCAAACATATATTCGGTTATTCGGTATTCTTCTCGAATTGCGTACGGCGGCTGCGTGCATGCGCCATGCATGCGCTAGTGCGCTACAACCACTCCACCACCCAAACCTCTTTTTATACCTGACTCCATTTCATTTTTAAGACCTCACAGTTCTACCTCTTCTTCGCCCCAGCTTATTCTTCTTCTCCTAATAAAATCTCTCTCGATCTCTCTCTCAAAGCATTTATTCTGTTTAAAAATGAGTTCCCATGATGATGAAAAGCAGTTTGAAGGTAATTAATCTCTCTCTCTCTCTCTCCTGGCCCATGCGAGAAAAATCAGTTCTAGTACTAACAGAAAATTTAAAAGTACTACTACTCGTACGTATATTTTAAGGTTCTTTGTTCTTTACGTTTTTTCTTTGAAAATATATTAACCCTTTTGGTCAACTCAATGCAGCCATTATCATAATACTTTTCACTATCAAGCATGACAAAATTACCTAATCATGATGGTCCGTCTACATATGTATATATTATTTACTGAGATCTTCTGGATCTATATTTTACTCGTCACGTGCATGGGATGGTTAATTATCAAGGATTAATATGCTTCATTGTTAGCATGAGGATGATTTCAGTGGTCAGCTGAAAATCACTGCTCACGAAATTAAAGAAATTGTGAAAGACACTCGAGCTAGCTAGCTAGCTTCCTAACCTAATAAATAAATTAATAACCCTGCATGTAAATACCGCTTCTGGTTGTTTCGTTTGACACTTTTTCGCACGTAATTTTCGTTATTTTTTTATAATTTATGCTCAGAGAGAGTGTTGATTTGGGATTCTCATATACATGATCCTTGATCATCAGCTCCTACTGATCCGGTGCTACCTTATACGGCTCCACCACTGGTTGTCATAATTCCTATAAAAGATATTCACGCTTACCCTCCAAATCCTCGTCCTCCCTCTCCTGATCTCCCTCCGGTGGAGGAATTTAAGGCTAGGAATTCTGATGACTTTTGGAAGGGATGGTAATTATGGCTCTCTCTCTCTCTCTCTCTCTCTCTCTCTCTCTCTCTCTCTCTCTCTCTCTCTCTCTCTCTCTCTCTAATCTCTCTGATCTCTCTCTGTGTTATAGATATATATATATATATATGTACTGATGAAAAAGGTTTATGTACTTCATTTCTTTGCAGTTGTGATGACTTGTGCTGTTACCATTGCTTGGGTTTTTGGTTCTAATTAATCACTAGTGAGGAGAACACTACCTAGATCATCCAAGTGCTTTCGGAGGATTGTTATAATATATTCCACAAAAGAAATAGAACAAAAAAAAAAAGGCCGAGATCATGATGTAATATTTTTACACATCAATTCGATCTCATCTTTATATCATGTTTATGTATTGATTTATATCCATTTCAGCTGTTCCAGTTCATCACGTTGTTGAATAAAATTAATGTCTCCTATCAGCTTCAGCTCGCTAGCTAGCTAGATCCCCTTAAACATTCATAGATAAGACAGTGCTCGCTTTCTTTCTACATATCTGTAGAATACAGACACAGATTAATGCACTAATTGCTCTGATCAAGATAGCATATATATACTAGCAACATGATCAACCCTGAAGTACGTTTTTACATCTAACCAAGGCAACCGGAGCTTTGCAGCTAACTGATATAGAATGTGATCTACAGCTAGCTTTTCTGTACAACTGGGAGAGTTTTGCTGTCGGCATAAATTTTTTGATTACTAATATATTACATGTTTAATAAATTAATATTGGATATGCATTTCACTTAACGTGTCTCTTCCACTTGGATACCCTCGAGGCCTTAAATTTGAGTAAGAACTCAGAGATCTATTAAGCTATATATATGTGAAACATGTTTGTTAAGGGAGATCAACAAGATCCTCCTACAACAGAGTAGGGACTTTGCAACGAATAATAAAGCAATGATGATCGGGATTTTGTTGCTAAAAGCTATCAATTTCCAACGATGTATTATAAAATACCGTTGGAAATAATAACTTCATTAGCATCCAAACTAATGCGACGACAGATTTTCTGTACCAGTAATCCTCTACTGTACATGGTGTGTATCGGTGGCTAGCTAGCTCCTTGGTTAATTTGCTGAGTATTGGAAGTTTCAATACAAGATTATTACGACGTGTAGCTAAGCCACTTACTCATGATGATTTGTGGTCCGGCACTGGCAGGCAAGCATCTTGAGATAGCCTATTAAAATTCGACAGAGCCACATGAATCCATCTTTGTCTGAGGCAGTTAGCTGGTCCCGTGTCCAATTACTTTTTCTTTTTCTTTTTTGTTGGGGGATTTGGTCTGTACGTGTTGTTTGTTTGTGGATGTGCTTCCGCGCGAACGACTGATCAGACCATATATTAAAGTGCACGTATAACAGCATCTCTGATCTAGACCTCTCACTCTCTCTCGAAATCTAACATTAAAATATGGATGGTGAACCAAATCTAAGGGCTTAAAAACAAGATAAAGTAATATTTCACCCGCGTATAAACCATGCAATTGATTGCGCTAAAGCGGCCATCTTAATCAAAACCTTCCCATGCCAGGCTATGTCGTACATGCGTTTTCCAGAGTTTGAGTGCGACAAGTCTTTCCTTTTTTTTCTTTTAGCTTTCGGGCAGGCAATAATAGAGCACTGTTGCAGAGCCAAACCGGAAGAAAGAGCCCACACGTACTGGGTGGGTCTCACGCTGCTCTAATATAGTCCAGACAGTGGGGCGCTCTCTGTCTGCATTAGGTACCCCCTTCAAAAGAAAAGATCAGCAGGAGATCAAGTCATTAAGTTACCAACGGACTTTATAAAAATAAATTTATAAATTAACCTGATTTCATACCATATATTAAATCTGCTTTAAAATTTGAAGTACCAATTTTATAAAATCTTTTTATACATAAAACATTTCTCAAAGGGTAATGTTTACAAGTCAGTGGAACTCAAAGTGAGTTTTTCGCAAGGTGTGGATTTCACTTTTATTAAAATCACTACACTACATAAGACTTACATGTCCTATATATGCACAAATCATTTTCTTGCAGACAATATATATAATTCTAATACACAAATTTTAACTTGCTTAGTGAGAGAGTACTGAAATTCACTTTAAATATATGTATTTATCTAGTTATTCAGTTGTAACGACCCAAAAGAAATTTAATATATTTCTTCAGATCTTAAAGAATGTCGTGAAATCCTGAAAAAATTTCACGAATCGGGCAACCGATTAGATTTTAATCTTTCAATATAGTCGGATCCTGACCCGATATATGGTGAAAATTTTGTCTTTTTGTTTATTTAAGGCACTCAAGAGTATAAGCTTGTAAAACGAAACTACACCATTAGTCTCGAATGAATATTTAAGATTTTTTAGTGCAATAATGCATTTTTCATTTCCTGGATGAATAGTAATCAGGAGTGCATTTTTTTTTAATCGAAGCACTTAGGAGTCGAATTTTGTGAAATGAATTGCACCACTAGACTCGTAAAATTTATGGTGTAATAATCATTTTCGCATTTGTTTGGGTAAATAGTAACACTTGGGATAACACAAAGCACCCAGTTCAAATGATATCACTATGTAAAATGTCCAAATCCACTCTTAGAATCATTAGGATTACTTTTTAATGGACACATGATACAATTCTAGCCACTCCTATGAATAGTGTTAGGACACTTGTCACTTAGAGATAAAGTGTGATGAAATGGAGGGCAAATAAAGCCATGTAATTATGCCACCTATGCAAATACTATTCCGACCAAACAAAATACTTTTTGGTCAACCAACAGAGGGTTTTAATCCTAGTGAAACCCTAAACCACTGGATTTCAATCAAAACCCTAAAACCCCATGTGTTGGCCAAATAAACTTGGTTTCAAACCTTAAAGTGATCAGTTCTGATTAAGTGTTTGATCACTTATATTAATCACTTCCACATACTATAAATCACTCAATTTTTCACTCATACACCATTAACAACTCTCTTACATCTTGTTAAACACATTGGGCCAAGAAAATTTTGATTCGAACTGACCCATAACCGAAACCGCAAATGAAGCTCATTGAAATCCTAAATTGAAGCCCATCGGTTAGACCCATTTTCGGCCCGCCAAAAGCCACCACAAGCCAAGGATTCTTGGAATTTTCTTCCCCATCCCAAGGCCAAGTATATGGCTAGCATCCACTCAAGTGCGAGCCTCCAATAGTCACTTGATGGGATTCAAAATCCCTACCTCCATCACTAGCCATCACATGGCCAGGTGCAGCAAAAGAAACAGCACCTGTGCAGCCCCATTTGTCCCCTCCTTTTGGCCGCCAACCTCCCATCCAATGATCACTCAACCACCACATGTCAGCCCTCTCTCATATATCCCATGCCCCCATGCATTTCCATTTCACACTTATGTATTTTTCCATCAGTTGTTGAGAGAGAACCTGAGAAAGCTCATCAAGCAGTTTTCTGGTAGTTTTGCACCAGCTTTTCTAGCCCTTTTTAAGTCGATTCTCATGATACAATCTTTATGTATTTTGTTCCTATTTTTGTCTACTTTAAGTCGGTATATGTAGGGTAATTTTTCATGGTGTTTTGATTGGTCAAAGTTCAGTTTGAACATGCAAAGGTCTCACTAGGCGATAATTTTGATGTTTATGTGAGATGTTGATATTTTAATGAAGTTTTTGGTGCAATCTTGGGTAGCTGATCTTGCTATGGTGAAGTATTAACATGTGCATATGCAAGTTAGGTTTGGATTCATAGCATGTTAATATTTTTATAAAATAATTTTACATGATTTTGGGAAGTTAGAACTTGGATGACTCAAAATAGTTTCTGTTTTGATGAAGTTGTGATGTTTGATTTTATAAACTTGATCTAATGGATTTGATATTCACATATGACATTCTTAAGGATTTTATCTAGGTGTTAGGATAAAATTTTAAATTTTTTCTACACTTTTCCTAGAATGTGAATCGGCCAAGATGTGGTTCACCTAGTTGTGTTTTATTTTAAATTTTTTCTGGCTTGATATTTGGTTTTAGGATAAAATTTACATAAGAAATGTAAATTCTGGTAAGATTTGGAGTTAGTATGCAAAATCTTTATTTTAGGAGCAAATTGTAATTTTTCATAAGTAGGAGGGTGAATTAGCAATTTAGCCATAAGTCAATAAATTTGTATGTTTCTAAGTATTTAATGAGATATCCTAACCCTTAAAAATATCTCGTTTCAGTTCACGATTTTTCCCGCTACGTTTCACGTTCCGCTCATTCACAGTAAGTTAACATCTAATTTACTCTTGGTGTATTTATGTATATAAGGTGGTAAGACTATTATTTTCATACTCTTGTCACTTATTATTATAAATTTTTATATCATGCCATGTCATGTCATTTACTTCAAGTACATATTATTTGTTACATGCCATGATATGCCATGTCATCTATCACATGTTTATTTTGTCATCTATCACATGTTTATTTTGTCACATTACATGCCATGTCACATACATTTAGTATGTCATGAAATATTTTTAAGTACTTTTGAGTCTTTTATTTTTATCATGACCTCAAGTGCTAGGATGAGAATTTATCCTAGTGGAACTCTATTGTCCACACTAGGGTATTTAAACTAGTGTGGAATTTCCTAAGTTGACAAAGTATCCTCAACAGGTTTCGAATGAAACCTAGTAACTAGTTGCAGGAGCGAAGTCAGGCATCCAACACTGGTGGTGCCAATCTCATATTTATCAGTTTTTAAATTATTTCAGTTATCACGGCGTACTCACAACTGGTACAGATGCTTGTGATGTGATGCGATACAGGTAGGAGCACATGGTTCAAGGGGACCCGTGTAGTATCCACACGTTCCTGTTTAATCAACTATGTATATGTTGAACAAATTTTTAAGTTCATGTCACGATTCACTTCAATCAAGTCATGTCACGCCCATGTTCAGTCACTTTATTTTCAAGTCAAGCACATGTCATGCTATTTGTCAAATCATGTCACAATGCATTTATGTCATTTTACTGTCACGCATGCATACGTATACTGTTGGTAGATTAATAGCTTAATTGTTGTTTACAAATCTCACTTGATAGTCTCAACTATCATTCCCTTCGAAATGGTAGATGATGTGTCAGGATCTCGAGGACCCATGCCCGACAGACTGGATGAGACTGATTAGGCCATAGCAAGACAGTGACGATGAGGAACTAATAACTTCAGTTATCCACTTCTTGGACGTGATCTTAGACATCACAGTCGAGTTGCATGAGCAGCTCAGCAATTTAGTGTAATAGTTTTATTTTCATATTGTAATTATGGAGCTCTATCTCTAGTACTTATGTTGTTACAGACATGTCGGACAAGTGTTGTGACCATTTTGGATACTTGTTATGATGTGAATTTATGAAATATGTTTATATTTTTGAGATATAGTACTTCTGATACAATGTATTACTGAAAGAAAAAATTATCCGTTGTAAATATTGCATATTGTTAGGTTCATACTAGGTGTACTGCATCTTTAATTGTCATGAATTAGAGTATGTAATATTATGTTGCATATCTTAATGCTTTAAGTTCCGCCAAGTCCTAACTCCACGTGCGCGCGCGCGCGCGGGGGGGGGGGGGGGGGAATTGATCAACTAGGAGACAAAAGAAAAATGACAAAACATTAAAAGATATATAATCTTTAATTAAAAGCATGCAAGATTAACTTGGAAATCTAATGATTTGCGATCTTCAGGTAGTAGAGAACAAAATCTTTTTTTGTAAGGGATACAGTCATCATGTCAATCATTTTGATGCACTAATTAGTCAATTAATCTCAATCTTAATTTGTATAATTATTTTTATATAATCTTTTTATAATTAGAATATTTCCCTTTTTAAAATAAAATTACATGATGTACTACGACAAAGGAAATCAATTCTTGATGTAGAAAGATACAAAACTTCTAATTAGTGAGAGAATCATGATTTCTAGTACGTGTCAATTGACCAAGGAAGATGATAAGAAAAATAACTTAAAATCTGAAAAAAAAATAATTAAAACAGTGAGGGTTGGTTTGATTATATAAAATCAAATTATCTCATCTCATCATATATAATCGTTACAACTTTCCTAAACCCCTACATAAAATATAATAAATAATTCAAATTTTTTAAATTTTTAAATAAAAATTATATTATAACAATATTTTATTCAACTTTTAACAAAACATTCTATCTTATTATATCTCATCTCCTTTGAATTGCATAACCAAACGAGTGCTTAAAATTGTTAGAAATTCAATTAAGAAAAAAAATTTTAAGATAAAATTTTAAAAAATAAGTAAGAAGAGAAGCTTTAAAAATTAAAATGATTTTAAACAAAAGAAGTTGGCCATCATTGGTGCGCCATCCATTTTTTTAAAATTAAAAAATTAAAAAGGAAGGAGCCTCCTTCGACCTTCCTAGTCGCTTCTTACGTGGCCCTAGCAGTGGCTTCTGTCAGTACATGTGGCTAATGGGCACCACAGCTTGGGATTCTGATCTAATTTTGCCCAAATGGGCTGGCAATCGTCGGCCACCCACCTTGTTGGGCCACTTCACAGAGCAGATTGAGATATGATTACGTTTGAATGTCAAATAAAATTATTATTTTTTTAACGTTTTTTTATGAAAAAGTTAAAACTTATATGAACATATTTCATATCATATATTGAAATACACATTTAAACTTACTTCGTATATTTAACCACATTTTATATTAATATTCACTTATCAACTTAAATCATCTATGATCGTCTCAATATCCAAACGCAACATAATCTTTGTTATATTTATTACTTAAGGTTTAAAATTGGTGATTAATTTTCACTTATATATAGTTATAATTTAGTTATTTTGATTTTGATTTTTTTTTATTGTTCTTTTTAATCCTTTACTGATATGGAATGTTGAGGGGACATTTTGACACTTGTTCTCCTACAACTGATCCTATGATAAGTAGAGTGTCATTTTCACATTAACGACAATAGATGGAGGGATAACATTGTTGCATGGTTGTAAGAGGATAGAACGAAGACCTTGTCCACCATAGATGAGTTTTTTTTTTTTTTTTTTATAATGAAAATAGTCTCATTTCATTAATGAAATGAAGTTACAACTGTGACTTATCAATACATGGAAAAATTCAAACTATAAGCCAACTATGCATAAGCTATGGGGCTTCCCCACACATAAATTTCTTTGTGGCGGACACTGTCTTAACTTCTCGATAAACTCTCTCTTAACAGAGAAAGCATTCTATAAACAGAACCTGAAGGCCCCTCTATCCTCCTAGGGAGGAAAAGTACGGGACACTGCTATGGATACTAAATCCAATATCCTATTTCTATTTTATTAAAAACTAAAATAACAAGAAAACAAATAAAACACATTAACAACTAACAACTACTAACTAACAACTAAACTACAAAACCACAAGCCTTAGTGTGACCCGGACGTCACACCCACCGCAGGCATCGACATCTCAAGCCCTGACGGCACGAGCTCTCAACTCACACACGAACACAACAGCCTCCACTACGCAAGTAGCACCTACGTGCGAGCATTGGTCGTACGACATCACCGGCCATGACATCGCCCCTCACTCTCAAATAGCTCTTGCCCCAGATTACGGACGATCCAAAGGCACAACACCTTACTTGGGTCAACAAAAGAACAGAAGAATACAAAAAAAAAAAAAACGCATCAAAAACTGGAATAGAACAACAAAGAAATAGAAGATCCAAGCGAATGAACAGTGCACGATGCGTCGGCAGTGGCGCATGCAGGGTACTAGTCACTCGTGGAGGAAAACCGACGGTCAATCTTGAAAGCCCCAGAGTCAAGGAGTCCAGAGATGCCGAGCGTGGCATCGGCAGAGGGCTCCGTGGTAGCGCGTGATGGGCACGCGTTGACGAGATCCGGAGCTTCGTCCCGCACGTGCGGGCTACACTCCACTCCGATGAACGCCAAATTTGGTGGTCTTGAAGATTGGTGGCTGGGTTTCATCCTGGTGGGGCGCATGTAGGAGGGTGACGGCTGTAAAGACCCGAACGACAATCCTCCCTTATTCGGCCTGAAAAACAAAAAATAAACCCAAAAGAACACTACACAAAACATGACATGGACAGACGAGAAGGGGGAGGGGAAGGAGAAAGAGGGGGAGGAGCCAAAGCTCCCACCCCCTTTCGTTCGATATGAAGTTTTAGAGTGTTTAGAGATAAGGGAGAGGATTTTCCTAGAGAGAGATTATATAGCTCAGAGTTCTCAATTATAGATGAGTTGTTAACAGCTGATGAGATGCCACTACTTGGATGTTTACTCTCTCGGTTGCTACTTCCTTTAGCTAATTTTCTAGTGCTACAAAATGAGATTTCTTGTCTTGAATAATGATATATATAAACCTCAAATACATAAATGTTGCACAAATCTTTTATAAAAAAGTGAATCACATCATAGAAAAATGTAAAAAATTAACTTTGTTTTGTTGGATCCACATTTTATAAAAAGTCGGCGCAAGATTTGTAGGTTTGAGATTTATTCCTATCATTAATTACTCTTGTTGTTTTTATTTGATTTGTGAAAAGTGGATCTAAAGAATGAAAAGTTGTTTTGAATAATTTCTTTTATATATGTGTTGTATTGAGTTTGTACAAGTAGGTAGATAGAATGAAGTTTTTCAATCTATTGATTTTTTTAAAACCAAACAAACTCTACACTTTTCACTCCTAAATTAATGTCCACTTTTTTTTTTCGCATTTTAAACTACTAATAGGTTTTACTTTGCCCCTTTTATTAGCATTGACAGTTAAATCTTAACTAGGGAAATAAATTATAACTCTTTATACTTTACATAATCTAAAAACAAGATATTATGTCAAATCATATAATCTATTATTATATATAAAAGCGGAGTCATATAATTCCGATGTGGCATTCTATCTATAAAAGTAGGCATTCTACCCATTAAATTTGAAGTATTATATTTATGAAACGGTAAACCTTTTAAAAGCAATGTTTGATTATGAATCATTATAACTTATAAATTTCATTTCATTTCTTACATATAAAGATATAAATCAATTTTAAGACTTCACCCAAAAACACTAATTCAACATTTATATTGTTTTATATTTTAAGCAGAGTCATATGAGTCTGATATGGCATTCTACCTATAAAAGTAGGTATTCTACCCATTATACTTGAGTGTTATGTTTATGAAGAGGTAATCATTTTAAAAGCAATGTTTCATTATAAACTGTTGTAACTTTTAAGTTTCATTTTTTTTCTTACATATAAATATATAAACCGATTCAAGTTTCCATCCAAAGGCACTATTTTAAGCTTTATATTATTTTGTCAAATAAACTGCCTTATAAATTGTTTCAAATTTCTCCACTATAAAATCCAATCTCTCTCTAAATCTCTCTCCTTCATACACAATAATTTGCACATTATGCAGGTTATAAGCTCGTAATCATTATGTTATGGTTTGGTAATTTTTCTTTATTATGGTTATATTCCATGGGTTATCCAAAGCCTTGTTTTCTTTTTGTTTTTCTTATCAACTTTCTTTCAAATATACTCATAATTAGGTTCCTTCTCACCACAAAAAGAAAACCACTAAAGAAAAAAGGAAACTGATGGGCCAAACTCGGGTCAATGAAATCCGGGTCTGCCCAAATTGCATGACTTTACCATTACAATGGTCAAAAAGACTTGCCTTTTGGATACATGTATCCATTATACGTCAACTTTCTCTGCTTTGGAAGCCATTCTTTTTGTTGAAATACCGATCACTCAGCCATTGATTGGCATTGCTTCTTCGAATAGGTTCGATGGGAGCCACTGCTTGGATCGATTGGGAGCTGGAGTCGTACCCGAAGCCCGAAGACTTGTTGGTCGTTCCCTTCTTTGCTCTCTTCTTCCCTTCTGTTCGGCTTTTTCTTGACAGATGCGTTTTTGAGGTACTACTCTTAGGGAGGTTTGAGTAGTAAGTTGAAATGAAATGAATTAGAGAAAATTTGGTCGAAGTTATATGAAATATTATTATTTTTGTTTTAAGATTTTAAAAAGTTGAATTATTTATTATATTGTGATTAGAAATTTGAAAATATTTATAATGATAAGATGAGATGAGATGAGATAAAATAAATTGAGATAATTTTGGTATCTAAATAATCCCTTATTTTTCACCATTTTTATGTTTCTTTTTATTTTCTTTGGGTCGGATTCTTTTGGGTTTTGGTTGTCTTCGGTTTTTTCCGCTCGAAGTGTTGTTATTCCATTGAACTGGTGTTAGTATTGTAGTTTGTGTTGACTGTTTTCAAATTAGTCGAATTCTGGAAAAAAAGGTCAGTATTCACAAAACCCAAGCAATTATCCCACACTGTGTGTGCACTTAAAAGTTGAAACATTGTATGTATCACACACTTGTCTTTCTTGTGTTTAAAAGCGTTGTATTCATACTTTTTCTTTTTCTTTTTTGATTGGGGAGGGGAGTTTCGAACTTCAACCTCCATTTTGGAGGCTGGGGTTATGCCAATCAGGCACAGGCCTTTGGCAAAAGCGTTGTATTCATACTTAGCAAAACAGTGAAGGAATGATCTCTCTCTCTCTCTCTCTCTCTCTCTCTCTAACCTTTCTGCACAGGCGAGGATTTATTTATTTTCACAGAGATAATGACACGGCCAACCATCTAGGGTGGCTTGGGGAAGGACATTAATACAATTTTAACTCCAATAGGATTAGCAGTGGCACTTTAATTACTCAGAACGATAATTCACTGTGGTGTGGTTCAGTTCAGTATATAATCCAAATATACCAACATATCAATAGAAATCACCACTTTCACAATCAAGTTAGGTCATCATAATTGATATGTTATAGTCTTATCAGATAAAATGCCCAATTTTATTAGTGAAAATATACACTTAAATTTATAAGTTACAAGAAAATTGTGATTTAAATGTTCTGTATATTATACTCTCATTCATACACCTAAATCTCATATAATGTAATTTTTGGGCTACATTATTCGTATGAATATGTAACGTTCCTTGTTCAGGAATTATTTTATTAAATAAAATATTAATACAAAATGTCATACAAATTGGATTCTTAATGCATTATTCCTAATGCAATTACTGTTTAAGATATGATGACAAAGGAACAAGAATGATAGAAGAGAGGATAATAAAAATTAGACATTTTTGGTTTCGAATGTTATGCAAATTATTATTGTTATTTTTTTTTAAAAGTAAGAAAGACAGTTTATTAATACGAATGTTATGCAAATTTAACTTCACATTATGTAACAACTCAAGGTAAGTTCAACCACATCTGGGCTTCTACTATAAAAGGAAAATTCAAGATTACAATTGGAGCTCCTTGAAATCATTAAAAAATGCAAGAACTTCTCCCCTCAAGCAGTGTGAAATCTCACTCACCACAATCTTATATTAAATTTGAGTATTAAAATCTCCCCCTCTTAAATCTTTGACCTTTTTGGTAGGGAAGTCCATTTTATGTGACACGGCTTAAGTCCCATGTTTTGGTTGGGATTGGCTTTGATACTATTTGTAACAACCCAAGAAAAATCGAAGCCACATTTGGACCTATATTGCAATAGGATTAATGAAGATTATAATTGGCACCCTCTGGAATCATTATAAATCGCAGGTTCTCCTTCTCAAGCAATATGGGAAAATTTCATTCACCACCCTCTTATACTAAATCTGGGGTATTACATATTTGTAACAACTCAATCACACATTGGGAGTATGAATAACCCACATAGAAGAGGCAAGTTATAAAGGTAGTCATGAGTACTAAATACAACATTGGCTACTTACTAGTTGAAATTGGGCTTTATATGTGATTCTAGGAGGGAAGTGACTTACCATTATGGGGTTATATAGCAGATGTGGCTAGTGCTTTCATTGGGTAGTTATACCTGGCATTAGAACCAGCTGTAATACTAGAGCATGCATGACATGGTCCTGATGAGAATGTTAAATTTTTAAGTAAAATAGTCTGTAACACTTAAGTTCCACATCAGGAATATGATGTGTTACTAGAGCAGTGGTTCTAAGTCATTCTTTATTTCAATTACATATCTCACATTCTGGACATGCATTTTAGGGCAAATGTTGCTTAAACAAGCAAGTGAGATTTGTTTTTGAAGTTCCTACCCCAAAAAGATAGTCATGTTTTTAAAGGGTGAATGCAATGAATTTAGAATGAAAAAACTATTGCAGTCCTCCATCCACCTCAAATAGTGCAAAGATCCTATTTTGCCACATTAGTGATTTCAAACAACCAAGCTCCAAAAACTCCTCTTATTAGAACAGCCGTCACTTCCAACTTGGTTGCACTATCGAAACTTGTGGAGTGCAAAGTTGGCCATTTGAAGCTTTCTCTTGATGGAATGATGATGTATGCCATTTTGCTCTCCCAACGGCTATCATTCATTGGACAAGAAAACAATGGTCTTAATTAATTTTTGTTGTAAAACCTCTAGGGCTTGGTTCAAGTGGTAAGGGCCTTGGTCTTGGGAGAATGCTCTTCCCAGGTCTAGAACTCAAACCCTTGGGTGTAAATAATTTCTAGGGATCATGTCTTACAGGTGAAAAGCCGCCGATTTGCCTATACATGTGATGTGTGCATGTTAAATGGTTCCAAGGTTTAACTGGATAAAATACATGTTGTGTTTGTATAGTCTCCAAGGTTCCTCATCATCAAAAAAGAATTCCTTCTCTGTTGTAACCATTAGTTCATACGCTTTGTGTGACATCTGAATTCTGAAGTTCTTTCCTGCTTTTTGAGCATTCTCGACTATCCTCTCTGCTTAATTTTTATGTCTACATTTTCCTCTCCTTCTTTGGCAGTGTTTTTTCTTGTTTTTCTTATAATTGTGAGCTTATATATTTTGAACTAGATGGTCATGCTTGATGCAGAAATTAGCCAGGCGATTGATTTTTGGAAAGGGGCATGTCACTTTGGACGTTGAGGCACGTGATAAGAGGAAGAAACTCAATAAATTCAAAGAGTCTGCTTGGAAATGTGTTTATTTTTCCTCAGCAGAGCTTTTGGCTCTTTCTGTTACCTATGATGAGCTATGGTTCACTAATACCAAATACTTCTGGGTAGGGCCTGGAGATCAGGTTTGGCCAGATCAGAAAATTAAGTTAGTTCCTACCCTCATACAGAGCATTTATCAATATAAGTCAACTAGTAGAATTGGCTTATTTAATTTAATTGGTCTTCATGATAATTACATCTCATTTATCTAGGCATAACCACATAATTAACCTTTTACCCTGCCAGATTAAAATTGAAGGCATTCTACATGTATGCTGCCGGGTTTTATACTTACTCCATCATTGCTCTGATCTTTTGGGAAACGAGACGTTCCGACTTTTTGGTATCGATGGTTCATCATATAGCAAGTGTTATATTAATCATACTGTCTTATATATTCAGGTATATTTAGAGGTCTTTGTCTTTCAGCTTGTCATTTCATAATGTTCTTAAAAAAAGATCCATTTGATAATTAATGAAAAACTAGTCCTAGATCTGTGCATGCATAAGAAGAGTTGAAGTTTTAAAATGAAAAATAACATACATAACTAAGTTAACATATCTCGAGTCATTTTACAACAAATAAGACCTTTAAAAGTGTGTCTATGTTGGTACCTTGATTTCCAAACTTTGGTTCAGCACCTTATTCTTTTCTCGCCCTACTCTCCTTATGTTTTTATGTAAGAAGTGAAAAGGCTCACAAACCTTGCTTGAATGGAGAAAGCAACCTAGAGCCATTTATTTAGTGTGACAATGTAACCTTACTCATAAAAGTCATAGCTTGTAAGTTTTTTAAGTTCCTCTGAAATTCAATAATCCTTTTGAATCCAGGATCCATTGAATCTAAAAACTAAAAAGGCATGAGTTGAGAAAGCCAACGCATTAGAAAAACTTGAAACTCTATTAACATTCGAGAAGGTAGACAGTTATCCAACATCATGAGGGAGAAGGTGACGTTAATGAACATGAGTAAGAAACTAGCATGCTTGGTTTTTGTTCTAAAAAGAATCTTAGTGCAGGCACATGCTCATGATTTGCTTATAAATATTTCCTAAGTTTTAGATCAAGATGCACTCATGTCTTCTGTAGCTCATCTATCTGCATTTGCCACCTTCAGGTTTGCCCGTGTTGGTTCGGTCATTTTAGCTCTCCATGATGGAAGCGATGTATTTCTAGAAGTTGGAAAGATGTCCAAATATAGTGGCTTTGAAAAGATAGCAAGCGTTTCTTTCGCTCTTTTTGTTCTCTCTTGGACTGTGCTTCGCCTTATCTACTACCCCTTCAGGATACTTCGGAGCACTAGGTGAATGTTATGCGTCAATACTTTTGAGTACCTCCTTACCCCAGATTTATTGTGACATGGCCAACAAGTTTGTACATCAATATGTATTCAAGGATGTGTGTGCATTATATATGATACATATACGGAAATATGGCCAAAAATATAACCATGTATCATACCATGTAAGATAACAACCTGATTTCCGTCAGGAATTTGAGGGCAACTTTGTTTTGTCAGGACTAGATTTGCCAAGTTTCATTTTTTTTTTATTTTTTTTTTTAATTTGCACTGAGTATTCTGTTTTTATATTGGTAAGAGAGTCCTCCTCCCTTTCCTTTAGGCTCCTCTACTTGCACGTTGAAGTTTCTGCCATGTAAATATCTTTTACAAAGTTCTGAATTGTGTTTCTTTCATTAATGAAGGCATCTATTAAGTTTGAGCATAATTTTATGTGGCCTTTCCTATTAGAATTCTTAGTGCCATAGTTATAATAACTGCAGTCATCATTTCTTTGACTGCAGTAACCTAGTGTCTTCCAATTCTGAAAATATATATATATATATATATATACCTGGATGAGCACCACATGGTCCACATCTTGTTCACGTGCCCTTTTTTTCTTTTCTAATTATGAAAAGGAGTTCTTTCACTGCTTTATATTATTCTCTCTACATTGATTAACTTTGTTACATTTCTTTGTGGCAGCTATGAAGTTCTTTTGACCTTGGACATGGAGAGGCACATGGTGAATGGATCTATTTATTATTACTTGTTTAACACTCTTCTCTTCTGCTTGCTCGTTGTACATATCTACTGGTGGAAGTTGATGTTTGTAATGCTCTTGGAACAAATTCGTGCAAGAGGCCAGATTGGTGATGATGCTAGATCTGGTAAGTAGCATAATTTTCATTGTTTGGAAAATAGCGCACATGCACCTGCACAAGCATGTGCATGGGTAAAGTGAGAAGAATTTCAAATTCAACGAAGGATATATGTGAAGGCTTAATATAAGATGCAATAAAAATGATAAATGCTAGGCCTACAAACAAAATTACAAGAAGAATACAAAGAAAATTAGAAGAAAGAAGCTTGCAAATTGGCATGGCATAATGTGATATGTCAGATTTATTTTATAATAAAAAGAGTTTTATAAGTTGACAAACCACATCAATCCACATAACTTTGTAAACCAGTTTTGTATTCACTTAATGTCAGGCTAAGGAGCGGAATCAATGTTATATCACTTGTATACATTATTTTTTACTTGTAGCCACATATTATCGTTACTCATTAATTGCCCTTATTCATAAAAATAAAAAATAACAAAGAGACTAATGTTGTCTAATTTTGTTGTATCCATTCTTATAAGTTCCTTCACCAAAGAAATTATTTAACCAACATGTCTAAAAGTTTATGTATTACCCTAGGATGATTCCACAATAATTAGTCCAAAAACATAGATTTATGTTTGGAATTTATTTTATGATTTTACATTAACAAACCTGATCATATCAATGTCATAATGAGTTCTATGTTAGGTCCAAAATATTGTCTCAAACATCTTTGGCTCTAAAAGGGCAACAATCTCTTCTTTGGCATTCCTGTATCCATCCAACCTTGATCTGCTACCTCTCAACTTTCAATCTGATTTTTAAGTTTCTTCTCTTTTTGTCTAACTCACTTCCCTTTTTCTTTGTGAGTTTCGGGAATATCCCCATTCATAGGTCCGAGATCCACATTTTGATCTAAATTCTTTCAATTGAAGCTTCTATCCAGAAATTGACTGCAAGCTTATTATACTCTTTGAAAATTTCACAGAATGACGTTTTACATGATCTTCAGACCCTTGAAAATCCAGATATGAAAGCATGCATTGCGCTTTATTTGTTACAGTGAATAATGCAGTATTATTCGGACATGTGGCACTTTAGTGGTTATAATAAATCTATAGGCACATATGAATCATTCTACCATCAAATCCAACATTCACAGGTAAAGTTCTGAAATCATGTTGGTTAGGATTTTAATTTATGAGAGATGATTGTCATGTCATTCACAATGCTCATTATTTAGAGCCAAAAAATTTTAAAAGGTCCAAATAGAAAATTATGCAAATATTTTTTGAATTAAAGATGCAGCAGATTTTTATTTCTTTCCCAAATTACACCCCATCACTAACCTACATGTAATAAGAATGCTATATGGGATAGGTTGTAGTTAAAGGAAAGAATTTATTGCTTTGTAGCTATCACCTATGGTTACACAGTCTTGGATGCCTTCGCTTTTTTTCAGATTCTGAAAATGAGGCGGAACACGATGACTGACCATTATATCAAACTACAGCAAGAAGGTTTAGCATTCTCACTTTCATCATCCTGGTAGAATACTCTGCTCTTTGTTCTTCATCATTCTGATGGTTGTGAAACAGGCTTGCCGAACTTGATGTCTACATTCTCGTATTTGAACTGAATGTAAGTTTGTATTTTTTAAATTGTTTTGCACTTGGTAAGGAATCATTGTAGTTGAGGAACTTTATATATTATATGATGAAACAGAAAATGTAGATGACTGAAAGGTAGTAACTTGTTAATGACTTGATTCGTGGCCAACTTTTGGCCAGTATAAAGCATGGTTCATCATAAAAGAGTAGTTACAGGAGAAATCTTGCATTGTTACTTCTGTTCTACTTGTGCAATTTTAGACCGGTTTTCGTAATATAAGAGATGGCTGATTCCATGCTTTAGCAAACCATATGATGCAGTATCTATCTTAGCTCGGAGATATCTTTTTCATTTCTAATGGTTGTTCATTACTCAAAGACAGCATATCCGACTGGTATTAGTAGAAGGATGAGTAGACAAAATTTGGAGGATCAGCATATGTGCAGAATCCGAGCCATGCATTCCCTTAGTATGGAAGCCATCACACCTCCACACAAGAACTAACACTTGCTGATCATGTGAGCAACATGAGAAAACGCAACCAATTTCCAAGGACTTGGTGATAGAACTAGTAATTCGTGTTACCGTGTTGTGTTCAAGTCCCATTAAGCTAGTTTTGAATTATACTAGGAGATAAGGGATCCAAAATTGTGCTTGTTAATTCAGAAATCTTCGATTGGTACATCTTATTATCTAATATTACGATATTTTCAATTAGCTGCAAAGAAACTTTCTGTTGATTATTGTTCTCTGTTTCTTTTCTAAATTAATCTATAGAAGAATGTTACTTTTCTCTCCCTTCTCTCTAGAAAATCCAAGCTTTCTCCGCCTCGCTCCTCGCCCTCCTCTCTAAGCCACTGTCCATACATCTTTTTTTCATTTATTATTGTCATTTCTTCTCCACTAGGCCAGAAAGTGCTGCCAAATCTACCGTTTTTCAGCCACAAAATATTAACCGCACACCATCATCATGCTCACCGGCCGCTGATCTTCAAAATTCAGGTAGAAGTGCTGCCAAAAGACCTGCACGTGGCTCTCATGCGCCACCCAGGCCGCACATGCATCACACACACCATCGTCTATTCCGGCCACCATCATCCATGTACAGCAAGACTGATTTCCCCATGTCCATATCTTACAAATCTTGACCATGCGATTTCACATCCCACTGCACGCGTGACACTCATTGCGAATTTCTTTTGTGAAATACCGTTGGTATAGCTATCAAACTGTGTTCGTGCTTTCCCTGTTTAAAATTTTGGAGGAAGAGGATGTGGATAACTCTATCATCAAGATCACTACTGTAAATTGCAGTGATCCTTTCTCGGTTGATGTTACAAACTACATTTGTGTAGTCCATCAATTGGACTGCAAACCTCTTTATTTAGCAGGCCCTTCTTTATGTTTTATGTTTACATTGCATCAATTTTAATGAAGGTTTTGTTGAGATCTCCCATCTGGCTGGTTTGGATAGTGAGGTGAGGTAAGATGAGATGAAATGAGTTAAGAGTATTTCTGTATCCAAACACATTCTTAGTTTTACTTTAATGTAATCTTTAATTGCCAAAAAAAAAAAAAAAACTATCATAATATTAATTCATTTATGCACCATCTCGTTGAATAGACGGTCTACAACATCATTATTAAATATATTCTCTCGTCAAAAATCTTATTATGAGTTTTGCTACACATAAGTCGGTGTGTTAATACATTATTTGTAATGAGACCCCTTATAGTCAAACAAAAATTTTAGAAAAATCCTTTCAACCCAATCAATGAAATTGTGTTACCAATCATTTGAACATGCGAGAGACATTTTTTTAATTGTGTACTAATTTTAGGTTAAAATAGATGTTCAAGGAATGAACATCGATCGGTACAAAATACAATTTTTTTAAAAAAAGAAATTGGTACAAAATATTTGTATAATTTTTAGGTGGCTCTATCATTTCTCAAAATATATTTGCTTCTCATATGATCAAAGAACATGTGACAATTTAAGAAAGAGAAATATTCACAAAAAAAAAAATATAAAAATAAATTCACAAACTAATATGACTTGATACGGTACGTCAAATTATAAATTACTTTTATTATAAAATAGATCTAACATATACATAAAATCATGTCAGTTTGTGAGTTTACTTTTGTGAGAATTTTTTTTTGTAATTGTAGCAATTTGTTTAAGAAATATCATTCAAATTAGTACATATCACTTTTATGACTCCCCTGAAGCATCCTACCCGGGAGTTTAATAAAACAAACAAATTTCTTCACAGCAAATTGTTTCTGAATCATGAAGTGTGAGACTTGTATATTTGGTTATTGGTTATTCTACTCCGCATACTCGTAACTTCACAACAAATTATCTTTCGAAACACGTGCACTGAGATTTTTAATTCAATGCAATCACTATGGTGGAAATTCCTAGGGTCAACGTGAGCCATTAATGCTTACTTTGTTTTTGTATATGAGATGAGATGGGTTAAGATTAGTTGAAATTAAAATTAAAAATTAAATAAAATATTTTTATAATATTTTTTTTAATATTATTTTTATTTTAGAATTTGAGAAAATTGAATTATTTATTTTATTTTGTATAGTAATTTGAAAAAGTTGTAATGATTAGATGAAGTAAACAACTTTTTCAAGTTCTCACATAAAATAAAATAAATAATTCAACTTTTTCAAATCTCAAAACAAAAATAATATTAAAAAAAATATATTATAACAATATTTTATTCAACTTTTAATTTTAATGTCAACTCATCTCAAGACCTTAATGACTCACGTTGAAATATATGAAGTAGGTTGAGATAAGTTTAACTTTTTTATAAAAAGTTGAAAAAATAATAGATCTCATTAATGATTGGTTTGAGATGAGTAGAGTTTGATTTAACAACCAAACACAACCTAAGAGGCCTAGGTCTATTTGGGTGATTCAAAACATGACCCCAGGAGTTTGGCTGTTTATTCTTTCAAGTTCTCCTTCCATCTAGTGATAAATTGCACCAATCTACAAAACTCCAAATCTCGATCTTTTAAACCAAATGCATGGACACTCCAGTGCAAGGATAACAAAAATTAGTTTGTTTAGATGCCCTGAAGAAAACAAAAATACTGAAACTTGAAAACTCGATATACATCATCACGATGAAATCATTCATGAACTTGGATAAATGCCGACTTTGTAAGCCCTTTAGGACAAGAATGTCAAAGTCCTATAAACATTAATAGTTGGAGACTTCGGGTAGACCACAGATAATTGTGCGTTTACAATGCAATAAAATCTAATCAAAATGGGGAAGCTTAGCACTTTTGGTACATTGCAAGAGATAAAACTAGATAGCTGTTACAAAACAATACAATAAAACTAAACCAATGCACAACTGCCCAAACTACTACTCCACAATCGTACTCTGTAACATTATAGCTTAAGTTGTTTTGATAACTTCATTGCCATATATGATATATCCCTCGGTTGAAAAATGGATGGTCAATGGACCTTGACAAGTCAATCTGCTGACATGCATATAACCCATTTATCACACTCCAATGTGTTCATTCTGATATTGTCTTAATTAGAGAACTTCGAAATCAACTTATCCACATGGATTATGATATCATCTATGCGAGGGCGAACTGCAGCCTGGGTTTGAAGCATCCATGTCACAAATTGGTGGAGAGCTTCTGGATATGGGGGCTTAGGACCAGCTGGCCACTTTACCTGGGCATTTATAATGGCCAACTGTAGGCTTCCTCCCGATTCTCCAAGTGCGTACTCAAATGGAGATACCCCATACCTGTAATAAGTAGCTATCAGTGACGCATATATTAAAATTTCTTGCAAAAGATGCAGCTTTGCTTCAATGGGAGAATCCATTTTCTCAAGATGATGAGTCATAATTATCTTAAGAAAAAGCCGTGCTTGGAATCCATGAAACTAAAAAGAATGTTCCATGCAGAAGTCTATAGCATTTGTATGCAGATACAAAAACATTCTACTAAAATTATGGTATCTTAGATTAGGTCGAGTTTGAATGTGTTGTGGGAGAAGGTGTTGAGTATAACACTGGACGTATGCTAAGTTGATTTTGTCTATATAAGAGAGATACAGGAGCCCCAATAGTAACTAGTCCTTTTGATATATTGGTCAGATGCAATTAGTGTCTCCTGATAGTGAGAAATGGTACTAAAACGTAACAATGCAATGGTAGTGTTGGGACATCTCAGCTCAACATACACCTTGATGAGGATATTAAAAATTTGAATGGTAAGATCATGATACCCCAAATAGTGTGGATGGTGAAAATGATGCATGGACATGAGCTGCATCCTATATTTAGTGTATATCAGTGATGGAATCAGACACAAGAAAATTATGATCTGGTTGGGCTGTATTGTAACAGACGCACAAAAGCAAATAAAAGATAGAAATTCTCTTTTTGGGCAAACGAGAAACCACAAACTGTTCAAATAAAAAACTGAGGATACTTTATTAATCAACACTCTTAAATAAGCAAAGGAAAATACAGTCCTATTCTAATCTTAACAGTAAACCAAAGAGAATTAAACTAGCAATCCAGATCCGAATAACATTCCAATCCTAATCTTAACAGCAATCCAATTTTGACCTACTCCCTGAGCAGAGATTACGCTTTATACAGGTAGTGGGGTCATGTATACTCACGGGATTGCTTTTTTTTTTTTTTTTTTTTTTAAGTAATTTGAAAAAATTCAAATTGCGTCCAAACCAATCAAGATCTAAGTAGTTGTTCAGTAAACTATTACACTTCACATGCAGTCTAATCCAAAATAGACTGCTCCGAAAAAAATATCCAAAAAAAACTCTAAAAAACAAACAAACAAACAAACCTAATCCTAATGAAACTTTTTATTGCAATACTGTTTCACCAGCAATCTGTCACCACATCGGACTGGTTTTCCATCACTTGCCCCTTTTAAGAAGTACCTCGTCTTCAAGGTTCAATAAGTGAAAAGCTGCCTAGTATCCAACAGTTTTTCTCCAACCACTATACCCTCCTTGATGAGGAATACTTGAGGTTGAAGCTTGTTACAATCGTGCCCCAGTAACCGCATTCATTGCAGTTGAAACATAACCCTTTCTTGCGTCTCTTTCGCAGCAAAATTAGGTACTTTATGGTCGATTTGATGGCTAACAATGGGGAAAAATATGTGCAATGGTTTTCATAGGCAAGGAAAAGGGCATGCTTTCGAGGTTGCAAAGAAGAAAGAAGAGTGAATTTGGTCAGCAGCTATGTGAGCAGTGACACGAATGTCCACAGTACACCAAAGAAGGAGAGAGAGAGAGAGAGAGAGAGAGAGAGGTGCTACGATATTCTTGCCTCAAAATGCAAATCACTCAACCTTTCATTAATCAAAATCTCTAAAATTCATTGAGAACATTCATCATAAATACATCCGCACTCATTTCTAGTACTAACATTAGGATTCCAAATCAAAAATAAAAACTTAATAAACTCAACTAAAGAATAACTTATAATCAAAAGAAATACACCAAGACAATCAAAACTAAAGGCTCTAAACTATATTACCTAAATATCCATGATTCACATAGAGTTGAGGAAAATTAATTATCTGCCCTCATACAAAAACTTTTTTTTTTATGGCAAGGATTCCCGGAGACCTTGAGCCCTCATCCAAAACTTAACATTAATTGTAAATCAAAACACAAATTAAATGCTGATATCCTTGAATAATATGAATAGATCATCAAAACTATACGCCTGTTGCTTCAGTTGGACATCATATGTTTGAAAAATTCTAAGCAGTCATACCGCGGTCACCTCTTATCAGGAAAGGATGGGTTTTTTTTCCTAATTATACTAGATTTGAGGTAGGTGATGGCTTTAAGACTTAACTCTGGCATGGCCTATGGTGTGGTGACAGCACCATGATGGCAGTGCTCACCTTGCCCTTCCTATAAGGCGGCACCATGATGCATTGAACCAATACCTAACTGAGGCTGCAAAGTTTCCAACATCCTTTCACACAACTGTTGCGAAATCTTCTTGGTCCATTGTTTTAATCTTCAGAAAAAGTTTTGAACTTGAAATCTAATTTCACATCCATCATGGACAAGGATGGAAATTTTTTGCAACAATCTTTTCTTTGAATCTCTTCACTTAAGTACCAAACTGATATCGGACAGGATAATGGAAATAGGCCCATTCTGCCTACGGCGGGCTTTAGAATAGGGAAAGTAATGATCTTGCAGATTTTTATGGTGAGGGGAAGCATTTTCAGAATTTATATTTGTCAAATCACCACTTGTCCCAAAAGCTTAAACTAATGGGAAGAGGTAGATTTTATATTTAATTTATATCTTAACACTCCCCCTCGTGTGGGCTACACTCCCTCTCAATGAGTGGGTCCAACACATGGAATATTTAATTAAATGAGGTGGAATGTAGAGTCATGGTTCAAGCTCAGGACCTTTTTTTTTTTTTATTGGCACCGGGTGTCCGAAAACAGCATTCCGACTAATCTTGGGGGTGCACAGACTCTCGGCAAGTAGTTTCCCGCAAGTGCACATCGGGTAATTCAAGAGAAAAATCCTTCAACTCGATGGCCCCTAGAAATTGTTTGCACCCAAGGGAATTTGAACCTTAGATCTGAGGGGAGCATACCCTCAAGCCCAAAGCCTTTACCACTTGAGCCAACCCCTAGGGATTGGGTTCAAACTTAAAACTTCTACTCTGATATCATATGAAATCACCACATATCCCAAAAACTTAAGCTAATGGGAAGAGGTAAATTTTATTATTTAATTTATATCTTAACAATATTGAATTGGAGTTCCAAAAATTGAATTTTAGTGGCTGAAACAGCGACATCAGCTGATGTGAAAAGTAAAGCCTGGTTTGGTTTGGTAGATGAGATGAGATGATCTCATCTAATCATTATAACTTTTCCAAATTCTCATACAAAATATAATAAACAATTCAACTTTTTCAAATCTCAAAATAAAAATAATACTAAAATATTATATTCTAATAATATTTTATTCAACTTTCATCTCATCTCATCTCATCTGTGTAACCAAACAAGGCCTAACAGCGCTAGAATAAAATTAGGACGAGAGAGAGAGAGAGAGAGAGAGAGAGAGAGAGAGAGAGAGAGAGAGAGAGAGAGAGAACAAGAGAACATAGGCACTCTTGTCCCAAAACTCAAATCACTCAATAAGGTCGTAAAATAAGCTGATTTAAATCTAGTATACTTATGACTAGACCTTTGAACTACACGACTCTTGCTTCAATTAGACTTTGCATGTTAGCACTACATATAAAGATCACTCTAAAAACAGCAACTTCACTCTTATCCCATGGCTGCATCAATATCCAGTCAAACTATTAAAAGACTAATCAGTTATGCTAGGCCTCACCAGTGTAGGTGTATTATCACTAAAGATAAACATAAAAAAGGCTTACCCTTGAGCTCCCTAAATTGCTCGAATAAATATTTATGTACGTTAGAATGCATGCACAGACCTACATTACATACAATCAAAAATTTTCCCAAACTGTTTAAAAAATTACCACTAATGACACGAGGTACAGTAAAAAAAGTTCTTAAAAATCACGAATATAGTGGTGACAGTAAAAGAGCAAGAATTATCCTCACATTATTGCATATAAAGTGCATCCTAACGACCAAATATCAGTTCTCTCATCAATGTCTGCATGGCTTGGGCAATCCCACAACTCAGGAGCTCGAAAAGGAGCTGAACAATGCTCAGATGCCCATTCCTACACAAGAAGAAAACAAAAAATCACCAACGCTATAATACGATCCAATGGGTTGATTGAGATGAAAATTGCAAGCATCTATAGATATTAATCATAACAGTAAAGGGAGAGACAAGAGGCTGACCTTGTCATACCAAGGGTAAGAAAATATGGAAATTAATTTTCAAGACATTTCGAATTAAAAGTGAAGAACTTAAACTACAGAGTAAAATGGTTCTCTTAGCTATCATTAAACTACAAAGCACGCACAAAATACAAAAATATGTAAAAACAAAGCATATTTAGACATTTACCAGGGATCCAGGAAAATCAATGTTCTAACATCACAATTATTGCAAAAAGAAAGAAGAAGGTGAAAAAAAAAAGCACCTGCAACTGAAGTGCCTCTGAACGAGAGCGAATCTGCTTTCTGGCAGGTCGAGCACTGCCAAAGTCCATTAATATAGCAAGAGGAGGTTTTCCTTTTATATGAGTTATAAGAACATTACCAGGTTTGACATCATTATGTGCATATGGAGGATCAAGATTGTGCATATGCTCGAGTCCTGCACAAAGCTGTCAAATTGAATTTCGTTAATTAAAATGATTATTATGCATGCAAGAAATTTCAGATCAATTTATAACATCATCATATCTAAAAATACTACGGATATAAACCAAAAAGAGAAAAGAGAAAAAAAAAAAAAAAAACTCCTAAGTGCCTCTCCTATAGAATCTTTTTTTTTTTTTATCGGTAAATAAATTTTTATTGATCAAAAGAGAGACAAAAAATGCCCAAGTATACGGGACATATACATGAGTAAGTTTATGCCTCTCCTATAGAATCTAGAGCACAAGAAACAATAGACATCCATATTTCTAACAACATTTCTCCCTTAAGCCTCAAGCAATCAACTGCAACTCTCGACAGAAGCTAACCAATTACTTTCAATGATTGTGGCTTGGAGTTAAGAAAGTGTGACAAAAAGACAGAAAACTATGATATCCATGAGAAAAATATCCACCTTAGGCAGTATCTAGTTATCATGGAAAAAAAATATTCTAAGAAAATTGACTTGCAGTAGGAACAGTATAAATGAAGTAGAAAAAGAAAAGGAGATTTTATTCACCTGTCGAAATATATAAAGAACATCTGAGGTAGAAAAAACCTCCTTTTTAGCTTTCATAACTTTGGCATTATCCAGTAATGTTCCATCCAAATGAACTGGAAATAACAAGTATGCTTCATGGTTCCTAGATCCTTCTTGTGTTGGCTGTCAGTGAAGTAATATAATGTTATATAAATATCTATTTTTAAAATTATTTTAAAGCACATTGCATTCTAGAAGGGATTGTTTTCAAATAAATAACGTTCAAAAAAAAGCTAATATCACCCAAATAAATGATATTCCCACCACCTAGCAGCAGTTTGAAGCATAAAAAACTTCCCTAAGCACACTATGGATGATTTCCATGCCAATGTGGTTAAAATGCTGTTGGTGTGTAACTCCAGCAATAATAATTGCCAAAGTCTTTACCATGCTTCCTCAAATTTACACAAAATGTTTCCACTTCTTGTTACTCGGGGGCCCAATGTCAAAGCCAGAACTATATATAGTTCAATACCAAATAATTTTCATACTGAAGCCTACCAACTAAAACAACAGTCATATATCATTCCTCTTAGTATATTGGTCAAAAAGTTTATTTTTTTAAAGATGAGAAAACTAATTAATAAACTAGAAATAAATAGCTATTCTGAGTAACTACCTTAATAGAAATAATAGCATGATCAAGAAGTGGAAGCAAATTTGGATGACTGAATAGCGATGAGACGCGGATTTCCTCCCTAACCAACTCTAACTGTTCAGCATTCTGAATGAGAACTTTCTTCATGGCATAAGTGCCATCATCTGCACACACACGCCAAGAAATAACATTTTTTTCCATGAAATTACTTTCAAAACAGGAAGAAAAAACCAGACACAAACATTTTAAGAAATTGAGTAGACTAAGAGTTTTAGTACAAGAGATTATAGAGTATAAATATAACTTAAATGCTCTTTTTATAATTTTAATACCCCATATTGAGCGAGTATAGAAAGGTGGGGAATTAGATCCCACATTTTTTTGGAGGGAGAAATTCTTACTTTTTATAATGATCTCACGGAACTCCAATAGTATCAGCAACTAGTCTTTTTGGAGTATGGGTCAAATGTTACTTGGACTTTTTGTGAGTCGTAACAAATGGTATCAGAGCCAAACCAAACCACAAGTGTGAGACTACAGTCATGTCACCTATGATCGAACAGCCTGACAAGGATGTCGAGATTTAAGGTTGGAGATTGTGACACCTCCATATTGAGTGAGCATAGGAAGGGGTGAATGGGATCCCACATTCCTTGGAAAGGAGAAATTCTTACTTTTTATAATGATTCCAAGGCACTCCAATTGTATCATTGACTAATCTTTTCCGAATATGGGCCTAGTGTGGCTTGGGATTTCCTTGCATGGTTAAAATAATATATATATATATATATATATATATATATATATAGGCACACGCTGCCGCCAACAATTTTAATTCATGTAAAAAAGATAATCGCTTAGACTCCAAGATAACAAATTCTTTCTCCGGTAAATTTATTTGAACAGTTTTGATCTACAAGTAATATCACCAGACAATATGGAAATAGGTGAGGGCATCATAGTTATGTGTGTATGTAGATAGATAAGATAGATAGATAGGATAGATAGATAGACATACATAAAAACATTCCCAAACCCATTGAAATGTGTGTGCGTGTGTGTGTGTGTGAAAGCCTACAAAGTTTAAAAAGAAGAGGACATAGCCACATTTGTGAACCCAGAAAACCTTAAATCACAGATTCAAATTTATAAAAATAAAAAAATAAAAAAAAAAAGAAGCAAAAAATTCAAACACCAAACTCTATTCCAAGTATCATAAATTGAATTTAATATATATATATATATATATTTTTATAAGTAAGAGTAAATTTATTGATACGAATGTTATAGCACAGCCCGTGTACACAAGGAAAAATGATATATACAGACCATAATACCTGAAACACAGATCCAAGGAAAAGAAAGAACAGCAAGAACAAAACAAAGAATATTGGAGAACATAGTCCGCCACATTTTAAGATCTACTTCATAGAAAATTCTATAGTTCCGATATATCCAATATAACAGTTTCAGATCACCAAAAAGTCCCTTAAGGCCACCATAGCAAAATTGAGACTCAATCGAATTATTCAATTCAATGGCAAGATTCAATCACTTCTGAGCTCAGACAGACATTCAAAAACAGTTCATTTAGATTCATAACTCGATGATCCAGATGAGAATATCTAAAAAAAATCGATACATGGTGAGGAAGAGAGAGCTCAAACCAGAGAGATGAGATGGGTCCTTGACTCTCTTAGCCAAGCCACCACCGCCACCAGAGGCCGAACCCGAGTCTGTGGGCACCTCCTTGACCAGGAAAACGTAGGCGAACCCGCCCTCCCCGAGCTGCCTCACGATCCTGAACCGGTTCTCATTGATCCAAACGTCTCCTCCGCCGTTTACTGCATCGTATAGCGCATTCAACCCAGAAAATGTGCACCCCATCTTCCCCTTGTCAACCTTCCTTGCCTTATTCTGAATATATGGGGTCTCTGTCTCTCTCTTTCTATTTCTTGGATCTCTCCGATCTTAAGCAAACACATGTTGGGTTTTCGCGCTTCATGTCGTTATAGATCCACCTTTCGTCGTAAAAAAATCAAAAATCGTTTTTAAGTCGAATCAAGTTGGTTCAAGTTCAACTTGCCTTAATAGTTCATCTTAATCCAAATAATTAGTTGATAATATATATTAAGAAAAAGTTTATTCATCAACCATTTTCTAACTATATTCTTATCATCTCATAACGTAGCATTAGATAATAGGTTCACAAGTAAAATATAATAAATAATCTTTAATTATCTATTATCACATCATGAAATGATTTTATCGGTGGAGAAGTTCCATCGACAGTGACACATCCATATAAAATGAAAATAAATGCAGATTAGGCCTTAATGCACCCATTGAGTTTTGTTAGGTCCATTATATATTTTTTCAACTGGACAAAACTTTGACCTTTGCATAATATCATACTCTACATAATGGTGGAATTATGATTTTTTTTTTTTTTTTGGCGCTAATAAAGTCTTGAATTTGATTCATCTCATCAGTCTTTTTCTCTTCGCAAGGTTTTTTTTCCTTTTTTTTTCAAAAAAAAAAAAAAGAAAAGAAAAGAAAGTAGACCATACCATGAAAGTATTTCTTTTAAGTATAACCCACCTTTTTTTACAAACAATCTGCATCACGATGGCACACTTTAATCTTGTAACTATAATTACCATTTCGTTTATACGAGATGAGATGAAATGTTTTATTAAAAATTAAATAAAATATTTTTATAATATTATTTTTTTATAATTTAAAAAATTAAATTATTTATTATATTTTATATTTGAGAAAATTATAATAATTATATATATCATATAGTTTAATTTTATATAACTAAATGAGCAAGTATTTAGAATAAAATAGTTTCAAACTTTCAAGGGATTGTAACATTTCGTTACACTTTCAAATCAGACAAGTCGCATAGTCGTGCAATGTTCGGTAATGATATAATATATTTAATTAAAATTATATATAAATAATAAAGTAAGAAATGGAATTTTTAATATTAATATTTTTTATTAAAATAAATGTAGTTTTAAAATAAATTCTATTATTACAAATATTTTCATTTAATAATTTATAATTTATATTTAATTTTGTGATAATGTTTCCTTTATTTTTTTTAAATATTTAGAAGGTAATTATATAATATATTTAATTAAAATGATCTATGATCTTTTTAAAATTACATTTTATTTTAAAAATTTTTGTTAAATATTTTGAAGATGTATAAAATGTTTAGCAACTTGATTAAATATATTATTTTGCATTTAATAATTATATTTTTAAATAAAAATGAATTTCATTAGATGTATTATATTTCATTTTATAAGTTTAACTGAATTTTATAAAATCATTATTTCTCATTTAATTCTAATACAAATTGTGGTATGTTACACCTTTATGGGAATGTGTTTTATTTATTTACATAATAAGATAGTGGATGGTGTGGTTGCATAATAATAATAATAGCAAGACTGTTTTACGTTGAAAATTAAATACTACTAGTCCTGCGCCCAAAAATTACAAATTATTAATTCTTTTTATACCTTGATTGTTAAGTTTTCTAAATGTGGCATTTGTAATACAGAGGACACTTCGAAGCGTCGCAGAAAATAAAACAAAGTATGCTCATAGAGTCATATTCCTAGAATAAGTGATCTAATATATATATATATATATATTTTGGATACAGGGGTTGGGGATTTCGAATGCAGATTTTTTATTTAGAAAACCGGATCATATGTCATCAGGCTCTTCGATAGTGATCTAATATTTGATGTGACTTAACGGGAGGTTTTAAAATTACGGTTATTCCATTTTCAAGTTCGGTGTGTTCTCAAGTTATATATGTTAAGCACATAATTTACATCATTTAAATGGTAAGATATAATTTGTAAGACTCAAATTTTAAAATTTATCTTTTAAATCAAATTATTTGTCATTTAATTTTAAATCAAATTATACACGTGACATAATTTGATTTGAAAAATAAATTTTAAAATTCGAATCTTATAAATTAAATATTATCATTTAAATAATGTAAGCAATATGCTCTACACACTAGTTTGAGCATAAAATTTTTTCAAAAAAAATATAGGTTATAGATATAGATAAATTTAGATAGATATGACTTATAAGACTTTCCTTTGAACCATAACACAATCTGTAAGATTGCAGGCAATTTAAGTCCTGTTTGGATACACGAAGTGTTTCATTTTATCTTATCATTATAATTTTTTTAAATTTTCAGACAAAATATAATAAACAATTCAAATTTTTCAAATCCCAGAATAATAATAATATTAAAAATAATATTCTAATAACATTTTATTCAACTTTTAACTTACAGTTTGGAATAAGCTTCAAAGTTAGAAAGAAAAACTACTCTCACAAGGAGGGAGATTAATTCTGATTAAGGCAATTGTCCTTTATATTCCCACTTATGCAATGAGTTGATTCATGTTGCCTTTGAGATTATGTCATTATCTTGAAAGGATGATAGCTAGATTCTGGTGGAATCAACCAAGTAATGAGCAAAAAGTCCATCAGTTGAGTTGGCAAAAGCTATGTGTGTCTAAATTCAGAGGGGGGGATGGGATTCAAGGAGTTGCATGCTTTTAATATGTCTCTATTAGCTAAACAAAGATGGAGACTGTTATAGGTGAAAATTCTTTATTGCAAAAAACTTTCAAGGCAAAATACTATTCAAATGATTCTTTCTTGAACTCAAAATTGGGAGTTAACCCTTCATATGTATGGAGGGGGATTTATGTAGGCAAGAAATGGCTTAAAGAGGGATGCAGATTCAGAGTGGGATCAGGTGAGCAGATTCAAATTTGAAAAGATTCTTGGGTTCCAGGTTTCAATATTTTAAAACCTGAGATTCATGGAAATAGGCAGGTGGATGTTGATGAGGCTGCTACACTTGAAACTCTTGTAGATTTCTCTACTAATTCTTGGAAAAGACAATCTATCCAAGCTCTCTTCAATCCAATTATATCTGATAATATCCTCAAGACCAGATTATCAGCACTGCCAACAAATGATAGGTGGATATGGGGTGTGGAATCTAATGGAAGGTTTTCTATTAGGAGTGTTTATAGGCTGATTCAGTTGCAGAATGCCAACATGTGTGGTGAAAGCTCAGCAATGATGAAAGATAGAAGGTTATGAAGGTGGTTGTGGTAGATGCAAGTACCTAGAAAAATTATCTTGGAAGGCATGCAAAGATATACTTCCAACACTTATTAATCTGAGGAAGAAAAAAGTAGTGGTGGCGAATGGGTGTTGCTTTTGTATGGAACCTGATGAAGATGTTTCTCATGCACTTTTGCACTATCCCTCTATCAAAACAATATGGAAAAGGTACATTCCCTTTCTACAGAACTGTTCTGTGCCTATGGATTTTTTGGGTACAGTCAAATCTGTTATGCAATTTGGTACAGAATCTGATTTCACTATGTTGTTTGTATTAAGTTAGGGTATTTGGTTTAGACGTAATAAAATGCAAATGGAATAGATGGTGTTAGACCCTATGGATGGTGCAGACCATGCTTTATCTCTTCATAAGACCTTTTCTGAAGTCAGAAGGGTTAACTCTACTGATGTGAGGAACTCATATAGATGGCAACCTCCTCCTACTGGTTGTTTTAAGGTTAATATTGATGGTGCAATTTTTAGTGACAAGAGAAAGGCCGGTGTTGGTGTAGTACTGAGGGATACTCATGATGAGATAGTGATGGCAACTACTAAAGTTGAATCTAAAGTAGAAGGGCATGCTGCAATTGAACTGATTGCAGTTTTGAGGGACTTACAATTATGCTTGCCTTTGGAAATACCTAATTTAGTGGTGGAGTCCGATTGTTTGCCTTTAGTTCAGCAACTCCAAGCTAATGCAGGTGGAGAAGACTCCTATGCACCAGATGGAAACTTGGTTGCAGAGGCTAGGCAATTGCTGTCTCATTCCCAACAAGCTCAAGTTGTACATGTCTCTAGATGGGGAAATGGGGTGGCCCACACTTTGGCAAGACATACTTGGAATGTATCTAATATTAATGTATGGTGGGAGCATGTTCCTGCTTTTGTTCATCAAGCCTTATGGTTTGATAAGACTTCACTGTAATGTGTTTCTAATGGAAGTCTGTTTATAAATAATAAAAATAAAAAAAAATAAAAAAAAAAAACCTTTAATTTTCATCTCAATTCATTTCATCTCATCTCGCTATCGACAACTATTATTAATTCCATTCAACATTTTGGCACGTCAATTCGTACATTTCTACTGAGTGGTACGATTCATAGCACCATCTAAAACAACATACAACCTACACGGAAAACCTCTGGAGGCAGTGTCTACACCCATTTTCCTCTGCACCATCTACAATAACATACAACCTTAAACGATCCGGAAAACCAGAAGTCAGAGAAGTGATAAATAAAACCGTGCAAGTTAATTGTTCAGCTAATCTCAATATTGGGTACTAATACATCTGTGCCCATGTTCATAAGGATCAGTCGTCTTTCGCTGTTCCATGCGGGATAATGGCAGGTTGTTGTTGGGTAATACAATGTATGTTTCCACCCCCTAAAACAATCTCTCTTGCTCCTTCGATTCTTACAACCTGAGACAGCCAAACATCATTAAAAGGGTTTGTTCAGAACTACAAAAGAGTAATGATATATACAGTCGTGGAGTGCGCAAGCGTCGTGCAGTTGTTTTGAAAAAGAGTGGGATCCACTATTAAAAAATTAATTTTTTTTTCATGTGAGTCTCATATTTATTCATTTTTTTAAAAATGATTGCACGACGCTTGCGCACTAACGACTGCAACTATCATTTCTCATTTAATAATGTCACTACTTGGATATTAGCCATGGAAGTGATGAAAAGTATGATGTTAGATAAAACAGAATGATCTTTTTATGGGCAGAAAAAACAAAGAGATGTCGGGAGATGCATGTGGACCCTGCACAAATTTTGAAATGAAGACTGAACATGTAAATTGAAGAATGTTTTCTTACTTCATAATCTGGAAAGGCTTCAGATATGACACGAACAGCTTCTTCATCCCGCTTTGGGTCACCGAACTGTGGCAAGATTATTGCTCCATTGGCAATGTAAAAGTTCACGTATGAGGCGGCAAGTCTTGTACCCGGAAGTCTTGGTTTAGCCTCACCATCCTGTTGCAAAAACAATGAAGAGTCAAAAAAAATTATGTTCTATGCATTCAAGTGACTTCTATTCAAGTGAAAAAAATAAATAAATATTGTTCTCAAAAAGGAAAAAAGAGAAGATTTGAAGAAAAGAGTACAGAGAGAGTACGAGGCATTCTGAAATAAGTTTAATTCTGCCAGGCATCTTGAGGACGCTTAATTAGAAGATCCACAATGGCACGGCCACAAGAAAGAAGGCATCAGTTCTCCAGACTCAAAGCAGCAATGGAGTCATGGACTATGTTCCAGTAATTTACTTTTCTTGATTAAGGCATGTGTGTGTAGGAGTAATTCATAAGTTATTCATAGCTCAAATGGCCTAAATTTGGGATTGATATATAGCTATATTCAGGGCAGTGAGGCTTATTAGAAAATATTAATGGCATATGCTACCACAGTTTTGTGCTAGGGAAAATGTTCCTAGGTATGCTATCAGAAAATTCCTAAATCTGGCTAGCATACGGCAGAAGAGTGTGTATGACAATGCTGCACTGCCGAATGATGACAGCGGACTTTATTATAGTTTGTGACAAAACACTTGGGTTATGTCCTTTTTCTAATGAATAAATCTTCTTGATTACCTAAAACTACAAAACCCTTCCGAAGATAATGTCGGGATACCATCTTTTATCATCTTGTGTCCCATTTTTACAGATAAACACACAATGTGACCCACTCGGCCATAGGTTATTGAACCCATGCCCTCACCCTAAAACCATTATTTAGGGAGAAGATGCTATACGTCCAAAGACAATCCAAAGGCAAAGGAAAGAATCACCTCATATTTAGAAGGTAAGTAATAAGCTCCGTTGATTTAGACAAAATATCTATGAGAGCAAAGAAGATGATTCAAATAGTTAATTTTTTGGCCTTAAGATCTAAAAGATTTTTTGATCTTTAATAAATATAAATTTTTTCATATTAAATTTCAGACTTTGCCAAGCTTTTTGTTGTAGCTTCCTCAGCAAAGGAAAGGCACATTTGCTAATGTAGATACATTTATCTTCTATTTTGTAATGGTAATCTTATTTTAAAAAAAAAAAAAAAGGCAATGCAAGCATTATTCATCGAAAAAAATAAAAATGAACCACAAACCTTCAAGGTTCCGAAAAACTAACACACTAGTGCTGTTAGTGTATCTTGTTCATTTCTATCATTTAATTACTGAACGAAAGAACTGCAGTAGGGAAATTTCTTACCCTTAGATTGTAGATTGACAAGTGTTAAGACAGCCAAGAAAGCCCAATTCTGGACCCATAAAACACTACCTGAATTACTCCAGCCGCCTCTTCATCTGTCATATAAAGTGGCCCGGGAACATGGAGTTTAATTATTTGTAGTTTCCTACCATTGGCATCAGTAGCACCGGAAAGAACAGAAAAGGCTTCAACAGATCGTTCATGCTGCTGATGATCATTTTCATCATCAGTCCAGGCTAACAGAACCACACCAGGCTTCACGAAACAGCACATATTATCGATGTGACCATTGGTATCATCATCACCTGTAAAGCATCATCCAAAATATGTTTCAAGGAAAGATTGAGAAGGTGACCAAGTGATGTCCATCTGTTTAAATATTGTATGTAAATAAATAAATAAATATTGTGAGAAGGTATGCTTGAATGAGGAAAATGGAGGGATTTGAACGTTAGGAAAGAAAATTTCCGCAAACCAGAGATTTTGTTGTTTTAATTAGTGGGAGGAGTGCTGAATTCCTGGAGGGTATGGAGAGCACAAATCATCTTTCCTCCACCTGTATACATGTTGTAATTGGAGCCCCTCCGTTTAAAAGTATCAAGGCACATCAAACCTCATCACTACCCCAATCCAGCCCACCACCATCACACCATCACAAATTTCCACAAGAACAAAAAGACAGAGGATGAACCCTACATCCTCCCTAGAGGTAAAAAAGTTTAAGGGAGCAATAAATCCTAAAAGAATGGCAAGGTCAGAAAATATGACAAAGGAAGAACATTCTATGCAATCTTGTGTATATGATAATAAGAGAGAAAGGCATGTAGATCTTCATAAAGAGAACAACTATCAAGAGCAAAGAGTTTCTCAGTAAAAAAATATAAGCCATGGGATTAAGCAAAGCATCAGTGTAGTATCACATACCATATAATCCACGAGGCAACCAAATAACCTTCCTGACTCCAAGATAAGCCTTAAGTTCATTCTCTATTTGCTCCTTACTTAAATGCGGGTTCCTGTTTTTATTCAGAAGGCACTCCTCTGTGGTAAGGCAAGTCCCTGAAGGCAGAAAACAAATCCTGAATAAATGCAAAACGAGTCAATTCAATGGGCAGGAACCAAACTATATGGCGATGCGTTGACAGTTTCTGTAACAGTAGAATGGCGAAAAGCTTGGGTTCTGAATTTTTTCCATGTGAAGTGCATGGTGATTCAATCCTTGATACATCGACTACTGATGTAACCTTTAGTAACACTTTCTGTGGGGAGAAGTTTGACAAAGAAAAATGGTAGGAAATATAATATGTGAGCTCTTGAACAATATTAAGATAAGGAAAATCATCCCAGTAAAAGTAAAATTGTATATTTTGTGAGTTGGGTTTTGTTTATATATTCTCATTTCCAAACAATCTCTGGCTTAACTGTTTATAAAACTTCTGCTTTCTTCTAGCAAAACTTGAAGAGATATGGGAACCTTGATGCATTTAGTGGACTGAAGTGAAGCGCATCTTTCAACCACACGGCAAATGTCCCTCAGTTACAGAGGATATGAGCCTCCCTTATAATGCTTGCTCATTATAGAATAGTTTCAAATGGATAAGCATGCAATCATCTCAAAATATAAAGAGGGATATCCGGGTAAAAGTACTTTTAAAGTTAAACTACTTTCATCAAAACAAATACCGAGTAAAAGATAGTAATGTATGCAATTAAACTACAGATTTCTTTAATAGAACAGGTGGTAGTCCCGTAAGTTCCAACATGGAGTAAATATGCATAAATTGGTGAATGTCCTTAAGAATTAGTTTTATAGTATTTTCAAAATAAGTTACATGTAATGAGCCACTTGCCCAAAATGACTATGGTATGCAAACTTCTAAACCTGGGTAGATAGTCTTAAATTTGGAATGGAGCTGCATATGCTATAAGTAACTCTATTAATTGAGAGTCTGAATCATATTCATATCTAATAGATAGAACTCTAATTAAATATATGCAGCATAAGTGAACCAGATGGATGCCTTAGAATATCCCATAAGGCTATACCAGTGTGCTTGTACATTACATTAGGAAGACATTGCCTTCAATCGTTTTCTAAGAGTTCAATATCCATTACTCCTCATTATGAAAATAAATAACATATATATCCACATATAATGCAATGCGCTCATATGGTATAGTTGTACTCTTTCATTGCATATCAGAACAAAGAGGCAGCAATCGCTCAACTATTGTCTACATGGATATTTTTTTTTTATTAGCACCAGGTGTCTAGGAACAGCGTCCCGACTAATCCCGGCAGTGCACAGACCCTCGGCAAGGAGTTTCCCGCAAGTACACATTGGGTAATTCAAGGAGAAAATCCCCCAGTCTGATGGCCCCTAGAGATTGTTTGCACCCAAGGGGATTTGAACCTTAGACCTGGGGTCTACATGGATATTAAGGAATTATTTCTTTTAAAGCCTTTTGTTTTATATTTGTTCAAAAGCAGCAAGAGAAATACTCTCGAGCCTTTTTTTTTTTTTTTTTTTTTTTTTTTTTTTAATTGGAGAGTATATGAATTTTTACCTTCTCCATCAACATGGATGCTTCCACCTTCAAGAACAATTGAGTTTGGAAATCTAGGAAGCCTCTCATTCTCCAAAATCTAACAACAAAATATTAGCAATTATGCACAAGAATTGTCGTTGGAAAAAAATAATGGTAGATATTATGAAAAAAATGAAAAAATATAAAAGCAATGCTACAATCTATCGAACTACACTAACCTTTCTCGCAACAAGGAGGTCAAGACTCCAGTCTTGGTAGCAACCATCACTAGGACCTAGAAATTTTTAGAGTAGTCGCAGTTATAGAAGGCACCAACCAAGCAAGACGTATATAAAACGACAAAGACAAAGGGCAGTAATTTCCTTTATGCAATCAGTGATGCACCCTTGCACTATTTTCAAAGATTACTGCAGCACATCTAATGAACAAGCTTCATTATCTCACATTTGATTGTTGATTTAGTTCCTCAAACTACAGGTGTTGATCAGCCCTTTTTTTCAATTATGGCAGACGATATTGATCATGATTTTGCATTAAGAAAAGGCCAACATTTATGGTAAGAGAGTACCAGGAAAGGAACAGGAAAGGAACGTAGGTTCAACTCAATAGTTTTAGACTCTGTTGTCGTATACAGTATTTAATAAACCATTACCCATATAAAAAAAAAAAAAAAAAAAACTACTATTTTTTTCTATGAACAGAACAGAACATTAAAATCTCAAGATTATCATACCTGTAAAAGATGAGAATTCTTGCAATATCTTGAACTTATTTTTAATATCAATAGTAATATCAATAGCATATTTACAGAAGAGATGAGATGACTATTCAAAAGTTTACCTCCCCAGCTGTTAAAATTCCAATCAATGCCAGCCACATTCTGCTGTGAGATAACAGAACTTGATTTGCTCTTGCTTACAACGAACTATTACAAAGAAAAAAAAAAAAAAAGCAAAAACATAACTGTCATTGTCAATTTAAATAGCAAACTGAAGATATTACTATTCCAAATGCTGAAATGAGTAGAAAAGGGGAGCTCACAGTCGGTCCAGTATCACGAAACCAAGAGTCATTCATGCTCATCTCAACCACTCTTATGTTTTCTGGTAGCTGATTTCGTGCATTGACCCACTGAGCATGTAAGAAACACAAATCTCAAACTTAGTTAAGAACAAAAGCAAAGGCAAGTTGTGAGACAAATCTACATCTCCAATATGTACAACCAACCTGAGCAGCACTTGCACAGACAGTCACAGGCTCAAACATTGAGATTGCAGATGCTACCTTGGCATACACATGTTGGGCATGCAATGCATTATCTCTCCAGTTATCTGGGCGTTCCTGTAACACGAACAAAGCCTGATTGTCATAACAGACTAAGCATGATAGGTTGAATCAGAGATGATCTACAATTTTGTGCATAGAACCAGGACTTAAAAAAGCTTAGATTGATAAGTAGTGAAGTGCAGAGAGCAGTGTGAGAAGGAAGATCAGGATTGAAAATATGCCAAGACCGCATATGGTGCAACCGAACAGCACATGTAGCAAAACTGTAACATCCAGAAATTATTGCTAACAAGATTTTTTTGGGGTAGAAGAGTAGTGAGAGTATAATAACTTTCTAATTTTGTTTGCAAAAAATAAAATTAGAAAGGGAGGACAAGGGGGTGTAATTAAGCACTCTGAGATTTATATTTCACTTTGGCCTTTGAGAATTTATTCTTGGTAATGAATGATGGTGAAGTTACAAAGCACAGCTCTAAGACTCATTTGCTGAAGGAGTGGGTTTCTGCGTAGTGCCATTGCAAGTAGACCTGTTCAAAAGGTGTTGGCATCTGGGAGGTAAAAAGGTGTTCGAGGCTGATGATCTTGGACCATATAAGCGTATTCATCCTCCAAAACATAAGGAATGCAGGCTGAGGTCATGGATTCAGTCCCATACTGATAAATGAGGTTTATTTACCTATCAAAAAATGTGACTAAGAATTGTATTTCTGTAGCGCAGTGGACAAGCAAAAGTGGTGTTCAATCTGTTCGTGAACATGGCTTTATAAGGTGGAGATGTCATTTCAGCTTGTAAATGGAGTTGGTACCTGCCTTTTTTTCCCATTTGGGGAACAGATCCGTGTGTCATTTGGTCCAAAGGACCTTGCTTTGGTACAAGCTGGTACCTGGCTTTGATACATCGTTTGTGGAAGGTTTATTCTAATCCGCTTGGCAAATGGTTTCACTAGTCAATTTTAGCTTCTTTAAGGAAAGAAAAGAAAGCGCCTTTGGCTTCTTTTCTCCTTTAATCGTACAAAAGCAAATCCCGGTCACTTGGTTTCTTAAAATGTAGACAGAAATGCTTCTTGGATTGCAGGAAGAAGCATTTTTGGCATCCAGCAATACTTTTTCGCAGCAAAACGAAGGCCTAACTAGTTTCCCAGAAGCATCAATGGATCGGAAAATGGCATCCCATGCACATAGTCTATATATAAATGTATGTCAAGTTAATACACAATTCATACATATCCACAGAAGACATGCCCTATATCAAATCTCACACAATCCATATACAATACTAGGCGATAATTAACAGATAAAATAAATAAAAATCAATACCCTCAAATCCATAACATACTGCACATCCAAATTAAGCATAGAGGTTCTTGAGGTATCACTATGAGATACATCTGGTTTGCTATTAACATGGATATGCATAAGATAGGAAAGGCCCAGATACATCACGGATTCATACAAATAACCAAAAATCCAATAAAGTAAATTGGATTTCACATGCAACATGAACCAGGCACAGAACCCATTTCTCAAACAGAGAAAAACAACACGACCCATAAATCTGAACAAGACACTATTATGTGATATGCAACCGGAAAATTGAAAGCAGATGTACTTACCGGCCAGCCCATCCAACACTGTGAATGGGTTTCCCACTCAGCAGGCATTTGATACCCATCGAGAGCAGGGGAACCTTTTAAATCCATCACCGTGAATTGGCTAAGCTGAAATAGTAGACAGAAAGTGAAGGCAGGAACTCCGACGATCCCCTATGGCAGATTGACGCGACCTGAGAAGAGAGACCAAGATGAAAAATGCTTTGGTCCCGAATTTGGGTCTCGAAGGTGTCCTCAAATTTTTTTTTTAAGGAGTGTTTTTAATAATGTTATGATGTATTTATTTTTTTAAAAGATGTTTATAATAATTAAAAAAATATATAAAAAAATAAAATACACGTTCGGACACATTTTCGAACTGCTATTTCCATAACCGTACCAGTCCTCGTAAACTAAACAGAGCGGTGGGGTCGAAAGTGAACTCTGTCAGTGGAATAGTACTGTTGGCAGTCTCGATGGCTGCGTACATGTCATCCTGGTCGGGTAAGGCTACCGGGGCCGCCTGAGCGTTACCGCTCGATTTGCCCGTTTGATGTGGCTAAGCCACGTGACACCATTAATTTATTAAAAAAAAAAAAAAAAAAAAAAAAACTAACTCAGCATCGAAAACCTAGACACCTTTCGGAACCCTTCATCACACACGCCTCTCCGTAAGAGTACTGGGCCATTGGCTGACCTGGTCATTGATAAGTATAAATTTTGACTAGAATTTCAATAATCTTTGACTATGTAAATTTATATTAGATTAGTAATTTTAAAATCAATATAGTATTATAAATAATATTTTACAAAAATTATTTTTTTGTAATATTTTATAACTATAATTTATATATTAATTAATTATTTAATTTTTATTTTCCAACTACCTAAGCCATAGTTTACCCCTCTACTATCAAAGTTAATTTGTTCATAATCTATTGAGAATTTTTTTACAACGATATTGGTTAGATGTAAGTTGGTTGCAAATTTGACCATAATGACCTTGTTGCAAATAGATCATACAAAACATAAAGTTAATTACAAATTTTTTGCTTTTAATCACAATATATGAATTCTTTATATGAATTCATACTCTTAACTGATACATTAAAATATTAAATTATCATATGGTTATAATGCAAAAAGAAGTCGGAACAAGACAAAGAAAAGCAATAAGCTCTAATATATAATCACATCCTCTTTTGCCCAGAAGACAAAGATCTTTCTCCATATATATATATATATATATATAACCTACTAAGCACTAGCAATGACTTATTCATATTTATCTTTATATTGATATTTGCATAATATCTTTAATTTATCTATATTTACTTATGTATCTCTAAATTTTTACATAGTTATAAATGGTAAAGAAGCACTATTCACTCTCAAAATATTATTTTTAATATTTTCTCTCTCTTCTACCCATTAAAATCAATTTCGTGAAATTTGTGTTAAAATGATTTTGATATGAAAATTGTATTAAGTTGATGATACAGTATTTTTTAGTACATATTAATATTTATTGATAAAATTGGTCATTTTGATATATGAAATTTGTATTTTTGAACACATGGTGTTAATTGTAAAATATATAAAAAATAATAATTTTACAAAAATAATAATAATAATAATAATTTATTATTATTTAGTTTAAAAATACATAATTCAATGTGAGAATTTTTCTTAATATGCAAAATCAATCTTTAAAATATGTGATTTTAAAGATGTATATAGAGAAACCAATGCTAGTACTCACATGTGGCTGGGCAGGGCAACTATTAAAATAAAAAAAATTAACAAATTCCTCAAAATTTAAACAAATTTTCAGATTTATTTTTTCAATTTTAAATTTTAACAAATTCCTCAAAATCAATCACTCAGCAAACTTGAAATCACCAAATTTGCATAAGAACAGCAAGGAAATAAAAGGAAGATCCATGGGAACGAAAGAACCACCACCACTCGCGCACTCACCATCCAAATCCGATTGGTTTTCAATCATAAAAGCATCCAATTCCTTCTAAAGGGCAAAGGACGCCACGGGAATTGCATTGAAACTTTAAGAACCACCAAAAAGCGGATAATAATAATTGCATTTAAACTTTGGCAAGTGGGATGAGAACCATTCTTATAATTTTTTTAAATTTTTATATAAAATATAATAAATAATTTAACTTTTTTAAATATTAAAAAATAATAATATTAAAAAATAATATTTTATATGAGATATAAAATTCTCATTTCATCATTATAATTTTTTTAAATATTCATATAAAATATAAGAAAAATTCTATACATAAGCCTCACATTCTAGCACATCACTTAAAACATGTGAATTTATTCTTTTACCCTCATATTTCATGAAATATGAAATATAAAACACAATGATAAAATAGTAAAATTATATATTTTTTAAGTGGTGTATAGAGTGTGAGGCTTCTGTGTAGCACAATTCAAAATATAATAAACAATTCAACTTTTTCAAATATCAAAACAATAATAATATTAAAAAATAATATTTTAAATTTTCATCTCAAACTAAAAATTCTCGTCTTACTATCTAATCCTACCCTAAATACTAAAGTCTACTACCCAAACTCATATTCCTAAGGAGAGCCTGTCATGAAGCTATTCCTACCAAGTTGAACTTATTCAGGAAGAAAGTGGTGGATAATCCATTTTGTCCCATTTGTCAGCAAGCTGAAGAAAGTGTGAGCATGCTCTTTAGAGTTGCGCCTCGGCACAAGATGTGTGGGGACTGCACAAGAAAGATATAAAAAATGCAGACTTGAACAAGAACCATTTATCTGGGTAGTTAAAAAGATGTTCTGCTCCTTGACAGATGATGAATTCGAGGAGTTTGCATTTGTGGTTCACAAAATCTGGTAGAGAAGAAACTGCTTTGTCTTCGAAGAAGCTTTTAAGCACCCAAACATCCTGGTTTGCAAACCTACACAATCCCTGGAAGACTAAAAGCAGCTGGATAGAGGAAGGGTGTCCCAGGGAGATAAAGTAGCCAGTCCAGTCCTAGCAGCCACCTCCAGAAGGATCTCTGAAAATTAACTGGGATGCTGCTATAGATAAAGTACATTATATGATTGGCATTGGAGTCATAGCATGGGATTGAGAAGGCAGTGTGCTTGCAACTCTTAAGAGTGAAGAGATCTCTATATCCAAATGTCTTCTTTACAGAATCAATTAGAGCTCTTCAAGCTGCAACCCTCTGTTAAAACTTGGACTTTAAACATATCAATCTGGGGGGAGACTCTTTACAAGTTGTGAATGCAATCAAGAATAATGAAGAGAGGTGGAACAACACAGGATTGATCGTACATGATACAAGGAAACTCTTTACAAATGCTGATAGCTGGTCAATTCAACATAGTTCATGCATTACCAAAAAGTGCCTTAGAGGTCACTGATGATGTTATTGATCTGAAGAGTTTTCCTCCATGTATTCATCCTCTGTTATGAGTATTAATAAAAGATCACTTTTCACTTCAAAGGGGAAAAAAAGGTCTATATGTTTGGGATCTATTAAATTTGACATAATCAATGGCTTTGGAGTGTGATTATATTTGGTTTATAACTAAGAAGAATTGTAGGAACTCATAAAAGAAGAATTGGCTTGGATTACTGGCCAATTTATGTCGTTATCCTCTTGTGTTGTGCAAACATAGAGAGAGTTTCATAAAGAAAAAACCATTTCAAATCTTATTCCTTGTGTTACGCACATAGATAAATTCTTTCAAGTTTTTAATATTTATGTTACATGAAAAAGAGGAAGGAGGAAGATCATGACTCCTCTCGGCACTAATCCATGTTGAGAATAGAGTACATATTTTAGTTTTCAAGAACAAGATTTGGAGATATCCTATAGTTTTATTTTGTTTCTCAACAAGATTAATGTATGAGTCTTAGGACGTTTGGACACAAAGATGAGACATGAAATTCTCAAAAAACTTTCGTAAGTTTATTCCCAAACATCACTTAAACACAAAATACTTTTCAATTTCAAATATTCGATTTTTTCATCTAACTATTACCTCATCAATATCCAAACATAAAAAATAATAAAACTTTTACAAACTTTAAAACAAAACACATAAATCAATATAACTTTTTCAAACTAAAAAAAAATAATATTCAAATAATTTTTAACTTTATAATATTTTTATTCAATTTTTTCTTTTTCATTTTCCATAACCCAATAAAAATATCTTAACTCAAACCATTTCACTGCTATTCACTAAATTTGAGATACTCCAAGTGTCCAAACCTTAATCTATGTATGATTGAATGAAAAATGAAAAATAATCCAATTTTGGTAATTTTATTGCATTTTGGCTTGTGAAATTCTATAAGTGAGTGGATATATACACACACTAGCAGTAGAGTTACGTGCGAGGCATGTTTGCCTTGCATTACTTACTATAAAATAAATTGTTAAAAAATATAAACATCTAATGTACAAGAAAACAACTAAGGTAAATGAGGATAATATAGCTCATTCAAGTTGCAACCTACAGTTACATGGTGCACTATATATATTTTTAATATGCCGAAGGCACATTTTCATTGCAAAACCAGCATGCTTATTGTTGTTTCATTGATGAACAATTTTTCTCTACTTGTGTAATAAAATAATTCCTTCTCATTTGCACAGTTAAGCACTCATTTGCTTTGTTTGGATGTTTGTGTATATGATATGCTAATTGAAAGCAAGAACACACTCTTCTTTCTATCTAACACCCAATTATGCAAAAATATTTATCACAAATCACAATAAACACCAAGATGCAGAAATATTTATAAAAAAAAAAAAAAAAAAAAAAAAAAAAAAAAAAAAAAGAAGATGTACGAACAAATGCATAAATATTTTTAAAAAAAGATGCAGAATGAAAACCACAAGAAGATGTAGAAAAACATACCAGCAGCTACAGTAAAGAAGAAGAACCCTCAACTAAATTTTTCCTTTCTCTTTGACAGCCTAGTCTCAAAGCTCTGCAATAGACACTCAAAAACCACAACACAGTACTTTGCCCTCCATCCCTTAATCTATCAACAGGCCAAAACATCATCTTGGCCGATAACGTCACACCATGAAATAGTAAAACCAACGAGATGCGCGAGACCCAACGAACAAGAATCAAAATCAGTACTGAAAGAACGAAATAAATCATGAGAATGAACTAAGGAGACCAAAAAACAGACTAATATTCGGTGAGGGACTGGATGGCTACTGTGCAAACTGTGAAGAAATGAAGAGAACTTTACCAAATAGATAAGAAGTCAATTAGATATTATGTGATAAGGGATGAAGATCTGCTATCTAAAATGGTCCCTTAGAATACAGTGGAAGTTATTAAAAATATACCCATCAGTATGAGCAACAGAGTGGATCGACTGACTTGGGAAGGAACAAGCAATGGCATCTTCTCTGTAAAGAGTGCCTACTATCTTTATAGAGACCTACAATCTAATCAAGAAAGCGGTACCTCAAATGGTCAAGATCAACAAAAATCTTGGAAAGCTTTGTGGAAACTACAAGTACCAAATGTTGTAAGAATGTTCCCGTGGAGAGCATGTAATGAGGTTCTACCAACCTGTAGGAACCTGTATAAGAGAAAAATTATAGATGATAACCTTTGTCCCATTTGTCATCTAGAGGAGGAATCATCTAAACATGTGCTATGGAGCTGTGGGGCTGCTCAAGATATTTGGTGTCAGGCAAGCGTACCTTTATAGAAACTATCTCTATAAGGTACCTGTTTTAAATCTATTTGGAAACAAATGTTAGAAAAAGTGACACTTCATGCTTTAGAAGAAGCTGGGTTGATCTTAAGACTTTTATGGTCTAGGAGAAATGAATTCTTGCATAGAAAAACTTTCAGACATCCTAATGTTATTATCCATCAAGCATGTGAAGATTTCAGATGTTTTAAAGCCACTAAGACAATTATCTCTGCTGCTACAACTCCAGCATCCTCAATTAGTGTTCAGAGTTGGAAAAAACCTTCAGAAGGAAAATACAAAATGAATTGGGATACTACTATCAATGAACCCAGAAACTTGATTGGAATTGGAGCAATTCTCAGAGACTGCAAATGTTTGGTTCTTGGCACACTTAGAGCTAGAAGAAATTTCACACTATCTCCATATACTGCAGAAGCATATGCCATGATGATGGATGTTCTCTTCTGTAAAGAAGCCGGGATTCATGAATTCATTCTTGAAGGTGATTCAATACAGGTGGTCGAGAAGATGTAGAATTCCTTGGAGGAGTGGAGTCCAGGTGGTTTAATCATTGAAGACACTAGAAATGTATTAGGATCATTTGCAACTTGGAGTGTTTGTCATATTGAAAGGGAGGCTAATATGGCTGCTCGATTGCTAGCCAAGAATGCCCTTTTATGTGAAAATGATCTTTATGATCTTAAGAGCATACCTGTTTGTATTAACCAAATAGTTTCCTTAGAAACTTTGTAATATGATGTTTATGTCATAAAGTTATTCTCTATGTGATAAGGGGTAACAGTGTAATATACTCAAATCAAAGAAGGGGTAAAACACAAAAAGTAAAATCAAAAGACCAAAACCGTAATGACAAATCAAATAAGAGTGGCTAACAAAGCGCAGATGGAAAAAGTAAAACGCAAAAAGTAAGGCTAAAGCCATAATAACACCTAGCTACCAAGGGCATTGATGAAATAAAAATGTTAAACAAGAATTACTATTTATTACTGTTTATATCAGATAGACGTTTTTTTTTTTTTTTAAATAAAAAAGCATATTGCATTCATGAATAATGGACATTACAAACTTGACCTGAAACATACATTACAAGCTAAACTACAACATTAATAGCTCTTCAGTCCACTTCCATGACTGACATAGTCTAATCTAAGCTGCAAACCTCTATAGACCCCACAATCTTAGAGAGAACACCACACTATCCATGACAGAGTTAACCAAGCCCCACACTCCGTCTAAGACGGAGTTAAGGACACACTCTTCGAACGGAAGTCCATGAGATTATGTTTTTTTTTTTTTTCTAAAAAACAAAAGACATTACAAAAATTAAAACTACATAAAAAAAAATGGATTATATTTTGAAAAGATATAGATATGCATTTTCAACCTTAGAGGAAAAGAAATAAAGAAAAAAAAAGCACAAACAGAAGTTGTGATAGCGCGTGAGAGACATGCGCCATCCTAGAGGTATAGCAGACGGTCAGGTCTGAAGTAGCCGGTGGTCTTGGACCCAACAAGGTTGCGCGTGGCAGCAGAATGGCGCTCTGAGTGGTGGTGCATAGGATACACGTGCTCCAGGCCCATAGCTTTGGGCTACACATGTGGCTCACACGCAGTTCCGTTTAGCGAAATTCTTTGCTCGTCTGAAGGATCGGCGCCTTAGGAAGCCCGTGGTGGGGCGCGTGGTGGTTGCCGGACGCCAGAGAGCAGCAAATCTGCCTTTGTCCACACTTAGCCCTGAAAAATACACAAAAATAAAAAGAGAATGAAAAAAAAATAGAGAGAAGAGGGAGGGAGGGAGGAGACAAAACTCCTCCCCCTGCACTGTTTATGATTTGAGTGGTTTCTAGAGAGAAGAGGGAGTCTCTCTCTCTAGAAGGGCTAAGTTAGAAGGGCTAGAGAGTCTTGTTAATTCAGATAGACGTTTTTAAAGTATAAAGATATATATATATATATATATATATAATATACACCCACATTTATGTTTTTCTTGCTTTATTTTAGTGTTCTTAAAAGAATTCAACAACTATTTGCATAATATTAAATATATCCACTTTTTCTTATTTCCATATTTCTCTATCACAACATAGCGTTAAATTTATATTAAAGATACATTTAGTTTGAAGTGAATTTATGTGTCCCTTATTTAAATAAGTAACTATAATATATGAGTAAATAATATTGGTATCAACAAATTATCTTTGATTTCATAAAAAAAAATTATCAACAAATTCCACGGCTCTGCTAATAGGTGTGATGGTCTCTTGATAAATACTATTCCCAAGAAATCTGATCTTATTCATTAATTTGTTTTCAAAATAATATATTAGATATCAAAAGAAATCTACAATCTACCATTCCTCATATTCAAAAAAACCAAATATATAATCTACCTTCTCCTCTAAATTAAATTCTTTACAAATGATTCAATCAACTGTTGAGAAAACTAGTAGTTAATTATGGTTAATTATGATTCATGAATCATTGTAATTATGAACTAAATACGCTCTTAAACAACATATTGAACATAAATTAATGAAAGAATGAAGCCTATTGTGAAGGGGCCCCTTCTTTCAAAAGGGCCTAGGCCCAAAGAAATCAAGCTATGGGAAACCCAAGCCCCTCAGATGAAACTCCGACTGGGCTAGAAGTCCAGACCAGATGACCACGTACCAAGCCCACAACTGTGAGCCTATCCGGAAAGGCTTTGACACCGAGCTCGGACACGCCAAGGATCCCATCTTGGGACTCGGTGAGCCCTGCCATAAGGTACCGTGTAGGCTTCCCCGTTGTACGTAGGCGGCTGGATGTGCCCAATTGTGGGCGTGTCATACCCGAGACATGCCGCA